>NC_134366.1:82807755-83432755 GCF_035582795.1 Mycteria americana | reverse complement strand
ATTATTTCTTTAGCCTCTATAGACTGTGTTTGTTTTACCTTCCCCTTTCTAGAAAACAGTGTTAAACCCCCAAATCTCAGTTTTGGTTTTGTCACATTTTTTGCAGTCTTGGACAGTTTTCTAATTCATTGAGAAGAGATGAGTGCTCAGTGCTTTGCTGCTGCTGCTGTCATTTTTTTTTTCCTCCAGTAAGATATAAATGGGATAACTCTTTCTTCTGTCATTTAATACCTGCTTTTGACCCTTGAAACCAAGATAGGGTGACGACTGTTATCCTCTTACCTCCACTCACTTGGGTATACTGACCAGACATGCAGCAATATAGAAGACTTCTGTGCTATGATTTTGCTGCTGTTACTTGCTAACTAAATGACTAAACTAAAGTTTATATAACTTATCTTTCTTCTGGTCACATAACTTCATTGATGAAAATGAATCCATTTCACTTATTAGTTTGACAAGACAAACCTTTGCAGTTTTCCCCCTGCTAGCCATCTATGGACCTAGTTATAGCACTGAGGCAAAGCAAGAGACCATGGCATAACTTGCAGAAATGATGTAAACCGTGTTAGATCAGCTATATACGCCAACACCGAATTCTGCTGTGCTTAAAAACAGTTTATCTTGTGCTAGTAGGGGTGAAGGAAATGTTCGTGTTTCATTACAGTATTAACATATTGGTATACCTCTTGACTTCCAGGTTGCATCACAGCGCATAAGCTCAGTGGATCTTTCATGCTGCAGCCTGGAGCACCTGCCTGCCAACCTGTTTTATAGCCAAGACCTCACTCATCTCAATTTAAAGCAGAACTTCCTGAGGCTAAACCCTAGCCCATCCACAAATAGAGCGCTTAGTGAATTACAAAGGTAAAGTGATACGGTTCTACTGGTCTTCCTCTGCCCTTGGAGCCAAGTGACCACTGGTCTGCAGGAACTTTCCTAAAAAATTACCTCCTGCTGTGGAGGATTGGCCTGGCTGTAAGGCTTCAGAAATTGGTTAACTCTGTGTGTTGGAAACAGACTAGCTTTCATAAGAAACTTAATGGTTTTTCTTGTAAATAGAAGGCTATTTTCAATCCAAAATCCAGTTTTCAGAATGCATTGTTTTTATCTACCTACTGAGGCCAGATTGTAGTTCTTCAGTCTTTGACTCATGTGAGTGAATGTGAGTTGGTGAGCTGTCCATCAGGGGGATGCATCCTAGGTAGGAACAGTACTGCGTGTGACTTAGAAGTTTTTTGTTACCCCCAAGCAAAGAAAGCCCTGATGTAATAAATTCAGCCTGATTCCTGTCCTCTGTCTCCTCTGCTCAACCCTAATTCCTCTTTCCTAGTAACTGTGACCTTCCAGTCCTTCTTTCCACTGCAGCTCATCTGAGAATGTAACAAATGGGTAGACAGCAGCATGATTGGTGATCTGAATGATTTAATGTATGTGTTCCAGAACTGTGGAATCAGCAGGCTTTCTGTATTCAGAAAGATGAATGTTTCCGTACTGAATATAAAACTGTGATTTTAATTTCAGTGGTAACTGAATTGCAGAGTACCTCAGGATTATATTTCTGGATGGTCCTGTTCAACAAAATGTTTTAAACCACATTTCTAAATCCCTTCCTCTTTGAAAAACAACTGAAAAATACAAGATGGATTATGTGGGCTGTTGTATTTTTATATAATTCCAATTTCATTCTGGAAAAACAAAAAATTTGGCATAATGGAAGATGAATGAACCCAGCAGGTCTGCTTCACAAACAAAGCAGGCAGTGATTCCAAGAGCTTATGAACACAGTCTGGAGAGGAATACTGGATTAAATGTTCTGTGAATGTCAGTGTAGGTCTCCAGATAGCAAGTGGAATTTTAGCATAAGTTACGTGATGAACATGGACAGATAATGAATGTCTTTATTTTAAGGAATTTTTGCAAATTTTCCTTTTTAAATATCAGGAAGTGTACAGGAGATACTTGATTATATTTTGTCCATCAACATATAGCTAATTCTGTCAGGGATTAGAAAGCATTTATAAATAATATGATGGGCAATATTTATTGTCTGTTTAATGTTCTCTTGGTGCTGCAGTTGCAGGAACAGCTGAAGAGTCTTGCTGAAAGTTAAAAAACTGTTAAAATTTTTCTCGCTAATGTGGACCTGAATGTGCAAGAGTGAAAGAGACCAAATAAAACTCACCTGTTTTCTGAGAGTCTGCATCAGGAAAATCTGGAGAAGTGGCATATACCTGAAGTGGTGCAAAACTGATTGTCTCATTATTCTGAGAGCTGGTCCTATTCTGTCATGATAGGATGATAGACTATCATTCTGAATGATAGTCTGCTCTGCCTCCGTTGCTTTGATCTTGCCAAGACAGCACGGGAGGGTTTGTGAACTTCTGGAGAAAAGAAGTGAATGATTAGGAAGGTGACACGGCACTGTTGCCGTGGATTGGAGCCAGTGCCTTATAAACTCCTGCCCCTTGGTGCTGACCTTCCCTCTGCCACTGCTGATGTCCTCCAGCCTTATCTTCATCCAGTACAGGTGGCATCACTCAGGCAGTGAGCAGCTGGAAGCTGCTGCTGCTCCCATTGCTGTGCCCAGTGGAAAGGGCTGTGTGAGGTGGTGGTTACTGCTGAGGGTTAGGAAGAGCAGTGCCCCATCAGTTATCTTTTGCCTCCCAACAGCAGCAAAAGCATGAGCCTGGCCCTGGAGTGCTCTCCCAAGCCATGCTCCTTTCAGCCCTAAGAAACACAGTTCCAGCTTCTCTTTAGGGTGGGAAAACTTGAGTTTTACTTGTGCTGCCAAAAAACTTCAAGCCAGCTCGACTGCTACTGTAAGTCTGCTTTTCTGTAGTGAGTAAATACACAAATATCTAGCAAGAAGGGAACACTGTATCTTTTTGAAATTATTAGTGAATCCCAGTATGAAAGCATGTGCAAAGTAAGGGAAGCTCAGTCATTCCTGGGAACACAAGTTGTTATTTGTCTGACCTTTTATTTGTTTCCTTTTTAATCCAATTTCACAAAACCATTTTCAGATCTTTTGGGGGTTACACAAGGTAAAACTTGACTGGATAAACCAAAAGTCTTTTTTTGTTTGCTCGTGTTATTTCAAACCACTGCAAAGCAAGTACAAAATCTCTGCTGTTCTGATTTGGTACTGTTGGCTTTTATACCAAATTCTCAGTTGCTAAATTGCAGCCACACACAGGGCACAGCACTAGTGAATCAAGCCCAGAAGTATTTAAGGCTCCAAAATAACCATGTGCTTGGATGTTATGAACAAAATGCATTGGCATTTATGTACCTACCCTTCCTGGTACAATTTTCAATTAAAATCTGGTTAGCAAGGCAGTCTAGGAAAATTTTTCTTGCTGTAAGCAGCTCTTGGTGCTAGCTGTTCCTCTTAATAAATCACTTTAGGTGGTAATTTAACAAATGCTCATGAATGCTGTATTGCAGAACAAGAGGTATGTCAAAGACAGAAGAAAATACCAACTTCTCAGCTACCCGCTGAGTAGACTTACAAGCAGCTGGGTCATAGTAATGAGATGCTGACATATGCACTGACTTGGCAGGTACAGTCAGGAATGGATTGGGGAAAAAACAAGAATTCCTACTTTTGCTTATGCAGTTACTTCTTTCAGTTGTTAAAATAATGTAATTTATTGCATTTCCAAATAAACTATTTAGTCCTCAGGAGACTTAGTCCTGCTCTCCCTCACAGTAGCTTTTTTAAAATGATAGGAAAGGGTGTTTTTCTTTTGGGGGAGAGGGGAGATTCCCCAGTTGAAAGATTGCCCAGCTGTTGCAGTATTAGAAGCGTCTGACATGCCTTGTGATAATACCCTCATCGAGTCAGAATTTGCCTTAAAGCCCTTGGTGTTTTAGCTCCTGTATACTGCAAATGGAGTGATTGAAGACATTCTGTTGTCTTAAGTTCTCACTAATTTTATTGCTTACACTTTTTAAATGTTGGTTGGTGGATTTGTTTTTTACCCATAAAGTTGAGATTTATATGTACACTTTGTTCTCAAACCTCACTTTCCCCTTATCTACAACACAACTTCACAGCTCTTGTTCTGAAATGCAAACAAGAGTTCAGGCTTACTAGTTTTGCAGAGTACTATTGCTCTAGGTTTGAAGCAAATGAATAAACTATAGTCTTTATTCACTGTTGCCCTGCTTCACTGGGCTAAGCACGCTTTATATTTATATGTAATTGTTTCAGTCAGTGCTGTTGGAAAAAAACATTGGCATCAAGAATACTGTTTGCTTGTTAATATTGAAAAGTAAGTTGTCGGTATGTGGATTTTTAATATAAGCCTGTTGCAGATTAAAAAAAAAAAGAAAAGGAAAGGAGAAAGAAAGAAAGGGAGGATGTAATAAGCCACAAAGTTTGTTTTAACGATAAACAAAATGATGCTTGCCAATTTTTATCTGAAGAACAAGTTGTTATTCTGATTGTGGTTGTTAATTATTAACAGTGATTATATGGATTTTTATCTTAAGATCTGTTGGTATCTTTTCTCTCCCAGAGCCTCTTTAGAAATCAGCTGTCTTCTCGGGCATCTCAGCTGAAACTCTTCGGGGTTAGTGGCAGTAACTTGAAGTAGCGTCTACAGGGTATGAGAATGCTAGAGGACTCTGAGATATTGATGCAAGAGTTTCTGAAATCGCTTGCTGCTTCCAACTGTAGGATAGCTGAAAACCCGGAATTTGGGGGGTCCTAAAGCTAAACCCTCCTTACAAACCCATTGTGCCATAAGTAGGTAATTCGAAATGCAATCATTGCTCAGAGAACACTTAGGTTCCCGACAGCGAGGGGGGAACAGTATTAGCGACCCAACCAGTGTGAACCCAGCAAACAAGCTTGCTAGAAGTTGGGGTGAGATGTAGTTTGATCCTAGCTTGTCCCTACAGATTGAGGAGCAGGGAAGTCTCCAGCCTGCCACTTGGTTGGTCTCAAAGTACATTGAAGTGCTCCTTGTGATTGTTGCTTTTAGTGTATGAAACTGAGGTTAGCAAAGAAAGTCGGAAGGATTAATGACATGGCAAATACACATCTTCCCCCTTGCCAGGCCCCACAGGGCACTGCCAGTAGATGCACGATTTGAGCTTCTCTCGCCCTCTTTTTTCCCCTCTCTCTTTTTTTTTTTTATTAGAGTGCTCTTCTGGAAAGGAATTTGCTTTTAAATGCACACATTTATTGAAGTTATTTAAATGAATCCAGCTAACGTGGGGAGTGTACTACCGCAAGGAATGGAGTGCCATTGCATGCTCCACCGTGTGGGAAGATGCTGGGAGCTTTCTCTCACACTCTCATGGTCTCAGAGCCAGGCAACCTTATTTTTATATTCATTTCTCCTCTTTTGCTCGAAGCCAAAGGCTGAAGCTTAGCCATCTAAAGCAGTAGGGCAAGAAGGAGAAGTTGGCATGATATTGACAACCAGGGGTCTACTAGTAACAAACTCCATCCAGTGTTTGCTATATTCTGCTGCTATGTTTATTTTCTCAGCTCTGTAGCCTCCGAATATTTTTTTGCTATTTATAATACTAAAGACAACACTTGGAATATGTTGTTTATGTAACTTCACTGCTTTTGGTTTATTCAGGTTGTAAATATATTGAAGGAAGAGTTTGGTGGTGTTAGTGCATCTTTCCAAATCTTCATGACTAGTTGTGTTCTACATAGCTCCTGTGTACCTTTCCAAACTCAAGAATGTATCCCTCTTGTGAATACTTGGAAAAAATCAGTGACATTTGATTAAAGAAAAATAAATTACAAAATCAAGTTGCTACAAGTGACTAAGTGGGGAAGATTGCAAAATTGGTTTAATGCCCGAAACACATTGGATTTTTTGGATTGTTTAAATTGGAACAGTGAACTCCTTAATAGTGGTAGGAGAAAAATAGATGGCACTAAGAAATATGCTATAAAATAGCATTTTTAAAAATAGTGTAGTCTAAAAGTAGAAATTGCAGTTGTTAATTGGATTCAGTTTAGTGGAACTATTAGGGTAAGTATAGCAGCATCTCTTCCAAGTAATGCTTCAAAAAGTAGTGAACATATTTATGGAATCCAGTTACTGTGTATCAGCCTACTCCAGTTTACTTGTCTATTGCTTTCTGATATGGCTTCCAAAGTAGGGGTTTTCTTTTCATGTATTTAAACATGTTTCAGTTTGGAAGCCCACCCCTAGTTAATGCTTTTGTATTTCAAATATAAATTTCCAGTATAGAAAGGAGAATATATTTTCACTTTTTTCCTAGGAATTTTGTTCTTCCTCTGAGGATAGTCTTTCCCCCCTAATGAAGCAGTGTGCGCTAGGTATGTGTGGAAATTGAGAACTACGAAGTATAGTAATGTAGGTTCAGATTATTTCCACTAACAAAACACACATTTTTTTTCTTGTCTTTATGGTGGTCTTACCAACTATGTAATAGAACAAAAGCTTCATTGTTGTCTTAAGTTTGGAGGTAGTCTGAATTTAATTTAACACCTGTGATTATTTGTATATTTTGAAAAATAACTGCCTAGATTTAAGGTTATTCCTTTTTGTGCAGTGCAGTCTGTTTTCTTCTTCTTCTTTTTGTTTTTAAATACAATCTACCAATTAATTTTGGCATATAGGCTGAAGTCTGTATGCCAGAATTGTTGTACCTTTTATAGTTTTAAATGCAAGTAGAGGGGAGAAATATCAGGATGACTGTTCTTGGTGTCCCTTGGCATAAAGGGTGGTGAAGACACCAAAATTGCAGCTATCAGTCTGCTTTTTACTTTCTTTCTTTTTCTTTTCCCCCCATGGGGTTTAAGAAAGGAGGAAGGAAAGAAAAATTCAGATGAAACTATGTTTTCATTTATTCATTCGGCTAATGGAGAAATTGATAATTAATTGGTGAATTTGTTCAAATTTCTTTTGACTTGACCAGAATCAATCTTTGCCCTCAAACTAAGTGACCCTCTTTCCTAAGATTACTTTACTCCATCTGTTTTTTTGTGGTGTGACATGAGCTACTTGGTTTCTGGATGAACAGGAGTCTTGTCCAGAGAAACAGGGTGGAAAACACCAGCAAAGCTCCTGCTTCCTCCTCTCTATATTATCTATTGAAAAGTCTTCTGTGTCCAAGCTGGGGAGGGCTGCTACTGAGCTCGGATAGGCAAAGCCTTCCCCTGCAGCATCCAAGTGAATCTCCCTAGCTGTTGCAGAAACAGTCTACCTCTATTCAGCTGTCTTGACAAATTTAGCAGGGCAAGAGGGATGGAATAGTTCATTTTAATTGTCTAACTAATTTAAGGCTTTTGCAACGACACCTTTCTGGGAAAGGAAATGCTATGACAGTATTTCTGGCACTAGGCTAGCTGCTCCCTTAGTCAATAAGGCTATGGATGGGCGAATCTGACGCAACTGCAAAAAGGCAGTACATTGGACCATTTATTTCCAAGGAGGAAATCGGTGTGTCAGGTTTATCTGGAAAATTCTCTTCATGATTAAGCTAGTGGCCAAAGTAGCAGGCGTTCATGAAGGTGGCAAGTTGTAGTTCACTTCCAACACTTGCCACGTTGCGTTGATCTGCTCGGAAATGGTACTGGAGCTGAGGGACAGTTGTGCTGCTGCTTGAAATGATGATGTTCAACTGCAACCACAGCGCAGTCATGAGATAGCCCAAATACTGGAGATGGTGATTGCTTTCCTTCAACTGAGTCCCTTATTAAGCCATGTCTTCTGTTTTGTGTGTAATAAAATACTGCTTTTTAATTGGTTTTGTCAGATGAGTCTGTTATGGCTGCATTTCAATGACTGTGTATGGCCAATTCAAATATACTATTTCCCCCCCCCTCCAAACATAGTGGAACACAAATGCTGTACTGTGTAATGGAAATTCCTCTGCTGTGCACATCGGGTAGATCTGAATTTGAAATTAGCATGTCAGTTCATTGCTTTGCCATGATACAAGCTTCTCTTGTTAGTCCCTCTCCTCATTTTGCATATGTCAAACTAAAAGCACTCCTGAAGTGGCAGCTTCAGGATTAAGTAAGTGGGCATTTTTTGGCTCAATTATGGCAATTAGTGTTCAGTCATAGTGCATGTTTAAACTCAAGGGTTGACATGTCAACATTTTGCTCTAGCTTAAAGTAGGACTGGTTTTGGTCAGAGAAGTGAGTGTTTAATATATTGGTCATTACAATGGAAAGCTTAGTAAATTAACTGAACATAGGGTGTTGAGAGATGCTGTTCTTCAGTTTGACTTTTTTTGGCAGATAATGAAGTCTAGAACCAGGGAAGGAGGGGAGAAGAGGAAGGAAAGCATGTGTATGGACTTGATATGAAGTTATTGCACTGTCGTGCCTCAAACGAGCCATGTTGTGCCTTTTCTTTTTTCCAGCAATGCCATGGGGGCAGCATCGATGTGTGCCCCTGCTTCTGGTAGGAGTAAAGACTTGGGTGTGAGAAAACAGCAAAGATGTTGCTTTGTAAAATCTATTTAAAGCCTGACACTGTGCAAACTCAGCAGCAACAGAAAACTTGAGTCTGTCAAATACTTCTCTCCTACCTTACTTACATCGATGCTACAAGTGCCACTGGTGCTACTGACTGTAAATCTACCTAGATCTAGAAGCACTATAAAGAATTCAGCATTTTAAATGTGCAGCATGGCAGTGCTCCATAATGGAAGTGCACCAACCCATTTTTCAATGGGGATAGTGGGAAGCGAGTGGCCAGAGATGAGAGGTAGACTAAGATCTTAACTTTGAGCAAATGCCTGCTAGTTTGGCTTAGTAATGTTCTGTCCTTGACAGTGCTCCATGAAGAGAAATGCGACTAGCATTTTGTAAATGAACATGTTTACAAAGGAGGAAGAAAATATCTCTTTCCTGCCAGTTGTCTTAAATTAATCTCTTAACTTTAACTAAGCTTATGGTGTCTGTCTTTCAGCTTTTCTTTAGATGTGATTTAACAATGAACTCTCCTTGGTGGATTATTTGACATACACTATGTGCATTTTCAGCTTCGGTATGAGCATATCCAATACTGGATGTACTACTCATCCTCCCTTACATACTATATAGATGTGTTAACTAGTTTGGTTTGTGTCCTTAGTAATTAGATTACTCACAGAAGACCCTTAATAAAGACACATTAAAGCATACATTAGGGCAGTAGAGATGTAATCCAGATATGTTTAGGGGGAGAGGGGGGTGATTCTCTCTCCCTACCCCCCCCGCCCCTTTGACCCAGGGCAATTATACACAGGAATGTGTGCGGAAAACCTTGAAGCTGAACACTGCATTGGAGTTAGTTAATGTATTTCTTAGCTTCCTTCACCACTACCCCACCCCAGTCCTCTTTCCTCTGTGTATTAGCTTGATCTTCTGTAATTTTATCTCAAGATTGTATTTGGGGTCTTCTAGTAGGTTGTAGTTTTCATTTGTTTAGTGGGCAAAAGCCCTGAGACTGTTCTTCTGAGACTCCAGAGCAGCACAGGTAAAGGCTGTAGCTTTGGTGTTTATTATTAAATGAGTTAATTCTTTTTTCATGGTTGACTTGAAAATTGGAATGGTTGCATTTTGGTGTTTCTCCAGCAGCTTAGTTATTTTGACTTAATCTTCCTGTCTTCAGTACTATTTTTGCACTTACCTAAATACTGGAAAAAAAATGTAATTTCTAAAGGCCCCAGAGTCCACTACTTGGAGCACTGTTGTTTGTATTTGCAGTTGACTTTGAGGAAGATGTGGGACAGCTGTTCCACCACAGAATCACCCCAAATTTCAAGGCAGTATATCTGTGGCCTAAATCTACAGTTAACTTCAAGATAAATGCAGGATTATGGGTTTCAGTTCTAGATTCAAGACTTTTAAGCCCTTTCTCTCAAAATAGAGGAATAGGAAGGTATAGTGTTTTAAAATGTGCTTTTTTTTTTTTTTCTGGCTAGCAGCCCTCATTAACATCAGCTAGCTTACCCTAGCATCCTTTTTATTTTACAGTTCTCCCTCTAGAGATACATTAGTCATTGTTTCTGCACAGTAGCATTTTTTTCCCTGCAGCAGTAATTGGATTGCAAGATTTCATTTAGTCTCCATCTAACTCTGTTCCAAACTTCTTCTGCCTCCAGCATGGCACAGGGTGTTCAAAAATCTGTGATAACTCTGTCCGTGACTTTTCCATTTTTTTTCTTCCGCCATCTTTGCACCAAAATACCAATAGAGAGCACAGCATTCCCTTGCTTGCTACAAGCCTTTGTGAATGTTAAGTGTGTTTGTAAACTTTAAATGTATTTATAACCTGTCTTTTGGAGTAAAATCCACACTTCACTTACAACCCCCATTGAAATACAGTACGAAGGCACTACTTACATTTTCATGTTGAGTTTTGGTCAGTGGCATTAGTTTGATTTAGGCAATACTAAAGGTGCGAGCCACCATCCTCAGCTGGTGAGGATTTCTGAGAATTTTTTGGCATTAAAAATTTTTAACTTGTTTAATGCTCGATGTGTTTTCTGTCTGTGTTTTCTGGTGGGGGGAGGACAAAGTGCTTTGATGTAAGAAAGTGCTGGGCCGATGCGGAGGCTGCAGATGCACTGGCACATGCTGTCAGAGATTACTTTCACGTGGAATAGCAGCGTTCATAGGTGCAGTTTTGCTTCCATCGCCGTGTTATATAAAAGCCTGCTCACACAAATAAAGGACTTGAGCCTTAACGAAGGGAAAATGAAGTCCAAATAAAATGTCCTGGCATAAACCATGCCAGAAAAGAAACTTCCTCCCATCTATCGGAATCTGACACAGATCTTTCCATTCATCCTTTTACTTGCCTTTAGGCATACCTCCCAGTGGTTGTTAGGCAACCATAATAATGTTGCTGAACATGCAGGCTGGCTAATTGGATTGTCCCCTTCTTGGGTTTTTTGTTCAAACAGTCTTGGTCATCTTTAATAAGGCAAGCACATGCAAGTTGCTTCGTTGGCTGATGAGATAAACCAAGGGGCTTTTAAGAGTTCCGTGACACATCAAGGACAAAAGTTTGAAATCTGTGCGAGCTTTGGCATCGTACTTGAGAGCGTAAGAATTTGCCTCTGTCGCTACAGAAGTCTTGCTAAATTCTACTTTAATTCAGCACGTTTCCCAGTTGTATTCAAACCAGCCTATTCTAATGAGAATTTTTGGTTGAAAGGCAGTATCTACTCACATGAATGGAGCTGAGCTGTACCACAAAAATTTAGTGTTCAAATAGGCTGAGAATTTCCTGCACCTTGTAAGCACTGTTACTAGGGTAGTCTTACTAGCAAGAAAGGTGTTCAGAAAAATAGCAACGCTGTAGTACAGGATGAGATGTCACGGAAGAGATGACATGTATTATAAGGATGGCAAGGGTTTGTTCTGTGTTACACTCGTAGGAAAGTACATTTAGTATGTTGTTCAGGAGGGCCTATTTCTCTATGCCAGCTTAACGTGAGTGAATTCTTGCAAGTGGTGTTGAACTTGTGTCTAGTGGTTTCCCTGGTTGTTCTGAGTACATAAACTAAAAATACATGTGATTTGCATTTACATAACCAAACTTACCTTGTATTAATTATTGCAAGGCAACTTGGTGTGGTTTATGCTCCACTTATTTGTCTCCTCTTTTTTTTATTTATTTTTATTTTTTCTTATCTCATTGTAGATTCACCAAATTGAAGAGCCTTAACCTTTCCAATAATAATTTAGGAGACTTCCCACTGGCAGTCTGCAGTATCCCAACCCTGACTGAACTCAACGTGTCCTGCAATGCCCTCAGAAGTGTTCCAGCAGTTGTAGGCGAGATGCACAAGCAAGTACTTTCTTAAAACTTAACGTACACGGACTGATAATATAGACAACAAGCAGTTTCATGACTCTCTCTATATATAATCTTGATATGAGAAACAGTTTAAACCTACAGGGTTTTGTCAGAGCAGACTGGCTTGTAGATGTGTATGGAAGCAATTGTGAGCTGCGGGTGGAGGAGACGCACCCTTTGTGTCTTGAAGCTCTTCCAGGCCCCAGTATTTGACACAAGGGTCACCTTCATGGTGAAGATAATCTTTACACCCCCTTGCTTATGTGCTTCAGCCATCACACAAGTTGCAGTTCTGGAGCTGTTTGAAGATACGATACAACTGTCTAGCACAACCTGCATTTCATAGTTGCAAGACTTTTAATTATTTGGTTGCTATCTTCGGTAGTAGATGTTAAAGTGTTATTCCTTAACATTTTTCTTTCTTCTGCCCTTTTGTATATTTTATTTCATTGTAACTGCAGCAGATTTGTGTGTTTATACGAAGGAAATGTGATTTAACAGGTCACTCACTTTCTTCACTCTCCCTTCCCCTCCCCCGCCTTTAATAGCTTGCAGACATTTTTGCTGGATGGCAACTTTCTGCAGTCCCTTCCTGATGAATTGGAGCATATGCATCAGCTCAGCTACGTGAGTCTGTCCTTCAACGAGTTCACCGACATTCCAGGGGTGCTGGAGAAGCTGACTGCCATGGATAAGCTCTGTATGTCAGGAAACTGCATGGATACCCTGAACCTACAGGTGTTAAAAAGGATGCCTCACGTTAAACATGTGGATCTAAGGTAGGTATTTGAAAAAGGGGAAGAATAAGTGGGTCTAAATTATTGGTGTTGAAATGGTTTCTCTTTGGCTGTCAGAATAGCCCCCGGGTATGAATCTGTTGTGTTAGTCCGTTGAACCATGTTCCTGGCAGTATTGTGTAACTCAAAGCACTTGCCGGGACTTAGCACTCTTCTTTGAGGAAGAGGTAGCATTTAGGGGGATCGATAGTTCGGGAAAATGAGTGGGGGAAATTAAGATTTATACCAAAAAACCCCAAACAAAATAGAGCCTGGGACACTGGTGACTCCTGCAGTTCTCGTTGGTGCAGTGTTAATATAATATAAATGATAGTCCCTGACTCGAAAAGCTTCTGTCTGAAATTACAGATGCGTGATATGAAGAAAAGGGCAGTGAAAGTGACAGGACAAAAATAGATATTTTAATATTTCTTGGTATGTTAAAAAGCCTAGTCCACCATGGGTAACGTTATTTTATTGATGCCTTCAGGAGAGTCTAAACAGATCCTTATTACAAATGCCTCTGGTATGAGGTGTTTCTTTATTCTTACAGTCTCTGGGGAAGCCAGCTTCTGCAATCAGCGGGGCAAGGCTCAATTCAGAGCCTTGACCATGAGGTCCAAATAATGATGAAATTTAGAACCACTTAATTAAATTAAGCTCTTCAAGCTAAAACTTAGTGGACCATACTGCTGTGTAGCTGTCAGACTTTGCAATCAAGGAAGGGCCAGCATAAGTTAAAGAAGCAGCTAGAATAGATGGATGAATTCTGAAGTGTATATGGTGGGGTTAAAATATGTCTGTGTGTTTGTATGTATGTTAAAAGCAAATAAACTGGCCTTAGTGTAGGGATGCTGTGGCTGAGCTGGCCATGAGTTCCAGTGGTGCAGTTCCAGCCCTCTCATTGTCTGCCACATCCGTTCTGCACCGAGCAGTGAACAGAGGTTCTTTGTAACGCTACCTGGAATAGTAGATGTCGAACGTGTTTGTAAACTGTACTTGGTGCACAGTGAAGTGCTTTGCCGTGGTGAAATCAGAAGGAAGCACTGCTTGTAAACTGAAAACAGAAAAAGTAGGCTGTGGTATTGGAGGGGGCATATTACTCGTTTTCTTTTAACTGGAAAATGTAGCTACTCTGAAAACACAGCTGTTCTACAGAGGGCAACTCTTTGAAAGCAAGAGTAACAACAAAACTGCAGGTATATGCCGTTATCCTCACTAGGGAGGCTCAATGGGCCAACAGAAGTTACTATACCGATTTGAGTGTTCTGGTCAGAGCTGAGAACTTGAAACTGAACTCTTTGGAGTGCTCTGCCATCTCAAATGTTGCTGGGTTATAGATAATCTCATTTCAACTGTAACTTCTGGGGAAACTGCTGCGTATTGGCAGCGTCAATGCACTGAAGTGAAGATGTGATAAAACCTGTTCTCTTTATCTGACAGACCCACTTGTCTTGGGGTTTTGTTTTGTTTTCTTTCAACACCCGTTTTCAGGCCTCTGAATTTGCTTGCTATGGAACATGGCAAAGTGAGAGGAAAATAGGGGAATTCATAAATCTCAATTTGGCCTTTCAGTAAGGCAAGAGACTCCAATATCTGCAGGTTACTCGTATCTGCCAGGCTTTTCCAGCAGATGCTCATGGTAGGCCAGCAGGAACTGTAGAGGTTTTGTTCTTTTCCAAACTATTGGGCACAAATAACAGCCAGATCATCTTTTATTTTTATAGACACAGTAACAGTAATACTTATGTTCTTGCAGAGCCTTTTATCAGTAGTTTTCAAAGTAATTTAGAAAGGAACTTGGTGTCATTATTCCTTTGTCATGATGGATAAAACAACAGAGCTGATCCATCCTGCTTTTAAAATACCATAACAAAGGGGAAAATATTTAAAATCAACCTTGATCAGAACCTGCAGGCATGCTAGTTTAATCCAGCACAACCGATTGTAGAGTGAGCATTGGTTTGTCAGCAGGAGCCTGCCATGTAACTACACTTAATCTCCTTTTTTTGTCTGCAAGATTGAATTCAATTAGGAGACTGGAAGCCGACGAAATAGATTTTCTGCATCATGTGACCCAACTGGATCTCAGAGACAACAGACTTGGGGAGCTGGATGCAACAGTTTTTAACAATGTTGAAGTGTTACACTGTGAACGGAATCAACTGGTAACTCTCAAAATCAGTGGATATTTTCTCAAAGCGCTGTATGCTTCCTCAAATGGTAAGTGCATTTTCAGGGCAGCTGTGGTGTTGTCATCTGACTTCTGGTTTTCGTATGTGGTTCTGTGTGGGGTGCTTATGGAGTGCAGTGCACATAATCAGGAGGCTCTTGGCACGACCCTTGGATAAAAGGTTTTTGCATGTGCTGTGTCACGCTACTACCAATTCTGAGCTTAGAAGTGACTTTCAAATAACAGTGGGCTACTGATTTGGAGGTTTCAAAACTGTGAAAATCTTAAAATTTGGGCTGAAATTCCTCTCTGTCAGCAGGGAGGGCTCTTGAAGTTGTCAGTTCTTTGCATTGTATTAATGTGTTGCTTTATCAAGGCAAATAGGGAATTTATTGCTTTTTCCAAGGTTTGAGAAAGTTTGAACAAGTGGCCATTTGTGAGACAAGCTGAAACAATATATAATTTTGCTACTACGTCTAGCTGTTTACTCTGGCCAGAAAGCTACAAAATCTATAATGAATAACTTCATTTGTATTCAATAATAAAAATAATGCAGTATTTTCCAGTTGAATAACTCCTGTGTTCCATGAATAGGATTTGTTTGATCTGTCTCTGGAAGCTCCTGTTACTTAAAATACTTAGTTTTCACCACCATTTTTATTGTTTGGAGTGGTTTGGTATGGAATAAACAAAATGCAAGCTCAAAGACCTGTGAATTTGCTGAACAGTCTGCACTGCCTTTAAAAGGCTGTCATCTTAATGATATCCAAGCCTGTGCCTTCATTAAGTATTCATGCCAGGATCTTTGTAGCTGAGAAAAGTTAACAATCTGAGCATGTGCTGTGCAATGTGAGCTGAGAACCCAAGTCAACCCGTATCTTGCAATCAACTGCCAATTTGGTCTTGCTGTTCCTCCTGGCTATCCTCTCTTTGCACCTTCAGCCACATTGTTTTAGTCTCATCTTCCAAAGGAACCGTGATGCTTGTTACATTTTCACTTTAGTGGATTTTCTGTAGGCTTAAATAAATGTCTGCTGGTTTTATTTCAACCTTAATGCTAAGCATTAGCTACCTAAAAACCTCAGAATATGAAATATTATTGAAGGAATCAAAATATAACATTACTAGCAGTAGTTGAGATGCTATGAAAGGTCTGTAAGGCTGCCTGAACCAGCAACTCCACGGGGATGCAAAGGCTCATGTAACATGTTGAAAAATACTCTGGATCTTCCCATGACCTGGAGGACTCTGGGGTATTCTGTAGCTTGCTGTTCCAGAGTGGGGAGTCTCGCTTCCATGCCTGTACCATTAGTGACCAGTGAAAAGAAGTAGAGCAGGTTTGTGACTGACTATTCTGGGCAGAGTGTGGCAGAGGTGAAGTTACAGCTCTGGGACAAAAATGGAAAAATGAGAATTTGCCATGAAACATTTAAAATCCTCAAGTTTCTCCTCTCTGATCAGTTATGCAGTGTCTGTCATAGCAAATACAATGTAATATAGCAAATGTACTTGGACATAATAAAGAAACAAAACTCATTTCACAAAGGTCCAGATCCTCAGAAGTTTTTTAGGTTGCTGACTTGTTCTGAAATATCTGGGTGTTAGCTGCTTAAAGTAACTCTTATGGAACAGCCATTTAAGTGCAAATCTTTACCACCACTTTTGTTTTTATTTATTTTTTCCCCTAGAACTTGTTCACCTTGATGTGTATCCAGTTCCTAATTGCCTGGCTTATATGGATATTTCTAGGTAAGTATGCTTTTTCTTGGGCCTGTGAAATGTACATCAATGAGGCTTATGGAAAAATGACATTCACTGGTATTTTACTGGGAAGGGAGTGGGGGCAGGAATTGGACCTTGAGATATGATAAGACTGATTTTCAGAGTTAGAGATGGGCTTTTTCTCTACCGGCCATTTCTTCCTTGTTTCCTTTTTATAGATTTACTTTTTAAATTCTTTTTAGTGCTAAAAGCAAAGCGTGCCTTTATAGTTAAAGGAATGGAGTTTCCCTGATTTAAAGATTTCCTATCTTACAGAGATACAACACGATGATTCAAACGTGCACCAATGAGAGACATGTACAGAAGTTCCTTTCTGGATATGTCTGTGTCACAAGCCCAGTGTAGATGATGGTTTGATAGTTTACTCATCAGTATGGCAGCTCCTGCAGCTCATGGTTGTTCTCTGCAGCCCTGGCTGCTGCAGGGGTGTCTGCAGTTGCCATTTGAATGCATCTGTAAATCTCACCTTAAGGAGGGAGGTGGGATAAGGAAAGTAATGGAAAAGGGGGTGGTTTAGTTTGTTTTACAATTTAAGGTCTGAATCAGGAAAACACTTTGTACCTGTGCTTAATGTCTGTCTTATTTAAGGAATTACTCATCTGCATGTTGAAGTGATAATCTCGTTCATTAAAAAACCTGCTTAAAGCACTCTTAGCTGTTGAGGGTGATCGTAACAATTAGTGAGTTAACCTGGGCGAGTGGCCATCAACTTCAAAGTTTCATCAACCATGCAACTCCCATTGTGCACCTGAATGTAACACACAGGTGTGGCCAAATAAGTGTGATTTATTGAAAAGCATTCTTTGTAAAGCTGTGTTCTCCATTTAGCTGTAAATGAAATTGGTGCAGAATGCATGATTTTGATCACAAAACCCTTTTTGTGCCTCAGTTCAGTGACAGCATTGTTGACTAAATGGGTAGGGTGTCTAGCTTCTTGGCTCGCTTGGAATTTGGGAAATCTGTTTGAGATTGAAAAGGAAGCTATCTGAGGGTAAGAGGGGTTGGTTTGCTATCGCATATTTTGGTTAAAGGCTATTGCATGAACGAACTATAGGTTACAAGTACATGAATGAGCATGAACATTGATTTATGTTCATGCTGTGTAAGGGTCCTATTGCTGAACTCCAAGTCTGCAAGTGCCTGGATATTATTTGATGCTCAGTTTTGCATCTGTGTATGCTAACTGAAGTAGTGGTTATGTGAATGCACATGCACACAATCTCCTCCATGTATTTTGCGCTGCTAATTTTTATCTTTAAGGCAGGATACACGGATGCCCCACTGTGCCTAGCTGCATGTTTTCAGTGCAATATTTGGAAAAACTTACCTCTAAGAACTTCATTTTTAGAAGGGTTAGTTTCTGTGAAGACAAATGCAAGAAAAGCAAAATGCTTGACTTTAAAGATACACACAAAAAAATATTTTGCTCTATTCAGTGAGATAGCTGAAGAGTGGTAGAGTGGGTTTCAGGATTGAATTCATGGGGGATCGAAGAGATGTGTTCCAACTGTGTAAGGTGTGAATATTTTCTGAGGAGTATCTCTCAAATTTTCTTCTCCATGGAGAGACTTCTTTATCCTTGATACTCTGATACTCTTAATACTTCTTCCCTGATAATTTGGAAGCAGCTTTTTCCATTTTCTTAGTGGCTGCACGTCTAGGGAGATGATAATGCTGTTAGCTTTCTTGCCACCTAATTCAGGACCTTACTACACTGGTAGTGCCCTTAGGGAAGGAGGGGTGATACCATCTCATAGGAAACATATTATGTAGCAGATTTATTTCCTGCAACTATCTGTATCTCTCTTGAGGCTGTATTCTTAATAGTCTTTACATCTCGATTATCATTTAGTTATACCTCTTTGTGTTCTTTATTCATAGAAATCACCTGGAAAACCTGCCTGAGTGGGTATGTGACAGCAGGAAACTGGAAGTGTTGGATGTTGGCCACAATCAGATACGTGAGCTGCCTGCCCGGTGAGTCTTGTAGACCAGTTGCACAATGTGGAACAGGATAAGCAATTCAGCAATAATTGCTGATTCAGTGTTTAGCTTGTTCCAGTGACTGTCAGGCCCGTTTTATCTTTTGTTTGATTTTATTTTTACCTTGTGGGGTGTCGTCATGCCTCAAGCTTCCACCCAGCCTTTCTTCTTTTACTTTCATGCGGAGAAAGCAGTGCCTTTGAACTCCAGGTGGAAGTTTTGAAGCTGTTCATGTGGCTGTTCAGGCAGGAAAGCCCTTCATTTTTAATACTGAACATTAAATATTTACAGCCATACCTTTGCATGACAGTTTAGAGATCCAGAACTTGTAACTTCAGTGGTGCCTAGAGACTCCAGTTCACAGCCCTGTTTGAGTGAAAAAGGGCTGAGGGGAGAAGGTAAAGCCTCATCAAGCAAGTAGAGCAATCGCCTTCACTACAAAGATGATCTCTTTTCCAGGGGTCTAAACTTAAAATTGATAAATACAAATGACAGGAAAGCAAGTGAACAGGCAGGAAAATAAGAGTTGAGTTTAAATAATGAATGGCTCTTACTAGTTTTTTCTAGAGACCTGTTCAAAGTGAGTATACTGGTCAGGTGCTGGTATTGAGAATTTTTAAGTCCCTGACTTCACTGGAAGAGAGGTGTCATTCTTGGTTGCTCTGCGTGCTTCAAAAGAGATGTTGTGAAAGGGAGAACATACTGGGCGCAAAGGGTGAAATTGCGTCGAGATGTGCAGAGCCACTGAAGATTGTAGACAGCTAGTATATGATGAGCTATTAAGTATTTTCCTTATGGAGCTTTACAGCACAGAAGAGCATCAGAAACCAAAAAGGTTAGTTTTGTTTGGGTCAGATGAATGTGCCATATGGTGTAAACGAGCAGTTTTAGTGTCATAAATGGAAAGAGAATAGATTTCAGAAATGTGGGCAGAGAAGGATGTGAGGAGATTTACGGAGCAAACTAATGGGCTAACATACAGACTATTAATCCTTCTGTTTTTTCACACAAAGTGAAACTGCCTTCTCAGAAGGTGGGGGGAGCAAAAGTTCATTTGCCTTTCATTTGCACTTCATAACAGCAAGGAGTATCAAGGCATACCGGATATCTTTGGGAGATTAATGATTAGCTGAAATTAGGTACAGTCAACATCCCACTTGTCTCTCCTGCCATCTTATCATTAACCCCAGGAAATAGCTTATCTTTGAAAGCTCTTCTTTGTAGTATGTGTCTAGATAGCTTAGCTCCTAATAAGTCAGCTCAGTTTTAAGGCCCAGTTCAAAACACAGGCTTTGAACGGCTGTTAAACTTTAGGGAAAGTGGGGTCTCGATTCAAATGCAAATGGCTTAGACATATAGACCTACTGTTAAGTATCAGGTAAATACTAGTGCCTAGTAAATATGTTCATGTGCACTGCTGTGTGCTTTTCCTTCTACATAGAATGGCACTCTGAAAGCCTGTGAAGTGAGTGAGCAGGACTCTCCTAGGAGAATGCTTGCAACTCTAACCACAAATGTTCAAGCCTTGACTGACCAGCAGTTTCCTGGAAGCCTGAAGGCTGCACCTAATCTAAACAAACTACAGTTGATGCTCTGTGCGTTTGCCTCTTGAAACAGAAAAATGATCTTTGAAGACAAAGAGTTGAAGCAGTTGAGATAGAGGACTGTGTACTAATGTTTGTCTCAATTAAAGAAAATGGGAACAATGTACACTGGGCTGTAATGCAGCCATTTCTGCTTTAAACGTACTGAAAAATAACAAAAAGGGTACTTAGTCTTAGCTATGCGGGATAGATTCATTGTCATAAAACTGACATTGCCAAAGATTCCCCAAAGAAAATGGAAATGCTTAAATTAAGAGTTGCCAAAATGACCTTGCCACCACCAGTGAACAAGATGTCTGTATGTATTTTTGTTCCTTTTTGTCTTTTTTAAAAGATCTATTTGTATTCAACATTGTGTTCTAGTTGCTTACTAAGGGAATTGGTAGAACGCTTTTACCAAACCATGCTTTCTCAGAAGATGCTGAGCGGCGTGCTTGTCCTTAGAACTTTTTGATCCCATCAAAACTTACAGTGGGAGTTGGACAAGTGGGAAGGCTGCCCATAGGGAAGAGCAGTCCCAGCATCCTGGTTCCCCACCCAGCTTGAGAACTAGGTGTCCCAGGCTCATCAGGAGCTTGCTTAGTTAAATGCTGGTGGTTCAATCTCTCTTCAGGCAGCCCGGTTCCTTTGGTGCTTGTGTAACTCGGACAATAAGAGAAAACAAACAAACAAGATCCAAAGACTTGCTCAGTTCTTCTGAATTATTTATAAAATATATTTTCATGGAAAAGCTAATTGCTAAGGTTTTTGCCATGACTTGAACTTTTTTTATTTTAAAATGGCACTGCCCCCACCCATCTAAAAAAACCTGTGAAGTGATAAAATTTTTTGGAGACCTTGTCAACCAATTCTGCTTTTTCCTGTAATGTCTGGTATTGGTGATACTGGCCAGTCTTGATTAGGAAAGGAAATAGAACAGAAAGGCAAATCCGTAACTGAGAGAGATTTTCAAGTAAAAGTGGAGTGAAACAAAAATGGTTAAATGATGAAAACATAATAGATACGCTTATCACTGTATGATAAGTCTTTTCACCCTGTGTTGAGCCTTCTGGAATGATACAGCTGGCTGTTGACTTGTATCCATGGTTATAATGCAGACAATCCAGCCAACTGAGATAACTGTTAACACTAGCGCACAGATATGGAGTATGACTCTATTTGTCAAGGGGAAAATACTTAGCATACTTCATTGATTATGTTGGCACAATAATCCGATGACCTGATGTATTGTAGGGAAGAGGGGCAGGGGAAGGCTCTTTATGTGTATTTGGGTCATTGTAACAGAGGGAAGAAGATTTTTGCTTTAATGCTGAGTAATTTGAGTGTCTTTGATTGAAACAGGTCAGCATGATGCACAGGCTCGCCAGATTAAACAGTATGGTAGTGGGAATGTAAGCCAGGTGGCAGATGAAGAATAATCTTTTTTTTCTTAATTTGCTGAAAGTGGTTCTCATTCAAAATCGAGAGCTGCTCCATTTTGAGGTCTTTAGGTGCAGGTTTTAAACTCCTTATTACGTTGTTTATACTGCAAATTTTAGCTTTACTATTTGATCAAAACAGCTGTTTGTTCTTGTCTCTTTATGTTGCCCTCTTCTCCCCCTCCCCTTCTCCCCCAGCCCCCCAAAAAATGGAGCAGGGGGATGGGACTCGAGGTCATCTGTTGCTTGTAAAAGCTCAAGAAAGTAAAGCCGATTAGATAAATTTCATTCGCTGTAGAACTGGAAAGGAGGCTTTATGTTAGTCTGGTATTAACAGAAAAGGAAAACGGGGGGTGGGGAATTGCATTGGATTATGAGTCAGCATATGATGAATAGAGCACTATGAAGCTTGTGGGGTGACTGGTGATTTCACCCACACTTCTGAAGTTCTTCCATTAGCTAGGGGGATCCCACAAGTGCTGTTTTCTGCAGCCATTGTTAGCAATTACCTCCTTCACTGTTGTGCTTCTATATTCGTGTTTTATACAGTGCAGTAAGATAACCCTTTCTCACTACTTTCACTCCTGAATCATCTTTAAACCTCCTTCCCTGTCTCTGAACAACCTTTTTAAGAAGTTGGTGGAGAGTGGGAACATATTCTTGGATCTGTGCGTAATTAATACCATGTCTGTCTGCTAATCAGTTGGCTGAATCACTTTCTTGTAATGAACTGTGATATCGCACCTAAATTCTCAAAGCAACTCTTCGGTTTAGATTTTTCTCATTTTTGGTGTTTTTTATTTCTCTAAGGTTGTTTTACAATAGTAGCTTACGTAAGCTGCTGGCAGGACATAACATGTTAGGAAGGCTACCAGATCGGCTCGAGCGAACGCAAGTGGAGGTTCTGGACGTGCAACACAACCAGCTCCTTGAGCTGCCATCTAACCTGCTTTTGAAAGCAGACAGGTAAGTATAAAGAAATTTGATCTCGACTTGGGTGTGAGGAACCTTGCTTTGTGTGTTACTTCCTAGCTGAAAGGGTAATCCGAGGTTCCCCTAATTTAAAAGTTGCCAAGCCTTTTGTGGTAAGAACAGATGTCTGCCCAACTCACCAAAACACATTCTTTTTATTCTGGTTTTGTTGCCTTATATGGTTGCTTCTTTTTCCCCACCAAGCTCCTGCTGAACACCTACTTCTTGAAATCTAGCTGTAAAGTGAAGCACATGCTATTTTCTACTACATGCACTGAGATGGGTTAGTGGCAGTTTCTTTAAATACATATTTCTTAGGCTTGTTTGATGGAGTGTGAAAGCTTTTTTTTCCCCGTTCAGTCAGAGGCTAGAACTTATTTATACCTGTCAAACAAAACAAAATCTGTGCATAAGGCTGTCAGAATAACTCAGTTATTCCCCTGTCCTTGCTTTGTGAATTTTTTATGCCTTTCAAATGTTTGTCACTAATTTAGCTGGCATCACCACTTGATCTGCTTTCTGGATTCTTATTTTTATGCTGCTGTTTCTTTAGTCTTAGAGTCTTCATAATCTTTTTTCCTGGGTATGAACATACCCTGTAAAGTGGCTGTGGGAAGGCATAGTCTGGGGATGGTGGATGGGCTCACCCCGCTTGGTGTCGGTGTTCCTTGCACCTCTGCACTTCCACAAGTAGTCATGGGATTTCTGAGTGTTCAACCCATGCATAATTTAACAGACGGTGAGATTGTGTGCTGTGGGGTTTTATTTCTGATCCTAACTGTGACAAAAGGAAGGCATAGCTCCTGGGTTTCTTGAGCAGTGGAGAAGCAAGAGGAGTGGTGATCTCACTGTCACAGCTCCTCACCCAATTAAGAGCATTGCGAAACCCCTTCTTGTATACTGTTGTTCATTCTGTCACGAACCTCTGGTTAAATTTCCTGGGATTCACAGCGTTGGGAGTTGGAGAACTAGGTTTGCAGTTGAGATGATTTCTAAATAAACTCCTAACTTGACTTAGTCTTGAACAGTAATGTTCTGAGGAATTTATAATTTAGGTTAAAAATTATCTTTCAAAAGGTGAACTTTACTAGGATGGGTTTTTTGTTCTAAAAACCAGTGCGTGATTCATTTCAGCCTTGATTTGCTTTAAAAAACCTTTAAAATAATTTTTGTACTTTGATTTGGTTTGGGGGAGTTTTTTGGGGTTTTTTTTTTTTTGTTTGTTTGTTTGTTTTTAAACAACTCTATTGTATACCTGTCCACATTCAAGCCTGTCTAGGATACCACCTTTGGAACAAATTGATCATCGGCAAAGTTATTCTGATGTTAACTTACTGTTTCAGTTGAGACTTTACATAAAAGTGCAGTCAAAGCATTGAAACTTAGCAATGTTGCTACTGTAATAGTTGTGATTATCTGGCACATTTCTGTTTAAAAGTGGTGAAATTCATAGCCTGTTCGTGTGGCAAGGATGTTTCACATCAGCAGCTGTAATTGTCTTGTGGATGACTTTGCAAACTATTGTACATTAGAGATTGTATGAACTTCAGAAATGAAACCTTGTAAAAAGCTTTTTTACAGGAAGTTGCAAAATTAGGTCAATAAAAAAAATCCTATTTACAGGTCCCAAGTTGAAATTCCTATCTGCTAACTTGGAAAGGAAAGAAACCTTTAAGTAAGTTTCAGAAAAGTACTGTCATCTTTGAAAGCAAAGAGAGAAATAATTTTGTAAAATTTGTATTAAAAACAGGTTGTAGGTCTAGGATGTAGATTAGTGTGATTTTGGCAGTGAGAGAGAAGCTGAATAAAATTTTTTGTACTGCAACTCATCTTTTTAAACTGATCTACAAAACTGTAGATGGCTTCATTATTTTTTTGTGACGCCAAAGTGAACAAGTACCGGCTAAAACCAGAATTGGGGGTAGATTTCCAGAAGTTGCTAAATGTGTGTCGAAAAGAGGTAGAATCGAAAAATATATTGAATAACAGTACTAAATGGCTGATTGAGACTTGGGGATTTTTCCCCTCTGCAGCTTTGACGTTCTGCGGCTTTCAAGCAGTACAGGGCAAGCGTTTTCAAAGTCTTCTACGGGTACCAACAAAGACACGTACCATCGTACCGTTGCAGGAGATGAACAGAGCTTACCCATTCTGGCATCTCATCACCACTGCAATCTCCCTCGTTTGTGATGATGATAGAAGCGGTTGGCTTGGGTGGGGTTTTCCCCCTTGTTCCCTACCCCTTTACTGGTTTAGATGACTTGGGTTGCAAATGGCTTGTCCATGCTGGTGCTTGTATGACTGCTGCAGAAGTGATAACTGTGAAGGAAAACAGCAGTGCAGATTAGTGCACAATGTCCGAGCTTTTAAGTTTGGAATTTCCTACAGGAAACATCTTTATTTTGTTTTCAAATGTTTGCATCTGTCAGCAGCAAAGTGTCAACAGAAATGGGTCTGGGCCAGGGAAAGGTGCTCAGGGGTTTGTTTTGTTTTGTTTTAAAAAGGTAAAATGCTTCTCTTCTCCAAGCATTCCCTGGGAAGCACAATCTGTACCGCCAGACGTGCCAAGAGAACTGAGTTTCCCGAGTGGTCTGCCACGGTCTCTACCCAGCGTGTAATGTTGGACAAATCACTTTACCTTACAGAACCTTCATCTCTCCATAAAATTACTTACCTTTTGCAGCCTTGAAAAGATTAGTTTATTTTTTTTGAAAGGTACTTGGGTCTGTGCAACCGACAGATGATATCAGTTGTCTGGATATGAAGTCTCATGCTGTGAATTATAAACGCTTTCTCCTTCTCAGTCCTGAATATTTGACGAAGTGGGTGTGAAGTGCCTTGGGCATACTTCAGCACAAGCACTGGTAGGCTTTGACATCTACAACATCTGAGGAAGGGAGGGAAGTCAGTGCATTGGTGCACGAAGAGAGAGTATCACTTTCACCCCAAACCAGGGAAAAAATACTGAAAAGCCTCTGTTCTCTTAATAGAAGAATCAACGAACATCGCTTTTCTGCCTTAATCCTTCAAAAACCAATGAAAAGGTGTCATTCTCTGCTGAAGAGTATAATTTAGGGATATTTTGTTGGTCTGCTTTTTAATTCATTTTCTATTTTAAACTGTTACTTGAGGAGAAATTGAGGACTAGCCTATGAAACATTTCTCTGACCAAGACAGAACTTGGGTTCTGTCTTATTGCACTGAAAGTATGCACATCTTGATCATGTTAGCAAGGATTTCTCTTGTAGGGTGGGGATTTTCTTGGCAAGATGAGCGCCACAGAGGCAGCCAGATAATCTCTTCATTTCTCATTACCAGATGCTGCAAAACCAGAGAATTCATGCAAGTGCTACGGCTGATGGGGAAAACTCCCAAGCTGAGTCCTGAACCTTTTTTCGTGCACCTGGGTTCCTGTAGCCTTTCATTTCTATCCACTGCTTCATCTGTTGTGATGCCTTTCCCGCTCTGTCCCATTTGCGTACACACTTTTTACTGCCTTCCTTGACCAGCTTGCAGCAAACTACTGTTTAATGGCATGAAAACAGTTCTACATAATGCTCTTTGGATCAGATGGACAGGCATTCAAGAGCTTTCGCAGAGTATGGTAGCAAAGCAGTGGCAGTGGTCGGGGGGTTTAAAAATGGAGATGCAGTGGTGAAGGGCAAGGGTTTGCCTCCTGCCTAAGCTTCCTTTCCAGTTAGTATGAATGTTTTCGGTATAAATGCTTAAAACAGCCATCGGACTATTTAAAGCAGTTGTGTGGTGAAGATGTATAGCTGTGATGTGCACAGCTTAAACCTTGGGCTTTGTTTTCTAGCGTCTGGTAGTGGCCAGCTGTGGTGGCTAAGGCAATGTCAGCTATTCAGAGCCCATCTAGGCTCTAGTATGCATGATTCTTGTTTTCAGCTTTGTTCAGCTGTTCTTACCTGTTTTGATTTTCTGTTCATTTGTTTGTTTAGATTTGATTTAATTTGTTGGGGGAGGGGGGGGGTTTGTTTGTTTATTTGGGTTTTTTTTGCTGGAGTTCTGGAAGGTGACCCAGTTAAACTTGCTCTTGTTCAATATTTGCTATTTCCACCCACTGTGACGGCTGCTTTTTGATGCAAGTATTCAGTCCTATCGTGAATGCAGGAGAAGTGAGGGAGGAAACAAAGTCAAATGAACGCAAAGAGCTATTTGAGTGTTTGATGCACGTACTTTTCTTGCAGAAATGGTTAGCTGCGTTTGTTTCTTTGCTGGTAGGTTAGGGTTTGCAAGCAGATACATTAGAAACTGGGGAAGTCCCAGTTAATGAAAAAGCTAAAGATAGGTTAGAAAGTAAGAGCTGAGGAGACAGCAGTTAAGTGGTTTTTTTGGCAGTCCATCAACAGGAAGGGGATTCACTTGAATGTTTCCGTCCTTTCTTTTTTTTTTTTTTTTTTTTTTTTGAAGAGAAGAAATACCCTCTTTTGCATGGGCTGGCAAAACTGCCTTGATTTCTCCCCCCCCCCCCCCCCCCCCCCCGCTTAGCTTACAGGATTCTTCCTCACATGCCTGCTACCACAATCATAAATTATTTTAGGATTAGGCAATCAGAAATTGAGGGCATATCTGTGCAGAAGGGACTGAAGGAGAAATTTTATATTTTCATTGCTCTGTGCTGTTGGAGATCTGGGGGCACAGGCCAAACTGGAGATCTTGATTTCTCTGCATGTTCTCTTTTTGCAGCTGCAGTATTCTTTCCAACTCTTATTAGTACTCTCAAGCTAAGCACAGTGGTTTTAATTTGCTGCTGCTTTGTCATTGGATGCAGTTGTCTGTGTTGCTCCTTTTAATGTTGAACGTCCCTAAGCTTTTTGGAGGACTTCTATTTTTCAGTGGTGGCTATGTCTTACCAGCAAGCTAAGTTTGCCAAGCTACCTCAGAAAATGGTGAGGAATTGGGATATGCTGTATTCTCACAATTGTCTATACTTAGCTTTTGTGTGTGCTAGAGGTAGGCATTGGTGTTAAAAAAATTCGAACCTTTTGCGGTTTTCAGTAGAAGATTTTTTTTTCCCTCTGATTTTGGAAGTTCAAATGGAGATCAGAATCCTCTGCGTTTAAATAGGGAATGCATGTGAATGCATATTAGGTCTGTTTTGTTGAATTAGATCCATGTCCTTGATTCTAGCCTATTCTTTGGGACACTCTTTTTTTCTATTTTGTCTCTTGGAGAAGTTAAATCCAGCAAGGGATTGTACTTTAATACGCCATAAAACTGAAGGTGACTTATTCCGGACGGAGATCAATGTTTATATTATTACCCCAGAAGAGAATTTGCACCTTGTCAAAGCTGAAGAATTCTGGCATCTCCCTACCAGCACCTTCATTTCTTTCTTAATCTCTGACACTCTTTTAGTACTTGTTAATTCATGCTCTCCTCGCTATATTATACTCTGGTATGTGCGCAGGCTGCTGAATTCAGGTTTTTGTAGTGATGCTGTACTTTTTTCATGAGATTGTGGTATAGTGTGTGGGTGGAATTGGAAAGGGAAACAATTAATTTTGGACTGAGCTTTAATACTTGACATTCTGCTTCCATCTGATAAGCAATATGAGTGGGATATCTTCAAGGAACATGAATCAGTTTAAATCCATGCACAAGAGAGATGGGAACAGTTGTGCCCAAGTAAATTTCCACTCCTCTGGAGGGCATTTGTAAGATGTGCCTTCTAAGGTAGTAGCTGGCGTGTTGCATGAGGATGAAGAAATAGGGGAGTGGAAATAACCTCGAGAAGGACTTCTGTGTTAGATCAGCGTGAGGGAAAACCTGATGGGCAAGTTTTTGTGTTTTTTGGGGGGTTTTGTTTTTGTTTTTTGGGGGTTTTTTGGTTGTGTGGGGTTTTTTGGGGTTTTTTTTGGGGGGGGTGTTGGACATAAGATTATAGCACAGAATTGACAAAGCTTTGGCAGTAGCAATCTGCTGGTTCATTCTGTTCTCTGCCCAAAGAATGATGTCTTTTTTTTTTTTTTTTTTTTTTTTTTTTTTTAAATCCAGAGAATATCTTGGAAGAATTATTGTTTCAGAATGTTTTTACCATTTTAATGTAACAGCTGGTCAAAAGGAACATGTAAATAAGCAGCATACTATTTTCTAAAAAGTTAATTTAATTCTAATGATGTCAGCTACAGACAGAGATTAGTAAGTGATTATTCTGAGCCTGACTCGAGTGCTACCCAGCCGTGAGCTGTTACGTATGGGGTAGGTGAGATATCCTGCTACCACAGGGTTCCCGTCCTAGACTGTTGGCAAGATTTTGCTAGCCACCTAAACCTTGTTCACATCAAGGCACTAAACTGTAGGTCAGGATGATGGGGATTTATTTCCAACGTTGTTGTATCGCGCTCTGGAAGATTTGGCAAAAGGGCAGGGGGGTACAGAGCAATAGCTCTCCTCTCTCCTTTCCCCATTGGAAAATACATGCATCAAAACTTATTTTTGGCAGGAATACACAGATTCCATCCACTTTTAATACCAGTGGGGGAACAGCTTGAAATTTCTTGTTGTATTCCACCAATGTTGAAAGTTTATTAAAAACAGAAGAGCTTTTGTTTGATTCATTTTTCTTTTTAATTTAAAATGGCTTCAGTATAGTAGACTGTATTAATTTCAGCTTTATCGGAGCAATGTACCTTTTCTTACTCGAAGCTTTCAGCTGTGTTTTGGGCTAGCTGTACTTGAGCGAACTTAACGTTCTTCTGAACTTCGTAGCTATAGGATGCTCTCTAGGTTATCTGTTTGGCTCCGTTTGGTTATTAAAAGAAGGTGCCTGTGAAACACTGCAGGTTATTCTGCTGCAGCTTGCAAGAACGTAAGTAAAATACAGATTCCTCTTCAGGGTAGTGGAACATACCCTTTCTTGGGGGATGTTTTGCTGCCACCTCCTCATCCTCATTGTATTCCTATGAAAGTTCACTTTTCCCAGCAGTCTTAAACTTTTTTATTACTTAAGTCTTTCCAGGCTGAGCTGAAGACAACCATTTTGGACTATGAGTGGTAGAAAAGATATTGTGGCTTTAATGTTAATCAAAGTGCCTTTTTTTGTGGAGAGAGACTATCATGCATATTAGATTGAAGTTGCCAAAGTAATAGTTGTCTGTACTTCAGCAATAGGTATGCTTGCTGGTGCTTAATTAAGTACAGGAACCATTGATGTGGTATGCTTCAGTTTAATAATCCAACTTTGAATGAGCTTAATATATTTTTAGTTTATAGCTAAAGGGTGAAATTGAGCAGCATCTTTTTAGAATAAATAAATAATTTAAAAAACCCTTTCAGCAGCTTATTCCCATCTCTGTATTAATCCTTCCTCTCCTCCCTTCCTCCTCTGGAGTTCTACCACCCTTGTGAATAATGAATGAGCCTGAGGATTAAACTGTGTTTCTCTGAAGTGGACTCCTCTGTCTGTGTAAAACAGCTAACCTAGTTTCAGAGATTTTTGCTTCTAATGGAAATAGTAGGTTTTTTTAATCCTTTGGCATTCCACGTGACTCCTCTGTAGCATGTCTGACCCTTATTTGCTGCTGAGCAAGTTTCAACCAGCTGCAACTCTTGCAAATACATTTCATTCATTAATAGACCTTAAAGGTCAGTGTGAATTCCTGCGTGCATGGGAGAAGCTATCAATATTTTATCACTTTCTCTTAAGATCGATGACAGGAGTGCACCTACCTTTTGTATCCTGATCAGTGGCTTTATAGGCTTCAGCCAGCCTATTTCTGAGTCTTGTTTCTTGAATGCAACTTTGCCCATTGCAGCTGCCCGTTCCCGTTAGTTGGTAGGAGCAGGACAGCCTGGTTTGAACGCGGTCACTGCAGACTGGCAGGCACACACTTACTTCTGTATCGCAAGTTCTCTAAGGCAGCCTTTTCTGAAAAGGGGAGGAAGGAAGAGAGAGGTCTTATTTCTGTTGAAAAGGCATGGTCATGCCAGAGTTGGTTACTAAAGGATAAATAGCTTTATTTTTCCATTCTTTTGGAATTGTTTGTGTGAATTCTAGCCCTCAAGATGCCTACAGTGCTGCTGTGATCACTAAACTCCCCTAAAGAAACATGAATCCTCTGCCCACAGAACTTGACTGGCGGGAGTGGGCAGTGCCTATACCTCAACAGGTCTTGTTCCTGTCCTGGAAAAAGTCCTTTGAGGGAGAAAGAATAACTTCATTTCTGTGCTTCTTCAGTCCTTTCTGCTTGTGGTGGGACTGCAGAAAATATTGACAAAGGCTTCTGCTACTTTGGGGAGTAGGGGAAGGGCACTCAGGAACTACATAGAGATCTGGTTGTCTTGCTGCATACATCAGCAAGCAAATATATAACTTTTTAAATTTAATTTACTATTAGCGCTGTCTCTCTTTAAAATCTAAAAGGCAAATTACTGCTTGATCTCAGGTTTTTTGTTGTGATTGGTGCATCTTTAGTTATCCAAATATTCAAAGAGTACTTTTTCATATTTTGTAGTTGCTTTCAGGCCTGCAGGTTTAAACAAAATACTGTCTGCACCCTAGCCAGGACTTAAAATACTGAAAAATTGGCTGGCTTTTTTACCAGTGACTTCTTTTAGTCACTTGAAGAGCAGCTATACTCTCATGGTTGGTTGATGATGAATTCAGAATTCATTTTTATGTGGAATGAATATGGAAATGATGTGGTTTGTTATTGCTCTTGCCTGTAGGTACATCTGTAGTAATGTTGGAGGTACTGAGGTCTTGATAAGGGAATAGAGGCATTTTGACATACTCATTTTGCTGATACTCTGTTCGTACAAATGTGGTCATTTAAAAATGCGATCAGAAGTTTTGTTCATATAATGCTAGACTTTTGGTCTTTCTATTCATTGTTGTGAACTTGTTGCTTTTGACCCTGTCTTAACTCTTAAAAATAGAGATTTTTATTTATACTTCTAGAAAAAACCTGCAGGATGTTTCACTGAACTCCCTTATGCAACTTCTCTTTGCAGCCTGAGATTTCTTAATGCCTCTGCCAACAAACTGGAAATGCTTCCTCCAGCCACTCTTTCTGAAGAAACCCATAGCATCCTACAGGAGCTGTATTTGACCAATAACAACCTCACAGATAAATGCGTACCCTTGTTAACAGGCCATCCACACCTGAAAATCTTGCACATGGCTTACAATCGCCTACAGAGCTTCCCTGCGAGGTAAGTAACTGGTTTCACTGCCTCTGGCCCACCGGTGGGTGGGCATCGTGAAACATTTTCACAGCAAGAACTAAATTGCAGAGAAATGTGGTGGCACAGGCTGTATTTTAAATGCAGTGATACTGCAGTGGGTGGATTCACCTGCTATGCCCTCTTGCACATTGCTACCCTCTCTTACATTACACAGACAAGAGAGTGCTGCCTGTTAGTTGATGTATTTTGATTGCGCTTGAAATTCTTTTCAACTGGACTAATTCAGCATGACCGCAGTACACTTTTGAAGTCAAGCAAGGAGGTCTTCTGTTTTCCCTGTCTTGGCCATTTTGCTTACACCTTGTGGGCTTCTCCTTAAAAGAGATTTGTGAGCATAGCATCTGGAAATGTCCTCTGGAAGTGGACTAAACTCCACTGGGGAAAAATCGTTTCACTCCAGAAGGAGATTCTGCCTTGGCAGCAATTTCTCTACTTTCCATTCATTCTGTTTTAATCAGAAATCTTTCATGTGTAAGATGTGCTGTAAAGTTGATGGGGTACAACCTTGCAAAAGAGATGCCAATAAATAAAAGAAGAGACATCTCTGTCCTTGTGTGATGTTCTGAGCAGCTGGGCTTCAATGGCAAGGGGGAGGGAGGGAGATGAATTAGGGGGAAGGGCTGAGTGGGATGTCAGATGATGGAAGGGAAAATTTGGGATGAAGTGAGAAACTAGGGTTGAAAGAAAGGGGAAGGAAAAAGAGTGAAAGTGAGCTGGTGAGCAGGGGGAATGTTAGAAAATAAGTCACTTGAAAAGTAGCATTAACAAAACATTGACAGAAGCAGCAGTTACTTTGTTCCACAACTGTGCTAGCATCTGATGTGAGGAGAGGTGACAGGCACTGCTGTGAACAAGGACCAAAGTCTGCAATATTATTTTCTTAAAATAATGAAAACCACTGCTTTTATCACCACTTCAAAATAAAATATGCATGTCTATCAAAAGAAAAAAATTCTCAAACTCCTGTTTTCACAGCAAAATGGCCAAGCTGGAAGAGTTGGAGGAAATTGATATTAGTGGGAACAAACTGAAAGCCATTCCAACAACCATCATGAACTGCAGACGTATGCATACTGTAATTGCTCACTCCAACTGCATTGAAGTCTTCCCAGAAGTCATGCAGCTTTCTGAAATAAAGGTAAGAAATGAATGTGCTTTGGAAGAAGCAAGTATAATGAGACTTTACCAATTCTATTCTCCCCTCAGGTGTCTCATTGCTACAGGATAGTATATTCTCAGAAATTACAGAGATCTGACAGCTGCTTTCTCCTCTGAGGTCATATGCAAAATATTTGCCCCTGTGCTGCCTCAGAGTAGAACAGAAGAAGAGCCTCAAAATCTGATTTTATGCTCACCTTTACCAAATCCTATCTTCTCTGCCAAATAAGTGTTAATTGTCTTCCTGTGACAGTCTGTTATGATACGACTTAAACATTTGGCAAGAGCTATGCGTAATTAACTCTTGCTGCCTTGGCAGTTTGTTGATTGTGTAGGAATGGACTTTGTTTAGAGCACATGTTAAAAAAACGTTGATGCTGCAAAATGGCATAGGCCTTGGGGACAGAGATAAATTCCAGGAGCGCAGGATTTGTGTATTCAGGCAAGCTACTTTAATTTTCCTAATTGCAGTCATATTTAGCACAACCAGAGGAATGCTTAATCTGTCTCTTGTATGTGTGTCCAGAAGTAATTCTGTACTTTTCCTGACACTTCTTTCTGTAGGACGCACTCTTTGCTTGACCATGCTGAAGAGCACTACTGCTTACCTTTTGTGAATCAAGTTCCTGCTTGTCTCCTGGCTATAGTGCAGAGTATTTTGTGCTGCATGCTGTTTCCGCTGGCCAGAGCTGGGAGACAGTAAACTCGCAGTGTACAAATCTTGTGATATGGCAGAAAATCTGTCATTCTCTGAGGCTGAGAACTGATTACGTATTCACAGGCTCAAAACAACTTAAGTGTCCTTCGGGCGCTCTGTAAAGTCAAAAGGCTAAGTTCCCAGACTGCCGTGTATGCCTCAGTGTCTGGGGTCAGGCAAAGCAGCAGGAGCAATAATTCTGTTGGACAGCAAGTACATGTAAAGATGAGCTTTGTGGTTTTAGCCAGGAAATCTCAAACAAACTTGTGGGTTTTTGAATACTCCTCCCTCTTTGGAACAATGGCCAGAGGAAGCAGAGGGCCATTTAAAATCAATCAGAAGCAAAGCCTTTTTTCTTAGAGGAAGAATTGGGGTGGGGGAATGAGGGTCTGCGCAGTAAACATTTCTTTAAAAGTATGAGGGTGGTGTCAACCAAAAAAAAAAAAAATGAGGATAATGTAAACATGCTGATAGGGAACAATCAACTCTTTCCTTTTGTTGATGCGTTTTGGGGAAAGCTGAATGTTTTATAAAATCGTCAGTATTTAAAGCGCTACTCCGCCACAATGCTCAGCAGAAAAACGCTCTTGGAAGACCTGGCAGTTTCTTCCTGCTGGTTCCCTACGGTTATTTAGTTCTCTTTAGCAGAAGAAAGAGGCACGGACGTCACTAGCTGTTTTGGGACTGCAGGGATAGCATGCGTGACTTCATCTAAGAGGACATAGTGCTCTAGGACTCCACCTTTGTGGAAAGAAAATGCCTGGTTAGTACTCAAGCCTGGTTTTGACTTGGGTGAGATGAGTTCATATAGTTGCCAGATGGGAAGGCGCTGTGTTGGGCATAGGGGTTCTTCTGGCCTCTTGGTGTTTTCTCTAGGTCAGGGTTGGTGCTTGTCGGTTTGGAGGTCAAGCTTGTGCTGCCTGGTTGTATCCATTACTTAGCTTAACTGGAGCTCCTTTTTAGGTATGTGAGAACATTCAAAATGTGCCAAAGTAAGTTCAGAATTTGTTGTTTGAGCATGGATTTGAGTGTTTGGTGAAATAAGCTTGCTTGTAGCAAAGCACAAAGTTGTATAGTCTCATGTCACCTCTGTGATTATATCATATTTGATGGTTAATTTTAACTGAGGTGGCATTCAAACACTCTAAACTTCTTGGGAAACTCTGCTACCTGAGGTAATGGCTATTTTGCTTTTGTATTTAATTAGCCTGAGAGGCTGACATGTTTTTGGAGTCAGTGATACTGGAACAGTTAGTAGCAGCAGTTACTATGCTGTCTGAAATAATTTCAGAAGGAAAGCTACTATAAATAATGATGCTTTTAAACTTGAAGTAACTCCAGAATTTCCAAACACAGGGTCATTTTAGTGATAAAATTGTCTCTAAGCCTTTTTTATACACTACAGTCAAGGCTACAGAAGTTATGTGTTGTCCTCTGTGTTAAAGAGGCCAGTGGATGTATCTGAGATCTTACACAATACCTTTTTTTAGGATTTTTATTGTATTTTATGACAGTTATTTATACTGTCAGAGTTAGGTTTATTTTTGCACACTGAAATGTCTTCTGTGAATGGCTGAGCAGCTGGAAGCACACCCACCTGAGTCAATGCCCCAGCAGACTCTTCCTTACAGCCATTGTTTGACTTGCCTTACAAAATAAAAAAAGGCACTTTTTAAATTGGTATCCAGCGTCCTGGTGTTCTTTTGCAGTCAAACAGCTGAGTACTCCTTACTGCTTGAGCAGAGCTCAGTGACCCAGGCTTGCTTTTCCCACCTGGGACCTGGCTTTACTTTATCATCCAGTTTTTGTTCACTGATGAGTTGCTTCTCTTTCGTGGTTGTCTTGCTGTGCCGCTGCAGTGAGGGTGATATGGAAGTTTCTTGTCACAGTTTTTGGTCAAGCTTATCTTTCACGGGAGCGTTACCTTGAGATCTGAAATAAGTGAAGATCTAGTAGCAGTAGCGTCTTAAAGATGAAACTCTCAATCTTAGGTAGTTTTTCTCCTGGTGAAATAGGTTAGTGTTGGTATGGCCACCTTCAGTCACAACTGGAGATAACTCAAGTCCCTTCCAGCCATGAACAAAACAGTTACAAAGCTTGTAAATGCAGTGTAAGCAAATGCTGAATATTAAACCCTGTCTTCCAGCTGGCTCAACCAGTGCAAAATGCTTTGTGCACTTGCAGGAGTTGTTCTTCTGGTGCTGCATGGGTGGGGCTAAACCAGCTTGCATTAAAATAATGCATGAGGAAATTGGGATCAGTTAGGAAATACGCTTTCCTGCTTGCCTGAGGAGTAGAATAAGGACTAAATTTAACATAGATGTGCAGAAAGTCCCTCTTAGCCTATTCTTCAAACAGTACACATAAAATCTAAGAAATCCTAACCTGATAAATAAGCAATCTTCACTAGTGCCTAGGGACCACGGGATCTGCTGTAGAGTGTTGCTACCTTTGGCGTATTGGGCATTTAATGAGAACAATGAAATTACTTTACTGATTTTTGTACTTGTTATTCCAGCATGCTCTTCCATCAAATTTGTAATGGCATTGAGGTGTTGAACACAGCAAGGCCTGCTGGCAGCTTCTTTAATCTGCAAAGTAATTACTGGCTCTCTGGAAGCAGCAAGGAGTTGCGCAGAGGGAAAAAGCTCGCTGGAATAACTGTTCTGTTAAGCTGTCTACTATTTTGTTTTCGTGACAGATTTAAACTGATTTCCTTATCAGGCGTAGATAACGTCAGCAGTTTGTTCTTCATAGATAATAAGGCCTCCGTATCGGACAACCTCAGGAGTCAAGATTTGGGTCGGAAATTCATTATTTCCATTGCATGTATTTAATAAAATGTTAGGAGATTTTTCTTTTCCAGATTTTACTAGGTTATCTTATGCCTTCTTCCAGCTCAGGACCCAATTTCTTTGAATATACCTACAAAAATCGAAGTGTCTTTTCCAATGAAATGTGCAGCTAGGAAAAGCCGCCCCCTGCCCCTTCCAGCTTTCTGTTTTATTAAAGTTTTTGAAGTCTTTCTCTTTTTGCAGGTTGAAAGTAGAAAATGGTCTTTCTGAAAGATGTGGATAGTTATTCTATCATCTGTTAAATACTAGCCTGCTCTATCCTCTGAAAAATTTTTTTTTTTTTCAATTTTTGGTACGTGCTACACTGGTGGTCCTGTAATAGGGTTGCAGAGTTGGTTTTGTTCTAAAATGCCATATTTTTCCCTGTGTATTGACTTTCATCTAGATATGCAGCTTTAAACAATGTTTGTTTGGGGATTTTGTCATTCTAGTGCACTTGCTCTAGCTAATTTGTGCTTAGCTGGTGGATAGTCAGCAAGTTTCTCTGCTGGTTTGTGTCATATTTTTTCTGAAATATTTAAGCTTTATTTTTTTTTCACTCATTTTATTGTCTTCATATTTAAATATGAATCCATCTAAGATGACAAGAATTAAAACCATGTTTAAAACTGCTCCAATATTTTTTCCTTTCCCCCTCTACTTCTCCCCTCCACATGCATTCATAACCCTGCTTATTTTAATATCCCTCAATAAATATTGAATTCCTGAGAGCATGCTCATACTCATGCTGGTTTAAACTGACTTTGGAGGAGGGACTGCTATACCAGTAGCTTAGAAGCCCCAACTGTATTTATCTCCATTTCCTTTATCCATTAAAAGACTGGCAACTGTTTTCATCGGTGACATTTTTTCTTAAATACTTGAAAATACACTGACCATCTTTGTCTCTGTGAAGAGCAGACAAACCTTACTAGTTTTGTAACAAGATGACACCTGGCCAGAGATGGAAATGGAGAGAACATATTTCTAGGTGTCCCAGGCATCTGCGAAGATGCCTAAATGCCACATGGAAGTTATTTTGTAAGAACCACTTACCTAAATGAATGGTCTTAGTCCTTGGTTGCAGCCTTTATTGTTCATGAAACATGCATAACTACATTCAATCAAAATTTTTATGATCTTGATGACAGCTGATTTCTCTTGCTTACTTGACTGCTTTCCTTTTGCAGTGCGTGGACCTAAGCTGCAATGAACTGAGTGAAATCACATTGCCTGAAAACCTGCCTCCAAAACTACAAGAGCTGGACCTGACTGGAAATCCCAGATTAGCCTTGGATCACAAAACCCTCGAGCTGCTGAAGTAGGTTACCTTACAGAGTGGGGAGGGGGCAGAGCGACTCCTGTCACTAGGATGTGACAAAACCACAATATGCAGAAGCGTAAATCTCTTCAAGGAGTATGGCTCCCTGTTGTCAGTGGATCAGAAAGTAACAGCTTGTATGGGTAGCTGAGAAATTAATACTTCATTAAAGAGGATTACTTTACTCACTTCTGTGCAATTGCTTTCAGCTGTAACTCCTGAAGGGGTCTGGTGGGCTGGTATAACCACTGTTGGGCCAGTTTGATCTCCGTTTTACTTCCAACATTAGATTCAACCAAAATATTTGGTTTAGTCCACTGTTGAGATCCAGTGTAGCTACTGACTATGTTTTTTCTCACGTTCTTCTGCTTGTGTCTGTCTTTGCCATTGTGCTCCTTTTTAGCTCTTCACACACCATTTCTTGTTACCTTTCATACCTCTCTGCTTTTGTCCTATAAATATTTTTTTACATATTTAAGCTGCTCCTGAAGACTCTCATCTCCCACTCTGCTTGCAGCAAAGCTAGTTACCTTGCTTTGGGACCCTCTATTTTTTTCCTGTCTACCTGTTTGTTTCCTGCCCTGGACTTAGCGTCCGAAACTGAAATTTGCCAAGTGCCTTGTGCCTCCTTTTGCTGTGTGTTGGGAAATTGTTGCACTAAAACAGATCAGCTGTGGACAGTGGTGCTGCCTTGAGCTTTGCCTATGTCCTGAAGGGAACTGCACCAGCTCAGAGGTTCCTTCTAAGTCTCTTTGATCCTTAAATATTGAATGATTCCAAGAAGGGTTGATTTACTTTTTAAGGGTTGAGCAGTTGCTTCGTGTGGTTTGCTTTTAAATGGTTAAGATCGGACACTGGAGTAGTAAACCTCATCTGTTGTGCAAGCAAGGGAAACTTACAGTGTGAGTTTGCTTTTAGCTTGAATCAGAGGATTTTATCAAATTTAAATGGAAATTTGAAAAATGGTGAGTTTTCACAGATAAAGATAAGAGTCCGTGTTCTGCAGCAGACAGTGAAAAAAAGGGGCGTTCCTCTATTTTAAGAGCTGCTTTATTGTATACAGGAAACCTTCCTGAAGAAGCAGTGTGTAATGTTTCTCTGGTTCATAGGAAAAAAAAAAATGTATTACAAAGCTAATTGAATTGTGTCAAAACTTAAAGTGAAAGATCAGCTTTTCTTGTGTATAACCCAGCAGACAAGATGGGCAAGCCAATCTCTTGCCGCTTTAGTATTCAGGCATCATGCCCTATAGCAGTATTGTACAAATTTAAGTCCTAAGTAGTATAAGAGTAATGTGGCCTAGTTATACACCATATTTTCACTTGCATATGCATTGTCTTTAGTTCACAGAAGACCTTTTTCCTCTTGTGTGTGTGTTTTGTTGGGTTATTTTTTTTTTTAATAAATTATTGTTCAGACCTCAGGTCTGTTCTCTTCCCTGATATTCATTCTCTTCCCTGAAACACAGTCAGGTGTTTCAGGCCTCCAGAGGGGCTTTGTAGTGTCTGTACTGGTAGACTACGCTGACTTTTATGGTATACTGCTATAATTGACTGTGAGGGAGGAGGTGCTCCTTTCACTTGTTTTTTGTGGCAGGCACAAAAATACTTGTGCACTTGGTACTTTTTATATGTTCCTTCCACATGTGAAAGGCAGCTCTCCATCTGTGCCCTGGCAGGATTCAAGCAGGTAGTAGGTTAATATGTATTCTCAGTGCTGGTGAGAAGAGGAGTCCTGTCATGCATGCTTGCTTTTTTAGTATATATGGAGATCTTAAAGGAGGCTTGCATGCTTAGGAGGATGTTGCCAAGTGATTTATTGGATGTAAGAATTTTCAGCAGCAATTAAAATGAGGCGGGGGGGGGGGGGCAAAAAAAAGGATGCTGTGCTGCTACTCTGATTTTTAGGAAAGAGCATTTAGTTCAATTGTAACAGTCATTTTAAATTAGGGGGAAAATAAACCGTGCTGCCTGGAAGCCTTAGCCCATCTTCCCTGCATAGGATGTGCTGCTGGATATCATTCCTTTCCAGGCAGATGGTCTATTTGTAGTGGGGCCACTGAGGAAGCTGAAAGCAATGCATTGAGGTAGCTTTTTTCACCACTACTGGGAAGCCTTGAGACAACTCTAGGTCCTTGACCTGCCCAGGAACCAGGGGTCAGTCAACTCAGTTAAAAAAGAAACAAACAGAAAAACCCTTTTGATCCAAGTTCCTCTGCCCTGGAAGATAAGTGCCTTGTATGAGAAGTCTGTGAAGAAAGTGTGTTTGCTCATGGGTGCAGTGGTTTGCAGGTGGAGACAGAATTAAAATCTCTGCTACTTCACAAGAGACCCAGGTTTCCAGTTTGATTTGACGTCAGGTAATTTTTTCTAATGTCCGTGGTGAGATGTTTGCCTCCTGTTTGTCTCTCAGAGGGCTGCAAAACCAAGGGCTTAAAACACCGGTGGTTCTAACGTTATTTATGTAATTTGTTTGCTTTAATCTGCCCTCGCTGGTGTACATCCTGACTGTCAGTGTAAAAAGAAATCAAACTGGATGTGACAGTACTTTGGGTTATTTGAGGAACGCTGTGCAATGCTGAAGAGACTTTTCTGTGTGTTCAGGTCAGGTGGGGGTTTGGATAGAGAAAAATGAATGCTCAGAGTGAACAGTTAGACCTTTCTGCTTGTGTCCTTTTATGATTCATTTGGTTCATGAAAGGTTCGGGTGCCTTTGAAGTGTCTGCAGCGTGTGGGGAGCTCGCTTTCCCTGCCTTTGGAAGAGAGCAGTAGGGAGCAGGGAGGAGGTCATCTCTCCCCAGCAAAGCAGGGCTGTGAAGAGAAGAGTATAAACAGAGAGGGCTGGGCCCTTTTTAAGTCTTTACTACGCTGCGTGAGATATTTGAAATTCAGGCTAAAGGCTATGTTGGTAGTAAATTGGAGGGTAGAGGATCAAGGGCCTAAGTAAAAATGAGGTTGTACAATTGGGGAAGGCAGAAGGGCTGTGCTCGCTTGTCGGGACCGCAGGCTGGCTCTCGCAGGTTGGTGCAGGACGAGGATGGAGCAGACTTCTGTCCGTGGGCATTTTCATGGAAGGCTGTTACTACACGTTGCTGTTTCTAAATATTTTTTTTTCCTTTTTTTCTTCATTTAGGGGATGGTGTGGGTCATACAGGAGGCTTCATTTGAGCACAATGAAAAGAGCCCAGAGACTTCTTGTTAAAATGTATGGGAGAGATGTATAAGTTAAATCAGTCCCCTGTTCTGGCTTTCATCAAGCTAGTGACAAATTTGCCTTGTATTCCTACTGGACCAGGTTTGAAACAAATAGCTCAGGGGTGAGAGCAGGGAAAGAAAAGCCAGCTAAGCAAAACAGTGCAGCTGACACCCTCATAGAGGCTCAGTTTATTTACTGCTTTTTTGTTCTTTTTATACAGACACATAAAAGTAACCACTTTGGATGTCGTGCTTCACTTTCTTGTATTAAATGTATTACTGAGAACTGGGAGGGGGAAAAGGGTGTTATCTCTGCATTTTAAGCTGGGTCATGTCAGCACTTCAGTCCATCGCATCTTTCCTCTTTCCGTTCTCCTTGCAGCAATATCCGTTGCTTCAAGATCGACCAGCCCTCGGCCGGTGATGCTTCAGGAGCACCAGCAGTGTGGAGTCACGGTTACACAGAAGCATCGGGCGTTAAGAACAAGTACGACCTGGCATGGTTTTTATTATACGAGCATCCTAGAATGGAGCACCTCTATGCAGATTCAAAGAAATCCTTTTTTCAGTGGAAGTTTTGGGGGCAGTTTGGGCCTCACAAAGGCAGGGGCCATGCCATGACTCTCTGTTTGTATACCGGGCCCCTGCCTGGCTCTCCACTTTGCTCTTTGTTAGGGAAGTTGCTAAGATACAAGTGTAACCAACACATTTTGTCTGTGCAAGACTCCGGTACTTGCAAAAGATCTGAGTGTTTAAAAGCATTTTCCTCTTTGCAAAGCTTCTTTATCTTCAACCAAAGGATGTTTACCAAGCAAATCAGAGATACTAAAGGAAGAGGCAGAATGGCCAAAACTCTGAATATTCATAGTGTGCGGAGCTCCCGTGACTAAGGCAGCACTTGACAAATAACGTACCAAGAGTCTGCTAGTCTCTGTGTTGCTGGCAATGTGATGAATCTTTTCTTTGTTCCTTAAATACCTTTTTAGAAATCTTCTGCTACCTAGGTTTCCATAGCAAGTGCCAGCAAGCCTTTACTTACTGTTAACTGATTTAACGCACAACTTGGTCATCAGCATGTTAAATCACAAGGATGGCTTTCAGAGGGGCAAGTGTGGTTTCAACTGATGTTGTTTCAGGAATACTTTTTCCTCTCTTTCTACAAATAAGGGACTTGTTCACATGCTGAAAAGGAGGAAGAATCCTTAGGGCTTGGCTTGAACTTCCAGTATAGTTCTCTCCACATCTTAGCACTATTGGTGGGCCTGACTCTTCTCCACAGCTCAGAAAGCAGTCCTGAAATGCTTGTGAACAGAGGTGGTTAAAACTAGCTCTCGGACCAGGCTGCGTCTTTCTGGTCAGAATGACAAGATGGGAAACTAGTAGTGGGTAACAACCTTGTTCTCCTGCTTTGTTTTTTCACTAGGCTGTGTGTGGCAGCACTTTCAGCCAATAACTTCTGCGACAACCGGGAGGCACTTTATGGTGTTTTCGATGGTGACCGCAATGTGGAAGTGCCGTATCTGCTGCAGTGCACAATGAGCGACATCTTGGCAGAAGAGCTGCAGAAAACAAAAAACGAGGAGGAATACATGATCAACACTTTCATCGTTATGCAGAGGTGAGTCTTGGATCTGAAGCCTTTTTTACGTTGTGTATGCTCACTGGGTAGTTTGTTTGCTTTCAGGTCAGACGCCTGCTCTTTTCTTGTTCAAAAAAATGCAAGGGGGGGAAGAAGCCTTGGTATCTGGCTATGGTGTTTTATTGCTTATTTTGTGAATATTGCCCTCTGTTCCTTTCAGGTGTGGGGAGAAAAACCCCAGCACCTCCCCACCCAAGCAGAAAAAAAACCTGCAAAGTTACTAAATGCTCATGACTAAGCGGTGGGTGGAGGTTTACTCTTTTCTGGTATCTTCTTTAAGGCTTCTTTAAGTCTTACGATTCACAGTTGGCTGTAAACAAGTCAGTGGTATGAATCTCTTGATCATGTTTTGAACTTCCTTACTACTACTGGCTGAAAAGCCTGGGCTCATCCTTTCTGTTTCTCTGTACCAATTCAGGTTATTTAAGGCTACACAGATATTTAAAACAGGTAGTCTGACTCGTCAGAAATGTCTATCTTCTGTCATCCCTTTGGTTTTAGAATATTATTTGAGCAGGACCCATCCAAAGAGATTGTGATACGATAGCTGCAAGTGTAATAGTAGCTCTGCGTAGTGGTTTGGAAACCTGCGTGCATGCTGTTCTTGACAGAAGAAGAAATTGTGCCTGGGGAGACATGGAGCAAAGGAGGAGTATGAAGGGAATTGAACAAAGGAGAACGAAGAGGTCAGGGAAACAAAGGAGAAAGCAAATAAGCAGCTTAGAGACTGAGGAAATGGATCAAGTTAAAAGTAGCATTGCTTATCGTTCAATTGCTGCACCTTTGGAAAGGAAAAATACTGAAGTTCTGGTATCAGGAAAGGTATGGAAGCAGTAGGGTGGTAATGAACCTTACAAACACAAGACAGAAAATGCTTCCTTCCCATAATTGCATATAACAGTGCCTCAGACTGGTAGCTGAGAAGGTGGTTGCTGTATACTTAAAATATTCAAAAGTAATAACAAATTTGAGTATCAGAAGTACTTATTAAGTGGTTTTGTTTACTACTAATGCAATTTCATGGGAATGTGGCATTCCTACAAAAAACTGCCTTTTTTTTTTTTTTTTTTTTTTTTTCCTGGTCTCAAGTCAAAGTAAGCTAACCACTTCTTTGGAGAACCAGAAATAGTATTCATTCCAGTTGCATCCATTCATTGAGGATTATTACATATGATATGCAACACTCCTGAAGTGTATTTTTAAAAAATAAAATAAAAAAGCACATTGAAGCTTGGTTACAAATTTAGTTGTGCATTCTCTCCCCAGGATTTTGAATCAAAAGTTCTTGCCAGCTATACCTAGCCTTAATATAAATTTTAGTAACCTCTGGGATTAGCTTTCTAATTACTGTAATTCCTAATTACTATAGGAGAAGGCCCTGATAAACAAGATACTGGGAAGGATGGATGGTTTGTCACAGCCTAGTATTGAAATGCATTTATATTCTAATGACAGGATTCTGAAAACTTCAGTTTTATCCATAGATTTTTTTTTTTTTTTTCACTATGAACCCTGCTAAAACAGCAGGTTTAAATATTTCTACGAACCTATTTAACAGGTTAGTAACTGACAGGATAAATGAAAAGTGTGCCTTCTTATAGTGTAGTTAACAGCCACTGTGCTTTCTTGGTCATCATTTGATACTTTGTTCTGAAGACATCACAAAACAGTGAACCTCTACCTTCTGTTTTTGCACCAAAATAAGAGGTTTTACAGTTAGAATGATTATTTTTATAATAAAATCTGTAGCTTCAGAAGCCAAAAAAACCAGCTGGATAATATGAACCCCCTTTTTAAGCTCTACCTGTACTCATTTAATAGTCCTCAGTACTTTTCTAACCCTCTCTGTTTCCTTCGATCTGACCTTTAAACCAAACGTCTTTAAGATGTAGAGGAAGAGAGACAACCGTGCAACTCTTAAAAGTGCAAAGATTTTTTTTGTTGTTCTAAAATTGAGCAGATTCGTGTATCTGCATATGTGTAAATAACACACTGCCCGAGAGTTGCACGTGATTTCTCTGCAGTGCTGCCGTAGTGTCACAGTCTTCAGTGGAGACTTTTGTTTCTGTCGCAGTGATCCAAGAGTCAATGCTCTGAGTGCTTGTGGTTGCAGAACAGCGGCTGTTTCTCCATAGTATCCGTAACACTTGTTTTCCAATTAAAGAACAATCATTGTTTTGTTTAAATTCCAGGAAACTTGGAACAGCTGGACAAAAACTTGGAGGCTCTGCTGTCCTTTGCCATATAAAACATGATCCCATGGACCCTGGTGGATGCTTCACGCTAACCTCAGCAAACGTGGGGAAGTGCCAAACCGTTCTCTGCCGGAATGGGAAACCTCTGCCTTTGTCCAGGTGTTACGTGATGAGTTGTGAAGAAGAGCTGAAGAGGATTAAGCAGCATAAGGCCATTATCACAGAGGTTAGAGAACAGTTAGGGACTGTTGCAACTTGCAGCTTCCTTGGAGAGTATTTGCACAGCAATGCATGAAATTACACGTTGATATTAGTAACCTCTAAGAGGTGGCGTTAATGGTATGGGTTCCAGAGTTGCACTTTTCCTTTCAAGGTGATTCATATCATGCAGTCAGGTTATCATGCAATCAAGTTGCTTTTCCATCCCATTGCCGTGCTGGATTTTGGTTAGCTTCAGAGAGTGAGCAACTGTGAGCATGTTGCGTTGAAACAGGAAAGCAGACCTCCTCCTCCTAATGGGGAGAGGAATTGCTGTGTTGGAGCTGTCATGAAGAGCCTCTTCCATCAAAAAGGATGAGAGGGCAGAGCACTTGGAGCAATGCCATCCTTCCCTTAGGAGACTGCTTGCCCCTGGCAGGCTGACTTTGCTGTCTGAGCTCCTACGTTCCCAGAGCTGCCCTTTGACAGGCGAGTCTTGAAGAGAGCACTTGCCCAAAAGGAAAACCCATCCTGTGCTCCGCTGAACCATGAGAGAGGAGAAAACTATTTGTTCCCTTCTTACAAGCTTGAAGCCACCGCTGTCAGTTTTGCTTTGCCTTGTGTGACACATGCATAGGAACAGATAAATATTGAATCCTCCTAATGGTGGAGGAAGGGGCAGAAAACTTACTGCTGTGTGCCCATGAGCAGGGTGTGTGCGTGTCTGTAGGGGTGTGTATGTGTGGAATAAGTCATGTGCCTATTGATCTTGCCAGGGAAAGGTGACGACTGGGATCTCAAACGTGACAAGTTGGAAAGGAGTCACTCCAACATAGCGTGCATCACCGAGGCACGCTCGTTGTGTTGTTCCAGAGAGGAAAAGGGACATTTCTGTGCTGAATCTTAAGATGACTCACTGATTTCATGCACGCTGATGGCTTATCACTGCTGTCAGCCTTCTAATGGGGAAGTTAACAAGCCAACGAGGGTTTTTTTCTTCTGAGTGGTTTTAAAGGGGAAGCTTTTTTTTTTAGTCTCAGTTCACTTTTTGTGGTTATCTGCTTTATAATAACCACTGCAGTCATCAGCTGGACCAAACGAGTGTAAATCCTCACCTTTGTTCTTCTTGAACACACAATTAGCAGGGTGCAGCTCTCCCCAGCAGGCTGACAGATAGCCAGGCTTGCTATTTCACACACTTGCTCTGCTTATTCTGGCAGCTTGGATTTTAACCAGGACAGGATCCTAGGATTTGGACGTGCATGGGATTTACGTCTCAAATACGTCCACTTTTACTGATGTTTTCCCTTCAGATATTACTTCTCCTCCCCTTGGAAATGTCATATCTAAGTGGAAATGTAGTAAGTAATTGGGGCATGTAAAACATTTCACTACAACTCAGCTGACTGAGAAATGCAGACTTGCTCTCTACTGCATTTGACTTGCATGCTTCATTTAAAGTCTGTCTTTTTTTTTTTTTTTTTTAATGAACTTTGGTTTCTGAAGTGATGAGCCAAGATGAAACCTACGATTGCTACAGCTGCAAGAGAAGAGTCATAACTGAATGACCTGCCCCTATATCAAATGGAGCTGTGTGTGGCTTTGTGCTGTATAAAGCCAGATATCGTGGGTGGAGGAGGGATAAGTCTGACTCACTGGTAAAACATTAGTCCAGTTGGCTCTCACAGCTGCAGGAGCAGAATAGATGGCTCTGTCTTGCAGACTTCTGCTTTGTTGGTCTGTGCATAGGTGATGCTGACAACAAATCAGTAGGGTGTAGGAGGTGTAACGCAGGATTGCAAACCAGCCATTGCTGTGCTCTGATCCCAGCTCTGTCACCTCCTTGCAAGTCACTTCGCTTTTCCGTCTTCTTGTCTGTAAGTGGCACTGTTGGGGGTACTGCAAAAACAGCCATCAGTAAAACGCAGGGAGATGCAGGTGCTGTGTATCCTCGTCTGCTTTGTTTCCAATTCCCCGTCCTTTCTAATTTCAGGATGGCAAAGTGAATGGCGTGACGGATTCAACAAGAATCTTGGGGTACACCTTCCTTCACCCAAGTGTTGTGCCGCGTCCTCACGTCCAGTCCATCACCTTAACTCCGCAAGATGAGTTCTTCATTCTGGGGAGCAAGGGGCTGTGGGACAGCCTCTCGATGGATGAAGCAGTGGAGGCAGTCAGAAACGTGCCTGATGCGCTGGCAGCTGCGAAGAAGCTTTGCACTTTGGCCCAGAGTTACGGCTGCAACGACAGCATCAGTGCTGTCGTGGTTCAGCTCAACGTGACGGAGGACAGCTTCTGCTGCTGTGAACTTAATGGCGTCCCACCCCCCAGCCCAGGCATTTTCCCCCAGTCTGTCAATGTGGTCATCAAGGACAGGCCAACAGATGCGCTTGGGATGCCGTCTTCGAGCAGCGGCATGGCTTCAGAGATCAGCAGCGAGATCTCCACCTCCGAAATGAGCAGTGAGGTGGGGTCCACGGCCTCCGACGAGCCTCCGCAGGTAGCCATGAACGAGAACAGCCCAGCCTACCCAGGGGAGCAGCGCTGCATGCTGCACCCCGTCTGCCTGTCCAATTCTTTCCAACGACAACTCTCCAGCGCCACTTTCTCCAGCGCCTTCTCCGACAACGGCCTTGACAGCGACGATGAGGAGCCGATTGAGGGGGTGTTCACCAACGGCAGCCGCGTGGAAGTGGAGGTGGACATCCACTGCAGCCGAGCGAAGGAGAAGCAGCTTCTCCAAGTGCCGGTGGAAGCCAGCGACGAAGGTATCGTCATCAGTGCCAATGAAGACGAGCCCGGCCTTCCCAGGAAGGCCGAATATTCTGCCACGGGCACAATAGGGCGCCGGCGGGGCAACGGTTCGGTGGCGCCACAAGAGAGGAGCCATAACTTAATTGAAGTTGCGACGGATGCGCCGCTCAGAAAAACAGGGGGCTACTTTGCTGCTCCAGCACAACCTGATCCCGACGACCAGTTCATCATCCCACCAGAGCTTGAAGAAGAAGTCAAGGAGATTATGAAGCAGCACCAGGAGCAACAACAGCAGCAGCAGCAGCAGCAGCGGCAGTATCCGATGGACCACCTGGCAGACTATTACGATACACCGCTATGACCCACTCTATTTACTGCTCAGAAATAAACTAACAAACAAGGAGACTTGAGTGCAGGACCCAGTGGGCTCGCGTTACAGCAGGGGTTTTCCTTATCCTTTTCCTTTATATACTTCCTTTTCCTTATCCTGCCACTACAGATAACTGCAGCTTTTCAGTTTGTTAGGTTTAATATTCATTGACTTTCTTCTAGAGACGCTTGACCGGTAAAGTTTAAAATAGTTAACCTTCCCTTAACATATCAAGTGTAAAAACAAAAAACAAAAAAATAATAAAAAAATAATTAAAAGGTTTAATATATTGCTGAGAAACAGATGATGATGTAATATTTTTTAAAATGGCTTGTTTTGTTTGAAAAGCAGGGCAGTAGCCAGTGCTAAATGATTTAAGTAATATTGTAATACTGTTATTTCTTTGAGAGAAAAGGCTTTTTTTGGTCTTGAAAATGATAGACATTTGTAGAATATGGAGACTAACTCCTAGGAGTTGCTTTACTCTTTCAGGTGACTTAAGTCACTGAGATTCACTAATTTTCTCTGAGAGAACAGTTGATTGGGAAATTCCTGTAAATAGCTCAGTGTTGTATAGTGATGCTTACATGTTTTGTAGCCTTGGCATTAAGGACACAACCTGAAAAATTGACCTTTTTTTCTTAAGCGACTCTTTGGGCCATGGTCATTGAGCTTAACGGACTGAGTGGCTGTGTACCAGTTAGCTAGAGCCGAGATGGTGTAGACCGTTTAAAGAAACCCACTTTTTCCTCTGGTCTCTTTCTTTCCTTACTTTTACAGACACGTTTTGTTTGTGTTCCTTACTGCTGCCACAACCAGCATGATTGTATAGAGCTCATTTGCTGTAGAACATTTACATACCAAGAGTTATATTAAAGCCGAATGCACAAATGAACATGTCATAATTTTTGTTATAATAAATACGAAATTTACACCTGATGTCTGCTTTTATGTCTGAATAGCTGAGCAGCAGCTTTCAAACAGTAGCTTGCTGTCGTTCATCAGCGTGCTGCTCAGTTTAAACCAAGAAGCGTTGAAACTTTTTCGGCTCGATCACATTTTTGCACTAACTGCAGAAGCTCACGTGTACTTTTAGAATTTAAAGGCCATGCAAAATGGCCTTTAAGAGATAAGAAACAACTCTCTGAGGAATCGACCTGTTTCTTTTTTTCTTTCTCAGTACTAATTCAGCAGTATTGATTTGCCCTTTGCCACAGTATTGACAATGCCAGAAGACTGAAGAGGAGCGGTGCTCTGGCTCTGTGCCACTGGGACAGAGTAACTGAAGATAGAAACGATGAAGGGATAATGCAGGCTAAGAAAAGGGAGAAAGAAAACATTGGATACGGAGAGAAGAGGGAAAATATAAAGAGAAAGTGGAAAAGTGAACTCAAAGCTACCTACGTAAGCTCAGATTTGCTTGAATGTGTTGAACGAACGTGAGTTCAATGGCAGTTTGGCTTTGGTAACAAAAGGGCATTTTTCTGTGATTCCTGTGGGAAAGGAGTGACACCTTTTTTCAATATTGCCTCCAACCAACTGCTCCATTTTACTTGTCACTCTTTAAATAAAGCTGAATTAGTGTGTGATCATGACGGTGTCTTGCTCCTGCTTGACATTTGGTCTGTATTTTGGGAGAGGACTGTGCTAACAGGCTGTTGTCCTTATTCTGTTCTAGGGTGAAATAGCCAAGTTAGGACAGGATTGCTGTTAACAAGAGATTTTGAGGTTTTTTTCCTTAACTAATAACAGTAACAGCAGAGGAGCAAACATGAAAATACCTGGTTTGGTAAATGTTTATAGCACTGTCTACTATAGATCTAGAAGATTGTACTTTATTGTAATTTGAGCTTCAAAATACCTCTTTCTTAAAGAAAACTCATTAAATAATGTATTTGAACAAAAAAAAAGTTTATGGTTTATTGGCTAGTAACTCTTAGGTGTTCTTTGGTAAACAGTTTGTATATTTCAAATTTTGTTGAATGATTCATTTTCCTTGATGTCCTTGGAAAGTGTTTTCTTTTTTTTTTCTTCCGTTCAGATGTTGCTTGAGGCTGAAGGTGATAACTAGCAAGGACACTACCATGGCCTACGCAAGTGAATGCAAGTTTAGGGTTTCCTGAGCAAGCTGGAAAATTCTCTGTACCTTAAAAAAAAAAAAAAAAAAAAGGCGATTCTCTTCTGCGTAGCACCCACTGCTAATGGAGGAGTAATCTTGCTGCTGCTGTCTGTGGTCTCTGTTCATGACAAGGTGCCTCTGGTATGCTGTACATGTGGTACTCCGGAGAGAGGAGCAGAGGTCAGAGTAGGGGTGGAAGGGGAACCGTTCCATGTGAGCTAAACTTTGGCCCAGCGCTGAGAATTGACACTCCCTGCTGTGCCCTTTTCTCGTGTGAATAGGAGTATATGCACGCAGGCTTCATAAAGACTTTCCCTTCCCTTCATCGGAAGGGCAAACTCCAAGAACTTGCCAGCCCCTGTGGCATTAGCATCTTACAGGCAACAATGCGGTTTCTCTCCTTTATGCCCTTGCCTTGAAGCATAGATGGTCAAAACTGTCAGCCCACCAAAGCCTGCTACTTTCAGCATGGTACGTTCTGTAAAGTTAACGATGGCATTCTGGAGTTGGGGCTTCTGTAGCATCCAAGTGACAGGATTTTGGCTGAGGAGCTGTACCTTTGGATTTCTGGTCTGCCTGAAGACGACATTTCTGGCAGTAGCCTGTCTTAACAAGTCCTGATGAGAAGGATTGATGCATTCATAGGGGCGACTTCATGCCTCTGTTGGGCTTTCCATAACGTGCTCAACTAGATCAGTAGGTTGGATGGCTGGAAGCATCTTTGGAAAGTTTAGCATTTATTTTTAAACAAGGGCAAAGGGTATTTTGTTCTGGCTTTAAACTGGGACTTGGAGAACAAGGTACAGTTGTTACAACTCATGACTTTTCTGGACATCGCTGTCCTCTTTAACAAAAGGGGGTTCGTATGTTCTTTTCTCGTGAGGACTGAAGCTGGAGTCATTGATTTCATCTAGGTGCATTACTATCGTACGTGATTATGATTATGTGCACGGTATATTTTACACAATTTTGACCTACCAGGCACTATCTGACTTGAGCAGAGAAGTGGATTTGTTTGCAGAACTTGACAGCTGTAGCAGGGGCAAAAGTTGGGTGCTACAAAGGAAGGCTTTCAACTGGGGAAGATGTAGAGCTGTATTGGCTTTACAATCAAACCTTTCGTGTCCTTTGAAACGTGCTGATAGCCGTATCTGAGACAAGCAGAAACACATGAACAGGAGGAGGTAGATGGCTGGTGGCAGAAAAATGAACACATTTACATTATTCTCTGGAAGATAACTTTAAATAGGAAGCTGTGATGGTATTGAGAAGTAACTGAGTTGCTTATGCGCTTGTATATGTGAGCCTTTTTTTGTGGCATAAAAGCTTTTTTTCTTGCTTTCTGCCATAGTGCTCTAACATAATGCGTTTTGTTGTGCATGAATAACCTGTTGGCATTCTGCTTGCACATTCAGCATGTGGCACCACCATCTCGTTAGTAACCAGTGCCGTGGTGGCATTGCCTTCCGCTGGCTTGCTGCTCTTGGAGTGCGCCAGCTATATGTCCATGTAGGTTGTCTCCTTCGCTACTAGAGAATGCGCTGCTACTGCAGTGCCCCGTATGTTACCCTTTAAGTAGTCTCTTCGTAGCCATCTCAGCTTGATCACTAGCCATCATGCTTACAACTCATACGCGTAATTTTCTAGCAAACTGTATGTGTTTATTTTTTAAAGTATAACTTTGCTATTTTGGAAGCACATTCACGTGGGGGTGGCTGTTAATGAAGTGTCACACACATCTTTGGAGGTAATTTCTGCATCTCTGCCCTCGCCACAGATGATGTCTTTTGGGTTCAGCCTTGCAGGTCTGGGCTTGCAAATGTTCACTTGAGCGGGTTGGTTGGGAGAACCTCGTGAACAGTTTACCGATCTGGGGTGCAGAAGGGTTTGAACTGATTCAAGCAGAGCAGTAGGATTCAAAGGAGTAAACAGGACAGTAACTTTAGCCTGGTCAGTCTGATTTCCTTGGACACTGCCTGCTGTCGATGAAGAGATGAACTTTTCTAGGAGGAGAAGGCACTCAAGTCTTCAGCTGAGCAGTTCTCAGCAGTGCTGTAGGGTCAGGTCCCTCAGAGCTTTGGCTGCAGGGGGAGCTGCGTGGCCAGAAGTTGGTAAAAATATCTTTCGGGCTCAGCTGGAACCAGGACATCTTGGTGTCTGTTAAATGACTCTACGTTTAGTTTTTTCTGTTAACCTGCTTTAGTGTCCTGCTTTGTTAATTCAGTTGACTTGCTTCAGGGCCAACTTACTGCACTATTGTTGGATTCATTGATTTGTTTCTTACCGATGTAATTGTTACCTGCATGCTTGCCCTGCTTGCAGTGAGGATTTCATGGAGTGCTGCATGAACCAATCTGCTCCTGTTAGCTGCTTGCATTTTGGTGAGGGGTATGCTGTGTCCTGCGCTGATGGTGTAAGCGTTCAAATGCCCTACGTGACAAGACTGCTGCTTCTATGGCAAGATGAAAGTTAAAATTTATCTGCTGCCTGAGAACAAGTAAAACCCTTTGCAGCCATTTCAATCAAAAGGTGGGGGTGGAAAAACCCTAAATATTTCATAGATAACAGCAGCCCCAGGGCAGAATCAGTACACCATTTATCTAGGGCATCAATGGGGGAAAAAGTTCCTTGTTTGCTCCAAGTCCCTGGTTTAAATGATTGGTCCCTACTTTTCCCCAGACTTTTTTATTTATATTTCCATTCCTGTTGAGTTCAACAGCTCATCTTTCGATCATCCTTTCTCAGGCTGACGAGTTGGGATTCACCTGCGGTTGACTTGGATACCTCGTCCTACCTTTTATCTCCCGCAATGAGCTAAGCTTGCCCTCTAGGTTATGACGGAGGCAGGATCTGAACGGGGCAGACGCTATCTCATCTTTTTCCATATTTTCTTAATATTGTAGGCTGAAGGGAGACAATCTGCAAGAGCTCGTCATGAGCTTGACGGCACTGTGGCGGTGAGGAAGCTGTCATATAATAACTGCAATGTGACAAGGACCTGGGACAGGCAGGGCTGGTCTGCTCCCCGGCAGGGAGACCCAGGAGTAGATGAGCCCCTGAGGCTTTCTGCTGTAGGAGAACCGGAGCGCCTGGTTTCCATCCGGGGAGCTTGGCTTCCTGCACCTCAGGCTGGGGGGAGAGGAGGAAGTCGGCAGTACCAAGGTTGGGAGGTAGTGCCTGCGGGTGGAGGAGGTTTAGCTGGCTCTTGCTGCCCTGTCCCCCATTACGGTCTCAATTCCAGTGTCCTGTTGCTTGTCACAGCCCCTGGCGCCTGTTTCATGTTTTCGTCTGAGCTCGTTCTTCTGTGTCACTTGTCAAAACTTAAGCAAACAACCAAAAAAGGGATCTTTTACCAGTGGTTCTGTGGAATTGCCTTTGGAGGCCTGCGTTTAGGGTATGTAGGTGACTTAGGGGTCCCAGGGGCCAGCAGTGGCCAGGGATGGGCTGCGGAGGCCTTCAGGAGCCCCGGTGCCAGCTGGGTTGCAGCCCTGCTATGGGAGCCTGGGCACCAGACACGATGCTCTGAGTACAGCAGGCTCTTCTCCCCCCTGACAGATTAAGCACAGCTGCACCAAGAGAAATACGTGTATTCTAACAGTAAAGTTGTCAGTATTGACTCACAGAACAGATGGAATTGTTTTGCTAATTAAATGTATGCTGTTGAATGCTTTAAAGAAAATTGGGACGCAGAACTATGAAGGAAGGCTGGTGTAGCAGAAGTATGCGACTCCATGACTTGTGAATATGATGCTTTTTCACTGTAATCCTTCCTAAGGAGAGAGGTGCCAGCATTTTGTTAAAAAAAAATAAAATTAAAAACCTCTTGCAGTTAGTACTTATCTTGGTCCTGACAAACAGAATATAGAATTGTAGAATATATAGTGACATATTGTGCACAGAATAGTTCATAGAATATATAGTGAAGTACTCTGCTCAAATGTATTTAAAATTGGGTGGCAAGGGAAAGCAAAAACTGTTGTGTCTCTTCAAAGTGGCCAAAGCTGTCCCCCGAAAGCAGCAAAGCTCCCCGAAAGCAAGCTTTGTGAGCCCCGTTGACAAGTCACCTGCGGTGGTAGGGTCATTTAACGAGGGGCAAAGAGATTATCCCATTCTCTCACTTCCGTTGGGCAAAATTTGACCACAGGGCTATTCAGAGTCAACTCAGGTACTACCAAAGTCTTTCCCTGGCATTCTTGGAGGGCCTTGAAATGACCAATTAGATGAGAACATGGGAAAATGTGTCCACAGTCCATCCTGCCCCTGGCCTCCCTTCAGGATGGGGACGTGTGGGGAGGGGATCTGTAGCAAGTGATCTTCCCCTCTCCTAGCGATCTGTGGCTTGCACTTGTTTGAACCAGAAGCGATCTCCTTGTGAAGAAGATGAGAAATGGCTTTCAGGCCTCCTGTTTTTTTCTGATTAGGAACTGAGCCTTTGTATTTGGGGTAGAAAAAGGCGTAGTGCTGCTGTCTCTGTTAACTGGAAACTGCAAGGGCTCCCCCTCGTGTTACCGCAGGACAGGACCAGAATTGCTGCATCTTCATCCTTGGAGGGTGCCAGTGAAACGTGCACCTTGCACCCTTGGGTACACCATCGTGTGAAATCACGCAGGAACACCAGTGGTCCGGAGAAGCCTTCCTTCAGCTGAACAAGTGGCAGCAAGGCAGCAACACTGACATTAGCAGGTAGCTGCTTCGTATAGGACAAGGACTCTAGTGCACGCTGAAGCCTCCTGAGTCTTAGAAGCGATTGCTGCAGGTGTAAACCAGGATGCGAGAGCTGGGGAAGCTAGGGAAGCTAGACCTGCTGCTGCTCAGGAGAGCATCTGCAATGCTGCCAGGTGAGAAGATGGTCGTAGCAAGCTCTCAAGTAGTCTTAGCAAACGGGCAATGAGATCTTGATCAGAGCGTGCCTTATTTATTTGGACGAATAAATTGCCTAATCCTCACCATCAGAGCTGATCCGCAACAGTCTAAAAATCTGAATCTCCTTTAAGTCACTCAGGGACATAGGGTCATCTCATTGGAGAGTTATTTTTGCAATCTGAAGGATGGAAAACACCCTTTTTACTGTTTGTGTCCCCCTGTGGTGACTAGGAATGCTAGCTAACCTTCACTTAGAAAGTCTTAAACTCATTAATTTTCTGCCACCAGCTCTTTCAGTGTCCTCTGGCTTCCATCGTTCTGTGCTGAAAATACTCAGTATTTGGAAGTCACTGTGGCGGGTCCTTCACGCTTGCAGATACGGGCTGCTGTGGTGTGGGCGAGAAGTGGTGTGGGTGTGCAGATGATAGTACAAAGCTATGCTTAAATCTATAAATCCGGGTATGGTGGGAAGCCTATGAGTAATGTACATGCAATGCACATAGTGTCTCCACAGCTGATGAAATTACCAATTTTCACTAAACAGCTGGGCAAATTCAAGCCTCCTTTTTTCTCCCTGCACTTACTTTATCCATATTTTGGAAGCCATATCCATTATCTTGGAAGTCAGTACAGGATAGCAAAAACTCAAGGTTTTCGTATACCTATAAATGCCTAAACACCGTTATACAGTTTCTCTTGTAGTATTGAAAGTAATATATCCAAACCGTAACTGAGAGTTCTAAAGCCTGTTTAAAACATATGGTCCTTACCTATGTCTATCTGTCTCACGAGCCTTTCTACATCCTTCTGAAAAACGAATTACCTGTAAAACGCATGCATGCATTTCCCTCACTTGAGCTCTTCAACACGGCCCGAGAGTTTCGGGAAGTCCAGTGGCAGGTGCAGGTCTGTGTGCGAATGGCATCGCTGGAAATCAATAGACCATTTGTAGTAATGAAGGGCATCCTGTGACTTGCATGTTTTGCACTGTCACACGCCAAAACCAATTACATCAAATGCCCTGACAAGCCGTGGACCTTGCAAGGAGTCTCATGTTTTATTTATGACGGGTGATGGTGAGCATCTGTGACACTTTTTATGCTGTGCTGGCATTAAGCTGCTGCAATACCCCGAGCGCCACCTTTTCTTGAAGATGGATGTTGTGGAAGAGATGAGTAACGACGAATGTCACAGCTGTCATAAACAACGCGGTCATAGTCCCCTTCAATAACTTACCTAAGTCTTGAAAAAGAAAAGGAGACACACAAGTTCTGCAAATGTAGTGGAGAGATCGGAGTTACCGAAGGTCTGTTGTGTGTCTATAGCTTAACTTGCAGTGAGTGTAAATTGTGCTGGAAAATTACCAGAAGAGTAACTTTAACGAAGATAAATCTGCACTGGGAATAAAATACATGGATTATGAAAGAACAATTTCCATTCAGACTGTTCTTTGGTACTCTAATCCCTGTATGTATTCTCATCACTTTAAAGCAGTTTCTCGTGCAAACTGAGATCCCAGCTTTTCCTAACACTAAGCCTTGAATTCAGTTTCTGCTGTTGCACAACCGGTTTGTGTCCCTAGTTGTTTCTCCACATCAGGTACACTCACATTCTTCTGAAGAACTAATGGAAAAAGCTTAAACAGCCATAAAATTTAATATATTCTAGGAATGTTTTCTTAAACTCATTAAGAAAATAGGAAAGCCTGTTGTTTGTGCTTACCTGAAAATTTCCTTTTTGCGGATGGGTACAAAGGTCCCTCCTCCTTACAGCTGGTCAGCAGCAGGAGGGCAATGCCCTAACGCATGCAGATCTTCCAGCAGCTCTGGATTTACAGTACCAGGTACCTGGATTATTTGGTAAATGTGAAGGTTTTGTTAACCCTATTTGGAGCAGTAAATATCCTCTCTCCTCTCGCGCCTCACCCCCCACAATTTTGCTTTTTACATTGAAACAAGACACCTGTGTCTTCGGATGCTGGTTTGCTCTGTTCTGGACAAGATTTCCTCCAGACTGAACTACTCTTATGAAATATTGTTTGAATAAAGGGGACATTCAGGAAAATGGGTGCTTAAAGGTACGCAGTCCACCACGGTGAAAATTTCACAGCAGTTTACTCAGTGGTGGGATGCAGAATCGGGGGGGGGAGTGTCTCCTTTTTTTTTTTTTTTTTTTTTTTTTAAATATAGTCATCCTAAATATCTTCTGCCCTTTGTTTCCGCCTCAGAATTAGAGCATGGAGAGACATTTTGTCAAAGAGAGATTGTTTTTCTCCAAGGCTCTTCTGTGGGGAGGGGGTCCCTTTGTGGATAGTTAATGGCTGCCGAGCTCAGCTGGAGGTTTTGCTCGCAGACTGACTAAAGCTGTTTGCTCCCGCGTTGAAGGAGACAGGTACGAATCGATGGTTTAAATCCAAAGGGGCTGTCTGAGAGGCTCGCAGGTAACTCTGAGGTGAGCGAGCTACTCGACTCACCCCAGCACCTTGCACCAGTGACCCATCCTCTGCAGCGGGGCTTTTCTCCTGTCAGGCAGCTCCAGTTCACCCTGCAACCTGCACCTACTCCTTAGCATCTCCAGGGAATGGGATGGTGGCCATTTTATTCCTCTTTCTGAAGGTTCAGAATAAGTTTGGCATGCCAGAGGGCTTCCTACTGCACCAGTGGTGGGGTTCCCAAGGCTTTTAGGTTGAGATACTGTCTGCCATACTGTCTGCCTGCAAGACAACCTCTCAGGGAAGCACAGGTTCGACCTTTGCTATCGCAGTTTCCCTCACCGCTGACGGTGGTCACGGTGGGCAAGCTGGACGCACCCTGAGGCTCCCTCTCACCAAAGAGGGACGAGGGGTGACGACTGCGTGCGGTCCTTTGGTTGCAGGTGAAACTGGGCGGTGAGGGGCTGCTTCAAAGCAGCAAAGAGAAATGGGCGAGTTTATCTTCGGTGCTGACCCTGAAGGTTGCACGCAGGCAGTGCACGCATGCATGCACGGGGCGGGCAGCAGGGAAAGGCTGAAAGACATTATAGGGCTGACAGGAGCCGTTTGCCCTGCCTTTGTTTACTGGTCCAAATGCGGATTATTGTCTCGTGCTAACTGGCAGCCACTGCGCAGAGGTAACGGTGGGGCACAGCCATCTGCAGCAGAAGGTGGGAAGGCTAATCTGCCCTGGAGGGTAGGACCACCTGCAGTGGCAGCTGGGGATGACAGCCTGTGGCAGCCTTAGTCGTGTGTGCGTGCCAGAAAATCTCTGCTCTTGTATTGCACCTTCCCAGCTCGCACGGTAAAGATTTTCAAGTTGGCTACAGGATAGCAAGCATGGTCTTCTTACAGTGGGGAAGCGGGGTTGTTTGGACTGCTCTGATGGTATATGGATTGCCCTTCCCCCCAGTGGGAAGGAAAGCTGCTTCTTCCCTGCCCTCGCCCTCTGAGGAGTATTTCTGGGATGTTTCCCTCTCCTCCCCTACACTTCCCTCCATGAAGGTGAGTGGAGGAAACAGCACTGCTGTTTGTTTCCTCTTCGCGATTATTTCCTAGTGATCTTTCTTCATGGTGGCAGGGAAGGAAACAAATTCAAGGCACAAAGCTTTCAAGAAGCTGGCAATCACCGGGTTTTGGCTTTCTTTGTGGTCCCTCTGCTTGCAGTGCTTCAGGACCTCAGCAAGTTTGTGGACGACACCAAGCTGAGTGGTGCGGTTGGTATGCTTGAGGGAAGGGATGTCGTCCGGAGGGACCTGTAAGGTCTCAAGGCTTGAGGAGTGGGCCAACGTGAACCTCACGAAGTTCTAACAAGGCCAAGTGCAACATCCTGCACCTGGGTTTGGGCAATCACCGGTATCAGTACAGAGTGGGTGATGAATGGATTGAGAGCAGCCCTGTGGAGAAGGACCTGGGGATACTGGTGGGTGAAAAGCTGGATGTGAGTTGGCAATGTGCGCTCGCAGCCCAGAAGGCCAACCGTATCCTGGGCCACATCAAAAGAAGCGTGGCCAGCAGGTCGGGGGAGGTGATTCTGCCCCTCTGCTCTGCTCTGCTGAGACCCCACCTGCAGTACTGCATCCAGCTCTGAGGACCCCAGTACAAGACAGACATGGAGCTGTTGGAGCGGGTCCAGAGGAGGGCCACAAAAATGATCAGAGGGCTGGAGCACCTCTCCTATGAGGAAAGGCTGAGAGAGTTGGTGGTGTTCAGCCTGGAGAAGACAAGGCTGCGGGGAGACCTTATTGCAGCCTTTCAATATATAAAGAGGGCTGGTAAGAAATATGGAGAGAGACTTTCTACCAGAGACTGTAGTGACAGCATAAAGGGTAACGGTTTTAAACTAAAAGAAGGTAGATTTATATTAGATATAAGGAATAAACTTGAGGCTGTGGAGGTTAGAAACACAAGGGGATGGTGAGTGCAGGGAGGCAGCTGGGTGAGGAGCTGAGAGAACGTGACCGGGGCCGACCGGATGCTTGGGGCAGTGAGTGGGTCCCAGGAGTCTCCAACCGAGCACCTGTAACTAGCAGCTACTTTTTGACTCTCCCCATAAAATGCATAAAATTGCTCCTGTTAACAGGAAAGGGACCCAAAATGGATTGACTGTGAGGAACCCAAGTGTCCAAGGGAGGAACACTACAGCAATAGTCCCCGGGGAAACTCTGTGCACCTTTTTCTGAAGACTGAATTACCTTGCAACAAACCTTTACCACACACACAAGGAAAAAAGAGAGAATCGATGCTCCCAGAGGACTGTTGCTATTGCACAGTGATGGCAGGGAAGTATTCAAAAATGAATGGGGCAGAGTAGGAAGCCCTGACATTAAAATTCATATTGCACACGTATTTAAGGACTGAATTAAGATTTATACATTCTTATCTGCAGCCTTTTCTAATCTTTTGAATGTGTCACTTCAAGGTGCTGCTTTGTTTGTTTGTATAAGTTAATAACAGTGTGTCATCATGTAACTAAGCCTGCATTCAAAATGTGCAAGATGTAGAGGTAGCACAGGAACAAGCGTGCAGGCAGAAATGCCTAACACGTGGTTAGCTGCGGCTTTAGCTGCGTGCCAGGCATCCCTGTAACAGACTTGCCAGCCGATTACAGCATACCAGTGAAGGTCTGGGTTTGGGCAAAGAGCTAGAAATCGAAGGCTTAATTTCATCACTCTATCACTACTGTGAGTCATGGCAAGTTTGGAAAACCTCTTCACTCCTGTCTCTTCATAAGCATAATAATGCTATGAAGCTTGTTGATGTTCCAAGTGTTAAGAGATGTTTAAGGTATTATACAATAAGATAAATACTTATTGTAAAGGCTCATGTAATCACTTCTAACCAGAACCATAACATTGTCTTGTTTGGCTTATATTACCTCAAACATAATCCTTGGAGATCTGTGTGTGTGTGTGTGTGCATATATAGGTGAAGTATACAATAAATAAGCTCTACTATGGTTCAGAACAGCCTCATCTGGGCAGTGACTCTGAGCCAGACAAAACTGAAAAGAGTGAGCACAGCCAGAATCAAAATTGCCTCTTCGCTCCTCTCAAGCTGACAAATCTTATGTACTTCAAGAGCAGCCTTTTTTCCTCACTCCCTCATCTATGAAGACCAGTGATCTATTTCATCTGCCTCAAACAAAGGACTCTTGAAAGATGTTCTCTTAAATTTATTTTCTCAGCCCTGGGGGCATACAATTACTGCTGTTCACTCATGCTTTGTGTGTTTAGCTATTGCAAGGACGCATGTACTTTCTGTCATTGTTACAGCATCCCCATGGAAAACCCCAGGGCAGCCAGCGTGTTCCCAACTCAGGCTGTGCCCACCGCTGGCTGTGGACTCAGCAAGCCTTGGTGGTTACAGAAGCAAGCAGTATCTTTACGAAGCTGCTAGCTGACCAGTGTGCTGCCTCTCAGGTTCTCATCTGTGCTCAGTGAGATGGGGAAAACATAGTAGGGAACCGGAGGAGGACCCAAATTCTGCCTTTGAAATTGCAGCTAGTTCCTCCCAGCAGCATTCCTCAGGGAGCACATGATCGGCATGTGTCAACCCCTGTGACTCAAAAGATAAAACGCTTCACTAGCCCAAGAGAAACAGGCCACAAGTATAGCTTCAGCTGTGATTCAGAAAAGCACTCGAGTGTCCTTCACTTTGTGAGCGGTGTGGCGTAAGGCAATAGGCTGCATCGACAGGCACAGGATCTGTTGAAGGCTGTCCATCCCAGCTGTGTATTCAATTCCTTATGTCATTGGAGAGGAAAGGAATGGTTGTTAGCACAAGTTTGGCAGCACTGAGGTGGCAACCTGTTAACAGCCCATTGCTGTTTGGATTTGCTCTGTGCAGGATGAAAACATTACAATCAAACACATTTTAAATGCAGGAGTCCAGCTTGAGAGACTGATGCAAAAAACCTTGTTAAAACACCCGCTCAACGTCAATTTTATTACATCATGTTATAGCAGTATTGTTACATTTGGTGATTCGATACACACTTCAGCACCTTGTAGGACAACATATTGTGGACTGGTCGCCTGTTCAGCGTGCGATGTGCAGTGTCCGTCCTTGCTGAAGCTCCAGCACAGTCCCAGAGGTGACTTCACACTAACGTGGCAAGAGCCTGGACATTGTGGGAATTTTCAGAGGTCCTGTGGACAGCATGGTGGCTTCTGACGCTTCTGTCTCTAATGCTGCTTTTGGGGCTGTGCTTGGCCTTGGCTGTGCTGTGCCTTTGGGGCTGTGCTTGGCCTTGGCTGTGCTGTGCCTTGGCCGTGTGGCTCTGGAAGGCCCGGACGGTTCGGATAGCAAGGATGCAGACCACAAAGCTGGCAAAATACAAACAGGCAGCAGCCACACCAAAAAGGCCAACAGCCGCGTCGCCGCCCTGGACCACACAGTTCATGGAGGTATAGCCACGGCGCGCATACAGCCTCTCGCGCCTCTTGCAAACTTCTGTGGAGTTCACCTGGCTGACAAAATGCAGGTAGAGGCCGACGGCCGCGACGTACCCCACGCTGGCCAGCAGGTTGAAGGCACATTCGCCTGCCAGCAGCCCCACCCTGAGCTGCTGGATGGGTTTTGCCCCCACGACAAGGAAGACAAGGGTAAGTACTGCTGCTGTTAAGCTGAAGGCTACTCCGCCATACACGCAAGGGGCTCTCATCTGGGTGAACTGCATGTCTAGCTCCCTCACCTCCTGGAGCTCCGTGCCCTCAAAGGGGCTATAGGCCGAATTCAGGCTAAAGGATCCGGTGCCGAAGCCGCCAAGGGACGTGAAGCCTGCAACAGAGGCTTGGGCAGCGCCCACGCAAACCAGCACCAGGAGGTTAACCGTGATTTCCACAAACTTCAAAATGCCTGTAAGGAGCAGAAAGATGGGAATAGGTGTCAAAATCACATCTTGTGCAAACTGGGGGTGACAGAAGTACACCAAAACCATAGACACAGAGCACTTACTGAGATAGTCCTCTTGGCTACGGCTACAGAACAGCACTGCTTTAAAAAAAAAAAAAAAAGGCAGCGCGAGCTCTCGTGAGTACATTTCAGAGGCTGGGCAAATTACTTTTTTTAATTTGTCAGTGTGCTTGATAAATGGATCTTCATGCGGGGAAAGAAATCCATAAAAATTTTACTGTGCTTGTGTTATTGCCAAGGCAAGCGCACAGTGATTGTATTTTGGCCTGTAACTACTTGGCATAAACACACTGAGCAAGAAATATCCAGTATGAACAAAATGCTGAGGTTAAAGCTGACAAAAACCTAGAAGCTTCCAATAGCTTAAAAAATTGTGCAAGTTAAAGTCCTTTAAAATGTGTTTACTGCTTTAACTTACACTGTTTTTTTGCCTTTCCAAGTGTTTGTTAATTTAAACTTATTATGTAACCAGATGCAACTTCCACTTCATGTCCTTCAGAGACAAAAATCTCTTCATAAATCTGAAGAAGCAGTTCCTGATTGCACAAAAAAGGAGGAGGGGAAGGAGGCAAAAACCACCTTATATGTGGAGGTAAGTCAAGTGAACTTGATACTGGGTCATGTGTTCTCTTCCACACGCGCACCTTCAGAAGAAAGCCTTATGACTTCTGAGCTGACGCTTCTTCTTCTTATGTTATGCTACTGATAAAGGTAACCAAGGTTTTTTAAGAAAAAAAAAAAAAAAAAGTGGATAAATGACCTCTTTTTGTGGTAGTTGCCTGTCAGGAAGGTGCAGCATCTGTCAGATAAATCTGATTATTCTGTGGCAGCTCACTAGGGGTCAGACTAAGATTAGTAAACATGATGGATGTTGAAGCGTAGCATAGCTAGAGTTGCCTATTCAGGAAACGAAAACTCCTAGTGTATCACGCGTGTTGCTCCTCAAGTTCTTAAGTTAATTACAGAATTGTGAATCTTATTATTCTACTGCAGTCTGACAGCCAAGAACATAAGATGCTCGACACAGCGGTCCTATATCTGTCTTTAAAGTGGGGCAGGATCTGCAGTTTGCATACAGACTTTCATTTTACGCTGCTAACATTGATTATTAACATTGACTATTACTGATCAGCATGGCATTCTCCTCTTGAGCAATGGCTCAGTTGCTGTCAAGGCTGTACGGGCTTGAAAAGAAAGGGCTGAAGCAGCACACAAGGGAATTAGACAAATTCCACTCTTGTGTTGCCAGATGCTTCGAACTGAAGAAAGCCAGTGACAGCCACCATGAAGGATTATCGGATATTCCTGTTCTGCCCTTTCTTATTCCCTCCACAGAGGGCTGAGGTAACGAGCACCTTCCTGCTGCTGCTCGCTCGTCATGGGAAGGTGCTTGCAATGGTTTGACAAGGGCCTTTGGCCACTTCAGGAGCTCCTGCTTCCCCCTGTGCCCAGACTGGTCCCCTCACTTCTGCTAATGCAGCTGTATGTAGGTACTGAGCCCATCCACATCACGGCCTGGCAAACCACCCCAGAAGCATGAAAGGGAGAAGTGATAATGGTGGTAATACCTGGGAATACAATATCTGAGGTTCAGCATATTTCAGTTTGTGTGTGTATATGTGTATATATATATATGTACACACACATACACAAGTGCATGCATATACAGATTTCATAGCCTAAAAAGAATTAGGTAGAGCAGGCAGAGAAGACAAAGTGCTCTTGCTGAGGAGGAACTAAGCGTGCAGTTCTATGTATGTGTTCTTCAGAGGTGATGCTGATTTCTGCATGACAATAGGCCTTTTCCTTGACCCTTCTGCACAACCATTTCTGTGAAGCAGGGCAATAACCATGCTGGTTACCAAATCTGTTCAGGAGGCTTCAAATATTTCAAAGGAAATATTTGTGAAGCTAAATGTAAAGAGAAATTTAAATCTTGGTCCACGAGACAGGATTTGGAACTCCTTGTACCAAATTCAAACAATGCAGCCAAAAGACTCAACGTTTTTAATGGGTACAGAGTGTTAAATGTTAATTTCACTGAGCTGATTGCTGGTACCACAGTAGGGCTGGCAGAACGTGTCTCTTTGCTCATGGGATGACAAGTATGATCAATGTGGGTCTACTGTATTTTTAACTGCAGCAGTCAATGCTTTAATGGCATGCTTGAAAAATTTCCTTAGACAGGGCGTTCAGGTTGGACAGGTTTTGTATGTACCTGTACAGTTTTCACACACGCCTGCTGTAGAATGGATTAGAGTAACTAAACAATGGAGAGAGGTTCGTTAGCAGTTATTCCACTAGTTATTTGCATCACATGGATTAACTTTTTTTTTTTTAAAAAAGTGCAATAACAAAGCCTCCTGTATTAAGGAAAATCCTAAATGATAAGCAGTATGTAGAACGAAGCTGTGAATTACAGGTCTATGATGAGAGCCAGCAGGGTTTGTGAAAGCAGCAAGACAATTAGTGGAAATCCCTAAAGACTTGTACAGTCGTGAGGGCTTTGATGGAAATACTAAGCCCTACAGTATGTTCAGATCTTGACCTGGGCACCCCAAAAGCCTCATGCAACCTTGACCTGTGATAGTATATACTACACTAGTATAGACAGACTTGAGAAATACGGAATAAAAGGACAGTTGAGTTTTGAATCTAGCTCTGTCAAGGTATGCTAACACACACATACTAGCAGTGACCTATGTCAAGCAGCGTACTGCTGGCAGAAAAGGCTGAGTTAAAAGCCACACTTCCGAGTCTGTGCTGCCATTCCTGCTTTCACAGGCCAGTTAGCTACGTCATCTTAGAGTTATAGCTGCAGAAACTAGACTGCCAAAAGGTCTTCCTATGGGGAAATTACTTATCTCTACAACTATTCCCTAATCCCATGCAACAATGAACGCATTGCAAGACTTGAGTGTAAAATGATAGGAGGTCTGAAAATCTCAGAATTCCATTGGTTTGGTTATTTTTTCCTTTCTCAAGTTCAAAATCTTGAGATCTATCTAAAAGAGTTACTGATTTGTATTACAATTACCACAGTGAACAGTTGGCTTTGGGAACTAATCCTCTCCATACTGAGCAAGTAACGAGACTCAAGTCTGGGCTCCTGGATTTCCATTTCGTTTCCCGTGCTTCTTTCCTGCACTGCTTTTCAGCACTGAAGGTGAGGAGAACGGCTGCAATCTAAAAGACAGTGGGTGTTGCTGGAGCTTTCCAGGGAATGGTTTCATTCATTCCATAAAATCTAAATCTGCAATGGATAGTAACTTCAATGTATCATACTTGTTAACTTTGTTTGCATCCAACCTTTTTTTGCTGTGAGTAAGCTTCCTGCTATAACAAACAGCAGCCTTCCAATTTATACTATTAATCTACTATTCACTTTTTCTCTCCCTTCTATACCAGGTGCATGCTGGGCTATTGCCATGGTATTAACCCACTGATCAATGGGTTTGTCTTCTGTCAAATGGTGGGCTCAAACGTCCAGCAAAGCAGCCAGGCAGGCTGTCAGGGTACAGATCGACAGGCAGCTGACCTTACTCTAACGGCTCCCAACCTTGGCTTTTCTCCACTGCCCAGTAATAACTCCGGCCTAGCATTAGGCCCTTCCAAGAGCTGTTTTAATAAATTAAAATAGCAGGAAACGAGTCAACTCTTTTCTTGTGTGCTGCTGGTTTTTCCTGCAACTTTAGCACCTTTAAGTGACTCACAGCGTATCTGATGAGCAATCACGCGGGCATGAGTTTAGCAGGGGAAATAACACAGCCAGGACCAGAGAAAGACCAGAAACTCTCCTTTTCAGGTGAGGTGAGCTGTTAAATCTGCATGCTCTATCTCATAAAACTACACTGCAGCTGACTGTGTGGTACCCAGTAACTCAAGTGTGTGCTCAAGTCTCCTGCGTCGGAAGCTGTAAAGAGGCATCTTCATCCAGGCGCTGTGGCAGCGTGGCCCCAATGTTCACGTGTCAGGATCCCAGTGTGTGTATGTACGTACTTCTAAGATATTTTATGTTTGTCATTCTCCATTCTGGCTTGCTTTCTCCCTCTGCTTCCTCTGCAGGCCACGTACTGCCGGGACCAGCAGCACCCATCTGGCAGCCCCAGGGGTGCCGGACTGCCCCTCTCGGACACCCCGACCCCAGCGGCAGGGCAGCAGCACTAGGAGCGGCACAGGTCAGTGGTGCCTGTGTCTCATCCCATTAGGGGTCACTCCACGAGAAGGGAAGAGAGGAAAGAGGATTTTTAACACGCATTAAAAATCCTTCTCCCAGCCTTCCTCACTGAAAGTTGTCTTTTGGTTTTATTCCCAGTTTGGGTAGCTTTCCATTTTTCAGAGGTAATCTTTTTTTTTTTTTTCCCCCTCAAAGGAGCAGACAAGTATTTTGACCATATATAGTGACTTACAAAAGCCGCAGTCAGTCCTGAAAAGGATCTCAAATGTGGAACTTCTCTTGCCAGCGCAGGTTTGGCATTCCCAGGGAGTAAAGGCACAGCTCAACGCGCAGCTTTGGTCACCCTTCTGCTAAACTGAGTCGGTAGCGGGGGGAATCGATAAGGGGGAAGGGGGAGAAAACGTCAAAGGAAAGAGGGGTTTTGTTCTGCTTTTGTAAGGGGACAAAAATGTGACAGAAGTGGGGAGGAACCAAAACAGTGGAGGAGAACTGAACAAGGGAAATGAAATGGAGACATCAATCACAAGAGATTAAAAATACTAAATCTGGCTGCAGAGTATTAAAACATCTTGCTAACAGTATTATTCCCTTTATGTATACCAGTACAAAGCAAGATCTTACTGAACGCAGTAACAAGAATTCAACCAACTTCACTGATGCAGGATCAGGGCAATACACAGCTTTGTCGTAAACAAACAAATCCCCCCCAAGCCCTCACCCCACCATTGTTTTTGTACGTTTCTGTGTTCTTCAGCCAGTGGTGGGATTTAGCTTGCACTGAGTTATGCTAAAATCTCCCTAATGGAGTCATGTTCAAAGGTGGAAAAAACCACAACCCAACCCTAAAACACATGAGTTAGGCAACGTAACACCAACAGAATCTTGGCTTTTCAAAGGACCCAAGGGAACTACATACTCAGAGCCAACTGAATTTAAATGCCCAACACATTTATGCTCATTTGAGATATCTGTCTTACTGGAAATCAATGGAAAAATAGTTTAAAACTGGGAAAATTAAATTATTTATGCGCTCTAGAAAGAAGCATTGTTATTATCTTTTAATAAGTTGTCCCTCTTTAGTCAAGATAATCGCTCCATCAGGAAATCTCAAAGGATGACCAGCCTTGTTTTTAATGATTTAGAGAACCCTTATGTTCACAATCAGAGTGCTCAGATCCAAACGTATTGTCCTGTTTTTCCTGTGTATTGTGTATCATCTTCCCTTAAAGAACTACTGTCCCACCTGCTCTATTCCTTCTGCTTAATACCCTCCCATCCTCTAAACAATGCTGTCCAATTTTCACAGGAAAGGGTGGACTTAATTTGTAGAATTCCTGCATCAGCCTCTATTCCCATAGTTTCCCACCGCTGTATGACACTAAGATTTACTTGCCATCAAGACAGTTTCAGTACAACCCAGCCCCTGCCTGGGAACAACAGCTTCAGTTTACTTGTTCCCAGTAGTTCTTTAAAGCATCACTTCTAGCATGTTCTTGATTTCTTGATGTTAACCAAGCATGAGTCATCTTCCACAATTTTGGAGAGGGTGGGAAGCAAAAGGTCTTGCATTAAACTGTAGCACTTGGCAATACTGATTTAAATACAACGGCTGTAAAAGGCTGTACATGTATTTGTAGCACCAGCAGGTCACTGCACGGTCACCTCACATTCTGTGTTTCAGGAAATGGCCTTTTTTCTTCCTAGTTCTTTCAAGTAGTAAACAAATATCTTGGTATCGAAACAAACTTGCAGGAGTTTTTTTTTAAAAAAGAGTTCAGAAAACAATGAAACACTCTTGTTCCTTATGCCAACTTTCCACAGCCACTCCCTCTGTTTGAACTGAAACTGAGCCACCTTTAGAAAGTACAAAGATTGGGGTGTTGTTGCTCTTTAAGTAATCATAGTCTGGCTGAAGGTAGGTCAGGTTGGAGGCACCTGTGAACCTGAGCTTCTCATTCACTTTACCAATTGTGGGTGTCACGCTTGGTGAGCAACATTCCTGACTGGGTGGATTTTTCTCCTTTGAGTGAGCTAAGATCACCTGCTCAAGAAACAGAGCTACATTCAATAGACAGTCAGTCTGCTGTATCAATTAGTTTTGAGAGCCACTTTTTAAAGAGAAGAGTTTTACTTGGTTCCCAGAATTTGGGTCAGACGTGGGGAAAACAAACCCCATGGTCTTACAAGAAAGATGGTGGAACGCCTGTTCCATACTGGTAGACAGCAGACTTAACTAAGATTTCCCAGTAGGGAAGCACGGACTAGAGTCTAACACATACCTAACAGCTAACATCAACTTTGCCAGTATCTTCTCCTGCCAACTTAAGTGAGTCTTCTCAGTTGTAGTTCTCCCCTCTCTAAAAACAACAGTGTACATGTTAGCACAATGCCAAAAGGTGGATGAAAAAAATTTGATATAAAGATGTGGGCAGAGTGAAGTCCCATATGTTGGCAGGGCAACAGTTTGCTAAAGGTAAGATTTGGCATCTGCAACTAGTGTAGCTCCCCCGCATGTTTTTACAGAGGTAACTGCTCATGGCTATTTGTATTTCACAGCAAACAGGACTTACCTCCAAGTGAAATAAATACTTCAACTTCAGAACAGGAAGGTTACCTGCAGCTCTGCCACTGTATCTTGTTACTGTGCAATTTTAATTAAGCATTTTGAATAACTGGGATTATTTTAATCTGTACAGCTCCGTCCAATTCCCACTACTAATACTCTCTGTCTTCACAATTACAAGATTAAAAAACTTGATGGCAAATTCAGTCTGTTAGTCACACTGTATTTAAAATATACTTTGTAACAGATAGGCGGGGGAAGCCATCTAATTACAATGAGACTATAGGGGACCTTTGTGCTCCCTTCTTACAGCAGAAATATGTTGAAATTAAATGCCACAGGAACAGCGTATGACAGCTTTGAGCACAATTTAAAGGAGCTAAGCATGGCAGACTGTAGGGGCAAGATGTGAAGATGGTGACTGCAAAATACAGCAGTTTCTAATCCTATTGGGTGCCTCCACAGAAATGGAAGTATCCTGCTGACCACTGCTGAAAAGATCTAACATGTGCTGCTGAACGTACTTGTCAAATGTTTGCTTTCATCCACAAAGTTACATGCATTATGCACATTTAATGACCTTTCAGGGCTTTTGAACATATATAACTGAAACTACAGAAGGTCTTTTACTTCAGTCCAACGCCTCTTGCAGACCACTATTTTCCCCCAACATCTCCATAGCACTGGAAGGGATACAAGTGCTCTGCAAAATATTTTTCCCTTCCTGCTCCCACATCTGACTCCAAGAAGAACAGTATCAGGACATAACAGAGCAACGTAACAGCAGCAGTATAACGGTTGTGAACAATGGCATAACTCAAACCAAGTGTCTACTAGTGTGAACCCTGTGTTTAGGGTGACATTTCATCTCGGTATTTTTTCCAGTCTATGAGTATTTGCCAGCATGCATAGCTACAGGAAAAAAATTCAACTGTATTTTGTAAAAACAAAAGCTTATAGATGTTTACATTTGAATTAATGCTGGCTTGTTAATGCATGAATATATCCTGGAGAAAGTCATTGTTACTCCCTAATTCTATTTCCTCCTCCAAATAAATTCAGTTTGATATTTCCTCCTGGCTATGCTTGAAATTGGAGACTTTTCTTGTTGTTACAAACCATAATGCTGTCTTTTTCTGAGAGGAAATTGGTCTGAAGGTTTTAACAATTGTGGATGTTAGAATGTAGGCTAAGGGCATGATTGTTTGGAAGTGCCTACAATATGCTTAAGAAATCTGACACTATTCATGGCAGCAAAGAACAATGATTCAATTATACTTGCTCCCCCACAAACTGTTTTCTAACCTTTTTAGTGCTGTCCTCCTTAAATGCCAAGTGGGTTAAGAATTTAAAAAGAAGTTACTAGCTCAGAAATTATGACCAGCAGAGTACAATTCTATACAAGGCAAAAGTGCAGGCATTTCCTGAGTCATATACTGACCGAAGATGAGAGAAACTTAGTTTACCTTCACTGTTTAAGAAAAACTAAAGGAAACATTACCCTGGAATTGCATTGCTCCACCTCTTTCACACCAATATACATAATAAAAAGAAAATGAAAAGTTTTCAAGGTCAAGTGACCAAATATCTATGACCAATTTAAGATCAGCAATTCACTTGGGTTTGACTCAGATTTTGCTCTCTCTAAGGTGAAGGAAGCAGCATGGCAGCCAGCCTTGAACACTTCTCTCGTTCCCTCTGGTAACCAAAAGCACTGAATCTGGTTATATTTTCAAAGGACCTGAGGGGGGTCCTTTGAAAGGCAAATATGATTACTAACTTAGTTTTTCTACACAGAAGAGAGAACTACAGAAATTTTACCTGCGCTGTGAAAAGCAAGTTGAATGTTTTCTTCAGAAAGAATTTCAGCTCTAAGTATCCCCAAGCCAAAAACTCTTGTCATTTTCAATGTGTGCTGCTTTAAATGGCACACACCATTGTGCAGAAGTTGTAAGAAATGGTTATTGCAAGCAGTAGTTCCTTAGTTGATAAAAGGTTTGTCTTTATCACAAACTGTTTATATCTGATTCCCATATAATTGTAGAAAGCATCTAGACAGCTTGACACCAGTCTATAAGCTGTTCCTTAAGTCTCCTTCACTACTACAGAAACAGAAGGTGGCAGGCTTCTGTGTTTCCATTGCCTTTTGAATCTCTAATCTGCAGATCCACAAGTGTGACATCCCTATGAAAAAAACCATATAGAAACTAGACATTAAGATAGCATAGCAGGGAAGAGTCAAGTTTGTTAGAGGGAAGTCATTTAAAAGAATCAGCAGATATATGACGAAAGGCAGCCCAAGTGGTAGTGCTCTTAAATGACACAAGCTCCAGTGAGCTAAAAGATCCTCTCACAGGTTAGTAGTGGTTAAAAGAAAATAAAGAGTAAGAGGAAGCAACCAGTTTTCAAACAAATAGAGTTAAGAGAGAAATCTCTGTTTTGTGCTGCCTGTTACTACTTATACCCATGTTAGCAGTGCAGTGGGAGTGGATCTGTAGAGTCAAACAGTTGGAGCTGAAGACCTCGGGGCTACACGATAGGCATTTTCTGGGGAGAGAGAAGTACTTCATTTTAGCTCTAGTTTGGTCCAAAGGCCAGAGTGCCTGCTAGTGGTAACAGCTCACCCTCTCATTTAGTTTTATCTGAAGGAAATATAGTTTGTGCATCCTGAGACTGCTCTGCAACATGGCCCAAAGAGCTGTAAGTGGGGACTCCAAAGAGATTCAGCTCAAAAGCACACATCAAAAAACTATCATAGATGCACAGACTGATGAATTGAAAAGATTGAAAAGTGAGATGGTGAAGTCTGTTTTAATAATAATCACAAAAAATTCTTCATGATTGCCAATTGTAAAATTGGTAGGCTGCTGAGAGCTCAAGCTCTTGAATGAGAAATTAATGAAATCAGTGTTTAATAAGCAACCTCACACTTCATGCATGTACACAAACACACCCCCACCCTCCCCATCTACAGAGCACACAGATGAGCTCTAAACAAATCATTTCCACTCAGGAAAGACATCAGGCAGCCTTCTCTGAAAGCATCAGCTCAGTGTTCACTGATAGTCAAAACACCACACGAAAAGCTAGGAAGCATTAGGATAGGACTACGGAACCAGAGCCTTTATGCAGATATCTGATTCTTTTGGGAATTTATCTTGAATTCCGAGTGCAGTTCTGGTCAGTCCATCTCAAAAGGGTATGATGGATCTGGAAAATGTATAAGGCTGGCAAGCTAACCAGAACTGCAAAGACTTTGCTCTTGATAGGGACAGAACTGACTATTCTTCAATCTAGGAAGAAGCGATAGCACAGTGACAGGGAGAAAGGGAAGACTTCACTCTAAAATCATAAATCTCATGGAGAAGGTGAATATATGAGATTATCATTAGGTATTTTGAATACCACCAGAATCAGAGACACCTTCTTTAAAACGTTTTAAGGAACAAAACAGTACTTCTTCAAGTGGCACAAAGAAACTGTGGAACTCCTTGTCATAAGATAATGTGGAGGCCAAACATTCAAAAGGGGATTCAGAAAAGGATTAAACAAATTTGATAGGTCTGTAAAGATGTATTAAACATACCAGAAGTGAATGCAGTTTTCCAATTAAAAAAATTCCACCAATCTGAAGTTTGGAGAGTATTCCAGAGGACAGCTCACTCTCTACTGGTCCAAACCCTGGTGGGTCCTCCTAAATTTGCACTTTAGGACATTGTTTGAGAGGATGTGTAATTAGGTGCCTTGTATGATCCCGTACTGCTAGCCACATGATCCTACCTGAATGGCTTTGAATAGGTATTGCTTATATAGCATTTTAACAGACTTTTTTCCTTCTGTTTTCAAGATGAAAGGAATAAAAAGGAGCAGAATGTTTTGAAGTTTCTTAGATGGTCTCAAATGTTCCTCCTGGCAAAAGGGGTCAGTACCAGTTGTTTCCTCCATTATATTTGGGTTGGGTTTGTTGTCTTAATGTGACTGTAGGACAAAAAAGGGGGTGGGGATTAGGGAGGGAAGGCAGGAATAACAAAGATAGCAGAATGATGTCCTTTTTTCTGCTGCTGCTTGGAGCTAAGAAGTTCGAATGGTCACTGCAAAAATAACTGCCTACTTCTGAAACTCAACTTTAGCTTTCTGGGCTATTGCTGGTGAAAAGCATGGATGAAGAGGGCAGTATCTGGGTGAAGGAAATACTTTCCAGAGCTCTGGTTGTTTAGAGTTCCTCTCTAGTTTGCCAAACTGGTCAACGTACACAAACAGCATAAGTATATTTGCTGGGCAAAAGGAAAAAAAAACCAAACCATAGTGAAAGTAGAGTGATGCATGGTCAGAAACTAAGGTCCGTATTTCAGTTGTTGCTTTGGAAAAGACCGTGGTAGATCACTTGATTTCCCAGCCTTGTTTGATACTAGTTTATTTTAGAATTATGGTGATTGGGAAGGGGGAATTTCACCACAGTGCTGATAAATCATTGGCAAAAGAAAGAGATGGTTAAGAAGTATTTACAGGAACTTTTCATGCTGTAAGAAGTTGTAGCTCACATGTACTGACTTCTTAGTAAACAATTCATGTAGCTTTTCATTTATAACATTTACTATGACTGCAGGGAATACAGAATTCTGCAAAACAATTCTAGGAAATTCTGCTAAATCTTGGTACTTTCAAAAATTAAACAGGGGAGTAACATTCTCATAATCTTATCAACCTCCAATATCTTTTCATTTTTTGAAGTAAAACTGCTAATAAATGGGTTTATTTTCTACATGATCTCTTTTCCCTCCTCCACTGCAAGCTCAGACATTAAATTTTTGGCAAATACTGAGCAATACCTGGGGGAGGGGTGGGAGTGAAATCATCATCATCAACTGATGCATCCAAAACTAGGACATTTTGAAAAAGTTAATGATGTTTAATGCACTGAAATAATGAGAAGCAAATGCGGGTCAAAAAAACCCCAGCAAGTCACATTAAGCTATCCATAAGTCTAAACAACCAGTGAAATTGAAAACTAAAAAGAACTTGCCACTTCATTTTTCTAAAGCTGTGATAAAATAAGGCATGGAGTTTTCTAGAACTTCTCAGACAAGTTAAAATAATTTAGTATTGTTGAAGAAGAAACTGCTGATACAATTTTATCAGGGATAAAATATCAGTATGGCTCTGTAACATTAAATATGCTCTACTAACTGTTGGAGTTAAATCCCTTCGAGATGAAAAACAAACTGCATACAAATACACAGAACATATTTATAAGAGAAAATAGTTCCGCTCACTCTTAAAATTGTTCACATATTCACATACAGAGAAATATTAAGAGGAAATTGAGTGTGTTATTTAACTTTCTTTCATGGACTGAAGAAATAATCTAATATTACGTATTTTAATTTACTTCCAACAACTAAACTCTTCATTTGTCTCTCTACTGGAGGACACTGAAAGGCTTCGGCCAAAGACTTTGCACCTAGCTGTAAGTTCCAACTCAGACTGCAGTGGGCCTTTCCTACAAACAAGGTGAGAAAGCTCATTGTCCTGGACGAGGAAAAACTTTAAAGGAGTAATGGATATTTTAGTGCTTTTTTTTTTTTAATTTATGGGAACAAGTTTACCAAGTGTTAAGGCTGATTTCCTCCCACGTTAATGCTCATTTCTCTGCTTGTAGTCACTTTCTAGCTATGAAAAAAACAAGTTATTTCTCAAGAGTTGTTTTATTGGATTCATGTCCATAGAATAGTTTTGTCTCCCACAATGTTGCTTTATAAAGATGTATCAGTGGTGACTGGATTAAATCCAGAGTTGATAAAAAGTCTGAGAAGAATGTGTCAGAAATAAACTAGCATCAAAGCTTCAACAGCCATCTTTAAATTGCCTACAGATGCAAATATGTAATTTATTCCTAAATTCCAAAGGTTAACTCTTGCTGCACAACCTGAGTGATTACCCACATGACCCACTCTGATGCTCTGTATGCATACTCTAGAGATGCATTTTCAAGTATCTGAATATCTCTATAAATCTTGCCTTTAGATGCCGAAAACGTGCTAGTAACCCACAGTTATGCCATTCATTAACTTTAATTCTCCCAGTTTGTTGGTGGTTTTTTTTTTTTAATATTCCTCTAGCTTTATTTTGTTGTGCTTCTAAACTCAGAAACCAAAACCAAGACAGGTCCTTGGAAGGAGAGGAGTGGATGGCAGGAAACAAGAATCTCACATACCTCTTGTTGTGCATACCTTTGAACACTTCATTGAGAAGGTTTCCTTGGGAGGATAACATTCTGGTGGTGGGCCAAGATATTCTCGTGCTGTTCCTGAGGTTTTAGAGTAAGGGTCTAAGCAAACAGTGGAAGTCCTTGAGTGCTGGCCTCCTCGGATGTCTTCTGTTGATCTACAACGGAGTAAATGACTAATGTATATTAATTGGATCATGCTCTCTCCTGAACATTAGAACATGAGAAACTGGCAGACACTCCTATTAATGGAACCAGCTAGCCTGCTTCATAGGTATCTGATCTTTTTTGCCTGAGTGTTTTGAAAGAAAATATCCCAAATACTTGCATAAATCCATGTTCACAAGGATATTTGCACTTGATCGTTGTTATTCTGGAAAACTGTTTTACTCACTGAGTAGGCTGGCTGAATTGTTTAGGTTGCTTGCAAAAGGTAGCAAGGAGAAGGGTGTGGGGAGAGTTCCTGTTCCCATAAAAACGAGTAACAGCTTTTTCATGAAAACCAAACATTTTTAGCTAGTCCGTGGCAGCCCAGAGAATAAAAATAAGAAATATTTTCACATAATAAATATGTAAAGTAGCACGGCTATTCCATGGGTAAGCGTTTTGTCAAGTTTGTACTTCCAATTACTGTGTGTCACAAAGATGCCTTTTAAAAGAATGAAACCTATTAAAAGAAACAGATAAAGATTTTAAAGTGGGGAAAAAAATTTGCCTATTTAAATATTTCTCTCTTTTTTTTTCTTTTAGGTCTTCGATGATATTTGAAGAGGAATCTAAAATCGACCCCAAAAAATAAATTTCTCACATCTCCAATTAGACTCTTAATTTGTATACTCCAAAATGGAATTGTCCACTTTGCTGCAATGACATACAGCTCCACATTGGAAGCCTGATGATTTTTAAGGTTGGTGAGATTTAGATTATTCTGTGGGGAAAGTGCAATTTGCCCTTTTTTAGCTGAGCTCACACTCAGGTTAAAAGAAACGTTGGCTATATGTTTTGCATGTGTCTGGTCTAATCTAAATGTTGTCCCTCATCTGAAGGAGAATTGGAGCTTGCCTTTTTCAAGGTACAGCTGGATGACTTTGTTATTAAAGGGTATTTTAAGTCTCATTCAGCATTATTATTTTTAAATGTCTTCTTCCTATTCAGTTTTTACCTTGAATTTCTTATCCATAGATCAGCATTTTCAACTGTAGTTTTGTTTCCTAGTATCACTGCACTTCACTAAGGTTTATCTTCATCCAATTCCAGATTCAACTTACAAATATTATCTCATTCATCCACATTAAATCATGTTCTTTGTAGTTTTTACATTTTAATTAAGACATTCAATAACAAGACCAATGCTAACGTCTCCACATGTAGTTGCCAACAGCTCTATTTGGCCGAAACATTTCTGATTTTTCTGACCTTTGTCCTGTGTCTTGTGCAACCACCAAAGCATCCTGCACAGCTGTGTCACATAAATTAAATAAGCTGTGTGATTTATAAGACTTCCAGTTAACTTGAAAGCAATCCCTTTGGTACTTCTGATGCAGCTGCTTCTCTCTCTATTGTATCCTGCTACTTGCCAGAAAACAAAACAAAACAAAAACCCCCTAATGTTCAGCAACAGAGTATAATTAGGAAAAAAAAATTCTTTCTTTTAGATGCTTTTTTTCTCACAATGGCCTATTCTGGCCACCTTTGCTCCCGTTTTCCTTCAGGACTTTCCAGTTCAGGATAATGCAACTCTTTCTCCTCAGCAATGAGAGGAAGCTTGCTATAGGAATTTCAGATAGAAATGCATTTGGAAAAAGAAATACTCTGGCTAGAAAGTCTTGCTTGTAAAGGATGAAAGCATTAGGCACCCAAATTACAGTTTCCAGAAACTCTTCCCATCTATTTCATTATAGTATCTGGAGGTCTTTTGGTCCATCAGCCTAAGTCTTCACCAAAATACTGAAATTTCCTTACAAAAGCAGCTGGTTTTGTCGTGAAAGGGGAATGCTGTTAGGTTAAGCCAAACTCCATCAAAACAACTGATGGAAAAGTTTTTCGATTAGTTGTAGTGAGGGCTGGTGCCCCCCAGATTCTCGGCTTGACTCCAAGAATTATCTCCATGGCTATTACAGATCTGTATCTGCTGCTTCCGTTACTCTAATCCCTGGTGGATACAGGGATGGTCTGTTGGCCTGTACAGTCCTTCCACCAATTTTCAGTTTACATGTCCAGTCATTTAAAACTAACAGCAAAAACAAGAAGTCCAGAGAAGTGCTTTGCTAAGAAGCGGTAGTTTAATTTATAGCTATCCTTTCACACATCACTTTTATTACACTATATATGGAAAAAAAAAAAACAAACCCCCTTTTTTTTCCCCCTCCACAGCGCAACTAATGCATTCCTGGCATTTGCTGCTCTCACTTCTAATATGTTCAAGATAATTTAACTATATCCCCTCCTGATCTCTGCTTTTGCGAAGGACAGTCATTCAGCGTCTGAGGATGATTCTTAGGCTGACCTTTGTTCCCATTTCTCTCCAATTTTTCATGATTTAAGAGAGACAGAAGAAAAAATCATTAGCTATTTTTATAATACAATAGGACTACCACCATCCAAATCTTTTATACTTAGCCATAAGTAGTCCTAGTCCGCACAGTGCTCTTCACTACTGCTTTTCTTCTCATCCTGTTTTTCTTGCTAAAATGCATATTATCACGGAGTACTTCAGTACTTCAGCTTTTCAGTAATCCTAACTATATTTATTTCCTCTCCCTCCTTGCCTCTATTCTTAAATTGCCCTACAGTCATTCCCCTAGAGACTAAACAGCAGCGAAGAACACCTTACTGCCATGGCCAATTTGCCGGTGGTGTTTAGAGCTACAGACCTGTCTCTTACAATGCAGTCACGGGCATGCACTCAAAGGAAAACAGCCTAAGCTCACTTCTAATATGCTGTAGGTTAGCCAGGCTGAAAGGAGAATTGTAGTATCCTAAGAGTTTATTTGTCACTCCAAACTTTCTATTAGTTGATTTGCTTATTGTGCTGATAGGGGCTGACCTACTATCAAGTGCTGCAAACAGCCTTAGACACTTAAACAAGTACTTATTGACTGCAACTACTGAAATTAATTTTGTTTTAGATTAATATCAACTTGTTCACAGTTGACCTAGAGCACCCGAGAGTTCAGTTAAATCCCTGAGCTGGTCTCAGTCATGTAACATTCTCATTTAAGCAATGCGTATTTGGCAAGCCATGGCTTGCTGTCACCTGCTGACGAGCCTCTTCAGGAACTGTACTAAGAGACATGGCCATGCTTCACCTACTTGTGACCCACCTTGATCCAGATAACCCCAGGAAGTTCACATGCCTGTGTCACGCAGCCTATCTTTCTGCCCAATACAAAGAAAAAGGTTAAATTTCTAAGTGTAAAATAGCTCCCTGATTCCAAATGCGGCATGCTCATGCTTCATGATTTCAAGGCTGAGTATATGCTCTTTACTATTGTAATATGAAGACATTTAAAAGCAAACAAAGAAGATGACAGACATTATAGACCTGCTGTGATATGTTTCTCTAAGGTGATAAAGACGTACCTTGCATTGTATGGGTATGGTTTTCTTGCTCTTCTGTCTTCCTCATATCTATCAGATCCATGGTTCTCATGGTGCATGTATTGCTTATCTTGGTATCGTCTCCCGGCATGAGACATCTTGTTTCTTACATGTATTCTTTCTTTCTAAAATAACTTCCTGAGCCAGAGAAATAAAACTGGTTCATTTTATAGCTGCACTTGAAGTTATTCATTGACCAGCACTTACATCCATTTCATGTTGATTCAAGACTTAGTACAGACTTCCTTAAGAAGCAAAGGAAGTAAACCCCTTTAAACTACAAGCAAAGTAACTTCATTAAAGAAGGAAGTTTTTCTTTACATTTTCCTATTCCTCAAGTAATTGTAATGTTTCTATGCTCAACATTTATCACGCTTAGCTTATTTACTAGGTCTGCTCTGACTCTCCTACCTTGGCTGCAAGGACAAGGTACGGTGTCTACTAAGAACACAAATCCAGGCTTCTCTAATGTTGTCTCTGACATAAAGGATGAAACCCAGCAAACACCAGTGCATTGCATGAGCATGCATACAACTGCCACTGACGGCAGGGCAAACCCGACAGGGCAGGCTGTGACCTTTGTCCTGGAAGTTTCTAAGAGGAGGGCACCCATCTGGGGTAAACAGATGCAGTACCAAACGTCGCCTGTGATCTGGATAAACGTAGGCACAGGCAAAGCTGTGCTGGGCCGAGAATCAGTTGGCAAGAAGATACATCCTGGATAATTGGGTATTAGATATTTCAGGGATGTTATTCCCTGAAAGTGTCTTTACCCTTTCAAGTGCAGTATGCTTAAGCCCAAACCTGCAAAACATGGAAACGCAGAGTTTAAGCATCTAAGCAATCTTCATTCTCATTTGCCTTCATCGCAGCCCTTCAGCGTTACTGCAGTCGATTTAATTTTGACTGATCAGGCTGAGGACTTGCTTAATGAATTCCCTTCCGTCTCCTTAGGGTGTCACTAAAGAAATAATTTATTTTTTATTTGTTTCCGGCTAACAAAGAAAGAGACAGTGCTTTCCTCCGGGGGAGCTCAGCTCCTCTGCTCCCGGCAGAAGCCGCTCAGCAAGAAGCGGCCCCGCGCCCTTCCCCACGGGCGGGTTCTGGTGTCGGTCCCGCCGCCTCAGCGCCGTGACAGCAAGCCCCAACCTCCTTCACCCCCCGGGAGTGACCCTGCCGGCGAGGCCCTGGCCTGAGGCCTCGGAGCTGGGTCCGTGGGCGCTGCCCGTGGCCGGGGCACACCGGGCACCTCCCCACGTCCCGCTGAGGAAAGAGCTGCGCCCTTCGCTATCCACCCGCCGGCCAGCAACGGCCCCGCGCCTCCCCTCCGCCTCAGCGGACACCCCGTCCCTCGGCACCCCGGGGGCGAAGGACAGCGGCCCGCGCCCCTGCCGCCCCTCACCTGAGGGGAGCGCCGAGCTCCGGCCCGCCCAGCAGCAGCTCCCGGGAGCAGCCGGGCCCGCCCTCGCCTCCCCGGCCGCCCACCCCCGCTGCGCCGCCCTCCTGCGGCGGGCCGGCCCCCGGCGCAGGTGGTGCCCTGCCCGCCGGATGGCCGCGCCGGCGGGGCCGGCTCTCCTGCTTCCTAGGGACGAGCGGTGCGGGGGAAGGAGGCGTGCCGCCCCCGGCCCGCCCTGCCCGGCCGTGGGGGGGAGCTGGAAAGGGAGGGGGAAACCTGGTGTCTGGGGGCGTGACAGCGTGGGCTTTTGTTTAGTTTAATAAAATGAGGTCCCGGTGCGCCATGGTGCCGAGAAGAATCTGGTAAGCGGGGCCCTGAGAGGATATAAAACTTGAAGATTAATAAAGTTAAAACTCAAGGTCCCCAGCGGTTGCCTTTTTTTTTTTTTAAAGGCCAACTTCATTGACTCGCAGCGCTCAGGGCGGGAAGCCCTGCAGTACCAGATGTACGGAGGAGAGAAGGTAAAAGAAAATGGGGGAAACTTGTCCCCAGCAGCAAGTGGGTGGGAGCAGGCCGTGTTACGCTAGGTGGGTTGGAAAGGGAGGTAGGCAACTAAACTCTCCTCTGGTGCAAAGCCACGTTTTAGATAATTGACCATTTGAACGGATGCAGTCTCGTTTCTTGGTGCTCTGCTGAAAGCCCTCTCTGTGGTGGATCTCCAGGGGCTTTGTCTCCTCGCTGCCAGCCTGTGATGTTTCTCTTACAGAGGAACGATGCGCTGGTCCCCTCAGGATGCTTTCTGTGGGGGATATATGTATTTTTGTAGAGAGCCCGGGGCAGACCCACGAACCGGCACTGCAACAAACGCCTTGTTCGTTGTGCAGTCCTATACACAAAACCAATCTGTGCCCGAGAAGCGGGACGGTGGTGTTAACGTGGTGCCGTGCCCGGCTCATCTTGAGCCTTGGAAAGCTTCCCTAGGCTGTGGCACTACCCTGCACAAGTGCTGGGACCAGAAAATCCTTTCCCTTCCCAGGGCTTACACAGCAGCACGCTTGGGGTACCAGTGCTTTTTGAATTTGGGCTTAAGATGCATAACTGTTGATGCAGTCCCATGCTAGGGCTGAATCCGAAATCCCCTTTAAATAATATGCAGGTATCGGAGGAACTGCTGTCCCTGAAATGAGGAGATAGCTACAGGAACTGAATACTCAAGGCAGTGTCTTGTAAATTGCTGGACCGTGGTAAGACTGTGATTCCCTGCTCCGGCTGAGATGTGTTAACAGCTTCTTTTGCTGTTTACCATTCTCACCTCGCCTAGACCTCTCTTGCCATTCCTGCCTTCAGCTGTACAGGTCTTCTTCTCAATGTCTTGCACCGACCATAGTGCTCACTTGATCACATAATAAGCCAATCCAGCTTGCTTTCCAGCCAAAACCAATTTACTTTCTGCTGTTTTAGTGAGCTGAATTGGCTTTGTGCTGCAATCAAATGTGTGCTGGAGCAAGGACTTGGCAGAAGCACATGTCCCACAAGGAAGAAACTGGGGGAGGGATGGGGGGAGAGGGCTACCTCTCTTGGCAGCAGCGAGTGGTGAATGTAACTGAAGCCTTAAGGTGAAGTTGCAGTTTGAGACACTACTACCCATCCGTTAGCTGCTACGCCTCCTCTGTTTGGGGCTGTCATCCTGCTAGCAAAGGCACTCTAACAGCAGGAGTGTTTTACTGCTTCGTAGTTCTGTTTGTTTCTACTTCTTACTGTTTCTAATTAAAGGTAGTTTAGGCTAGTTTGGCAGATTTTACCCTGACGAAGATTAGGGTGCCTGCATGAATTCTGTTCTGTCTAGGTGATAAACACTTGGGAAATACATTCTTCACTTGCATCCAGCAGAGGATGTCCGCTCTTGATGCGGGGCGTGAGGAATTACAGCTCCCTTCAGGTAGGCAGGCTTCATACAAACAGTAGAAAAATCACAAGGAGACGTGGCTGGAAACAGACTTTTGGGGGGGGAGGGCTGAAATGTGAAAGTTACCTTGACAGCCACTGTCTACAGTATAACTAGTAGTTTTGTTAAAGCACTTCTCTTTCTGGGCTGAAAGGGTTAGAGTGTGGCCATTTTGGTTTGATGGAAGACTGGGTGGAACTGAAGGGATACGATTATGGACTGGGTAAAATCCAGGGAAGCTGACGGGCAAGGTAAGCGCTTTAAAAAGTGGTTAAAGTCATTATGGAACCAGGTAGTGGAACGGGGTCGCAACCGACCCAGAATTACATGGTGAGATCTACATTAAAAACTTAACTATGTGACCAAGGGGATTTTCCCTGGGAACTCATAAAGCAAACATAAGGCACTGAGGTAGTGATTTCTGGAGTTGCCTATATGACATAAGAACCAGTGAAACAAGCCACAGAAAATGGTGCTGACTAGGGAGAAACAGCCAGAGGTAGCAGTAGGAATGTGTCTCTAAGGAGAAAAAAGTAGAAGGAGCTCATGAAGGGATTGGATATGGTACTGACTGAATTTGGATGAGAACCATCAAGGAAAAAGATCTCATCATTGGTTCTTACCTTGTTGCAGACGGGTTTGAATCAAAGATATACCTGACTCTGTCATCAATTTCTCCTTTTAATAGAAACAACTTTTGGGACTGAATTTTGGCTAGCTGCTGAAGTCCAGAGGGACTGATTTGCAGAAAATGAAGAAAATGAAATTTGCAGAAAATTAACCACTTTGGTGGGTTTTGGTTTTTTTTTCTGGTAATTTACTTGAGTAGGTCACATCTGTGTCTTGGATCAACACAGTCCTGGATACTTGCTCCAGTGTAACAAAACAAAAAAAAACCTAAAACCCAATCTAGGTATAGGGTACAAGGTGCCATAAATAGACTTCCAGGACAGATTTCTCCAGCCAGCCAGGCAGGCAGGGCACCACTGGAGTCTGTTCAGTCTGACGGGAACACTAAGCTCCTGAGATCAGCAGGACTAAAATTAGCTTTGGAACACTTTTTTTCCTACCCTCTTAGTGTTGCTTTTACATGAAATCTGTTGTTTATTGTTACAAACAACAAGAAAAGAATTTGGGTTGAAGGCTTCCTTTTATTACTTTTTTTGTTTGTTTTCTTGAAGAAATTTTGAAATCCCTGATCTTTGGAATGGGAGGTAAATTGAGTTTAGGAACTAAGTAATTGCTTATGTGTTGGTCAATTTTTTCTGTCCTAGTGGAAAAAAAACCATCACAACGCCAAATACTGCTTCAGCAGAAGAAACGTAAACAATCATCACTGATATAATATTAATATTGTATCCTTGGTGTGTGCTATTACAAATACTTATTTTTAAAAGCAATGGAAACCGTCCTTAGGCTTCTTTTATTGCTGTCTTTGGTAATGTCTGAATTGTTTGGTTGGTAGTTGTTTCTTTTCCAAGGCTGAGTCCTTCCCAGCATCTTCTGAGCAATTGCCTAGTTATGATTTAAAGATCTTACAATACGGTTTTCTGAAAAGTGGCTTTTTGTCACACTGAATCTAGACTCTGGCTGGGGAATAGCCGGCTTCTGGGACACATCCAAAACAGGCTGAAGGCAGTGAGGATGTTTCTATTGAAGCCTTGAATCCCGAAAGACTGTTATCTGTGGGCCTCTTCATATTTGTATCAGCTTGAAGTACAGAGCTGTAACACCAGCCTCGGTAATGCTCTGCATCACCACAGCTGTCACTTTCATGCTGACTTTCCTCAAGTTCTGCTGTTGCTGGCCACCCAAGCTGTATCTGAAGCCTTATCATTCATTTTATTTCTCCCTATTCTTAAGCGGAGTTGTAGTAGGCTGAAGCCATTTTTCCCCTTCTAAAATGATGAGCAACACCAAAATGGCTTTTGAAATCTGAGAAACTGTTAGCATTGAAATTTCTCCCTCATTTCTTAACAGTACTTTCTCATAAATTCCATCTGTGTTGTGCTGAACTTAGGGGAACCCCTGACTGAGTAGGTCTTGGACACTATCTGCAATCGCATACTTAGTTTTCTATAATAATTTACCGCTTAAATGTAAAAGTATTTCAGGACTGAAATTTGCTTTCAGAGGACATTTAGACCCTGTGCAGATCTTTGCAGTCTTGACTGCTCTAAAATTCACACTGGTGGACCTTTGTGAGGGGCCTTTGTCTTGACTGACCTGGAGGTCTCAGTAGTCCTGGGTTTATGATTCTGGGTGCCAGCTTGAAAATTGCGCAAAATTGCAGCAAGAAGAGCTATGTGGGAGTTCACGCCACTTCTCTGTCTCCTGGCATGAATACATTACATTCCATTTTATATTAGTAAAATATTTATGACATTTTATTAACATGGTAGGAGCTCTTGCCTCTTTTACAAGAGGTAGGAATTACGAGCAGTCTGCCTTCTCTCTCATTTAATCTACTCTCCCATCTAGTGTTTTTCTTTTCTCATCTGGATGTAGATAAAATCCAATAACAGGGGATATTTGTTTTGCGGTCAAAACTATCAGAGCTGGAGTCAACACTCCTGGCAGTCATTGGAAAGATTTCTTGTGCATAGAAAATTTATGAACACACGGAGATGCTGGGTTCAGTAATCTAGCCTTAAATGGTATCCAAACATTTTGTTCCTGATCAAAACACATAATCCTGTGCAGCTCTGAGCTATTTACATCTGGTCGGTCTGTCTGGGGCTGTAACGTTGGCAATTGTATGCGTTAAGAAGGGAAAAGAGGCATTAAATTTAGGTGTCCAGTTCACACAAACGATTTGTCGCAGTTTCTTTTGACCTCCTGAAAAAGAAACGCAACAGTGGCATCCTGTGGCCCGAGCAGTTCATGGCAGGTGGGTCTGGTGTAGGGCAGAGTCTCATGGAGGTCTTCCCCACCGAGCGGGAAACAGATCAAGTCCTTTCTAAGTTGGTTTACAAAAGAAGTCCACGGTATTTCAACCCGGTGCACATTTTCAACCTGAAGTACAAAGCTGCTACCTACTTTTCAACAGGGGCTTTCCACCAACTTATCTTATATTCTGCTGCTTATTTTTCTACCGAACGCTTTGGTGTTTGGGACAGAGAGGATGACTTCAGTTACCCACCAAGGAGACAGGACTTCTGTGTTGCTGTCTTTGTGCCGCTGAACATTTCCTCAGAAAAGAGGAATAGAGGAGAGACTGTGAGTGTCCTGTTTTCAACTAACCCATGGTTTAGTGCAGCATACTTGGTCTAAAAATGAATGTTTCAGGAAAGTCCGATGAAGAGGAGTCTAGTAAGAGTTGTTTTCCCTTGCACCTACATCATACCCGAGTGCTCACTCCCACACACTCTGTGTGCATGCATGTGTCTGTGTCTCTTGAGTTTTTCAAAGTCCTGGCCTTTACCTGTTTAACTTGGACAGAGTGTGATTTGCTTACCTCCTCACCAGCAGATATTGGCAGGAGTGACCACCAGGCTCTCTAAAAGCTTGCAGGCATGCCAGAAGGCACATTAATGAGGAACATACAGGCTCACCTGCACTCCTGTGGGCAATTGTCAGGGAAGTTGCTGATGGCCTCATTTTTCCCTCTTCTCCTCCCAGTTTTGCAGTGACTTCTCTTCTGTAGAGAGGAGATGTTAAGGTAGCGTCTTTTAAAGCCTCTTCCTTCCTACATCTTACCTTTGTACGTAGAGGTGTAAATGCTATTGAAGGTTCAGCATCAGGAAGGAGTGGGGGGAAAATGAAACTGCTTTGTTCATTTTAAGTTTGCATTTTCTTGTATCCAGAAGGCTCTGCATGTTTTGGGTGATCTACCTTGAGAACTGGAAAAGCAGAGTAGGGGCAAGGTTGTCCCCTGCTGCCTGTGCGTGGAAGAACTTTAAATGAGCATTAAATTTTCTGTTGTGCGGAAAAGTCACCACGATCCCTTCTTGGGATGGCTGAAGCAGGAGGCAGGGGAACAAAAGCAGAAGCAGGGGGCTTAATTGTTGCCTTTAATAACGAGTGAGTACTCTTAAGATTTTTGTGAAATTGCTTAACTGAGCTTGCACCACAGTTTCTTGCCAGTATTAATCCCTGGGCTGCCTCTTAAAACACGCAAATGCATGAAAACAAACAAATGTGGAGAGTGGCTGTGGCTCCAGTGATGTTAACCCCTGCTCCTTTTTGTCAGTTAAACTGACAACCAAGATAAGAAGAGCCGGTGTTGGTATCGTCTCTTGCATAACAAACCACTCTCGACAAAAGAAGCAGCCTCCTGTCAAACGAATTTCCTTTACAACTGCCGAGGGGACTATTTTTAGTTTCATCTGCCATTCTTTACTCCTTAATCATCTGGTTCGCTTTTCTCAGTTTTTCTCTCTTTTTCCCCTTCCCCGCCAGCTCCAATACCAGGTACGGCTGATAATCTGCGGAGGAGGAGAAGGGCACTGGTCTCTCCGCTGTCCCCTGTTAGCACGTGTCTGCACCGGGATGCCACCGGCCTCACCACGTCCAACGCAGCTCCAGTGTGTGAAGGCAGGGAGCCTTCAGAGAAAGGCAAATGGACCTCCCTGAATCTTGACGAGGGATGTCAAAGACCAACAAGTAAATGAGATCAGTTCTTGTCAGGAAAGGGTTTTAGCTAAGGCTGCGTTCAGAAAACATGCTTTAAGTTGCAGGAGGGGAGCTACAAATGTCCAGCGTTGAAGCAACATCGCAGGCGTACTGCATCCGGCAGCGAACTCTTCATATGCCGTTAGCAAAGCAAGGCTGAGCCTGGCTTTTCCACTGGAGATAAAATTAAAGTGCTTTAGGAATGATGGTGTTTATTCCGTAGGTCTTGACTCTATGGTACTGGCTGCCTTCCCTTTTGGTCTGTTTGACCCACTGCATGTTTTTAGCCCGCTGAGCAGCAGAATGATTCTTGTCTTCTGGCTGAGATATAAAACAGAAGTCCTGCCTATCTGTAATCCATTAGAGATTTTGTGGTGCTATTTGCAAGAGTAAGAGTGTCTTAAGGCCTTGGTTGTTCAGGAAATAACACTGCTTTGCTCAGTTGCACATTGTAGTTCAGTCAAGTCCATCATCCTCTGCAGCATCTTTCTAAAGCCTAATTCATGTGGGTTGTTATATATTCTACACCTTCTTCCTCCACAGTATGCAAGAGCTTCACAATAATGAGTGGTTTTATGCCCATGATGCTTCTGTAAGGTACAAGTTGCTATAATTCCTGTTTTATAGCTGGATTTGAGGAGCATAGAGGCAAAGTGAATAGCCCAAAGTCAAGAGGGAAGTCTCTGGCAGCAGAGGGAATTACGCTTCTGTCACCTGAGTGAACGTAACAGTCCTAAAGTTAGCGTACTAGCTAAGGTTTTCCAGGAAAGCGCCACAATTCTCATGAAGAAGGAATCACTAGAAATGGTCAAAAGTCGTAACCATCACTATTTTATTAACAAACATGAGTTTTCAAATGATACAAAATGTTTGCAGAAAATGCGTGTATTTTGTGAAAATGAAGTAAAATTTGTTGGATTCAAACCAAAATGAGTTAGGTTTATAATGTAAATGTTTCAATCAATCTCTTTTTCCCCAGTGGAAAAAAAAGGAAGAAAACCTTCTGGGGAGGAAAGCAAAAAAGGGACCTGGTTTCTCAAATGGAATGAGAATACAAATGTATTGTTGATGGAAAAATAGAAACGACATTGCACCTTTTCTTCAGGCTTTCCCCTCTCCAGTCTTAGTCTTTTCTTTTTGTCTTCTGGGTATAACTGACTAGTGCAAGAACGACCAGTCTCCTTAACCCTAAAAAACGGGCACCAGCACTTTGAACAACGCTCCTTAGCCCAGGAAGGTTAGAGAGAATTGGGAAGAGGTCTTGTGGCTGACGACAGCGGCTCCTTAGGCCTTTGGCTGCTTTACTGTCCAATAGGATTAAACAGGGATCTCCTTAGCAGCTTTTGCTGGCTCATCTCCTTCTACTGCTGGGGTTCGGATTGCGCAGTAGCCCCCAGATTTGTGCACCCATGCTGGGACTCACCTGGTGTAATCCCAGTCTACGCATAACAGAATTATTTGGGTGCTTCTCAAGGGTTGGTTACCCCTGCTGCGGCATACACAGCTGTGCAGCCTACGGGCTGACATGAAACCGTTCCTGCTTTTCTTTTCCCCTTTATTCCATTGCTTTTGACAGTGTAACTTTTTAGTTTCAGCTTTCTTTATCAGGACATTGGTGAGCTCTATTTCTGATTCTGCTCTTTTCAAGCCCTGAATTAGGTTTTGTTTTGGGAGCTGGAAGTGGGGGAGGCACTAGAAGCAAGGTTGGTTCTATATTTTTGAAGATGCTTGAAAGTCTGCCAGAGAGCTGTCAGGTTAGTGATGGCTTGTGACATATCAAAGCAGACAAGCGAGGGTTCATAATAATTCAAGATCTGTTGAAAACCAGATTGAAACATGGCTAGCAGTGAGGGCTTTTTAAAGAGAAAATTATTATTGTGGATGTTCAGACTCGTAAGTGTATTTCAGCCCTTGCTGTGGGAAGAACCTGTCATTTTAGCTTCATATGCATCCTTTGGATTTTGCCTCTCTTACTCAGATTTTCCGTGTTTTCATCCCAGTTCATGTCGTGTCTCTTGCCTGAGTGCCTGGTGGGGACACTGCCCTTATGTGCCTGCACGCATGGACTCCCGGTTTCCCTGCCACCTGTGCACGTGGAGCCTTTCTTTCAGGCATTTATCCCCTTGCTCAGTAGTCCAGTTCCCTGCCTCTGCAGGCTTTTGCTGTTCTACAAAAAGGAGCAGTTGCATCTTGTCCTCAATCAGTGGCATGAGAAGTAGCAAGAAACTTCTTGGTGGAGAGCCTAGAAAAAAGATCATTTAGGTTCCACCGGGTGAAGAGGGCCTGACCTTCAAAATTTCTCACGGCATGTTAAGAGGTTTTGGACAAAGATGTCAGGAAGAAATGAGAACTCTACTTTCAAAATGGCTATGAAATAAGAAAGCCAAAGAGAAAAGCAAATTTTCCTCTCACACTGTGTAAAGGGCCTCTATGCTGAAGACATCACCAGCTGAATGCATATAAGAAGTCGCCAGCAATCATTAAGCTCAATTAATCTTATTCTTGAGTCCATGATAACATCTGTGGATTATTTAAACAAAGCGATGGTTGGTGGGCAAGCAGGAGAGGAAAATTAAAGAAGAGAGGTTCTGCTGTGAACACTCGTACCACCATCACCCAAGCGACGCGGTAATATAGAAACTGGGTCAGAGACACCCTTCCCCCTCCACGCTGTCAAAGTTATTTGAACATCTATTGAAACCCTCACAATAGAAGAGTTTGGCTCCTGCATTCGCTAAGCAAAACTGATTTGTGTTTCTTCGTTCAGAAAAAGCTGCTGGGTAATTTTCCATGCAAGTACAATGCGGCAGTTCAGCTGATCCCTGAAAGCTGATTTCTTGGCGATTTGCTTTTTGTTTAATATTTAGCATTTTGTTTTTATTTAGCATTTAGCATTTAAATATTTTATTTATATAAATATATTTATATATATGTATATTTATATAAATATTATATATTTATATATAAATGTTATGTATATTTATATAAATATTTTAGCATTTAAATATTTTGTTTTTATTTAGCATTTCTAAATTGACACGCTGAATCTGTGTTTAGAAGCCTTAAACTTCTCTCCTGCCAGTGTTAGTTTTAGGAGCTGCACTGGTAGCCTTCATTCAAAGTTCGAAAGATTGCTGTAAGTCTCTTGAGATGTTGCTGGCTCTGTTGTCTTACTGATGATATAAATCTAAGTTAATTAGTTTATTTGCTTCTAGGATAATTTAGTTAAAATATATTAGTTTGGAAGTATGGCTTGGATAGATTCAAACACAGCGCTCTTCTGGACTCTTCCCACTGCCCTTTTTAATCCCATATTTGAGTCTTTCATCCTTGTTTACAGCTGTCCCATTAGCAGTCTCAGCCTTCCAGTGCGCTCTGTCTGCTCTGCGGTTTTTTTTGTCTTGTTTTTCTGGCTTCTTTCAGGGAGTCCCCATAGCCCTACCTTGTCCTGAAAAGAAAACCAAGCTATGCTTCGTACTCATAATGACGGTCTGCACAGGCTGTCAGCGAGCACAGAACCTGGGAGTTAGGCTACCAGGAGTGACATTGTTTGGCAGTGGTCGTAAGCCCTTATTCCAAAGGAGGCACAACTGAAGCGAAATAGCAGGGTCCAGAGTTTGAACTGTTTTCTAATATTCAACATTCTCTAATTTCACTTCCCCTCCCTGCTGCCCTCAGCATGCACTCTCACAGCGTGAGCACATGCCCGCTCACACTTTTTTCTCTTTACATAAAATGTCATTTGTTTCTTGAAAGTTGCCTGACTTGATGGACAGTGTTGCCTGGAGGTGTCTGGGGGACCTTCTTGGCCACGGAGCCAAGAAGGCTGTTTGGGCCACGGCTGCTGGGAGTTTCACACCCTAAGTAGTTGTAGCGTAGTGTGTTAAGGAGGCATGCCTGGGGGTGACGAAGGAGGAGGAGAAGGAACTTCGTAGCTTAGTCCACTCCCTGGACAAGGTACTTATCAAGCAACAGTGAGAACCTTTCTGCCTGCTCATGTCTAGCTCAGTTCTGATTCTTCGTCTTATTGTGTGTTAAAAAAGGAAAAAAATACCCCAGTTTGTGTGTTAGTTTCAACAGTGAACATCTCTTGAGCTCCCTTGCTTGAACAGGCACACAACTATCTATGTCCACATGTCTTCCTTGCATCCTCACTACCAAGAAGAAGAAATAGAAATTCTTGCCATTCCACCCCGTTGTCCAAGTTTTGGGAGAAGCTCAAGAAGGGAAGCCATTTGCACCCTGAAGTTTGATGGCAGAATGACTTCTCTTGTCATCAAGGCTAATCACTTTCCAGCCCTGTCTCTGGCAAATACTCTATCTGTAATAATCAAGTCAGTGCATATGACATAGTTTTTTGACAGGACAATATTTCTTAATAATTTAGTAGCATCGCACACACACAAAAATAGAGTTATAATTAGCTCTCATCCCTAAAGTTGGAAGAGCTTTTCAGTTTGTTGGAGGCTGCTGGCCAATTCTCTTATCTAATTGGATGAAGTTCCTACTTTCTCCCATTTGTATGATGTCTGCTTTTACACAAACTCATTAAGTGCAGCTGTACTCAAAGTTTATAACAACAGCCCCAGTGAAGACTCGGCAGAAGTTTAATAGCCGTTCTGTTCTCTCTTTTTCATCTGATCTCAATCCATTTTGGAGGTTGATGTGTGCCCAAACATCTTTCCCTAGCACCTAATTCTCCCCCCTCCAGCTTTTTATTATGAATTATCTTAATAATTAGAAACCAGACAAATTGCATAAGATTCATCTGTCTGTTTTGAAACTGGAGAGTTTACAGCTTGCTTTCAAGGAAGATGGATTTAAAGCAATTACTTGTTTCTGTGAGGCATACAGAAGTGATTTTTTCCCTTCCTTGTAAAGCTGGCATTAAGATGCAATCACATAATTGCTGCACTATTCTTTAAATCTTCAGAGGCATTAAGCTGATTATACAGGTAGAATAGCAGCACCATAGTTAACATTATATTAAGCTTTTGTGTTTAGATGGAATTTTTGGCAAAATAAATACATTTATAAAAACCCCCACTTTTGTCAGTATGACTGTTTTTTTCTCATGTTCTTGTGTGTAATTTTGAATTTCTACTTAGTAGAGTATATATAGTAATAGAAAGTCTTCATTTGCCAGAACCGGAATTTGTCTTACTGTATCACCTATATATATTCAAATCACATTTACGAAGAAAGATTCACCACATACTTCCTGCAATACAGATATATCAGTTTTAGATGGGATTTTATAACTTCCACGGATGTTTTTCTTCCACTGGAGAATTATTCCAAGGTTTCCTGGGGAGCTTCCAGCTGTACAATTTCCTTCCCTTACAATGTTCCATCTTCCCATCAAACAAGGTGGAGGAGAGAGGGAAACTCAGGGAAAAAGTTGTCTCACAACATTGATTGTTTCATGAGGACACTTAGCTGTGACGGTAAATGCTCTCTATATAGCCCAGTGGCAGGGAGACCTGTCTGACAATAAGGAGGGCATTCATCGGTGCTGGGCTCTTAAGTTGCAGCTACGAATGTGCACACGTCTGCAGTGCAAAAGAGGAGAGACGGCAAAGGAGCAGAGTGAGACACCAGTGGAGGGATTCAAAGGGACTCTCTCCTAAGCCAGATTCCAATAAGGAGGGAAATTTCCTTCTGCTGGTGCCCCACCTTCTAGCATTGATATTCCCTTCAGGTTGCAGTGCTGACCTGGCTCTGAAGGTCACCAAAGACTTGACCCTTACGAGGTTCACAACACCCTTAGCTCCGTCTAGGAGTTAAAGATGCAAATGTCTTGCAAAACCCAAAGCCTGATATGAGTAGGGAGGACTCGTGAATAGGGAGGACCTACTGAATCCTACTTGAACTTGCTGTACCTCATAGTCCTCTCTCAGTTCAAGTAATCATAAAGAGGTACTGGAGTTGAACATTTTGTTTCTGTTCCTGTGAGAGTATGAAAAATGAGCAGTGTTGTAACCAAGTCCCTGATTATTGCTGTCAATAGACATTTACGGCGAAGTTCATGTGTGCAGGTTGATTATCAGTCTTCTCAATGATGACACAAACAGGTGGTTTAATTGATTGCTTTAATATAAAACTTAATCTCAGCATGAGTCACAAGTAGTTTTGACTGATAAATGTCTTCACTTGGAAAATGAAATCTGCTAACATCTCTTGTTTTCAGATGGTTAGCTCCATCGGTAGACATGTTCCATCATGTGCTCAGCTCCTGTTTAGACAAATATGAAATACGGGCATTCTTCTTGTTTAGAGTCCCATAGCTTTTGTTGTTTCCATTTGGGGCTGCTGCCCCACATGTGCATAAGATAAGCTTGCCTGACATTCATAAGCGAGAACTTTTACTGGGTAGAGGTCTCTTCTACCCAGTAAAGATATTTTTTATAATTGACCTCTACCACCCTGTTGTCTTCTACGTATGCAAGCTTATTTTTATAGGAAATACTTTACCTATTAAAAGGGCTCATATAACACTGGAACATTTGTTTTGCCAGCTACAGTCATCATGGGCACATCATTAAAATGACAATGGTAGCTGCTCTGTGCTGTCTAATTTTGTAATGTTTTGACAGAATTTAAGACATGAATGTATGTTTGTGCTACTAGTCATTGGTGAATCATACCACTTAATTGGACGGGTCAGCAAGATAAACAGATGTGGTCTTTGGGAAACGAAAATGGCTTCTTTCATTTGTGACTTTGAATTTGTTTGTACACTGCTTTTGTTGGAAGTAGCATTAGTTGATGGAGATTATGGAAAAAGCGGGGACTTACTTTCCTAACATTTGAGTGAGTGGTGATAGTTGTTGGAGGATGTGATGACAAAAGAAAAGCGGGTTTTAATTTTGGTATTGAAGTGGGTGGGGGTGGGCAAATGGATACTCAAGACACGTTAATGAACTTATGTTGACAACTGTTAAGTGTGAAGTCTGTCATGTATCTCATTGCAATGAATGTGTCTTTATGAGCAAACTGCGTTGGAGACATCTGTGCAATTGTCAGCTGTAATTAAAGAAAAGGATGATTCGGCAGTGGACGTACAGTTCAAAATGAAGGACAGCGGGTTTTTTTTACGTGGGTATGTATACTTCTGTTTGCCAAAAGTGACATAGTTTTTGACTAGCTAATTCTTTCCAAGGAACTACTAAATCTAAAAAGTGAATTGAACCAGGGACTTTGGTTTTTTTAATACATTTTCTCCTGTAGGAGAGGATTTGAACATTTTAGGGCAAGCGAATCAAGACTTTTTGATTATGTCCTTGTTGGTGGCCTTCTGGAGGTGCATACAGAAATTACTTCCAGAAAGGCTTGGGGAAGCATGAGGTAAAATGTCACTTGTCAAGCATGCAAAATAAGCAAAGAAACCGATACCACTTAGACCAGGGTACATCTGTGTTTGCACGTGTTGTGCTCACTTGTGATACATGTCGCAGCTGTGTGTCATGTTCCATTTTCCTAATACCTTTCTGACTGTATCATGGGTTTTGGTGTTGCTTTCAAAGGGGCTTGAAGTATTGTAAAGGGACAGCTGGGGTTTTGTCCTCATAAGGGATGAGCAGCACTTGGGATGGCTCTCTGATTTTTTTCCGGCCACAGAGCTTCCTACCACAATCAACTTGAACTTAAGAAAAGTAAAGATTTTTGAAGAAAGAGACATGCTTTTCTCAGGTAGTTGAATAACCTTGTGTAGCAGTTAAAGCTGTTCTGCAGCTATCAATGGCTCCACTTCCAGTGCAAGTACTAAAACATCTCTTCCTAGCTCCAGTTGATATTAATGGGAGTTTCCCAGTAGATGACGATGGGAGTAGTTCTCGAGTTGGTAGCATGCTTTGAAAAGCGTGTGATGTGAAGAGGAGCCTTGACCTATCTGAACCTCGGATGCTGTCTCATCTCTTGTTGGAGGTAGCTGTATAGTTTTTTTCCATTTATACTTCTTGGATATCTTTTATGACCTCTGGACTGGCCTTCCTTTCCCTCTCTGTCTTTGCAGAAAACAAGGAAGCAGCCACGAAGTAACAGGACTGACGTCTAATTCCAGAACTGGAAGCTGTGACTTGCACGTAACTGGAAGCAGTGCTATTTGTCCTTGGTTAAAGATTGATTTTACGTCCCTAATGAAAACACTGGGACAATTCATCGTGCTGATTTAGGTGGTCAGCGGCTAGAGTGAAGGGCTTATTAGATACCTTGTCTGTGAGGCGGAGGAGTGAGGAGGAGCTGAAAATGAGCACCTTTGTTTAAAATACATCTGTCTCTTCTCCATGGCCGTGTTTTTTAAGTGTAAAATGTATCAGCTTCTTTTAGAGCTGTGTGTTGGAGGAAGCTGTGCCTGCTGCTAGCAGTAAATGAGTTACTTAATGGGAAGAATGTTTGCAAAGCCTGGAGAGAAATAACAGCTGCTTTTTTAAGTGCAAAAAACCCCCTATAACATTTCAAAACTGTAGCAGGATCAGGGATTTTTTTTTTAAAGGCCTGGATGAAAGGAAATTGGTAATGTGTAGGGGGTGCTGAGTGGCCCAGGCACCTCACCTTTTTTATTCCTAGCTGTAGAGGGAATTTGAAGTTCGACGCCAGATGGAAAGCAAACCCAGAGCCACATGAACTACTAGCCAGTTTCCTTCAGCAACATTAATTTACAGTCTCATGAGAGAACACCTTGGTTTGCTGCCAGTTTTGGCTTCAAGCGAAATGATCGGAGGACAGAGCAGCGCAGGCAGCGGTCCCTTTCGGGCCACGCCATCTGGGCGGCGGAGCAGACGGCACAGGCTGCTGGCTGGGCTCTGCCGAAAGCATTACAGAGTATGTCTGTGCCCCGGCTCCCCGCTGAAAAGCAACGTTAATTACACTGCAGCACTGTGGCTTCTCCTTCGCCTGCCAGGTATATTACAGGGTGCTGGCATCTTTACACTACGAAAGTGGGCTTGCCAAAACTTGAATTTGAGGTTGGTTGACGTGTTTTGCGTTGCTGGGTCCTGCTGGCAGGTTCCTCTGCTGTTCGGAGGGAGGGGGCAGTGGATATGGCGCAGGTCAGGCAGAAGGGCTGTTTAGCCAAAGTCATTTTGATTTGCCATTTGCAGTGCTGTGGGATCACGCAGTAACAGGTATGGAGGCATGATGCCTCTCAGCATTTTGCAGTAATACTCTCTTGAAGGAAGTGCATTTCCAAACTGCCTTGTTGCCTGTTACGGTGTCTCACGTGGCACTTGGGTTCACTTTCCAATCTCCTGCTGTTTTCTTTCCAAACTATCCAGGAATCACAGTGTCAATTTATTTATTAATTCTGAGGTGCTGTTAAGATTTGAAATGTGTAAGTTGTGACAGGACAAGGGGCAATGGATCAAACTGAAAGAAGGTGGCTTTAGATTGGACATAAGGAAGACATTTTTTTACGATGTGGGTGGTGAGACACTGGAACAGGTTGCCCAGAGAAGTTGTGGATGCCCCATCATTGGAAGTGTTCAAAGTCAGGTTGGATGGGACTTTGTGCAACCTGATCAAGTGGAAGATGTCCCTGCCCATGGCAGGGATGTTGGACTAGATGATCTTTGAAGGTCCCTCCCAACCCAAACCATTCTCTGATTCTATGAAATGCTGCACAGTTTGAATGTTGCTCAGCACGCTTAGACAACTAGAGGTATGTGCTGTCACACAAGTGTCTTGGAGGGTTGAACCCTAGAAGAGAGCAAGAGGCTTTTTGACAAGTGAGTTGTTTTCAGTTCTTTTGAGTAAGCTTTTAGTAAATCAGGGATGATTATTTCCACTGCAGCAATAATGTACAGTCTAGATTTTTGTCCGTTTGCGTGCTGAACACAGCATTTTCTCCTTTCACAATTTCTGATGTAGTTGCCCCAACAAAGACAAAGATTAAGGGTCTATCAAAGCTGTTGCCACCCCAGTGTGAATGAGTAACTTCGTGGCCTCAGTCAGTGGTCAGTAATAGACTGCATGCGTTGACCTTTTATGTGTTTGCATCAGATACGCTTGTCAGTTTATGTGTATAAGACATGAAGCTTACTGTGTTTCAGTGGAACAATAAATCCAACTTTGGGATTCATGATACTTGACTGAAAGAGCAGTTTTTGAAGGAATATGAAGTAGTTGCATGGCATGCATTTACATAAATGCATTACATGAAGTGCTGCTCCAGTGTAACCCCTGCTGGGTCAAGTTGACCAAATATTTTTTCCCCTACTGTAAGTTAACTTTCTGCCACAGGGCTTTATGGTGAACAGGATAAAGCCTGTTTGTGCCATTCTAACTAGATGATGCTGGATCAGGTCTCATTCATCCCCCTGCAGCCTGAGTGAACACCTTAGCATGGGCTGTGGCTGCTTTGACAGAAATGGCATCAGGTGCCTCTTCATAATTTGGATGAAACTATCTCAGCTCGGTAGTCTAGCAATGCAGAGACCACCACGGTGCTTATGATCACAGTAGCATAGCCCAAGATATGCACATTGGACATTATTGTTAATAACTTACTAATAGTATCATCCTCATATATTACACCTTATCTGCCAAAGGGTCTTTAGTGTTCCCAGAGAGGTGAGAACAGTAATATTCTGGAAGGCACAGGTGGGAAAGGGAAAGGTGTACTTACTGGATATATTGAGGATCAGTAATCTTTTTAGACTGGGAATGTACAGGTGGGGAAAGATTTAAACCTGCATGAAACTTCAGGTGACCTCAAGAAAATTACTAAGTAGGGCATTGGACAGCATCTCTTACCACGTAGGCAGGTGTCTGTAGCTTATCAGGTGGACAAAGAAACAGAAGGAGGTTCCTTTTCCGTTTCATCTCCAAATAAATAGATTGGCTGGCTTTTATTTCTCTCACCTGTAGCTTTATAAAGCTTTGCACCAGTACTGTCTGCTCCAGATGCACATTTTTATCTGCATAACCAGGACTTTGTTTGAGTTTGAATTCAGATTCAGAGCTTCTTGCTATAATCAAGGCATTGCATTCCCACCATTGTGGTCATGCTTGTAATGGGAGTTCTGGAGGACACATGCAGAATAGGGCACACTAATACATTTCTCCAGGATATCCAAGAGGCAACTCAGTACATTTAAAATGAGTTGCACAGGTTAGTACCACAATAGGTATCCCCATAGGAGAGGAAGAGGCATCATGTGGTTGAACTAATCCAGAAACATTTTTCAGTATATGGCAGGGTAGCAAGGAGTGTGCCTGCACCTTGAGAAGTTCTGAAAAAATTAGATACTGATGGTTTTTACTGACTTGCATATTTATCCCTTTGAGGTTTTAGAGAGCCATTCTGAATATTTTCAGTACTTGCGTTCAGTTGTAGTGGGGTGCGGTAAACTATGGACTATGATGGGATGCTTCAAGAGCTGCTTTGTTGTTTGTCCATCTGTGCAAGTCAGTTTCTTGCAGTGCACAAATCTTGACTAATTGGTCTTTTGTCCCGAGTAAAATGTCCTCAGAGGCAGTTCTTGATACCAAAAAGTTACTTACAAGCAGAAGGCTAACTCCTCTTAGGGTCAGGTGTTATGTGAAACTTAAATGGCATGCAGTTGTTACCTGGCCATTCATACTGGAATAAATTTCACTTTGTATCCTTTGCAGTCTGCCATTAAATATTTAATAAGCTAGGGGAACAAAAGCAGGAGATATAGGTACCTCAGGACTCAGAGCCTGCTGCCGCAGAGGGATTGCAGCGCATTGCCAGCAGTGCAGCTTCTGTGGAGACTTACAGTGCTTGAAACCACTGGAGTATATTTTGAGGAGGGAGCTTTCTGGTTTTGGCCCAGCAAAACTTGTTTTAAAGGTGCTCCTACCTAATTTTCAGATAGCTGAAACCCACCTTAGTTATCAGGTCTAACATTCATTTTGTCTTTATCCAGACCTCTTCTGTTCACTGTGCTTGGTCCCAGTAGTAAAGTCATGGGTGTAGTAAAGTCATGGGATTAAGGCCACTGTGCTTGGTCCCAGTAGTAAAGTCATGGGATTAGCACCCATTCAATCATGGGTGCTAATCTGTTAGCTTTGTAGAAAAACGAGTCATCTGACCAGGCAGAAGGAAGAAAATCACTGAACTAATTTACCTGTTTCTGCTGAACTCGGGTTGCCTCCCCAGGGAAATTTAATCCCATCTTCCTTTGTTAGGTTTTAGCGAGAAAAAAGACAGTGCTGAGGCTACTTTCCTCCAAGTCCTTTTCTTCTTTTTCCAGTCTCACAGAATAATGGGGGGGAAATGGCAGTACTTGCAGAACTGCAAATTTGCTTACCTTCTGCCTTGCAAAGGATTTAGTAACCTTGCTCTCTGCTGGACGGTTTAATCCCAGAGCCCAGAGGACAGAGTCTATTAGTTGTGTTCTGCTGCTGTGGCTTCTTCTTTCGGTTTCAGGCTGACTTCCTCCACCTTCTCTGTTTTCAGGACAGACAGAGGAGTAGATGTTTTGCACATGTGTCTGAATTGTCCTTGAAAGGCATTAAACTACTAACTTCGGGCACTCACAACAAGTGCCTCCATGACAGCACAGCGCACATGCTAGGCTGCAAAACCCACTCAAGAAGCTGGGTAGATTCTTAGGGCAGTTAAATACTCATTACCTGAGCTCATTTAGCTATGTTCTACATGAACTAAAGCCACAGAAGGTATGTGGCAACAACTGGGATTTGAGGGCCAGTTAATATGAGCCTTTAAGAAGCAAAATACCTAAATACCTGCTGGAAACTGTAACAAACCTTCAGCAGTAACAAAAATACTTCTTTTTCTCCTGTTGAAACTTGCTAATATGCTTTTCCAGCGCCTTTCTACAAGGACGGAAAGTAGTTTTAGCAAATAAATAGGAGAGTCTCGCTGCACTTTCCACAAGACATCAGATGTATGGGACCGCAGAATGGGTGACACTCTCCTTGGGTCCCAAAGTGGGTGGTACAGCTGTGGACTGTATTTCACACAGCAGCAGCTTATCAAACCTGGGTGTTGCATCTCGATGCACAGAGGCCTTTGAGGAAGGCTGGCGAATACTGGCCAATATTGAGCAGAACATGTCAATAGAACTATCAGGAAAGAAACATTATGTTTCATTTATGGGATTACACTCAAACTGTTTGAGTAGTTTTTTTATCAACAAATCCTAAACAATGCAAATGCAAAACAAGTAACTCACAGTGTGCTTTATTATTTTTTCACAATATTAACTAGACAGACATGGAAGGTTTAATGGCAGCATGGTTGTATAACGTTTTAAAGACAAAGAACAACATAATCATATTAAATGGTGATAAACTGACAAACTACATTACCATACATACATCATCCAAAGGTACTGGATAAACAATATCTGCTTATGTACATTTATGCTGGTGATAATTAAAATTCAAATATTCAGGAGAAAAAGAAAAAATATGCTATTTAAATTATAAAAATATATAGTTTTTGTGTGGAATTCATAATGCTGTATAACTTTTTGAAAAAGATTTCATTGTGTGATGAAGCTGCATTAACTTAGTATAGGAGTGTGATTTAAGCCAAATACAGATTAAATTAGCTCTTTTGTCTTCCTTGTATTTAGCCTTGTTTGAAAGAGAGATAGGAATGAAAAACAAAGCTGGGCTTTTGCAATGAGAAAGAATTTTTATAGTTATAAATCAAAAGATGTTTAATTTTTCATATAGTACTGAGCCATAAACTCATAATACAAATGAATCATTTTGCTAGCTTGTTTAAAGACAGAGAGAGGAAAAAAAAGATAAACTTTAAACATGCTACTTCACTATACTTTTAATCAACGGGGCTTCTAGGTTTGTGAAGTGGAGTGCAGGTGCACAGCTAAGCACAGTGTCATGCTTCAGGGTCAAAGCATGCAGTCCTTAGGTATAGCTGGCTCCCACTGCCTCAGCTGGGGAGACTGCGTGCATGCAAGGATTGGGGGTACTGGGTCTGTATTCTTTGAACTGCAACACCTTCGTGTTTCCTTTGCACATCTGGTTTCAGAGAAACTTTTTTTTTTCCCCCGTAATTGTTCCTTATTAGTGCAACCCTACTCAGGCTGTGTAATCCCCAATCACAACAGCAAATCGATGAACTTTTATAGTGATTGGATAATTTTATAATAATTTACAAATGATTTTGTAACTGAAAATTTTTAGTAATTGTAGTCATGTAACGCACACATTTGTAGCTGGTTTTAGTTAAAAGTTATTTTCAGACCATCTTGGGTGAACTCCTGCATCATATGAAACTCGAGATTTTCTTACATACCAACGTCATTCTCCGTATCTTCCAGCCCCCTTCCTTATCTGTATATTCTCTGTTACCTTGACAGCTCCATTACTCCTCTGGTGGGTCCAGTGCTTGTTCTATTAAGAAATGCCCTCTGTGTCAGCTCTGATTTCAGAATACTTAACTTGCAGAATTTTTTTCTTGTTTTTCCATCTGTTCCTCAGTTACCGATCTATAACAGATCTTAGGTGATCTTACAGATTTTTTTTTCAGAAACAAAATATTTTCCTTCATTGTTTTCTTAATAAATGCAGTGAAAAAGAATGAACGACAAATAAACTGAATACAGCAAAACCAAGTATTTCTCTTCAATTCCTACGGATTTCCTGTTTTGCAGAAGACTACCTCCAGAATTATCAAAGTTTTATAGTGAAGAATAATTGTGGGGTCTCTGCAATCTTTTACTCTGCCCGTATATCATCCTTTTTCAAGGGAAAGGATGAGAGATGAACAAATTCTAGGTAACAGTCTTCTTTCTTTAACCAAGGAGATATTTCAGTGATCTCTTTGTTTCCCTTCACTTTTTGACCTCTTCCTTTGTGGTCCTCTCATCTTCCACACCTAACCAACTTCGGAAGTGTCCCTCTTTTGTTATTTTTTGCTTTTACAACTTGGATATGCTGGGAGTGGTCAGCTGTGTGTGCATACGTAGTGACAGAGGATGGATTTTCACTGAAGCATAGTCCTGGAGCATGGAAGTCTATAAGGCATTTTGTGGGAAAAAAAAATCTTATGTGAAAGTGTAATGAAGAATAGGAAAGACAGGAATTATTGCAAAAGAAATGCAGGAGTGAGAGGAGAGGATTTTATTAAAGAAGTTCAAGCTTTTATGTACATTCAATGTTTCTAATATGTTTCTTAATAAATGTATTATCAACTATCATTATACCTAATGCAGCCACAATACTGTACTATTCTGCAGTCAGGATGGGAAAACTCCATTAGCTCTTTAATAAAATAAAATCATCAACAGTCATCATGACTCTTCTTTTTGCCTGGTATTAACTAATACACTGGGAAGTCCAGTGAGTAGACACAACAGAACACAAAATCCTCAGTATTTATTTAAATGTGTATCATGTGTCTTCTTCATATTATTTCTAAAGCAGCTTTAAAAAACTTTTGCCATTGGAAGGTATTAAAAATAAAACCCATTCAAATTATCCTAGTAGTATAGCAGCACTGGAACTGATAGTTACTCTTTTACTACTTTTGACATTGTAAACCTTTAATAAAATAAACAATATTGAAACAATTTGAGGTCTAATAGTTTATGAACTTTAATGGGCGTATGGGCACAAATTGAAATGAAGACTAGATTGTGAAATGAAACATTAGCTCGATACCAGCCAATTCCAGCTGTGAAATTGGCTGCAGATGAATTCGGCTTGGAAGCTGAAAAAACCAAAGCCCACACTCAATCCACAATATTCGGTTGCTCCCATTTAAAATATTTTTCATTCGGACCCTACACGAGCACGCCCACTTCTGACAGAAGCACTCTGAAAACATTGCAGGTGCTTTTTCTTTGATGGTGGGATTTTTCATTTTTCTTTAATCAAGCACAGTTCACATTTTTGTGTTCTTAGAAACATTTCCTTTCTATGTTTCTATAAAATTAAAAGTAATTTCAAATTTGAAATGTAAGCTTGCTCCGTCTTTGCTCATACAAAGTGTAGGTGCCACAACTAAATAGCAGTAAAAATGCTGAGATGTACAAATCTTAAAAAAACAAACAAACAAAAAAGCAGCTTTGAAGACACAACATCAACTACAGCCTTAACATTGAACATATTACATTCCCAAGTTAATGGAGATATGTTGCATATAATGCCACAAAGTTATCCGACTGAAATCTTGAGGTTGAATCTACAGTTTATTCACTGTATTTTTCTCAGCCTTAGAGCACTTATGTATTGTACGGTACATTTTATCCAGAGCTTTGCAACCTTTTCTGTTTATGTCTGGATGTCCATTTACCCACAAATCCCAGATTTCAAAAGTTTCGTAGAAAAAATAGGAGCGCTTGACTTAAACATTTGAAGCTGGGCATTTCCATGCCTCGGAGCAGCCCGTGGGACACGCTTCAGACTTCGGCTTTGTCGAGGCTCCTGGCCCCCTCCGAGCGCACGGAAAGCCCCGCTTTAAAATGCATTGATACATCTGGTTTCAGAACACAGGTCTGTTTATAAAACTGCATACTGAGTACTCTGCATTAATTTTACTTGAGTTGCATTTTGTAACATGAGCAGATGACTTCACCCCCCCCTTTCCCTCCACCCTGTTTTCACTTGAAACGACAGCAGGCACCTGCGCGACCGAGGTGTCAAAGAGTCTCTGTCCAGAGAGAGGATTTGGAGTTTCTTCATCGTCTTTTCTTCTGTAGGCAGTCTTAGGAAATTATTGGCATGAAATAATTTTGAGGGCGAGGGGCAGGAGGATAAAGCTCACTTTCTTTTCCTGTTATGAAAATGAACTTGATTTTGGTGTCCAGTTTGATAAACAAGGATAGTCAGAGCTAATCTGTAACTCAGTTGAGGTCTGCTTCTTGCCAAATAAAATTAAGATCTTTTTCAACTTTCAGGGATTTAGAGACCGCATCTAATTGGTTTCAAACCCCTGGAGGAACTCAGTAAGTAAACAGGATTAGTTGCAGATATGAGCCCACTGAAGTGGGACACAGGTCAGGTCTTCAGACTCCAGCTCTGCTCTGTCGAAGCAGGCACTTAAGGTCTCCTGATGGTTCTCTGTCAGTAGCCGCAAAAAACGTTTTAATGCTGAGAAAATCACTGGAACGGCAATTTCCTGCAAGCCCCAAAGATTTAGCTTCACACTTCTATTAAAAAAAAGTATTTGAGTTGACGTGTATTAGGGTATTGTGATTATGGTGGGATGGCACAACTGGTAACTTGAAAACGCATGTTTACAAGACATAGGCAATCGTATTTCCAACTGTTCTCCTGTAGGCATAGCCAGGTGTCCTTCAAGAAGTTGCCATCTCGACCCCCCATATGTACCATGTTGAATTGCTTACGCCATCAGTTCTTGCCAGCAGGACAGGGTGAGAACTTTGTTCACGCTGACCTTGTCTTTCAGATCCCTCCCAGCCATCCGGAAAATGCAAGGAAAATCAACACAATTACGCAGCCTTTAGCAGCTCAAGTAACTGCCCTCATAAATGTAAGCAGGTAGGTCTTTGTCAGCATATTTGCTCTTCAGAGATAAAATACTCCAGCCAGTTGCATTAATTAAAAAAAGAACCTAAAATACTTTGGAGCTCATTAAAGTTAGGAATAACAACATGATGTGATGATAGATACAACTTGCAGAGTTTCTGAAAATAGCAGGTTAAAATGTAAATATCTTTTAATAAATAATTTTCCTGCAATGTAAAAATAAATGATATTTCCTTTGGCAGTAATAGCTGATTTAATCTTTAGCTGGGAAGTTGTTTTGCTCATAAAATATCATTGTGCTACAGAAAAAAAAATATTATTTTGTTGTTTTGAAAGACTTTTGTAATCCACGATAAACTGAGTGACTCTACTTATGTCCGAGATAAGCGCCAAGAGTGATGCAAGCTCCCACCAGAACCAGACTCAGGATAGTCTTCAGAGAGATCCAGGAGAAATCGAACAAAGGCCTCATACTGTTGCCATACAACTCCACGAAGGCATCCTAGAAAGGGAAAGAACAGAATATCAGAATTGCAGTAACTTTTTCAGAGAGGGAGGGCAATTTCTTCCCGCTCAATGGTCATCCAGCAATCACGCCAGCACAAAAAACCCACACAAACCTATTAAAATAGTGATTTGGGAGCTATGTTTTTGTGCAGTGCTCAGCACAAAGTTCTCCTGCCTATTTCTTCACAAGTATTGCTGTAATTACTTACGGTCATGACTTGTGCTTTAGGCATGCCCAGTCTAACAGAAAATACAGGAGCAGCATTTTTAAATATGAGTACCACCATTTTGGCTCCTGAATGTTCTACACATAAACATACACAAAGGAGGTAAATGGACCTTCATTCTCCAAACCTTTCATTTCCTCTGAACACGGGGCATCTGTATTGCTGGTCGGCTTCACTGAAAAGAAGGCAGTATTTATTTGGTTCCCTTGGGATGGGTTCAGAAGACTATGTGTAGCAGCCACAGATGTTTCTTCCATATGAGTTGATGCTGTTAGGGTTGCGTTACACTCTGATGGTCTTTCGCAACTGTCACCAAAAGGGGTGACACCTTGGTCCTGTGCGCCTGCTAATCATGCCTTGGATGTGGCAGCGATCTGGCTGTAGGGTCTGATGGGCCAACCAGCTGATCTGACAGCCCTGCCTAAAAAAGAGCTGTCTTGCCATGGGATCGTCTTGTCAGTCTGACTTGCCCTCCAGCCTACAGCCAAGACATTCAGCTAGAGGAAGAGGAGGGGAAGCATGCAGTGATGCTACTTCTCGTAGCCACCCACAAGTCACCTGGCGTGAGGTGTAGGGGGAGTCCTCTCCCTCAGCCCAGCCCAAACCACCCTGGGTTTCTCCTTCGAGTTGCAGTCCTCCATGTATGGAGAGCTGTTTGTAAAGCTGCTCCGGGGAAGTCTGGAGGTACATGTAGGCACCGAATGGAAAAGCTGTTTAAGTAGCAAAGATAAAGTTTTTGTGACTCATAAATACAATGGGATTTGACTGGGCTAGTGATGAGATTGGTGATACTCTGCACGCAACGCCTTTCTTTCAGGCTGCAATGCCTAACAAACATGAAGCTTCAGAGCATTCCTGAGAGATAGATAAATCATACTGTATGGCATGAAAGCAGTAAATAGCGAAGCTGAATGACTTCGAAAATGTGACAAAAGTGATAGCATCATTTAGGGCAACTCTTTTATTGTGCAGCCAATCGAGGTCTGCTCCCAAACTACTGAGATAAACCCATGAAATAGCTGTCTAATGCGGGGGTTTCCATCTCTACCTTTATTACTCTAGACTTCCCGTTTTTGGTAGAAGTTAACATTCTCTATTACGTTATAGTACATTTAGCTGTTTTGTAATGTTACTATGCTAGGAGGTAACCTGCCTTCTAAAAATGCGTATATGTTATGGTTTACAGCAGGAATTAAGGAGAGAAAGGTCTCCATTATCAATATAAACCTTCCAGCCATGTTAATTTTCCATAAATTGTGTAGTTAAATTAGCCTCCATCATTAGCCATCTCTAGATATTTTCAGAAAAAAAGCATTTGTGGTTTTACCACGAGAGGGCGTGTAAGGTTTTTTAATATTTTGCCATTTTGACTCCTGTTCACTAGACACTGAGTGAGATTCAAATAAGCAATAGGTATTTACTTCCAAAATATGTTAGTACATTAAGTAATATTGGTGCACGTAGGTAAGAGTGGGTGTCAGCAGGTAGGAGTCAGGAACAGAACAGCTACAGGCTTTGGCCAACAGATTGACCTGCAAATACGTCTGCCCCCTGCTATTTCTCAATGCTTGCTCCTCCAGGCAATCATTTTCAAACTTGAGTTTCCAAAGGTATATTCTTAAGTGAAAGCAGCTTAACCTTTGGGGGGAGTGTTTTAAGGCAAACTCTTCATTCTGGAGAAAATTTGGCAACTTTTGCTTAGCTGCCTGGTTTTTGAAGTTGACATTTGCAAACTCTGGCCTCAATATTCTGCTGTGCTGTTGCAGACCTGAAAAAGCACACTCAGTTTGCTGTGCAGCTCTTTGGAAAGCTGCTTTTATTTCTCCTTAAGGCTATGAAGTAACACAATATCCTAAAATGTTACAGACTGGGCTAAATCCTGTTGTCGCCAGTGCAGACTCACTGACTTCCATGGGAGCTTTGTCTGTATAGGGAGTTCAAGATCAGGCCTTATAAAAATACAACAAGGGTGAAGTTCAATACTTGGTGATATTATTATGGGTGGAAAAGAGGGGAAATGAAAAAAAAACCCACCCCATGGAAATGCAAGTCATGTGAAAACATTTTAACATTAAGATTTCCATGGTTTCTTTCTGTGAGGAAGGTCTCACTTCTGTATATTCATGACAGCCGATGCATACACAGTATCAGTATCAAAATGAGCATATTTTGTGCCTCCCTTCTATCCCAGTTTAGGAACATTCCTCCAAGTTTGTCTGGGAGACCATTTCTAATGATTTGCTAGAGCTCCTGATATTGGGTATGAAGATGGAGGGAGGGTTACAGTAAAGCTTGAAGACAAGGCAAAAGTATGGCATAACCTATGGCTCAAAAGACGAATGTTAACAAAAAATGTGCAGCATGCAGTACTTTTTTGTCTGCGATTATTACAACAATAACATGAATGGTGTCTGCACTATATATTACAAGTAGCTCTTTATGATCGTTCCCCCTCCCCTTCTCAAACATCCTGATTAGGCCTATTTCCGAAGCTTGTTTGAACAGCCTGTCACTATTTGTTTAAGTTTCAAACCTGTTTTAAATAAACACATGTCCATTTTATGTACTAAAACAAGGAGAGGAGGGGAGGGAAGTATGACCCGTTGCTGAAAACTATTTTAGCACAAAGAGAACTCTAAACAGAATCTCAACTGTTTCATAAGGTTTGTCTCCTTCTGTAAACCCGTGTAGTTGTCACTGGATTTTTGTTGCCTAAACCGGTCTGTTTAAAATAAGAGAATCTCTGCTAAAACAAATAAGATTAGGAAAATTGCTTGAAACACTTGATGTCCTCTGCAAAGCACTCTTTATAATGAAAGCAAGGGTCCCCTTGGCAAATAGGCTGAGGCAAGTTCTGGCTTGGTCAACCTTTCTGGAAGTCTTCCACAACTGGAAAGAAAATGGTTGCAGGCCTTGCTTTTAAGAGCTACCTATTCAAAATTTAATGGAAAGTTATATCCTGGATGTAAAATTATATCAGGGCAGTTAAAAATTATATGGAAAAGAACTCTTCATTCAGCTCTGTAAGTTTTTAAAATAATTTCTTAAGAAGCTTTTATTAAGTCAAATCAGTCCGTTGCTAGTTTACTACGCAACTTTACGCTGACTGTTTCTGTGAAGCAAGAAAGGTGGCAGTGGGGAGGGAAAGATGCTCTGCCTCAGCTCCTCTTAGCACCAAAGCACCCGAGACGCCTGCCTCACCTACCTGGGCTCTTAGCACCAAAGCACCCGAGACGCCTGCCTCACCTACCTGGGCTCTTAGCACCAAAGCACCCGAGACGCCTGCCTCACCTACCTGGGCTTGACGGGCAGGCCAGGAAGATTGCCCCGAGGGCAGCCCTCGCTGCCCTCTTGCCTGTTGAACTATATGCAGGGAACACATAGCGTGTTCCTGGCCGGAGTTCCTGGGATTTGCAGGGAGCCGAGGGCCAAAGTGGAGTTTGTCACCCTCGGAGGATTAGGAGGCGTAATAGTGCACTGAGTCAGGGCAGTCTCAAAACAAAGCATCCAGATCACGCCACCCCGCTCTTCCTCTGGCCCAAATTCGGCAGCTCTGATCCAAGAAACAAATGTCATCTCTAACGACACAGGCATTCTCTGCTTGCGCATTGAGCCGAGTTTGTTCAGTCTCGGTCCTTTTGCAACTCACCCTTCGCCCCTGCTTGAGAGGCAAGGCGCAGCTTCTCGGCCGCAGAGAAGTACACGCTGCCCATAGGCTGAGCCCAGCAAAGCATTACAGGTCTGACGGCTCCTTACTGAAAATACGGAGGGAGAAGGCACTTTCAGCCTGGCATTTCTGGCTGCGGGGGCGGTGGGGAGAGCAAACACGAGGAAGTAAAGGCTTCCTTTTTCTACCTGAATCAAACAGCTGGTGAGGAAGTGACTTTATTTCCCTCGTTATCATTGGGTTGGCAGGATATCCTCTTGAGCCACATTGTATTGAATGAAGAGCCGGTGAGACTTCCATTTTACTGAACGGGAATTGCCTCGCGGCTATTTTACGCTGCCCTCTCCGTGACTCCAAAACAAACAAACAAACACACGCTAGCTCCCAGCTTTTGAAGAAACCTGCACAGGTCTGAACGAGGTGGCTTTGTCACCTGGTACGGGGCAGGAGAGGGAATGGCATAAGCTCCGATGCCAAGGTTTAGCAGCTGAATGGCTTTTCCCTCACCCCTGCCTCCATACGAACGACATAAATTCTCATAAAAGCTTTCATTCCTGAATGGTAACTCATTTCAGAAAGAGTTTGGGGAGGGAGGGAGAGAGCGGAGAGAGCTGGTTAAGTCGTCCCATGTTTTCTATGCAGCGAAACCTCATTAAAATGTCATCTTGAAGCTAACGAGAAAAGTTCTTGGAACACAAAAAAGTAGACAAATCTGTAGCTGTTCTTTTCCCCAAGAGTTTATGGGTCTTTTATGCAAGCCTAAGTTGTGAGTACATGCAAATAAGGACAGCTCAGACCTTGACTGTGTCGTGCCGAGGTGTGGTGTTTCGTGAGGTCGGTATCTTTAGAGAGGCCGATATCTTTTTACGCCTGGGAGTGCTGACATGCTGGCGGTCCAGCCAGGTGCACGTTACCGAGTTATAATGGGAAGGAAAAGAAGGTGTCACCACACAAGCCCTGCTGACCATGGGCAGGGAAACTGCCTGGGGAGTGGCGTTGGCACGTGCACCCCTGACCAAATCCCCATCCAGATTTCCCGCCCCCCGCACCTTTGGGTCTATTCTGAATTCTCTGTTTCCACAATGCCCAATATAGTCTTAGGTCTGCAGCTGATGTGTTAGTTGCTGGCTGCATAACCCTTTTGTTTCTCCAGTGATATCTGAGGTTTCTGACTTTGGACAAAACTGGTTCTCATCACAGTGGTCTTGCCTAACTTCTTTGTTCCTTGTCCTTGCTATCTATTTGTATAAACTCTTGCACTGGTGAGCCTGTGATCTTGGGGGCATATCTTGCAGGTCCTAGTCTTGCCAGGCTCTCACTGAAGTCTGTGTGAATTGAAATCAGTGGAAATATTATTTGCATAAGGCTGACTACACATGGCACTCAGGTGGGGACATCTAAGGAGCAGGGACTAATCGTGGTTAGGTTTGTTCATGAAAACCGATGCATATGCTTAGAGATATATAAATGTGAGTGGTTATGTGAACGGGGATGACTATTCCTCCTGTCCACGCTCCCAGAGAGTGACCCTGCTGGCAGGCAGATTTCTTCTGGACCTCTGCGAGATGAAGGACAAACCCAGGCTTTGAGGAAGGGTCAAGCCATCTCTTTAAACACAGAAATTGTAAGGTGTTGATCATTCAGCTTGCATGGAAATCCATGCCATGTTCAGACTAGGCTGCATTCTTCTTAAACCAAGTCAGCATGAGAAATGTTTCAGTAATTTAGTCTTGGCGTCTCTGCTTAATTCAGTTAGACGTGGCTCTGCAATATGCAAAAGCCCAGACCTAGTGGAGGCTGCCTTGTTTTCTTATTCCTGGAAAGGCCCACACTAAAATGAGGTATTTCTGGCATCAGTGTAACAGCTGTAATGTCACTACAGCAGCCAGCTGGTGGTATTTAATGGGTGCCACTTCTGAGGGAGCAATATTAGCATTAATGAGAGAAAGAAGGTGAGGCGGCCTTCTGGAGAAAATCCTCTATGGTCAAACAACATGGTCAAAGTTGCTCTACTCAATCCTTCACAATTTTCTTTTCAGATCTTTTGTGGGTTGATAATCCCATTCAACTAATTTGCTATTTGTTTGCATCAATATTTAGCAGTCTTAGTTTTATTTTCCGAAGGTACCCTACTTAGGTGGAGTGCTAGAAGCTGTGTGTAAGTCAAACCTAGAAAACAAATGTGTCCCTGCACATATTTTCATGAATCTCACTTGCACCAAGAACCATTCAGTTTTAGGGCACCTTCTTCTCCTTCTACTCAAACTTATCAAACCTGTTCTGGGGAGTTTACATTCACATACAACCACAAACACTCGTTTATGGCTTTGTGGATCACTTCGGAGGAGAGAACAAGTGTCACAGAGTTGCTGGGGGGACTCGTCTCATCCCGTAACATTGCTCTTACACCTGCATCCTCTGAAAGGAAGCTAGATGCATTAGGACCCCTGTCAAATCTTCGGAATGACTTTAAAATGAAAATAATGACAAACCGGGTCTGAATGACAACACAGGCCTGTTTCTCTCAAAATCTTGTCTAAATTCTCTGTCTTGCTTGTAACTTACTTTCAGTATGAATGTCCTTATACTGGAAATAGCCCACCTAATTTAGAAACCCAAATCTGAAGATTTGGCTGCAGCGGGTAGGTTGGTAGTAGAGGGAAATGTGAACACATCCCCCGTTACGTTCCCTGCTTGCTCCAGCTGCCCGTGCCACTCTCGGGCCGTCGCAAAAGAGTTAAATCACATAACCGCCTGAGAAATGGGAACTGAAAGTAGCTGCTTGTAGAAGTGCTCAAGAAGTGCTGTGGCACAGCGTTTGTCATCAAGGCCATGGAGGGTTTTATTTAACAAGCGCGTCCAGCTGCGCCGGGCTCGAGGAGCAGGTATTAGAGGAGGTAGAGAAGGGAAAGCAAGACAGCAAGGCTGTCAGTCTGGTGAGGAGGGCCTGGCTCGAGGCAGCCTCAGCCAGAAAAGGCAGAGCATGTGTGCGAATGAGAGCGGTGAAATCGGACCAGTCTGAGCAGGTTGTCCCATCGGCTGAACCACGAGGGGACCAGTCATGCATTTTTCTGCTTCTTGTTTTAACATCCCTCAGGGAAACACTCCGTCCCATGTTTGTTGTCTCAACACTCAGTTCTGACCCAAATCCCTTTGGCTTGACTGACTCGCGCTCGGCATTGAGCAAGAGTAACGCAGAGCTGGAGCGGTGGCCTTGGCGCTTCTTGGTGCTCCAGCGGCAACAGGTCATGCAGAGCCAGTGGCACCTTCTGCTGAAGTGCCACCCGTTCCTCACGTGACTTGAAGCAGGCTCTTGGTTTTTCTAAGTCTTGTGACAATCAACTGATTTACAGGGCCAATGAGACAACACAGCTAACATTATGACAAAGTAACCTCACGATAAATCTGCAATTTAATGAGTAAGTGCAAAAAAAGCTTATGCTGTAGACTTCAATGGACAGTTAAACTTCTACCAGCAGCCACCTGGAAAATATGAATTTGCACGTGTGTTTGCTTTGGCAGCCTACACCTCATTAGCAGCCCAAACCATTTCTGCTCACCTGTAAAAGCCTTATTTGAGGCAGAGAAGAGGCAGCATTTTTTGGTCATTGCTTTCTCTTGCCATTTCCTAAGCCAGCCCTTGGATGCTGTACTCCACCGGGTACCGTGTGTCAGCGTTAGCTGCAGGGGAGGCAGACGTGTCCTGGCAGTCAGGCAGCCTGATGGAGCAAGCTGCAAGGGCCCCCCCTTCCAACATGGTGCACGCAAGAGTGGAGGCCTCTCGGTGGCTTGCTCCATGTTTTCATCATTTCACAGCTAAGTGATAATGGGAAATTAAAATAAGGGGAAGTTCCTGGTCTGCATCTGCTCGGAAGAGATTGGTTTTGGTTTGGGTGCCTCTGCTCCACTCCTCCTTCTTGGCCTTTCTGTCCTGTTCACCACCTGCGCAAAAGCACAAGACCTGGGAGACAAATGGAGGGTGAAGGAGCAGGGAAAGGAATGAGGAGAGTCTGCATAGACTGAGGCAAGTGGGAATTTAGACAAAATGGACTGTCTAAATAGGACAGGTGAAAACTGCCTGTTGCCACAATAAGCTGAATCCTACTTTTAAGCCAACGTAGCTTTATGAGTTGCCTTGCCTTATGGGGGACTCATAGGTTAGGGTTGGCTGGTAAATCTTGAATTTTTGGGTTCATCCAGAAAGTCCTTTGGCAAACGTTATCAGGTAAGAGCTAACAGGGACCATATGAAAAAACAAGGAAGAGTCAGAGTGTAAGAATACAATTAGCAAACGGACTGAAGGACTTTGTTTTGTTATTCAAAACAGCTCAAATTCATTTGCATGCACACTTGTAATCCATTAACTATGACCATTAGATTTATTCAAATGCCACCACGCAAAACCAAAATACGAAGACTTAATAAAATGCTAACCACCTCTGCCCCTCCACCTCCAAAACCAACACCAAAACAAAAACCAAGCATCCTACAGGAGAAGTGGGATCTTCTCCCATCCAAAAGCAAGTACCACCGGGATGTTTGAAAGCGACACACCTCCTACCCATATGTATACTTTAATTCCTCTGTAGAAAGAAATAATGTCTTGCTGATACAAGAAAGGGCACAAATTCTGCGTGTTTCCTTTTAGCAGGAAGCTTTAGAACTGAAAAATGTTAGAGACTAGTAGCAGGAGAAAAAGGGTTATTCTGTACTTCAGGAGCTTTGCTGGTGTCACTGTTCTGGCCAAATCCCTCGATGGAGACATGGCTTATACCAGCTGCAGGAGTCTGCCAGCATGGCTGAAGTACCTCCCAAACAATGTGAGTTATACTGGCAAAAGGAATCCTCTATTCGGTGTAAGTCTACGTAAGTCTACATAGTGGGGAAGGGAATCATGCCAAAATAGTTATCTTTGTAGGCTAGGGATGTGATTTTTTCCCCATGAGATAGTTACGCTGGCCAGACTTTGTCATGTAGACCCTAGGAACTTTTATTTGCAAAATAAGGCTGTAATTTATTTTAACCAGATGTTCAGCACTGATCTGTGTCTGTGCATTCACAGTGCACTCCAAGTAATTTTTACTGTGAAAGACGTATACCTTGGACACTGGTAAGATTTTAAAAACATAACACTGAAACTTTAAGGCTGTGGTGGGCTTTTCTTTCCTTTTGGTGGTGATGAGTAGTTCCCAATGAAGTAAGCTGGTGTCCTGGGTATTGAGTTTTGCTCCTATCAATCAGATCCCCTACAGGTCCTGTAAGGCAGAAGTCTCAGCTCTCCTGGGTATCAGACATTCACATCAATTTCTGGAGCAAGTCATGCAGTTCCTTACAACCTAATGGTTGCTGGGAGCATAGGGCGAGAGCTGAGGTGACCTGGGATCTCTCTTTTTTCGGTAAAGAGCAGGAGGTACGAGTGCCGGTCCTCTGAAAAAACAGATCCCTCTTTGTTTTCTTTCATGCCTGGTGTTCTTGAGAGGAGGCAGGGGCTGGTTCTGCTACAGGACAATGATCATCAGAGTGGTCACATAGCTGTCACTGGAGCCTGAAGTACCTACCACTATCAACAAGTTACACATACACATCCTTGGGAACAGCTGAAATACAGCTTAGCCTGCATTCCTATGGCCAGTCATTCAAAACAGAAACTAAAAGATTTGGTTAACTGCTGCTTTTTTTTTCATAAGCCTGCATGTCCTTGCAGATCATTCACAGAGGGCTGAGCATTTATATTTCCTGTTGACATCCTTTGAAAGGGAGAATGCCAATGGAAATCGGATCTTTTAATGAACAATTTACGTGGACAGCAAGTCAGATGAAAATTCATGAAGGATTTACATCTATCATTGTGACCTTGAACTAACAGCACGAGGAAGGAGAAGGCCGTTAACTTAGGCAGGAAAGATTGGTAATTACTTCATGTGTTGGTGTTTCCAAGTGAGTAGAAATTTCATGCAAAATTTCAGATACTCAAAGGAAAGAATAAAAAAAAATTGGGAATATCAGCCAAGAGAAAATAAATGCATTACCTATGAAATCAGTGCTTGAAAACTTTCCCACTTTCTAAAATAAATAAGACCCCACAGATTGGAAACTGCAGATCAAAACTGATATAAGGTCCTAAACTTTATAATTTACTTTTTTAAATACTGCTAAGTGCAGGTGGGTCCACATGGCAGAGTGCAGTTCTGTGGAGAGGAAGAGAAAGCCGACCTTGCACTGAACAAGCCAACTCAGGGACAAGTATAGGGGTGCAAGTGCTATAGGTATATTAGGGTAGTACTCCAGGTGGGCTAACTATCCCTGTTGTGCAACTAGCGCAACCACTGCTTAGAGGCAGTTCAAGTATCCCTGTGCAGTGCTGTGCTGTGTCGTGTAGGCATGCCCTGAGGCACTACTGGAGAAAAAATGATAGAGCCTGCTGTGCACAGGGAGTCTTATGGCAACGCCTTCCCCGTACCGCAACGTGCGCAGTGACTCTTGTGCCAGCAGCTGCTGCTGAAAGGCCAGTCTCTCTTGCCCAGTCACTTCAAAGTAGCCTCAAGAATTTCATTAAAGCATTAATCTGCAATTAAAGCGCTGCCCTTGCTCAAGAGCCAGAGGAAGTGATTATGGGAGCTGAGGGATTCACGTGTGGTAGAAGGAGAGGGACTAGATCTGGAAGTAGGTACAGCAATCATCTAGAGGATGACCACAAATAACTCCTCCGTGCAACCATATCCTATGTCTGTCTCTCTTCGGGTGATGACCTGTGCCCATCTTGATGCTCCTTTCGTTGGACTTCTGCCATTACTGTCAACCTTCTGCTTCTCCCCCAGATCTTCCATCACCAATGTCTGCTGCTTCTACCCCGAGCTTTGCATCAACAGGGGCTTCCTGTCACAGGGGTAACTCTCGGCTGGCAATTTATGGCTGGAATCTACTGTATAAGTGGCCTAACCCACCCAGGAGCTGCCTTCAGAACCTCCTATAATTAACTGTTGCTGCTATAAGTTTAGACAAACCCAGGAAATCACATGCAAAATTCTGTCTGATTTGCTATCTAATCTTCTTCTATCTAGGTTCTTATACAACACACATTGCTGTGGTATCTGAGCATCTTGGTGCCTGGATGCAATTCAGTTAAACCCTTTTCAAGCTAGCAGTCTAAGCTGCAGTCCTGACACTTCTCCTACACGCAGCCAACTGTTTTGCTATGAGCAAACTGTGAAGAAGCTTCTTCAAAGGCTCCCTGAACATACCAGCTTCTCTTGTCTTCCTTTCCCTGATAATGTAAGGTTGGGAAACTTGCCAAGCATCATGCTAAACCGAAAGAGATGTTCAAATTGCAGCGAGTACAGGAGCCAAGGGAGCCCAGCCTGCCAGAATGTTATTGTAGCATTCTCAAGAAGCTCATGGCATTAAGACTTCATTTTGTTGTGTGCCTGTCTGTCTGTCTAGGAGATGCTCCACTGGAGGCCAGAAAGTCATCGCTTCCTCAGTATTAAATACAAGTGTATCCGCCAACTACAAACCATGTGTTAGCTTCAAACTTTCAAGTCAGTTTTCTTTCTTTTTCTTTTAAGATCGGAGGCATTTGATCCTGTGGTTGCTGTTGCTTGAAACAGAACTTACACTTTCAAGAGGATTTTAGATACACCCTTTTCTGATGACCATACAAGTGAAGCAAGAACACAGAAAGGGTTTAGCGGTCAGAAAAGTGATGAAAAGAAGCTGTATTATTTCTGGATGAGAAATACTAGATATGGATTTGATTGATTCAAGCCCAAGTAAGGGAAGAGAAAAGTTCAGAAATTATCTACACTTTAACAGTAAAGAAGCAATCCTCCCCCCCCAGGAGGAACCATTTACACTGATATCAAAGTGTATTCTGACTCATTAACTGAAATATGTTGTGCTGGTGGAAGACAGTTATATCAGCAAGATTTTGTCTAGACAAGGATTTGCACCAGTATAATTTATATCCAGAAAAAAAGTCAGATGCATAGGCAACATGGGTGTACAGTAGAGTGCAAACCAGGCATGAAACATGGGGGAAAATTTGCAGGCCAATGTTTTGGGCTATGTGTTTGATTTTTACAAATTTGTGTTTTAAAAGTTCCTGTATGTCTATAATGAGAGCACTTAAAATAAAAAAACAAAGCAATCTAGAGCAACACAAGCATCAAGAAACTAAAAGAAAACCAAAGCCCCTTCCTTTTTTTGGCTATTTCTTCCCACAGCTTTAGCCATAGAGTTGGGGGGGGGGGGCGGGGAAGAAGATGAACTGAGCCTGTGATCATGGCATTAAGTTGAATTGACTATTAGAAAACTTTAATTTAAATGTTCCCCACGGGGTTTCTGGTATTTATTTCCTTATTTACTTCTTGAGCCTATTTAATACTTGGACCTGAAGGAAGAAGATTTTGCACAAGCAAGAGGATTAAAGGTTCAAATTAGTTAAAGATGAAACAAATCTATTGATTCATTAAAGCCCAGTGTTCTCAGTGTCACCAGCGATACTATCATATAATAAACTGTTAATACGCTTGAAGTGCAGAAAAAAGACATTTTCAGCATAGGTTACAGATGGCTTTGGACTGGAAAAAATACACTGCTGCTTTGCATCCTTTTTGCCTAATGTTTTCTGCCCATCCAAATGGCCCTCCTATGTAGGTAACAACCATGGGAAGGTTAGTGAGTCTCTTCTCATGCCTGCCTGACCCTGTACATTCATTTTAGTCTAATTTTGTCATCTTTGTCCACTCCCAAATTGTACCTCTTAACTTGCACCCCTTTCATTCCTTGGGCTTTTTTTTGCATGCTTTGTTCATGTACTCTCTTTCTGTCTCCTGTGTGTTTCTTCAGCTATTCCTTGTGTGATTCCTTCTTTCTATGGCTGTGTAACCTTCCTTCCTTCATTACTTCTGTTTTCACTGTTCATTTTCATGCATCTAGTGCTGCCTTGCAAATGCCTTGCATTTGTGCTGCCTTGCAGTTTCTGCAAAGCATTTGTGCGTACACAAGTTAACACCTTTTCTTGCCGCTATACTGCTTATTCCTGTCTAGAGTTGAAGTTAGCGGAGACAAATACATGATTGTCATCGTGCCAGCTAATTGTGCTTGAGCTGTGGTCCCAGCAGGTTTTAACTGCAGCTGGCTGCCACAATGCTGAGTGCAGCCTAGGTGGATGTAATTGCCAAGTCACCGCGGGCATTGTGCCAAGGGGACTCTTCAAGGTTGTGTTGTGACACAGTGGTAGCTTGCAGTGAAGACTAGCCCTGCCTAGTACTCGGTGAGACTCCAATACCCGGGTTGTGTCTTGAATAAACCTGAGATGAGGTGGTGTTCCTCTAGAAGCAAGCAGGGTTGGGTAGGAGTGTTTGAAACAAGGCTTGGGACAAACATCGGTTGTGTCTGGTTTGCTGTGAAGCCAACATAAAACCGTGCTCGGAAAGCAGGAATACCTGGGCACTGTATAGCTGTAGTTCAACCCTGCCCAGTAAATGCTAATATGTGGAAGGCGCAGTGCGTCTGTGTGTTTTATCAAGAAGCTGGTAGCCGCTGAGCCATGTGAGAAGCTCTCTGAAGGTTTTCACACTCCCGGGAGGAGGAGCAGCTCATAAAGCTGTGTTTAGTACTTCTCCTCTGGCCAATTTTTAAGGGAAGATTTAGATTTGCTGAATTTCTTAGATACTAAAACACATACTTATGTCACAGTTTTTAAAGAAAACAAAATAGCATCACCTCGAAGAGATGAAAGGTATGATTCATGAACAGAGGAGCTGCTGTACTGAATTAGCCTTGTGGTCCACCTCGACATTAAGACTTAGTGAGTCAGCTACAATCAGTTTGTGATTAATACCCGAGTTAAAACTAGTTTTTTCCTTTTGTGTGTCACTTTTCCAAGATGCTGTTGCTTCAGGTGTCAAATCTCTCTTCTAATCTGTGTGCCTCCTGATCTATTTGGCCAAGGACAGGGCCAAAGTCCCTATTACTACAATTTTCTTAGCAGTTCTTTTGAGTTCAACGTTGCTCACTCTGTTTCCTTTTCTTCAGCTGGATATTAGCAATAAAGACCTGCTAATGTCTTTACTTTCCAAAAGTTGTTAAAATGCTTTGGAATTTCTAGTTTAGCATTTATTTATTTGTCTTCAGAGATTCAGTTGCATAGTCCTTCCCACTTAAAGTTCAGCTAAATAATGTTCAAGTTATCCTTCTATACAGTGGTATCTCCTCTGCCTCTGTGGCCCAGTCTTTCTTTCCTGAACAGTCTGTAGGTAGATAATGATGTTGTTCCACTACATTTCCTTACCACCCATTATTATTGAAATCATCCTCCACGGCAAAATACTCTGATTGTTCTTTTGCTTTTAAGCTTCTTACATTTGTCTAAATACTTACGGTTATTCAACTCCTTTTTCTGATACCTTCCCAGTTTTACTGAATTCCCTTTTATGCATTTACCAAAATTACGACTCTCTGATGGTCGTAATTGGCATCGTGTTCTCTGAATTCACAAGATGCTGCCATATATACAGATGTCTTTAATAGACATATCTGACTAATATGTTCCCCAGATTCTCATAACTTCTGGCTTATTTGCAGGATCTACTTCTGTTCTGGTCCTCTCCATTTTCTAGGCTCTCCTTTCCCCAGAAGGTTTCCTCACTCTCTATCTAGCAAACGAAAACGCCTTCTTGCACAGTCGTTTCTGGCCACACTCAGAACTGGCATAGATCTCACTGCCTCATCAGGCTTGCATATGAAACTGGGAACAACTGAGTCAAAGCCATTAGCCTTGTCTTGGACCCAGAGTTTTCTATCTAGCCAAATGATGTTAGTTCCCAGACAGGCTCTCGCACTTACTGGTAAGAAAAGCTCATCCAGCGTCTCATGATATCCATTGTTTTGGCTGAAATTAAGAAGCTTGCTGAGTTCAAGTTCCTCACAACTGTGTTCCCGGGGACGACTGGGGGCGTTTGTCTCGCCAATCTCATTCTGACCGGTGGCAAAAGCCATCTTCAGTTGCAAAGAATTGCATTTTCTGCCAGAGAGGGGTGATCCGACCCTCCACTCTGTAGCCGAGCTTCTCTTCCATCAGGAGGCTAGCTTCTTAAAACAAAGCATTGGCTAGCTTGTGCCTAAGAGCCACCCTTCCCCTCCCAGATGACCTTTCAGCTTCTGAGGTTCCTCACTTTCTCACAGACATCTGTGGGATTTCAGAACATTTGAAAGTAAAGAAGCAGAAGCTTTGTAAGATCAAGGGTCTTGATCTAACAGAAGGTAAGATATTTTAACCAGTTTCCTAGTCAAAATAAGAGTTACTATCTTTTTATCTGTTTGCTTAAGTTTTAATAACATAGAGGGCTTTTGGTTGGGCAAATAACTGTCAGTGCTGTATTGCCCAAGGGAGCTCTTTCTCATTCTCACTATCATGTATCCCATTTCCCTAAATCTTAAAAAAAAAAAATGCTTTCAAGTTAGATGCCTAAACATATGAGTAGTCATCTAAATGAATAGACTGAGTTTCACAGTGAGGACCTCCTGCCTTGGTTCTCTGAAGTTAGGTAGGTGCCAAACGTTGAAAGTCGGGGGCCAAGTAATACACTACAAAGCTACAGTTTGAATGGGGACAGGGGAACTTAAATTCCTGATCCCATTTCTAAAATTGTAATATTATGCATTAATAATCATTGCATTGATAATAATTTAATTAAAACTGTTTGGATTTAAAAAATCTTTTCTGAAAATGGTGTTTGAATTTTCTGCACTATTTATTTGATAGGGGTCAGAGTGGAGCAATGAGACTATAAGCATAGAAAAAACTTTTCAATAGGGAGGGCACTGGACCTAGCCATAATAGGAAGTAACCAACCAACTGAACAAGGAGTCCATTGAAGAATGAGTGACAGGGGGAGAGAATATAGATATGGAGAGTCAGCACTCCCGGTCCTCATCATGCAAGAAATAGAGGGATTTCAATTACATGAGGAATGACAGGAAATTTGCAGCTGGTAAGAGGATGTACTTTTGCATAGGATCCACAATTAGACCATTTTATTATTTAAATTAGGTGATTGCTACAGGATGCTGAGAAGTGAGTTTAGCAAGCTTAAAAGAATAATTAAATATTTCTATAGTAAACAAAAGCTGTTAACAGTTATTCCAAAATAATAGTAACAGTAGTAGTAGTAGTAGTAGTAGTAATAATAATAATAGTAATAATAATAGTAATAATAGTAGTAGTCGTAATAATAATAATAATAATAATAATAATAATAGCCTTATGCTTGAAGGATTAAATCAGTCTCTGAATTCTTGGGATTAGTGTGAGGTCTTCATGGGAACTATGCAGGACAGGGGAAAGGATGGGAGAGAGAAGAGATTATCCTAAATCCGCCTCTTGTGGCATTTCTTCGCCTTCATCTGAAGCAGGTGGTGCTGAGCACAGGCACAGTCTGTGCTGGCTGGATCATGATTTTGGTGAAGAAGGGCAATTTTTAATACTTGTGTATTAGCTGAGCAGGGGAGTTTTGTGTCCTTCAGCGTTTTATAAAGATTTTTCTAAACTACTTACTGTTCATCTCACTACAAAAGACTGATTGAGAAAAACCCACGGATCCCTAAAATAAGATTTGTACAGAAATTTTAAAAAATGAGCAACATAGTACCTGTAACTTAAGAAAAAAAATATAATATTTCTTTTTATCTGGAAAACTAACGTGACTATTTAGTATTCAGAAAAATTGCTGGAAGTTAAATGGTAGTCATAATGAAAGGTTAAGAAAAGAGGTTCAAGACAGATTTTTTAAATGGGCAAGTTCTTTAATCTTATAAGGAACATTTTCATAAAATATATAATGAAAACTAAAAAGTCAACAGAATAAAAATTTTGGTTTGTCCCTGTGCTTTATCCAAATGGAAGGAATAGTAGTTAAACATATAATGACAGCAACATAAAGGGAAGAGGCTGTATTAAAAAAAATAGATATCCATGTTCCTTATTTAACTGAAAATAAAGCTAAACAACCTGGTAACGATACCGAATTTAAACCTGTGCCAGGGTATAAAATGCTACTGTTCACGTACGGCTGCCTTCGCTCCTTTGTCCAGCTGTAGACGACTGTGACAGTTAGCTGCGGTTTTCTAATTTAATTAATTACAACTGGGGAGCAGGGTCTCCCAGGCTGCGCTGGGGACCATCCTTTGCCACCGAGAGAGGCGTCTGCACCGCACGGGGCTGGGGACGGCCGCTGGAAGAGGGAAGGCCACGAGAGGTACGGCTGATGCTGCTGGGGCAGATAAGGCTCCACCAAGCCTCAGATGGGCAACTGGACCCCGTGGCTGGGCCCAGGGGCAGAGGGCCACCCGTAGGAGCAGGGCCCCAGACTGTGTCCCTGCACGTGATGGTGCTGCAGCAGACAACAAAGCCACGTTGAAGTCTGCAAGGCTGTATCGGCCTTTGCTGCTCCTCTGCTCTCCCTAGAGGACTCCTCAGTTTATTTTTATTTTTCAACCTTCCTTGAATCTCTTTCATTTCCTCCCCTCCTTAATTATACATCACTGTATTACATATTTTTAGATAGAAGTACGTGAATATTTTTAATGACACCAAGTCTTTTAAAATCGCATTCACGGAAGAGAATACAGCATACGCGCCGGTAGCGTGCCACGGGTAACATCGCGGTGCCCTTCTCATGGTCGGCCGTGCTTTCCAAACTCCCCTCCCCCCCACCTGAGTACTTTCACTCACCTCTTTCCAGACCACTAAGCAACCACTGTCAATCACCCTTCACGCCCCATCCCACCACTTTCGCTCTCAGTCATTTGCCCACTGCCGTGACTCTGTCAGGATGCACCTCGCCAAACCATCACAGACGCCCACCCCTTCTTACTCACCTCCTGAACCCTTTCATGCGGGCAGGGATATTCAACAGCAGCTCAGCGACAGCTGTCGCTACTGTGGTAAATGCAGAAAACTCAAAGCAAGAGAGAGAGGAGATAACTGAGTGATACGGGCACTAGGTGGGAAATTCCTTAGCCAGAAGATTTAGCAGGTATGACTGTCTCGGAGGGATTGGGGAGTCTGCTTGAAGCCCTCCTGCAATGCAACTACACCCAGAGGCGGGTCCTCTTAGGTTCAGTAAATGCAACGAGCGAGCGAGCGAGAAACTCTTCCAGAAGGGGATTCAGAGAAGAAGCAGCCTAATGTGGCCATCCCCAAGCTGGCCTCTGGAGAAACCTCTCTCCCCTTCTGTTGAGTGTATAGGGAAAGTCCTTGCCTACATACCCGAGCGAGAATGCCTCGTTTAATCTCTGTATCTCAGTGCATCATCTGTGGATGGTGGTAATGAAGTGCTTGACTGGGACATGTGGAGGAGTTTTCCTGGAAGGTCAATGCTACAGCAGCTGTGGAGGATTGCCCACTGCGGGAAATGATGAGTGGCTCTGCATGTGCACGGAGCTGGAAAGTCCCACACAAAGAGGTTGTCCATGCCTGCTCAGATCAAGGACAGATACTCTTCTCTCTGTTACTCTTCTAGAAAGGGTCATGGTATTTCCCTTTAGGAATTGTGTATCATGGCAAGTCAATTCTAGCTGTGTTTATCTTAAGTGGTTTTATATTCCTGCATTAGCATGCTGCAGTAAAAGAAAGACTGCCATTTGCATTTCCATATCGCCTCAGTTTTTGAGTGGGAAATGATAACGAGAAGAAATTTCTCAACTGCTTTTCAACCTGAACATTGCTTATCTTTTCGTTCAGCCTACTGTTGAATGAAATATTGTTTCAAGCTAAGGGAGGCACTGTTTGACAGAACAATAGATATCTCTCCACACCTGTCAAGTTAAAGAGTAACTAACTCGAAGGTACTATATTCGGATCTATTATCTTGCATAAGTATTATGCAGAATCTAAACATACTTTTCTCTGTAAATAAATCTAAAGGCTAAACATTGGAGATATAGGTATATGCATATGTATATCATATACTTATGTATATTTTATATATATGCACCAATACATGTGTATGTATGTATAATGCTGAATGGTTTGAACAACTAAGTGAAAAACCAAGATCCGTGTAAAGAAATTAAATTTAGTATTCTGTTACTGTTTCCCCAGCTAGTGACCAGCCTCTAAAATAGCCTGGTTCATTAGTAGAGTCCACCATCGAGTGGTTACAGATGCAGTATATCCATCTTGGACGTTGTAAAGGCTGAGTGCTAGAGCCTGTGCTTTCCTTAAGCACCTCTTTCATTCACGGCTTTGAGGTCAGCAGAAAGAGTTCCCCTGTTTTCATTTGACTTTGGTCAGGTCCTCGACGTGCTAGACTGAACTTTCTCACAGTTCAGAGACAAATCTCCCATCTGTGAAAAGGACCCCAGAGCTAAGCTCGTTGCGTTACCAGGGCTATGAGGGTAGTATCCGCACGGGGACCAGACAGATCGTGGAAGAGAATGGTCTGGAGCGTGTGCTGAGGGTTTCAATCACAAGGTTCACTTAACCCAAAAAGCCTGCTGCTGCAGAAGGCCACAGATGTTTTGTTACTCTTCCTTGATTCTTCCTATTTTTGCAGACATCACAGAGACACCATGCATAATACGGGTTTATTGGAGCTTTCCGCTCGGGACTGTGACCTGACCCCAGACCACTGATGAGCCAATCTCATCCCAGCTAGCAGATGCCTGTGTGAGATCTTACAGTTCTTGTCCTTCACAAATACTTCTTAGCCCCATGTATTGCCAATTAAATCTCCCTATTGTGAAGCAAAGAATGATAGCAGCATTTTCTATGTCCACACGTTCCTTAGACTGATAAAATGCTCAGTATCTATTAAGAATATAAGTGCGCTCAGTCCATTCACAACACACAATAAGTGCACAATTCAATTAACTAATGCAATTCATATTTCATTAGGACAGAAGCTGTTTGTGACCTTAAACGGACAACAATTTCATGACAGCATTGCAGAATTTTAATTAGATAGGAAAATAACAAAGACAAATGAAACAGAGGGAAAACGCGCTGCCTGGCAGAATTGTTCCAAAGAACTTAAAAACAAAAGATGCAGTTGTTCTGCTAAGTCCCTCTCCTCCTTCCCCCTTACTAATGATGCAGAGAACAAAACATTATTGCTTTTCTTTGCCTCTGATTAACCATTTGTAGAAGGCTATCTCAGCATTTGTGGTATGCACCTGGTATGGTACCGAAAGGCATAGGAAAGAGAAACGTAAGGGCCTGGTTTACCTTTTGTTTGTGGGTATCTAAGTGAGGAGCAGCTCCCCTAACAAGAATCATTTTTATATCAGTTTTTCAAATTTGTTTCAAAGGCCCAAATATCGGGCCCTAAAATAATTTGTGAAGGAAAGTGGTAAACCAGCAACAACAGATACGATTAATAAAATTAATTGTTAGTATGATTAGTACAAAATAACACACAAAATCACAGTACGTAAAGGACTGTGATTAAAGTAGAGAAGGATTCCAATGTTAAGCTGCGATTGCTGTAATATTTCTTTTTGTGATAGTCTTAAGAAAATGAGAAGAGATTAATAAGGTTAGTTATTATGGTCCTGTAGTAATTTCATCCTTAATCCAAAGTGTTACCATGTATGCTGACCCCATGTGAGAAAAATGGCTCCCTACAGTCTGTAATTCAGTTTCATTATTTTACTATATATTGCCAGAACTGTGTCTTGTACTACAGAAACTAAAAGGACGAGATCCTTTGGTTTTTAAATAGTATATTTAAAGAGACAACAGAAGGATGAAACTACCAGCACAGAGTTCACGGTCTGCAAAACATGCTCCCTCCCCCCTGCCCCTCTCCCGGACTACGACTTTTGTTTTGAAGATAAAATCAGTAAATAAATTTTGTACAAAGCTGGCCAGATTTTGTATTAAAGGCAAGATGCGGTATAGGAAACAATTGGATGTGTAGCAAGATGTGTCTGTTTAATCAGGATATTTGTTGATCTGGGTCAGTAACAGGACGGTTATTTGTCTCTGGCCAGTGGGTGGCAATGGCAGCAAATGGCTTATAGTAGATAAGTATTGATTTTGATAAACATGTCCAGATGGGTATGATTTAAATCAGTAAATATATTGCTTTGTATAAAGAGATATTTTAAAATTAATTTTAAACCAATGTTTACATCTACCAGTCACTAGATGCTACATATACACTCTTAAAATAATATTTGAACCAGGAGTATATTCAGTAAAGGAAAATAGCTTTGCCTTCTCCGATCCTAACACCTCTGATGTTTTTCTTCTCTATGATATATTAGATCAAAGCCCTGCTGTCTGTATATTAACATTATTTAGCAGCGCTTTTCTCAAACTTACTGTGAGCTGAAGCTAATTTTACTGGAACAGATGAAGTTACTTCATTGGCAGCATTGTCAAATAACTTTTTAATGCAATGAAAGCATCAAAACAGTACAGCTGCTAAACGAGAGAGATCATAAAAAGGGAGTTTCCAGAACTCACTGATATTAGCTGCTCACCCATACATTCCCTTCCTCTCAAGTTTCAAGATGAGATTATTATAAAAAAAGGCTGATTTGTCAAAAAAAAAAAAAAAAAAAAGAAACTGTCTGAACAAATCTGCAAATAAACCCACTTGGGGGAATTCCCATATCTGTGTCTGACCTCCACGATCAAAATAAGGCATCCTCAGCCCGATAAAAGATTCTGCTATTTTTTTAGTACTTAACTCTTCACCCGATCGGGTATCTGACCATCACAGCTCATGCTTCACGAAAGCTGCGCTTTAACTGTGGTCAGCCCAGCCTGTGCCAGACCCCTGGCAGGCCAGAGGGGTGACTGCCTGGGGACGAGCAGGGCTGCGGGCACCAGGGTGGTGGCCACCGCTGGTCACAGCGACAGCGTCTCGCCTGGCCCCTGAGCACGGTGCTGAATCCCCGCACCATGGAGGAACCGGGCCCAGGCTATTTATTTGTAATGAGTACTGCTGTGCAGCCAAATTGCTCTGTACGGCTTCCTTTTTATTTTTTTTCCTGTTAAGTTTTTGGCTTGGCTGATGGAGGATGGGGAGGAAACGCATCCCAGCAAAACTGCCTCTCTTCCGACTTGCGGCGGCCTCATTCCAGTCTGCTTGCTGGCCTTGGGCTGACCATGTTAGAGACACTGTGCTGTGATTATTTTAATTTTTTTTTATTTGCCTTTTCTACACTTAAATTTAAAAATTTGATGACAGATTTTTTCTTTCTCTTACAGTACTGCAATACTGGAGTCACCTCACAGCCGTGCTGGGATCTGCCCTGCACTGCCAGTGATGCCACCGACGGCTTTTAGATAGAAGGAAGCTGAGGCTAAAGAGCAGAGAATATTTCTTGCCCCACATTGTTCTCGGAGACTATTTCTGGCACACAGGAAGGACTCGCAAAATCACCATCAAGCTTATTTTAGCTAATTCCATACGTGACTCGAAGTATTCCAGAGGTGTGTGTCAAGCCTCAGAGAACCGATGGCAAATTTCGTTCCCTGGTTAGACACAGAAATAAAAGTATGACACTCTAGGGGCTGCCTGGAAGTGCTTTCTTATAAACAGCAGGGAGAACAGCCTTCAAACGATACACGAGAATATTAACGGGAGTGGGTCCAAATATTGTATTCTAAAATGAACACTTTGATAATCATAACAATGTGGTTTGAAAAGCATCACTTTAAAAGGTCAGCTATACCACCCTCTGACTGCACATTGAAAGCATAGCGGATATATTGAGTCATACGTATTGTTCATTGTCATTTGCATTTGGTGAAATCCCTGCATTTTACCCAATTTAGTAAGCAAGCACCGCCTTGGGCTCCCTTGGCAATACTCACCTCTAAACGCAGTTACTGTTTGTTGGGCTAAAACAACATCTTGTCCCATCCCACACCAGTAAATCACTCTTCGGTCTTTTGATCAATGTTTGTCTTTTCAAGCCTGTGAGTCATTTTGCATTAATGGAAAGAGAGGGAGCGGCACACTAGAGTAATGCGGGTATTTTGAGCTTCACCTCTGGGATACTTCTGTGCATGTTGTTCTGAACAAAATGACCATCTGTATCAGTCTGCAGACAGCCACTACTGCATCACAAGATCTAACTTCATATTTGTGCGGATAAAGACCGGCTTAATTCTACAAACACCATGTAGCATCGTCAGGCTACATGTCATGAAAAGGCCTTGCCGATGTCAAGTACGCTTTTTGCATTCCAGCCTCTTTTTAAAACTGTCCTTATGGCCTTTTCCTTATTTTTGGCACCTCACCTACCACTGGTAGGAACTGTTCGACGTTCCAGTAGTCATGTGAGTGATATTTCCAACCAGAATACAGCGGAAGCTGTCCTCACCCTTCCGGGGGCTACACCTGAAGAGTAAGCAAATTTTGTGGGTGTTTAAGCCTTTTTTTATTTTCTATGAGCAATGTAAAAATGACTCATTTGTGCTTCAGCTGGAATGTATATAGTTGGTAAACACTGGCGGGGAGCAATCGTATTTCTAGATTTGTAAATAAAAACAGTCCATACCACGCCGACTCTTCAGTGCTGTCACTGATGTGAGTTTTCGGTGGGCAGAGCAGAGCCGGAGCTCAGCCCGTGCAGCCGGGCAGGTCGGGTAGCTACAGCCACTGGTGGCTGGTGGGGGAACCAAGAGCTGTCCAGCAACAGGGAGACCGGGAGGAGGTAGAGGAAAGGAACAGGGGCACATTCCCAACATAGCACTGATAGAGGCTTTCAAACCATTTTTTTAAAAAAAACCCCACAATCCCCCTCACAGAGATGCATGGATACACAAAGCAACACAGAGCCTAATCCAAAGACCACCAAAGGCAAAGGAAGACTCCAGGCATGGATGTTCTGGATTAAGCTCTGCATGGAGGATAGTCAAAACACAGGCCCCTGCCACACACACCCTATTTTAAAACTAGTCGGTTTGCTGACTGAAGCAGAATTCAGACTGAATTGTGTAAAAGTACCTATATAACATGCAGAAACTGCTCAGGAGAGAAGTCACCTCAAAGCACATTTATAAAACCTAACGCTCTTATAATGCCCTGGAAATCATAATGTTGTTTGTAAGGCTTTTTGTAAGGATTCAATGAATACTCTCCATCCAAGAAGGTGTGCAAGTCATATGCCTTCTCCCTGATACGGACAGAAAGACCAACGCTCAGAGGATTTCATTTAGACCCTTACCCCAAGCTGCACAGGCAATTCAGATGGAAAATTTGGAACGGGAACCCGCTGACTTACTCCCTCTCTCCATTAGCCACCAGAAGGAACACACGGGAGTCCTACTGGGGCAAAACGCTGAGTGTCATCTGCAGATCCTTCCCGTTTTCCTACTCTTGGGGGACTGGGGCAGCTGGGCTGCCGTGCCCAGCTCACTGGTCCCCACAGTTGTTTGCCCGTTGACTCGCCAGTCCCCACTGAGGCTGCAGCTCATGCAGCTCCACATTGCTCCCCCACTGCTGGGCCACGCAAAGTTCTTTGAGATTCAGCACATCCCTCCAGTGACGGCTGTTCGGAGTTACCCACTGATGAGTAATAGTGTGTAAAAGTCAATTACATTCATATTCGTAGTTGCCTGCTACTTAAAATGTTAACGATGGGGAAACTTGCCCTACAGGAATGAGGATGGGGGCAAACTTTTATTAGCCCCACATGGGCTTTTATCTTTTTTAAATGTTACATTGTCCCAGGGAAAGAAGTGCCATTGTTAACAGCATTGGAGGCAGTCAGCTGCACTCAATTTAAAATTAAAAGGGGAAGAAAAAATAAATGAAAAGGAAAAAAAAAGGATCTGCCTGACGCACTGCAGTATGGCAGGCTATGGTAACTTGCCCCAGAAACTTTTTATTGAATCCAGCCCTTCAGTACAAAAGAATTCGTTAACCGCTTCATGATGTAAAGTCTGCTAAAGACATTACACTCACTGGCCAGCACGAGGCTGTTCCCATACGCCGTAAGCGTTGCCTTCACGGATCAGCATTGCGTCCAAGGTTGCATCTATGAGTCAATACTGTCAAGTCATGTGCACAAAGGGTGCATCCCTGGTTCTGACTCGAGCCCACGCCACACCCCTGCCCACGGCAGACTGGCAGAGCTCAGCTCAGGCAAAGGCACAGGCTGGGAGCGTTAAGTGCAAAGCTGGCGTTTAAAATCAGCTGGTGTCGGGGCTCTTGTGGGCTAAGCTTCCTCCTCCCTCTGCACAAGGACTACCGGCGGTGCAACAGACCCCTTCTCCTGCCTTCCCCAGCACATCGCCTGTGCCACACACGCAGCGCACGGATGGCACAGAAACCACTGGGCCGACTGTATGCCCCAGCCTGGTCCCGCGTGGCTGGGTACACCTACCCTTGGGGCAGTGCAGGATCCACTCCAATAAAGTTATCTCAGTGTAAAAACTAGCAGAACAAGGTGTCTTCGTACGAAAAATAATACCACGTGAATGTAATCTCTCTGTTACTGGGGGAACCTCACCTTTGAAAATATTCTTTTATTTGACTTTAAAAAGGCTGGGGGCAAGAGAAGCCAGCGTGACTCTGGAAACTGCTAGTACCTTCACATCGATTTAAGATTTCCATTCACTACCAGACATTTTCCAGTTTGCACTTCATTGACGCACGTGGTGCTGAAAGAGATGCACTAGTGGATGTTTATTATATTTATCGACCAGCTGGCCCTAACTGCCCGAATTACACTCGCTGCCTTCTATTCATCACGCCGACTTAATGAACAGAGAGGCTGGCGGATGTCAAACAACCAGCCAGGAGAAACAAAAGAGAAGCCAGGCACGGTGTCACCCAGCTTGAACCAGCCCACCGGCACCTTTCACGTGGCCGTATCCATTCAGGTCCCCTGCAATCCCGGTGTGAATGAACCAGAGCCGCTGCCGAGCAAACAGAGTTTGGAGGAACTGATCAATATATTTAGCTAAGTTGTAACAAGAATACGTAGCAACCTGCGCCTTCATCTGTGCTTGGTAAAGAGGAGAGGAAAATACAAATCCCTGTATTGGCTGCTTCAGGCTGAATTTTTCTCTTTGACACTACGGTTAATCGACACCACTGTAACCATGGAGTTAGCCTAAGTTCAGGATAACACAGTGGCTTTATTAAGAAACTCAAGCACAGAAATACAGTCGGAAAGTCCTAGGTCTCCTCAGCAAATTAATCCTTTGAACTCAGCTCAGCCACCTGCACCTTTATGTACATTCTTTCTTACAGAGAAGATGGTGGAAGTTTAAAAATAATTCAAAATACGTTAGTCATGCTTGAAATGGCCAAACGAAGATTAGAGAAAAGCTGCAAAAAAACCCCCAACAGCTTAACTGAACATGAGGTGACATTAAAGGGTATGTAAATATTTATATGTAATTTTATAGCAGTACACTATATGCTGTACTTTTTTTGCTCACACACTGATTCCAGCACTCACTAATTGGAATTTCTTCAACTCTGAAAAGGACCTTTATAGGATCGAGAAAAGAAAAACCAGGACAGCATCGAATACGAACTAGCTTTTGAGACAAGAGCCACTTACATGACCAAGGCTGTATTCAATTGCCTTTGCTGTTTTCTTACAGAAAAGCAGCTGAGCAGTTTTAAATAATGGAAGAAAAGAGTCTGTTTATAGAACAAACTGGAAATGAGACCATACCTGCAGAGGCTGAATATGCAGCCAAAGTCTTCCTCTGGCTTCACTTAAGTCTGAGTTTATTACAAAGCTAAAGAAGGCATATTTCATCTTTCTCTTTTCTAAACTACATATGTGTGTATATATATAAAAATATATACGTAGACACACACAGGACAGAAAGAACAAGTCAGTCTGTATAAAATCCCCTCTATCTTTAGCTGAAAATTTTTCTGCTGTGTCAAATTCAGAATACAGTGCAAAACCAAAGTCTAGAGAAGAGTATTTTGAGACCTGTTTAGTTTTCAGGGGATTTCTTCCTTATAGATAAAATAAAGACTATGAGCTTACCTGTGTCTTGTGTAAGAATCCCTTAACCTTCTTTCACTATATGTTTGTAAGATAATATGTTTAGCCTAGGAAATTTACCAATTACACATTATGAGAAGGATGTTGCTAATCAAATTTTACAGAAAATCTTATCAAATTGCTTATGGGGGAGAAAAACCCCATCAACCTCGTGTAGCATCCATGTTTGTCCAAATGTATTTGTTGTAAGCACACACTGTGGTGTGTGCACCCACCTGAATAAAACTCAACCAAGCTGCGTCCCAACACTGGCATGTGGACAGGTGCCTCCGTCTACTCGGTTCCTTTAAGAACAATTCCTCCTCAGTTTAGTTAGGTAGTTTATTTATAGCCTGGCCCAAACTTTCAGCTGTGGTTTTAGCTTCAGTTTTCATCCACTGAGTCCAGTAGATTTCAAGTGTTGTTTTGCCCTGAGAGGCATTGATCGTCCATCCCTTAGGAAGGCTATCCACTTGGTAGCTTTGCACAGGCAACACCAAACCCTTCAACAGCAACAGCAGACACCAGTAATTTTTTTTTTCCACCAGTAATGTTTTCCCAGGTCTCCAGAAGTTGGTGGCCTATCTTGATTTGCTCTGGCTTGATCTGGTATAAGCTCACACAGATCACGGTCAGGATCAGGCCTTACAAAAAAAGAACTTGTATTACCTTAGTGCTACTACTCCCCTTTTGGGGAGAATCAAGGTTTGTTCCCTCCCTTGCTCACTCAGGGACTACAAGATGACCTAAAAGACCACTCTATAAGAGAATATCTCTTTTTAAGTGAGTCTCTTTCCTCTTGAAGCTTTTCCATGTTATTTAAAATATTGAAAATTAGTCACTGGAAGAGGATGAATCCCACATCTTATGCCTGGGCCAGCATCAGGCTGCAGAGTCAGTCTGCAATGGTGTCTAACACAGTTATTGCAGGCAAAATGAAACAGGATCGAGAGGAGATAACATAGACAAGGGCTTGCTGCGTAACTCAGGGACGTGGGAAGATTCCTCAGGGATGGCCACTGCAGCCCTCAGGAAGTTCTTTGTGAAGACCAACCCAATGCATGTTGGGCTTATGCTTCCAGATTGCAGGATGCAATATTCACAGTAATTATAACCCTAGCATTTGGACTTGTATCAAAAAGAAGCAGCTCATGGCCAAGTGCAATTGTAAATACCACTTACATTTTAGCAAAGCCTAAGCCAACAGATAGATCCCTACAATCCAGAAAATGCTGAACTACAATGTTCCTGATTTGCCTGCTAGAGCCAGGGATGCTGTAATAACCACGACCTTAAACTGCAATCCTGCACTTTTTTCCCCTGAACATTTGCTTTAAAGAATCCTAAATTAACTGCAGACATAGTAATGATACAAACTGTCTTGTGATCCCCTAGGACAGGCGCATTATCACCTGTCTGAGTGCAACAGTGTGCACAGGGTTTTTTTTTTCCCAGGTCAAAAAGAAAAACCCTTCTCTAGCTGAAAGTACTGTAGAATGACCAACAGCTGTGACAGGGGTGGTAGCAACACCATCTAGTTAGCAAAGACTAACACTATTTCCAGTGAGGTGGAGATTTTTGGGGCAATCCCCACACTGACTTTGAGACACTGGCTCCTTAGAAAGGAAAAAGTAGCATCACAGTAGCGAGACGTCAGAGGCATGCAAGAGCAAAGCTCTTGCGGAGAGGGCGAAGTCATCCACTAGTCCCTCTGCCTCCAAGCCACCTGAAATCCTGAGAATATCCCCCAACACCTGTTTCCCAGGACGGACGCTTGAGAAAATAAAAGAACAAGAGCCTGGGAGCATCCTTAGCTGCATCTTGGGAGGCAGAGGGGCATATCCTACTTGGAGACCCCCAGAGCAGCTTGCCTTGCCCTGGTGCAAACTAGCCTCAGCAGCCCCTCTCTCCTGCCCACGCTGCGGAGTAATTTTCAGCGCGGCTGCCCAGGTGGTTATGTGTTACTACTTGCAGATAAAGAACACCGTGTTAAAGCGTATTTCAACCGCATATCCAAAATGCTCTACATCTGTTCAGCTTGGATGGGTTCAGTGGTTCAGTTAACGTAAGCTCAGGCTAGTCTGAACCTGTTAAGTGCTCAATTAAGCCTGATCCACTGCACCTCTTGCTTTATTTTCTGTGTACCTGGATTCTGTTTTTTCCATGACACAAGCATGTCCCTAGCCTTTTGGAAAAGGCATTTAGCTGAGAAGCACGGAGTAGTAGGAAATTGTTTGCTCTCGGTATGCTGCGACGGAAATAAAGTCAACATGATAGACTAGTACTGAGTGAGTGGAAGTTATTTTTCCCAAGATGTCACACTTGTGCTTCAGAAATTAGTGATCTCGAGCATCAAATGAAGTACTGACAAAACACCAAAATACACATCATTTATAGCAAAATAAATGCCATAAAGAAATGTGTTATAAGCTCATGCTGAGCCATACAAAGCCCAATAAACATTTGCTTGTCACAGTGCAAAGCAATGGTTACAGCATGCAGAGGAAATTATGTCTACACCGCAAGAGAGGGTGTCTGGACTTAAAACTAGGTGAATGGATCAGATCTTCATCTGGTGTAAGGCAGAAAAGCTACAGAAATTTCAGTCAGGTTTTAGATTATTATTCCTAATGAGCTCTTGTTCCCTGAACTCTGCAGAGACGCTTGCTTTACAAGGCCACGGCTTTGAAAATTCATAATCTTCCTTTTAGGCTTCTCCACCAGGAATTCCTTGTACAGATTTGTTGTTTGATCCTCCACAGGAGGAAAAAAGCTGAATAACTCCCGTCTCGTTTCTCTACTGCCGACAAATGACATCGGCACCAAAATTAAAACTTTGCTCAATTCAATTTGGGAATGAAAGAAGAACTTGATGGGGGGGTGGGTGCAAAAATAAAGCCCAGACAGCGGATTGCCTCCAGCAGCTCTCAGAGGTCCTATGAGCTGCTATGACACAGACAAACTGCACCTCCTGAAGCAGGGATGATGGAGGGTTTCCCTTGAGGGCTGTAGCTGTAGTTTATGAACGTGCAACTTCATTAGCAGCCGGTGACCCCATTAGACAGGGCTCTTCATTTCTTGGCTCGGACAAAACTCTCCAGGGACTGTCACAGCTGTATGCCACGCACAGAGATCTCGTTGCTGGGGTGAGGGAGATGGCTTTCAAAGTCACCTTGAGGAAAGACTTGGTAATTCAAGTATCATCCTTTGGACTTACAGAAAAGAAAGCATTTTGTTTCGTTTTTTGCCAAATCCGATGGCTGTAACTTGTAGAGACACCTATTCTGCAGTACGGAAACCCACTCATCCTCCCAGGTGAGGAGCCGACACCGAAAATCGCATGTAGCCTAACAAGGCTCCTCTTTCTATAATTAGGGGAGAAGTACGAGACTATTTATTTCTAACATGACTTCATACCGCGTTTTTTTAAAGAAAAAACTGAAAAACAAAAAAAGGAAAGCTCATAAGCAGCTGATGACCTGCTCCATGTAGATCAGTTACAGAGGAGCAACTGTGCTCTTCACAAAGGACTTTTGATGTAGGCAGCAGGCAAACAGTGATTTAAGACGGGCTGGGCTTGCGGGCTGGTGATGGCAGGGGACATTTGCGGCAGGCCTGAACTCTTTTGCCGATTAGATCAAACCACGACAGACCTCGGAGTCCCGCTCTCTGGGGACGAGGGTGTTTGGGAAGCCCGTGACAGTGTCTGGCTAGCCGGGGGGGATGCTGCCGAGAGCCGGCGCTGCCTTCTTGTCCCTTTACAAAACAGAGGAGAGGGAATAAATGACCCTGCAACGGGTGATCCTGGTGGGAGGGACGCAGTGAACTAAGCGTAGCAGGCACTGAGACGAGGAAGATGGTAGAGACTCAAACACCTACTGACAAGAAAGGAGCTGTGAGAGCAGTGGGGAAGGAAAGGTCATGCTGAATGTCTCGTTTTTCACTATTAAAATCTGTCGGGTCACAGATGCTTTCAAACAGCCCATAATGCTTTAAGTTGGTTTGTTCTATTAAGCATTGCTAAAGCTTTGATCTGAGTTTAAATTTTGGCCGGAGACACAAGCGACAGCAGTAGCATTCAGGAAAAGTCTATTGTGATAAAAAGATGTGGCAAACTCTATTATCTGTACTGGTAGAATTTCAACAGTGGGCTCTGGTTGCTCCTGTAATGTTCTCACATGTATTTTGGAGAGAAAGGGGATATATATGTTGTCATTTGTACATGCTGTATCAACTGCTGTTCCTAATGCATTTGTCTGGCATGATTTTCTGTTCCTTTCCTTAAAATCTCCTTTTATGGCTGCCATGCAGTAGATCTGTTATTTTTAAACTACCGCATTTTTTTTCTCTTAATACTCATCTGATTGTTCAAAGCCCGACCATGGATTCTCAAAATATACATCTGCATTTTTCCACAGCTTCATGCCGAGTTCATTCTAGATTTTTATCAGCAGAAGGATTTCAGCCTGGGAGGTTTTGTGGCTTCAGCCCCAGTGGCTACAGGTGGGAAGTGTTGATTCATTAGCGAGCAAGTTTGAAGACTGCAAAACAACCTTCTGCCACGGCACCGAGGCTGAGCAATAAGCCATCTGATGTACCGGAGTTTCCAATGAAAGGCATTTTTCAAGAAGTATCAGCAGTTTTGAACTGCCGGTATGAGTGAAGGGTAGTTTTTTAAACTGTCCCGAACCCTCCCCTCTTCCCACTTTTGCATGGTTGTTCTACTCTGGAAACTTCTTTTTGTTGTTGATTTCTTAATGCCGACACTTTTATTTAAGAGGGCTGTTCTTCAAGGCAGCGCCGTGGCTGATGTGAAGTGGTTCAGCTCCACTGACTTTTCATTGGAGTTGCGCCAGCTTGCACCACCTGAGACAGAGCCCTCCCTGCATTTTCAGAATCAGATCTGCTGTATTTAGAAGCAAAAATCAATTTCGACAGTTTCTTAATCTCGTTAGCTCTATAAAATCATGCAGCAGGGCAGGGAATGGCAGCTGGCAGGCATCTGTTACAGAACAATTTTTACCAGTGAATGGAACATCTTCTCAACCATCTGTTTGTAATGTGTAGAAAGAGGAATTACCATTGCTGGTGACTTCAGCCTCAGAGATATTTGCTGGAGATCTTATGTGGTCATTCAAAAAATACCTTAGACGGTCATGCACCCAGCACACTTGAGATGAGTACTGACCTCATTCAGATAGACAAAAAGAAAAAAAAAAGAAAAAGAGTTTACAGATTGAAGAATTAGCAGGTGGCTGTGCATAACGATGACCATATTAGGATCAAGTAGAATAAAGCATCTACCAAGGAAATGTATGACAGAAATGTAAATGCGTCAGTATCCCCAAACTTGACGTATTAGCACATCTCACCGGCAACAAAAATTAGCAATAGAAAGAATTGACAAAACCATGGTTTTATAAAAAGATATCCACAATTCCAGAAACAAGTTCAAAACAAAAAAAACCCCTAAAACTATTAGTCTAGCTACAAGGACATTACTACTAAAGAAGGAGATAAAGAAGCAGTGGTAAAACATACAAGTACAAAAGCTGGTGGGAAAACCAAAAAGACATAAATTCAGTTAGTAAAGGATTTAAAAATCAGAATAGGAGCCTGGTATGAAAAGCCTACTGCCTGTTTCCATGGTCCCAACACAGTGAAAAGAGGATGAGGCTTATCCAGGGGGGAAGCACGACATCTGGGAGCCACGTGTGAGACTGTTGGGGCAACATGGCATGGTGCTACGCCATGCTGGTGGTGGTGCCGCTCTCCAGGACCAGGAGCAGTGAAACTCCGGCTCAACTAGTTTGTCCTGATTTGCTCTTGTGTTTCTGGACCTGTAGCTGGCCTGGAGCCTGCACATCGCTGCCCCACACAGTAGCAGCACAGCCTGGTTTGGAAAGGTCCCACAGCTTGGAGAGACATTGGAGAGACTCAAGAGACAATCACAAAAATGACCTGGGGCCAGGAGACAAGCCTACCACTGTGATCCATCTACCTGCTGCGATCATCTGACCTATATTTCTGGGACCACTTGGTGACACTTCATTTTCCCTTCTCTTTGTGGCCCAAAACACTGCAATATAAAATCTTTCAGGCTTAGCAAATGAACACGTGGGTGAAACTTACGCATGACACACGGGCAAGTAGGCTAGACGAGTTAATAGCCACTATGACCCTAACCTCTACAAACTTAAGGAGACTCTTACTCTTTCCCACAGAGCAGAAACATGTTTAACTACCCTCCAGCTAGCTCCCTCCCAGCCAGTTTGAGGTGGCAATACAAGACCTGCTCTTCATCTCAAGGCAGAAGGCATGCAAAGCCGCACTGGGGTCAGGCTGGTGGCAGAGGAACTGCATCTAACGAATGAAGGCTGGAAGGTATTTAGATACATTTGCAGGTATCATATCATAAACAGGTAAGTTTTACTTGGCTGTTTTGCAAAAACAAAGTCCAGTATTTACAAAGGTCTGTGTGAAGGTACGTGAGTGCTCCAACGAGCTTTGCTGACTCACAGAGCCTTTGCGGTGAAAGGAGACCACAAACTCTTAAGGAGAAGTGTATGCGTGGCAGGGGAGCTCTTGGGAGCGCAGATGGGGATGTTTATAACCATCAGAGCTTTTGTCATTAGAGCTGAGCCCCTTTTCACCCACAGGGAAACAAATTAAGGGCAAGAGAGTTTGGCCATTGACCAGCAGGAGTCAGGAGGGAGAGCCTGCTGGATTCTGTACAAGGAAGGATACTGCCACTGGGCTGCTGAAATTTTGGGGTAGGGAGGGGGAAAGAGTCATATATTTTAGCATTTGAATGCTGAAAGGTTTTGCAATGAACTTGAAGGTTCATCAGCTGTAGAGATGGCACGGGTTGCACTGGGCCTGCGGCTAGAAAAACAAAATCCTGTGGCACGGAGATCTTGAGAAAGTTTTCTTATAACTAAGGACCATCTTCACATATCCAAGCAGAGGGTGCCAAAGCCACAGGCTTTCTACTCACCCCCTGGCACTACACATGCCTACCCACCTTACCCTGGGGGAGGCTTGCCCATGACAGCCCCAAGCCTTGCAAGCACCTCACCATTAGGGTTGAGTCCAGCCAACCCCACATGTGGCACCGGGGCTTCCCTGCTCAGAGCAGAGGGAATTTTAAACATTTAAGAAAGGACTTAGTGGAAATCAGCTGGCTGAGCAAAGAGCTAGCCCTGAGAAAATGTGGGAGACAAACCATGCCCTCACCCCAAGGCCGAAGTGTGGGGTTAACTTGGGATTGCAGAGCAATGCCTCCATCCTCGGGGAGCTTAGACGCTACATTTGGAAGCACTTACTTTCTTTCAGAGAAAAAAATAACCCAGAGGCCTGTACATTCCTCTTCCTTCCAAAATTACTTCTCTGATCTAACCCAGGGGGTCTGGGCTCACCCCACTCTGCAGGGATATGCGAAGACCTGGGATCATTCCTCTCCCAGCTGGAGGGGATTGCCGCCCACTATTTCATTTCATTTCAAACCCAACATTGTGGGTTATCCCGAGGTGAAAATGCAGCAAGCTCCTCCTGCTGTAGGGTTTCACAGCTCACAGATAATTTATTGAGACAAGGGAGGAACAAGCCCTGTGATCCAGCAGCAGATGCCCTCACCGAGGAACAACCATGAGATCCAGCATGTACGGCACCAAAGAAGAGCTGCGTGCCCAAAAGTGCATCTGTTCCCCACCACCACCCACTAGACCAGCAACGTTAAAAAGATACTACCTCTCTTTACAAACCCTGCCTCCCTCTAGCATTAGTGTTCACCGGGGTAGGCAGCAAACTGCAGATCCCTGCACTCCCTGCGTGGTAACTTAGGCCATAGAAATGCTGTATATCACTGGAGCAGTTCCCTTAGAGGCATGCACACTGTGCTTTCCTTCCTTTCTTCGAAAGCCAGCATGAGCATTTAAAGGAAAATAATTCCTTTATCCTTTGCTTTTGCAAGTAGGAATTATCTTGTGTATCTAAAATTTCCTGGAGAACAAATGTAAGTCCTGATTCCCAAAGCTGTCAAGCAAGAGAAGAATGTAAAGGAGCTAAAGGGTATGAACATCTTGTAAAAATTAATAATTTTCATGTGTCTTTGAGAAAGATCATTTTATGTGTTTGTTTCTTTATGCAATCACAAATATATTATGAGCCAGTAGATACAAACAACAGGGGTCACTGAATTATGTTTTTTTACAATTGTTCTGGATTTGTTAGGTCTCGTGCTCTATACCTCCTATCACTTCACTTGGCTTAAAATTGGAACTATCGCTCTTTGACCTCGGACTGATTAGTTTTTCTAGACTCTTGCCCTAGATGTTCGTAATACAACAACCCAGGTTATCCAATATCTAATTAAACACAGGTGGAGCTTGAATTTCTTACAGGAAGACAGCAGAAACCATTTTGAGCAGTCTGAAAGGGAGAAGAGTGCATTGGCAGGGAAATGAAGAGAAGATGGTGGGGAAAGCAGATCGCCTTTCCATTAAAGTCAGTAACGGTGGTTCTAGCCTCTTCCGGAGTGATACCCGGTAGATTAACTTTGTCTTCTACCAGCAAATATATTCCTAAATATTAAACCAGTCTGTATGTGAAGTTTTGTGCGTTTTTGCTAGCTTCTGTTGCATTGAGAATTTCTTTATGGGTGAACAGCATTATCTGTAACCTGGAAGCATCCCTACAGCCCTCACTTAGAAGATACAGCTAGCTAATCCTCACCCGCACCTGTTTTTTCAGAGCCTTGAATCTATTTTGTATTAGGTTACTGCTCCCTGTAAAAAGCATTGCATTTCCCACCTTCTGCTGCCTGCCATTTCGCCATCGACGAAGTAAAGTTTTAGGCCTGTAGTATAGAAAATACAAAAGCAACAAACGAGTTCTTTGAGCTCCACTCAAGTATGCAGCTACTTCTAAATAAGCGGAGCTGTGCTGCCCTCAAACAAGTCTGTCCCGAGTGACCAGTTTCATACTCTGGTTCCAAATGTGCCACAAACTCCGTCACTGCGACCTTGTCTCAGAAAGCTGCTCTCCGAAAAAGATCTCAAGCTCTGCTCCAGATTAATACCTTGGGCCTCAGTTCTGCCCCCAGCTCTTGCATTTTTTAGGTATGTAACAGCCTTAGAGACAGTTAGGACAAGCACGCAAGGAGCGTGTGTTGCTGTCCTGCCACCGGAGCAGGTGGAGGTGGACCCCAAATGGGCGATTCCAGCACCGTGTTGCGAGCCATCCTCCCTGCTTCCTCATCAAAAAGGCACCAGGGTGTTAGATTTATACAGAGATTACCGTCACAGGTAAGCAAAGCAGGTGAACGCCCACGTCTGTTGGCTGTCAGTGGGCAGTGGGTGCCTAATGCCCGCCCATGCTCCCTGACAACGTTATCCCAATAACACGCAGACGCTTGCCTGTGCTACAAAACGGAAACCCCCTTTGCGCCATCTTAACTTGGATTGCCTCCTCAGCGCTCTCCTTTTCAGCGTAAGGAAACAGCAAGAGGCAGAAGGACCTTGGAGGCAGCTAGGTGAAGGCACTACTGGTGGCACGCCTTTAGCTGGCTGACGACTGCGAAGGCGATGCGTGAGATGAGCGGGGGGACGGAGCTCATCGCCCCACTGCCCAGTGTCTCCAGCACAGCCGGTTTCAGGAGACGGCCCAGCCAATGCCTTCGAGAGAGGGGGAGGCCAGAGTGGCATCGGCCGCCTTACGGTAGCGGGACACCGGTGTCTGAGCCTCTGTGTGATCACTGTAATTTGCTATCGCATGGGGAACACGGAAAACACTGGCAATGAGAGGCTGTATTTCTGTAAGGAGGGAGTTGTTCAACACCCACGGGCATGAGTACAGGCATCCAGTATGGACACAAAGCTTGCCCACATCACCCTGCCCGTGGCCTCAAGCCATGAAGCTCCCATGAAAAAATGTCACAGCAGCTCCAGCTGTCAGCCCTTTGGGACCTTCCCCGCTCTGCGGGCTGGCCACGGCACAGGGGGGCCCGCCTGGCTCCCGGGGCACCGGCGGCAGCGCTGCCCCTCGGGGCGCAGAGGCGAGGGCGCACCCCGTCTGCAGCCAGGGGCGAGGTCACTGCCACTGCAGAGGTTTTTCCTTCCACGCTCTCCCCCGTCGCAGGAAGCCTCTCCGATGTGACAGAGCGATGCGGCGCGGCGCCAGCACGCGCCTCCCCTGCTTCTGAGAACCCCGGCTCTCACCACTACCGGCCTTCCGCGAGGCCGGGCGCCGCAGCCAGCACGGCACGGCACCACACGACACCCGCCTGCTCTTTTCACTGGAATCCCTGGCTTTTGGCTATTTACATCCTTTTCTTAGAGAGAGACAGGAAGCCGAATGAATCAGAGCCATCTACGGTTACCTCCGCCCCGGCCCTTACTGGGCTCCCAGCAGTGCCCCGCACCTTGAGGGAGATACCTCCGGCTGGGCTCACGCTCTGCCTGCCGCTGAGACGGGCAGGAGGGGACCAGAAGCCCCCCAGCCTGCACCATCCCTCCTGGGGTGGCGGGGAGGACCAGGAATCGCAGTGGCCCCAGGGGGCAGGGACACCCCCGGCCTTGCTAGCCACAACACCCCCACCGGCATTTCCCACGGGAGGCAAAAGTGGGGCTGTCCTCACAGAGGCCCCTGCAGAAAGCAGAGAGAGGACAGGTCCCGGGGCAAGCCTGCAGCATCCCTGCTGCTCCAGCCAAAGCCCTAATCCTGGGTGTGCAGGGGTGCACGCCAGAGAGAGGGAGGGAGGGAGGGAGGGAGGATGCAGGCGAAGCATTTCATGGTAAGAGGGCCAGTTCCACGGAAAACTAAAAAGCAAGTTGTTCCTCTGAACGAGCGTGCGGCGTACGAAAACACCCCACCAGAGGAAGTATATCCTTTGCTCTTCTCTCGCAATACCTGGCTGACACACAGGGTTAAATGCTAGTGAGCTCCGCTGCGCGTCTTCTGCGGAAAGGTTTTCTTCCCTCCGAAACCTTGAAGAACAGGCGAAGAGCAAGGCAGCAGCTTAAACTGACGCTTCCCCAGCAAGAAAGCAAACCCTCTGAGCAAGGACGGGGTGCTTCCTTTGCGCGAGTGAATCGGATTTACAATCTCCTCTGCCCATCAGATGTCAGAGGCTGCCTCTGAACCCAAGTGATGCATCCGTGCGCTCACCACTGCCCTGTTTTAAAGGACATCTCTTGCTTCAGGGAATCATTTTGGCTGCCAGAAAACAACTGCAAGGAGAAAATGAACATGGCGTTTGGCCCGCCTTTGTCCAATCCTCCTGTCTTAGGCCTTATTAGCTGAGGGTCGGTGCTGTGAGGGAGCTCAGCCCCCACCGCCCTGAGCATGGCTGCGCTCAGCTGCTGGGACCCCCCCGAGCTGCTGGGACCCCCCCGAGCTGCTTGGATTCCTGGCCCCAGGGCAGGTTTCCCACTGGCTTGCGGAGACGGCTCTCTCCTGCACCAAACTCGCTTGTGAAATGTGCATGGGGTCCGGGGCACTAAATCAGGGCCGGGCATCTTCCCGACAGCTTTCGGGCCAGACCTTGGCAGCGCCATGCCTAATGCTGCAGCATGTGAGGTGAACCGGGTGGCTTGCTGTGGGTACACAGGGTACCATGAGGAAAGTCAGATGCCTGCGAACGGCACTTGCAGAGCCTCAAATATTTCCTATAGCGCTCTATCCAGTGCCTAACAGGCAGCAGGGTTCAGCCGAGTGGGGAAGCGATGCTGGGAAGCTCCCCTGCCACCCCGGGAAATGCTCTGTCCTGCAGGCTGCCGGCTCCCACTTGCTGTGCCGGACCCAGCTCCCAGACTCTGTGCTGGATCACGCTGCACGCCCCAGCTCTTGCACAGGAAACCAGAAGCGCTCAGGACTTCTGAGGTTCAGGTCCTTTTTGCCAACATAAAAAATTTACCAGCGTGCCAGGAGGGCCAGAACAATGCACCCTTTGTGTCTCAGTTGAATCTGCAAAACAAAGTGTATGCCTTCTCTTTTCCTCTTCTTTTCATTAAGGGAAAAAAATATCCGTAAATTCTAGTGACAGGACATCCAAAAAACCCTCTCCAATCAAAAGAACCCTAAATTTGCAAAGGCAACTACTCAAAAGGTTGGAGATGCCAGAACTGAGACTGCCTGCTCAACACCAGAAGCAGCGGGCGATTGAAATAAAGGACATATGTCCTGCCCCTCTCACGGAGAGAGGACTGCATTCTCTGGCCACGTCACACTGCCATAAAGTACCTGGAGAGAATAAATGGAAATATTTTCTTCAGCGGCAGGGGAGTGACAGGGAGAGGTGAAGCCAAGCAGCTCCGAGCCAGGGAGCTCTAGCCCGGCCGCAGTCCCTCCCGCACCCAAGCTCTGTCCCAGCGGAGAAAAAATGAAGCTCCGAGTCCAATTCGGTATCGCCTTGTTCTAGTTTTACACCAGTTGAACTCCCATTATTTGAAAACAAGCAAGCCCTTAGCTATAAAAGTCAGATTTTTTTTCTTTTTAAGGAAGGGAAAGAGGAAAGAGAAGACATTAAAGGACTCTCTACCGATAATCCATTATATGGAGGCGTTTCACGGGAGTCATTGCATAAAAAGTCATTGCCTCACGGGAGGCATTGCATAAACCCCAGTTTTTGGTCTTTCCTGAACAGATACAGCAGAAGATGCTTTTTATCAGCATCACAAATATCAAGCCATATTTTTTGGAACTTGCACTCGGATATATTTCTGCATTGTGAATGTAGTCATAACAGCTTGGGTTGTCAACTACTCGGCCCCTATACTAATTCTGAAACTAAACATCCATGCTTACAAACAAAGCAAACTATTCTGGCAGCCCAAACTCACGCAGCCATACAGAGTGCACACCCTTTATTTTCTTAATCTAGCCTGCCTCCCAATAACCAACTACTTCATTAAAAAGGTACCTTGTTTGGAAATTCAGGCAAACTCTAGGATCCATACATGTGCCAAAAGAAAGGGTTTGTTTCCAAGTTTCATTTGCTCCGTGGTTTCAGTCATTTGGTTTATCAGAGGGTGTGATTTATTAGAAAAATACAAACGGCGAAGAGAAATTAAAAATCCAGTGACCTTTCACTGCAAGGACCAGCAGTTTCACAAGGCATTCCTGATTAGAAAAGAACATCAAATGACCCACATGCTGGTAGCTGAGCAACTGCAAAGCTGACTCTTTGCAATCTACAAAATCATGGGATTCTTTTATTTTATCTTTAAAAAACATGAACAGTTAGTGTTTGTGTTCCCAAGTGGAAAAATTGTCTGAGGACCTTATTTACAGACTTGGAAGGACATGCTAATCCCTTGTCATTGCAGCCAGTTTTAGGAACTTTCAGGTTTTTCTTGGCAAATACTCAAATGCAACATTGATGTCTTGCTCAGGGTAGCTTTAGTCAACACGATTTCTGTTAAACTCACCTGCAGCGTGAATCAGGCAATTGTTTGGCCTTATTACTACCAAACAGTTATTTTAAAGAGTAATCCTTACGGTTAACAAAATGACAGCAGAGGCCTTGGCTTAGATATGCACCAGGAAGAGAGCATTTTCTTAGAAAAGCATAGTTCTCAGTAAATGATAAACCACAGAGCTACTGCTGTGCACATTAAACCACAAAGCTATATTTATATAGAATTAAGGGTCTTAAATCCCACCTCCACCCCCACCCCCCAGCTTCTGCCATCCAAGAGCAAGGATTTTCAGATGCACATCTAGAATTTGACTCCCAACACAACCTCCTGACCCACCCTATTAGGCATCCACGTTACAGCCATGGGGAATACAAACTCTTTTTCCATATGACTGTTTAATTTAAGGCATCTGAAACGTCTCCACCACTTATTATTATTGATCTTCTGGGTTACCGTGGTGCCAAGAGGCCCGACCGTGCCAGCTTCACAGCAAAGAGTCCCTCCCTCGCAGAGCTGCAGTCCAAAGAGACCACAGAGACACCAGGAGTCAGAGGAAGCAAGTGCTCTGATCCCAAACACGTACAGGAGGAAATAAATCAGTCTCCAAAACAAGCAAGCATCCCGATTCAGAAACACACTTGAAAAATGCCCATGCTTAACCCTTTTGCGGAGACCTGCGGGACTAGCGAACTCCACATGCTCCTGCTCGCCTGGGCGATGTGCTATGGCCCAGCCTCAGCCGCTGCTGCCACCAGCAGCTGCCGAGTTGGCAGGGCCACCTCAGGCTCACTTGATTTTTCCAGCAGAGAAGCATGAACAGCCTTTACAGCGTGCTGGTATCAGAAGTTGGGTCCACGTGAGCTGCACGGTTAGGAAAAGTATTTGGCAAAAGCAGCTTCTGTCCTGGGGGGAGAGGAGGGCAAGGCTCGTGGAACAGGACAACAAAACAACCCATGGAGATGTTTTCCTACGCCTAAGGTGACAGACTGCCAGTAACATTACTTTTGTGGGCTTTTTTTCACTATTTCAGATAGGCAAGAAGAAATATGAATTAATAGTGCTGCACCTGCAACAGTGCAACCCAAATCTGAGCTCCAGAGACGCAGACCGTCCTCAGGAGAAAGAGACTTGTGGGGCACATCCTGCACTCCTCCAGCCTCATGCATGTCTGTCCCCTTCCCAAGCAAACCAGAGGGAGCAGGAAAAGGGCACATGGGTCTTGTCCCAGCGCAGCCTTCAGCCACCGCTGAAGCATCCGCTGGAAGGTGGGAGTCAGAAGGCAGAGACTCACCTGAGGCTCTGTTAGCATATTATAGCATTTTGAGAGCAGCGGAGAGCTTTCTAGGCGACTTGAAAGCCTTCTATTCAGGCTAGGTTTAATCCTGCTGTCATGTAGGAAAGGCTGCTGAAGGGAAAGAGCACCTTTCAATGAAGCATTTATTGGCAGGGCTTCTCAGGAGTCAAGGGGCTGCACCTTACCATGAACAAGCCCCACTCTCAATCCAAGCTTGCAAGGACTTTGTTCTCCAGCTGACAAAGGGAAGTCTAACAAGCCCTGTCTGGCAGAAGAGGCTCCAGGTGACCACGGTCAGACAGTTTCTCGCCTTCACTGTTAGGTGAGTGTCAGGATTCGGCAATAAATCCAGCAGAATTGAAAGCTGCCCCAATACTTCAACAGTAAAAACCAAGATGCTCTTCAGAGGGTAAGGCGGCCACTAGTTGTACTAAAGCCTCAGAGCGATTGCTGACATTTTCCCTGAATGTATTTGCAATTTGGGGCAGTATTTTCTGTAAAATGGCAACTCTCTTGGTACAGAGTAATGCAGGACATCCAAATATCAGTGGAGCAGGGCCTGTGAAAAGCAGTGAGTAATAGAAAAATCAGCTTCCCAGCTCCCTAAGTCCTCGAGAGAGCTAACAACAGAGCCGTGATCACAGAGGACAGAAATTAAAATGCAGTTATAGGCAGGACAGGGGCCGTGTAAAAGCAGGATGTGCCAGCTCAGCCTGGCAGTGCCTGCCCGTGGGCAGAGCTGGCTCCAGGCACAGCCCTGAGGAGCTCTGCAGTAGTTTGTGCCATAATCTAAACAGGCTCTGGGCACCACTGAACTGAACAGTTACTCATTACTATGCTTGTTGGCGTGAGTTGGGCAAAGATTTCATGCACCCCCCTCTGACCCTGTAAGGCTGACAGCTCTGGGAGGAAAGTAGGAAGACTCCAGCGATGCCTAGGAAAAAACCAAAACCATTGGGTGACTCACTTTTCCATATCAAATATGATTATTTTGTATCTGTAAAGATATTTAATCCCACAGAGACTCCTACATCAAGTTCACTCACTTCACAAAGCAAATAATAATTTTCCTTCTCTTAAGCCAGCTGATTCGGTGGGGCACCTGTTATCAAGGAGAGTCCAAACACATGGGGCTGGGCTGAAGGTACAATTGGCTGTTTGACCAAGGGTGACCGAGGCAAAACACTACGTACTGCAATTTCCAGGCTGCTGAGGAAAGAGGCAAACGTGGGTTAAAAGTACTCAAATGACCCAGTGTGGAAATACAAATATAATTCTAGTACCAATGAATTCTGTATTAACAACGTATTCACTGGCAGGAGGAGAGGAACATTTCTGTTACGTCTCGAAGGCAAGTGGGAAAGCAGCATTATGCTGGAAATACAAATACTGCTTCAATAACCCTTACTATGTCTAAAGGGGTTTCTGTTTGGGGATAATTAACTTTCTTTCCCTCCAGGCACTGCCTTATATAAGTGTTTTGAATAACAAGGAAAACAATGACTGAAATAGTCATTGTGCTCTGTAAGCTCACGTGCCCCATAACCTCCTAATGGGAGACACTTTGGACAAGTTTTATTTCCTGATCCGCACATGCAGCTCCCACTGAAGTCAGCGAGAGCCCCGTTTATGCTTCTCCAAGAAGAATTTCACCCATAATGTTTAACTACGATGAGCACGAAACAAACCCGTCTTATTAGATATTGGATGACTGGAAAAACGCCCCAAGTATTTTTAGACGGCAACCTGGAGGACGCTCCAGATCCCTGGGTTTACCATGGTTCAGCTCTAATTTATGAAGCAAGAGTCTGGCGAGAAGAACAAAAGCATGTGGACACAGCTATTGCACATCTCCTGGTCAGTTCTTAAATGGAAAAATGGATGAGATACCTGAGCTCAGAATAAAACTCTTTCCGTCAAGGGAATACACAAACTGAGTGGGTCTTGAAATGTTTCAAGGCAGTAAGATAACACGAAGGTACCACTCTAACACTACATCACTAGATATTACACAATTATTATTGTAAGAAGGAAAATACTCATCTTCTTTTTTGTGAGTTTACTGAGCAAGGGAATCCTTGTGTCATTTATTCAAAACAAACTAGAAGGGGAAAAAAACACCAAACAGACCAGCAATTAACAGGTGGGGAGAGGACGAACAAAATCTCCCACTTATGGACCCAAAATTGTGTGTTGGATAGAGCACGGCACGGGAGCAGCCTCAGATGAGGGACCAACCAGTTCGTGCTTGCCACTCGGATTAGCCGGCACCTAAGATGAAAAGTTTAATTGCTGTATAAAATTAAGGGGGGGGGGTGTTCTAGTTTATGTCTCCAGACTAGCTGATGATATACTCTTGGCATTTCTATAACCTCAGAAACTTGCAGATATAAATTTAAAAGAGTGGCTTAGATCTGCAGAAACTTTAAAATGTAAGTGCCTGGGGAAGCAAGGAATCCCTTTTTAAAAGGAAAGGGATTAGGCAGAAGAAACGTGAAGAACTGTAAAAGGGAAATATCAATGGAAGTGTAGCAAAAGCCTTCCTGATGAGATCAGTTTAGCTACAGAAGGAGTAAAACCACTATCACTGGATGCATATAAACTTTTACTAGGCTGTCATAGATGTCTTGCATCCTCGCTTGCAACCTTTTCTGGTTAGAGCTTCCTTTGTAACAGATGGGTAGGCATGAGGGAGCAAAGAACTGGTTCCCAAACACTTCTATTACCAAAAAAGTTAAGGCATAAGGCAGCAGAAAAACTTTTCACTCTTGCAAGAGGCGAACTGAACAAAATCTGCAACACCACATGCCTTTTCAGCAAACCGTACCAGTTTTGCACAGAGTGGAGGAGGTAATTTTACCTGTTTGTTCAGATACTAACAGATGGGAAGGCTGGGAGGAGAAAAGCTACCCAGCTGTCTCTGGAAATTCTAGTGGCGTCAACAAATGTTTGGTTTGATTGCCCCCAATATCCTCGGCTCCAAATAATCCTTCCTTCACTGTGCCACTGGAGGTTCGAAGAAAATCGCACCTCCTTGCAACTGCGGCAATCGAAAGGACCTTATTTGGATTCCTCCCCCCAGCTCCACTTTGCACTGAGAATACATGGCTTCAAGAGCATTCACGAAGGGATTTTTTTCCTCCTCTGGCTTAAACAGTGAATGGCAGAGCTCCGAGTCTGAATAAACAGTGTGGGTGGTGACTGCTCTGTGAGGCCCATGTAAAGGATGCAATCATTTTCTGACTGTGTTCAGCATTAAATCATGTGAAACTAGCTTGATTACCACACATAACATTGACTCTGTTACAGACTATAACGTACCGTGTATCCTTCCCTAACTTTGCAGGGGAAAAAAATAACAATTAATTCTCTTAGCTTCAAGTGTTTAATTGTGTATAAAGTTCATTGACCTCACTAGTTGCTGTCAGATGATCTTGCTAAGGCCTGTGAAAAACATCCCAGGAATGCAGTGATGTGGGCAGAAACAAAGTGAGTTCATGCCACAAAATGCTTTAAATGGAACAAAATCAGCAACCATCCGGAGAGCCTGCACTGAAAACAGGACTTCGGAATAATCGCTGGTTTAACCTCACCTAAGCACGGCTAGTCCTTGAAAAGAGGCTGTTACAAATCATAGCCTTTAAAAAAATAAATCCTTTAGGGATCCTGCATGTGACTACATGAAGTAACTTTGTTTACTGGGAAATCTCTGCAGCTGACTGGGAGTCAATGTTTTGGAATGACTGGAGAAACTGGGACACATAGGAGATAAGCTGGGAAGAGGGGAACCTGTTTTTGTGCCCTGTCCAGTTCCCATTAAGGGCGACCATAGATAAGTTGCTTTCCCACCGCACAACTCAATTTCTTCCTGAATAAAAATGGAAATAGGACTGCTTATCTACATGCAGACACGCGACGCTTTTTTCTAGGCAGGGAAGCCAGTATTAACGGGAGGAATTATCACATACTTGACACATACGTGAGTATTCGTGCTGCATCGTTTTTAACATCTCTCTGAAACGCAGCTTCTGAGCTGTGTTAGAGGAAATCTTTCCCTGAATGACCCCAAAGAAGTGTGTTGCATTGCCCATTTCACACGCCGTTACTGAATGAATAAAATCAGCACGAATTCTGTTGGTAGTGTCCATTAAAATATAAACTGCTCCTCTTACGTACTTTTCACAATTGACCTATGCAATTTCAGAGGGATGTCACAGCCCAGTTTTCTAGGGAAGCAGCGCACGAACCACTGATTAGATGGCAGCTTTTGTTAAGCCTTAAATCTTAGCACAAGTTGAAAGCACATCTGCCAAATCTCTGTCAGACTGCAAGGCCTTTGGGCAGAGACCAAGACCGCCTATGGGCACGGACGGCATTTTGAACATCCCCGCTCTGGCCTCGGGGCGATGCAGGCAGATGAGCCCCATATCTCACCAGGGCTGGAAGCACTGGCACAGAGCTCACCCCGCTTCTGGTGGTTTTGTGGGTGCCTGAGGCAGAGCCTGACCATGCCCATGAAGTGTGACCAGGCAAGCATCACCGCAGGGCACCTCGTCGTAGGCATTTATTTCCCATCCTCTCCTGTGCTGCTCTTGCCGCTCCTTCCCGCCTCCTCTCCAAAGGCTGATGTACATGAGGAGGGAACATACGGCTCGTAGACAGTAACAAGGTGGTTGAAAAGCTGGTCTGAAGTGATGACCTAGGACATGGGCTTTCATCACATCCAGTACGTTGCCTGACAGCAGCTCTCTGCTTGCTTGCGAGCATCGTTGTCCAAATCCTTTCCAATATACATCTGATATTTTGCATTTCTTATGGCGGCTACAGCAGATAAGCTCCTGAACAAATAATTCTGGTGAGACCATTTTCCATTTGGTTCTTTGGTTCATTTTGGTGATCATAACAGGCTTGGATTATAACTTCTACCATCTGGAATTTAATCTTCTTCACAGACAGATAAAACCAGATAATAGCCATATTAAATTGTGGATTATGATTTCTCTTGGTATTAAGTTCTAAAGTCTTACCCCAGAAGGGTACAGGATTAAGACAACCTATACTATTAAGTGCACTGGAAAAGATGTAGTTCGTCATTTCTCATATCTATTTTCTCTATTCATTATCAATGATAATAGTGGCCTTAATCTTTTAAGAAAATACTCCAATCACACTCTGTAACCAAAACAAAGTGTATGCAGGAGAAGGGGGTTTAATTAATTTTTGCTTTCCATTGCCCAGTTGCAAGTGTTTGGGTGGGAGGGGAGGGGGATGGAGGAGGAGGAAAAAGAAGAAAGTGTGATGCAACTTCATGTTTATGGGAAAAATATTCGGAGGACAAGATATCTATGAAATCAATGGGTTCCAGGCCTCAGCCAGCATTTCATGCTTTTCACAGATGGTGACATATTGGAATGTTTTCCCAAACAGCAAGAAGCCAAAATGGGGTTTCTGCAGCAGCAAATAGGTAAGAAAACTCTAACCCAGTTCCTCAAAAAGCTACAAAATATCACGCAATTTTAAGGTACTTTTGAAAGAAAACCTTAGTACACAATGACATACCATCCTTCTGGATCGTATTTTTGCTAATAATAGAGCAAAATACCTAAGCAGTAATAATAAGAAATAGCTTTCTGAGCAACACTCACACATTTAAAGGTACCACAAAGACTTGGGTTTAGTTCAGTCATTTCCAAAGTTCAAGATAAATAATCTGTAATAAAGGACTTAATGTAAGTGCAACCCTATTTTATTACCCAGAAAACTATGCTCCACCAGAATAAACTGAGAGAGAATTCATGGGGTTTGCAACTTGTCAAAAATGGAGAAGACATTAAACTTGCCTTAGGGGAAATAAAATATATATATTATACACTACGCAATACCTGGGCATTAAGATTTCCTCTTACCTGAAAATGGCATTCTCCTTTGTTAGGACCCGAAAAATACAACACTAGTAATCCAAGAACAGCTGGTGAAAACCAAATAAACCTGGGAAACCATCTGCATATCAATTCAGAAATTCTTGCCACATCACTCCCTTTCTTTAATTTTATTTCAGGAAACCTAACGCATCCTGGAAGCAGGAGTTTTATCTGAAAAAATCGTGTACTTCAGTCACGTTTGATACTAAACAGCACCTTGAATCCTATTGTCCCATCTCCTGCCTGCTGTTTAAATCCAAAATGATTTTAGCAGCCCACTAGCTAAACTTTCCTCGGACTAGCAACCCCTGCTTTGTACCATCTGAATGCTGCGTTTCTTGACTGTATGAAGAAGGGGCTTGTTATGGCTAATGGTTGCTGACACAATGGACAGCAAAAGCATGTTGAAATTTGAATTAAGATGACAAGTATTATCTATATATACACGAATAAAGACTTTTATTTATATAAGGTTAGTATCCCCACATAGTATAGAGCTAGAACATTGTTTGGATACTGTTGCAACAGTATAATCCCAGCGTTCCCGTGGGATACGGCATGTGTTTCTATCCCTGGTGATTTATGAGCTATTGGGCCTTAAAACTCTTGCTGCTTCTCTCCTCCAGTAACTTTTCACTGGCACGGGTCCAGCTCTGACTATAGCCAGTCCACAGCCTTTGACAATTAAAAATACTCGGTGCCTGTTCATTTCGAGGTGAGGGTCCGCACAACCCACTCCGCAAGGCCAACGGCTGGACTCGCACGGTCTGATACAACCCCACCATGTTCAGCAGCGCCGTCCTGATTTACACCCCTTCAGCATCTTATCCACAATCCCACATCAATACATTAAAGAAACACCAAAAATTTAAAAACAAACAAATCGACCCTGCATTCCCATTAAGATAAAAATGTGAAATGAACATAAAATGAAGGGAGATACTGTTGTCACTTCAAAGAGTGAGGATTAAAGGACTCTGGCCTCATCAGATAAGACTCTGGATTTTCTTGTCTAGCACTCTTGTTTTAATCCATTTTCCAGTTCTATATGAAATTAATTATAGCTAGATCTGCACAGCATTTAAGGACATAAATCTATCCTACAGTGTATTTGAATTTAAAATATACACAGCCTAATATCTTTCATGCCTGAAAAAAATGGAAGCGAAATCTCAGGGGGAACAGAGCAATTACCTATTTCAGTCAACGTGTGAAGATTAGTCAAATAAATGGGCTAACAGGCCCACCAGCTGGAAAAATTAAACTGAAAGCCTGCTTCTGAATATATGCATTATATCACCCTTAGCCAGAATGGCTTTAATTATTCTTAAATATAGCAGTGGAATGACAAATAGGAAAATCTTACAGCCCTTTTCTCCCACAATGGAGAGAGAGATGAAAAATGCCATAATTATAATTTTTATTGCCTTTAGATAGATGGGTAGTCTTCTGGGTCACAGTAATCCTTCTTGGCTTTTTATATCATCTATTTAGCCTGAGGATCTAAAGATATTTTTTTAAGTGCTTGTGAATTCTGTCACTCATCCGTCATCTGCTGGGTATGGAAATAGCGTTGGGCCCATTTTGCAGGCGGGGATAAACACCGCTGCATCGGTGACAAAGCACGACCGCCAGCTGAGCCCTCGCTGTCAGTTCCCTGCTTGGACTATCAGGCCACTCAGAGAAGTCAAGAAATGTAGGGTAGGATGCATTTTACCTAGCTTGAGTTGTCTTAAAACTGCAAGTCCAGACTAAGCTAATCATGTAGATTTTTTTCCCTGGATGAATCATCTTGCTTCGCCCTACCTATTTTAGGACAAGATGAATCACCTTCTGAAAGCGTCTGTCTGCTGGATGCCTAATTTTTAGATATCTCAAATCCATCCTACGCAGAAAAGCACAATCATCTCTAACTTCTAAATAGTTAATAAACTCTATAATGAATCTATCTAAAGCTAGTAATGTGTTTTATCTAGTATTCTTTGACGGTAATTACAAACATATTGAATTCTTAATTTTCATAATCTCAACAATTTCTCCTGACAGAAAACAAACAAAAGAGCCACTATGTTTCAACCGAAAATGCTTGAAGAAACTGTTACTTCGTCAGGCACACTACACAATTGAAATAAAGTCTCTCAGTCGAGATGGTGAGGAAGAGAATACAAACACATACTCAAACTTTGCAGCAAACATGCCTTTTTCTGTAGTTCTAGCTTTCTACGTGTGTTTTAGGAGGGCCTGAATTTACATTTGTGTTTTCTCTCCAGTCATCTGCTAGATGGGTTCCTTCTTGAACGTGTGCTGTCAGGAGACCCAATTTTGCCTGAAACAACAGAGAGCTCCTGGGTCAACCCCACTTTGATGCTACAGCTGGACACAAATCTCTGCTCCCCATATAAACCTGTGCCTGTTGCTCACTCTACTTTTGGTGTCCAGTCCCAAAGAAGATGGTGGAGCTCAGTACAGATCTAGCTGGAGGAATTAATTGCTTTAGGATGACAGAGATGACAGAGAGTTTCCCCTCTTGGGAAAACTTCCCAGTGAATTCCCACGTGAGAGCCAAACCCCTTCCAAGCCATCAGCTTAAAAATAACACGTTGGGTTTTGGAAAAAATGTAATTCTGGGGGGTTTGTGTAGCCTCTATTTTTGACCCTTTAAGGTTGCACTGGTGTTGAGTTTTCAGAGGACTTCTCTGCAACCAAGAAACTTCTCTGCAATCAGCTCCAGAAGCGGAGGCCTTAAGAACATCAGTCAGGGTGAGACTCAGCCCTGTAAGACTTGGCAATGCTGCCAATGTACGTGGCAGCCCGAAAGGCCTCTGAAACCCAAGAGGCCCATCTGAGCAGAACTACAGACAGACAAAAAGCATCTCCGCTCCCACAGTGACAAGTGCCTTAGAGATGCCAAAAGGCACTTACAACAGCAAGTCAACAGACAGACTGCCTCAAATTCAAACTGATGAGTCTCTATTTCATGACTGATTTCACTCTTACGGGTAATCCCCAGGGTAAAAATTTCTCCCTGTTTCATGCCAAACCGCTACCAACAGGTTTTAGGGAGGTTCTGCATAGCTTGGGGATTTTTCTTCAAGCGTTTTGAAGCCTACATGATGAAAAACATGGTGACTAAAACTGAAAGCCTGGGCATTCTGCACCATATGTTACTGCTTTGCCATAGAAAACTTCAGGGTTTTAGGGTTAGCAACTGGGAAATGATGACCTCCTGCCCATGAAGTTGCAGGTATTTAGCACGCTCCCACTACTGCACCATTAGTTCTTTGATTTCGTAGGCAGAAGGAACAGAGGTGGGCTTTTTTCTTAAATCTGTTTCTCTAAAAAAATGTCTTTTAAAACCCCTCAGCAGAAATGGACTTAGTGGATGTGCAGAGATCATAGAAGGACTTCTTCCCTAGTCCCAAAGTGCAGTTTTCCTGCTTTAAGCAGTCAGCTTTTACATTGTTGAGTTGAAAAGCAAAGCTTCTGAATGTGACCTGATGTGACACTAATATTCTCGAGTCTACCAGCATACCGGCAGAAAAAGATCAAAGCTCTGTGAACTGCTCCTGTTGAGCTATATGGACAACTTAAATGATAACAGCATCAAATTACTGCATTGCTGATAGTATTAATGGAACAACTCCCTCCCCGGGTGTAAGGGCTGAGCCAGTGGTTATGGGTGAGCCTGAATGAAGCTGTACTTCTTTTCCCCAACCTCTAACCTTACAATATCTTCTCTATATAAATAGCTGACAAAAATACAGAGGCTCTTGAATCTTCCTCTACTTAAGCACTGAAATCCAGGGAAAAGATTATATTACATTTTACCTTACGATGAACTAATTCCTTCTCAGCATGTCCATTCCAACGCCAGGCTTGTGAACTATGCCATGACAGCTAGAAAAACTGGCAGTAAGCATAACTTACTGCTAAGGAAGCTACTCATCTAAAAAAACAGCAAGGAGAGGGTTATAAACACCAAAATATTGTAACGCAAGTTCTACTAAGATATCTATGTAAGTAAAAAGTGAATAAAGGGTGGTAAAACTGAAGGCACTTTCCTTATTCTGGGTGACAAGATTATTTGGGATTAACTTCTGTATTGGATGGATGACTCTGAGTACACTGTGGGTAAGAAGGAAATAATACACATTTTTGTGGCTACAAACACTAAACCAAAAAACTAAACTGTCTGGCTTTATATTGCTAAAACACAGAGTTGTGGAAACACTGCTAAAGTTTTGTTGGTACAGACCATGGTACTAATCTTGTCTCTTTCTCAGTTTCTTTATCTCGTGCTTTATCTTCCCTTTACTTTCTACTTTTTCCCCTTTTTCCTTTTCTCCCCCTCCTTCTCTCCCGCTCAGCGTTCAGTTTCTTTCTGTCTCAGGTAGAGCATGGTCGGTTAGCAAGGAAATCCTGATGCAATTGTGATGCTTTCCTGTCACCCTTCATTACTCACTAAGGCTATAAAAGCACAGTGAATGATACCATTATTACTAAATAATTTCTGCACAGATTAGATTTCAATAGCCTAATCTTCCCCTTTTGTTTCATTTTTAAAAAAACACTTCCTTTTTTCGGTACAGCACACGGAGGGCACAAGAACAGCTACAGCTGATCTCTGGACATCCTCTTTTTTTTTTTTTGCACCGCTCAGGCTGCGGCGGCGGCACCCCACGAGGCCACCTCGGCGGCGTAGGGTGCTCGTGGGGTACACCAGTGGGGCGGCCCACCCTCCCACACCCCGTCGGCACCGTCCCCTCTGGTGGGACGCTGGCCATTGAGGTGGGCGGCTGCTTCCTGAAGGTCCTTGAGAAGATGGACTGCATCCCTCTGCCTCCCTGTACCCACGGGGGAGTGAGAACCACAGCTTGGCTGCCAGCAATGTGCTGCTGCACTCAACAGGAGGGCGGTGATGTCCCCACCGTGGGATGTAGACAGAGATGGGGTTACCACGTTTCCCGAGGGTATTCCACGAATAACCCAGACCTAAATAACCCAGACCTTAGGGGGAGCTGTGGGTGGACAGGATTTGGAAACTCAGTCCTAGGCTTGAAAAAGCAGGTCCTAACATCTCCTCTCCATTTGCCCCGTTAGCTGTAGCCACACTAACATCGGCGAGATAAAAGACGAGAGACTTACATACTGCGTCTACTGCTTCCCCCTTGGCACTCTCCTGCCGCTTCCATACTCATTCCCATCTGTGCAAAGTGCATGTAAAACAACTTAACCCCTTGCCAGCCAGACATTGAATCGCGGTATTTGAATCGTTCTCGGTTCCTGGGCCTCCTTAGGTACATAAAAGCCACGTCCGCGCTTTAGGAGGCGGCTGAATCGCAGCCTTTGTGCGCTGGGCGCAGGGGAAACGGAGCCGGGCTGTGGGCATGTGCCAGCCCCCGCCGGGTAAGAGCTGGCATCGTCTGCCTAACGAAGCGTCGACATTTCTACCAAGCACACTGAGTAAATTTTCAATCAGGCTGTACGTAGTAAAATAAACGAGCCCAAACTTCCTAAAAGCAGGAAAGTCTACAATCAAAACACACAACAGAAAGACCTGGATTTCCTAGCCTGGGCAAAGAGCAGAGAGGGCACAACTTTCAGAGCATCCTTGAAGGCGAGATTTAGAGGACCCTCAGCAGCAGCACCCAGCGCCTAAGGGAAGGCACCACGAGGAAAGGGGGTGCGAAGGATGCTCCGCGCTGCAGGACGTCACCCAGGGGTGCTCGAGGGGGACGTGCCGGGCAGGCGGACAGTTTTGAACATAGCGGCTCTATGCAAAATAGTCTTCGCTGTGTCTTGTTTCCACTGGGCATACGTATCTCCCTGTCACAGAGCAGTGAGCGGCACCGAGCGTACACGGCACGGCAAAACAGAAGCGGAGGAGCTTTACGAGGCAGCAGTAATTCCAGAGTATGTCTTCCAAAGAATGGAAGCAAATAACTGGCAGTCTGCTACGTGAAAAGGTCTTTCAGCAAAGTTTTTCCAGCTACAGTGAGATACATCTAGGTACATATTTACAGTTAAGACACCAGGGAGATAATCTATGTACATATACTTCCAAAGTATGTTTGGACAAGAACTGGAATTTTCCTCTGCAAGTAGCATAACGACTAAATATTTAAATGGTTAGAAGGCCAAACAATCGCAAACAAGTCAGTAACAACCTTAGTTCTCTCAGTTCCTGGTATCACCCAAAAGGACAGCTGTAAAACAGGCCCTGAGTAAGCCCAAAATTATTCCTTAAAACTGAACATACTACTACTAATAATATAATAATAATAATAATAATAATAATAATAATAAAGCGGCTATATGGAGTGGAAATATGTATACCTCCCTTGGAAAAGCTACAAAAAGACAAGGCCAGCGCTTTGGAGAGCTCACCATTTTTTCATGTACCAATCACCAAACACTTCTCTGATAAACTGTTATGCAGACTGATGCTTGACGGAGTTTGGACTAATTAAATAGTCTTATGTCAGAGACAGACTCACAGAAGAGCCTTATATGGGTACCCAACATCTCAGCAAACGCACCGAGTTCTGCCTGCTCAACTGATGCTGTGTCCTGCAGACAAGTCGTGATTGCTGGCGCCTTAGCGAGCCCACCCTCCGCGAGTAATGACCGACCGGGCTGACTACGAACAGCCAGCGATGTCTGGTGGCGAAAGGCTGCTGTCGTCCCCGGTGCGGGAGGGCGACGGGCGCAGGGGGCATGGGGAAGGACATCGCGTGAAGGAAGAAGCGAAGCACTACAGATGTCCCGCCGGGACAACGCCGCAGTGTTCCCGCTACATGCTGGCAAAGAGGAACACAAGCGTGAGCGCAAACGGGGTTTGTGTGCATTCAATGAAATCGGTTTTGTACACAAAGAGGATTTCAGCTGCTGTGAGGCAGATGGAAGGCGCTTTTGGCTGCGCTGAAATGTCTGGTACTGCCTGCGTTCGGAAGCGTGCGTGGGGCAAGAACAAAATACACTACTGTGCAATGTAAGTCGTCCGGTAAAAAATTAATTCAGCGCAGAGCTATCCCAACTACAGAAAAACAAGGAGGAGTGGATGGCTTACCCTGCCGCTTTGCTCTTTCCTTTCTCCCAGAAGAAAGAGAGCTGCTCACACTGTTGGTCATGAACCTGGGCAGCTCAAAGGAAGGCGAGGGGACAGCAAGTGTCAGAGGGCAGCAACAACCACGAGAAACTTCTTTTTCAGAGCAGAGGAGAGTGAAGAGGGAGCAGCTACAAACGGGGAGCCTTTACCTTCGGCAGGGCACCGCTCGCCTCCTTTAGTCGCCGGCAGCAGCTCCGTTCTCCGGGCTGGGGGGAGGCGTGGGCACCTCCAGCAGCGACTACAGCTCACGCTCCCTCTGCTCTCCTCTCCCCCAGGAGCCGAGCGGCTTCTGCATGGCTTTCAGGGTGGCACGGAAACAGGTGAACCAAAAGGGAGTCCCGCTTTCAGAAAGTTTGAGAAACTCTTTACTAGACCAGCTAGTTCATCCTACTAGGGCGATTGCATCACTTAAATATCTGGTTTGCTAAACTCTTTAATTGGGCAAGTGTTTTTCTATTGAAATTTGCAGGTCTCCGTAGATCGTTTACCTTCCAGTACCCCACGCCTGTTAAAAATCTTTCTCCCAGCACTGTTTTGTATGGTGCTAATGTCAATCCACATCAAAGTCCACAGGAATTCTACACATGTGAATCCAAGTTTAAGCAAGGGAAAAAAAAAAAGGGCTCAGATTTTTATTACGTGAATTTTATTGGAACATTCCCTTCATGTCCCTACATACAGAAGAGCGTCTGGATTCAGTTACAGCTGCATTTACTCCCACACATCTGCTCCCTTATTGTTATAGTTACCTTTTCTCAGGCGATTTAAGAAACTACCCCCCCCAAAAAAAAAGCCCTTCACCTTTAGGTCCATGACGACGAAGATCAAAAAGCCTTTGGCATTCCTGCACCGTGACATGAATTATGCTTTGAAGCTGTTTAAAAATTGCTTCTAATTTGAATGCTGCCGTTTGACAGCTGGGTTTCTAACACCGGCGTGCAGCAGGGCCGGTGCCCTTCCTCTCCGTGTCGGTGTACAGCTTTTGTTTATAACGCACAACCTGTCTGTGAGTGGTGTTTCACTGGAAGGGACGTAAGGCAAGGTATAGCGAATCTCCCTAGCAACAAATGTAGAAACAGAAAAATAAACTTTGGATGTGCCGGCTTCAATTGATTACACAAGCTGCTGGGCTGGCTGCATGATGGAAAGCAGTAGGAGGACAGCCCTGAACGGGGCTGAGTTTGCCGACGGAGGATGTCAGCGGGATTAAAGGTACCTAGAACATTGAAACATTGTGCCAAAAATCTTATTTTAATAGAGTAATAGAGTATGAGGTGAGATACTTCCCTACTTCCCAATTACACCTATGTGCAGAGCCTCCGTGAGGCTGTCAAGACCAGATCTTATCGTGGTCTCACTGCAAAGACAAATCCCGCTCTGGCTGAAGGCAGGAGCAAAGTTCTGGTTTATTTCAGTGCTAACGAGGGTGGGCACTAAACGCATATGTTGATGAAACTTAATGTGGGAAGGCAGACGAGGATGCCAGGGCCATCAGGGATGAAGCACTGCAGCAGCACAGCTAAACATACACCCTGGCAGGGGGGCTTGGGCAAAGCGGGGAGAAAGGAGGAACCACCGAGCTCCGGCAGCGACTACAACCGACACGGCTGTTACTGACATGAACAAAAAACACAGTCCATTTTGGATTGCTCTCATTAGCTGGTTAAGGCCAGCTAGTGCGTATTTGGGGTTGGAGCTTGAACGGATTCAAAGACAGACACCGGCTGCGTTTTCTATGCAGGAAAACACGAGCTAGGTCCCAGAAGCAGTCATTTTCCAGGGAGACAGTTTAAAATGATTTGGTTTTAAGAATGGGTGGACATGATTTAGAAGAACCAAACTGGCGTATCAAGAAACATGTGCACGGCAGGGATAAAGGTTAAGACAAGGGGAGGCATAGCTTATCTGAACTATCTCCTAATAACCCCACCAGTGAGCTAACATTACTGGGACCTGAAATTATGTGGGCAGACAGGGGTGCAGGCTGCAAGGCTGCCTTTGCCCTGGCCAATGTGCCGACTGCCCTGGGAAGATGCCAGTTAGTCTCGACGGCAATGTGTGCGTTATCCTCCCAACCATACAGCAGCAGTCCTGTCTGAGACCTGTAAGTAAGGAGAAACAGTGTATTCTTCAGCTTGTAAATTAATTTAATTCCTGGAGTGCACTTACAGGGTGCCTGAGGCTTACGAAGGCAAAGTGGAGCTAGAGACAGTACATTAGTCTCTGGAGAGACATACCAACTGTTTCACGTCCTGATGGGGGGTAGGGTGGAAAACAGTTGTATATGGTCTGCACCATCCACTTGAAATGAGAATATTTTCCCCTTACTTTCCCATACTATTTAAAAACCATATACGTGAATAAATATAGGAAAATAGCAACTTCACAGAGATGCATTAAGTCCAGATCCTGCGGTATACCTCTGAGGTGCAATGCTGAAATAGAAACAGCAGCCTTCTCCTCCTACAGAGCATTACCAAGAAATAATGATTCTCTCTGATGAAGAAACAGATTAAAAGGGAAATTAAACTGCAGATTTAATTTCAATAGTGGTGCACCCAAGTCAGCTCATAAATAAGCCAATCTCACCATCTCAATTAGGCATCAATAGAGAATTAACGTTGGCCTTAGGAAAATTTTAAGCCTTAAGAAAAGGAAAGGGTAGATGAGTGTTCCCCTTTCAAACATAAATCTATAATCAACCCTCTCAAAACCAAAGATGGTTAGGGGCTGATGGTAGGCAAATGTAATTTAATAAATATATAAAGGGTTTTCATCTCACTGAAGAGGCAGGGTTGGCCCCAAAGCTGAGATTCAAATGCTCCTAAACTTTGTGGAGGTCTAAATATAGACCGGTTATATCCAGACGTTGTGACTAGCCCATATATTTCTAATAAGCTATATCGAGAGCCTGCATTCAGATACCTTACCATACTGAGACACCTCAGATGCAAAGCTCTTCTGTAGATCCCAAGCCTCGGTTTCCATATGAAATCCCCTTCCAAAAGCTTACAGTAAATGCCAGGGGTTTCTGTTTTGGCGTCCTCATTTCTCCCTCCCAAAGAGCAGTGGTTTGCACAGTACTGAGTCAGAATATCATGTCTCCAGCTCAGCTTGAATCACTCAGGTAAGGCACAATGCAGCTGATCGCTTAGAGCACATAATTATAGCATCCCTGAGCTGCTCAGAGGATGCTAGCACTGACAAAGTGGGAAAGGCTAAAAGCATCATATTAAAATGTCATAAAACATTCATTTTGCATGATTAGAGAAACTGGTAATTAGCATTTTTCTTTTAGTGCTTGACTTTTTATTCCAGCTGCTCTAATCCAGCTTCTTTCTACAGCAATTATTGCCAGGAAAGCTGAATTTGGCATTCTTTTCATGTCCACTTTAAAACCTGCTCTGTAATCTGTCAGCTAGGCAGGGCTCATATGCAGTATTTGAAGATAAGTGAGGGGTTTTTTTCCCCATAGTCAAATTATGTTCATAGTAAGCTTCAGTTGCTAAACACTGAATTGTAGGAATACGTCCATATTCTATTAAACAAATCATATAAATATGTTTCATCTCTGTTAGTCTAGATTTATCTTGCCAAGGCTGTAGCTTTGTGTAAAAGGGCTGACCCCGGGAGTGCATATGTCAAGCTGAATTAAGGAAAAGCAAAAAAAAAAAAAAAAAAAAAAGGTAGAGCCATATCTAAACTTCCTAAGAATAATAGGATGTTGATTAAATTGTTAGAAAGTTAAATAAACAAGCGATTTTTTTTTAACTGTCCTCTGAATGCCTCAGACTTTCACTTGCCCTAGCTGTCTCTGGAGGTAAGGAGGAGAAATAGCCCATTGCTAGAGGGCACGCAGATTTCAGGAGGCAGCGCTCTGCCAAAGCTTTCTGAGTGACAGTGGGTAAGTCACTGAAGCCTGGGGCATTTTGACATCTCATTTCCATCAAACTAATTGAGTTGTTGTAGGAGTAAATAGAGAACAGAGTTTTGCAGCGGAAGGGCAAGCTAACGTCTGCTTCAATGGGTAAGGCAAGCAGCTGCGTTGCTCTAGCGAAGAGCCGTGCAGGGGCGGTGGGCTGGCCTCTTGGAAAGCAAACACCAGCACCATCCTGTTAGGAGCACGGCTAGCAAACCTGGGTCAGGAAGCACGGAGAAACAAGCCGTTGCAGGGCTCTGGCCAGGCACCGTTGCTGCTAGCGGTATCAAGAGAAAAAGACAAAAGCTAGCAGGTGTGCCCAAATCTGGTGGCTGCGTCTGACCGTGAGAGGGTCATACGCTACTTGGTGCAGACTCGGGTAACATTGCCACGTCTGTGCCACAGGTGGGGAACCACTGATGCGAGGGGTGGAGAGGGTATGCTTTGGAGGCTAAAGTGGTCATCCATCCCTCCCCTGCCTCTGAAGGGTTTTCACCTGGGTATCACTTCTGTCTGGCTTTAGGAGAGCTATCCTGGCTCATGTTCTGCAAGCTGTTTGCCACCTTTCACTTCCCTCAGGAGACACCTGCAAACCCTGAAAGCTCTTGACCTACGGGAGAAAGATTTCCTTGGCACTTAAGCTAAATTTTTGCTTTTTCAGTGGCGTTCTGCCCCCGCCGAGCTCTTGCCGTCAGTCCCCATTACACCAGCCCTGCTTACCAAGAGTCAGTCGCCCCGGCCACCCATGAGCTGAACTGCCTCCACGCTGCTGGAAAGCCATGCAGCCACGTTAGCGTGGCACCTTACTCCAGCCACTGTCTCCAGCTTCCCAGCAAGTGCATTACCTTGGGGACAGCCTCATGCTCACCCATGTATATAGACTTTGGACTGGAACTGGCTTGACCTTCAAGCTGTCCTTGGTGGGTAAGCGGGGCGAGCGCAGGATTGTCTGCATCCCCCCACTGTGACCCACAGCCACTTAGAAAAACCAGAGGCATCTTTCCTCATCCATGTCTTTTTAGCACTCCCCTACTAACCTGCTTTTGTTCTTTCCTGAACCCCTGCAGAGCTATCAATCTCTTTCTGACAAAAAGTGTCAATTTTTCCAATTATAGCAAAGCCGTACAGAAATGCAATAGCATTTCTTGGCTCATTAGTAATTTCAGAGACGTAACCCCATTTTTCCTCTGTTGTATGATTCACGAGTTGGTTTGTCATCTCGTATTAAATATCATAGGTAGATATTGACTAGCTAAACAGAGATATTCTTATTTCCCTAAAACGATGCTTTAGATATTTCAAGTTCCAATCACCTTTCTGGTGCCACATAAATTCCTAATTAAAAAAGTAACTAATAAATGCTCTTCTTCAATATGTTAATAAGAAACTTCAGTATGTCCGCACATTGCCATAGAGCTCTTTAATATTAGAGAAACTTAGAAAGGTGCTTGGATTAGTTTTATCTGCTTCCAAAAGGATCTCACCAGCATTCGAGGAAGAAAAACATGAAAATCAATACCAAGAAACATAAACACAAACAAGGAAGATATTAAATTAAGCCACATTTGAAAAGTTCCTACTCCAGTGAGTACATGATGTGCAGCCAAAAACCTATTTTTATACTACAGAAAGTATTTAACTGAGCACATCTGCAATAAGCTTCTGTGGGAACATATACCGTGGATCTTGCTCACACAACGTACACAGGTGGATTCACGTTTAGACAGTGGACTCGGCAGCATCGCGAGCCACCCATGCCTTCTGCCCACCTTTCCCGTTACACGCAGCTTTCAAGAATTGGTTCAGCCTGACCTGCCAGCATTTTCAAGATCTCTACACATACGGCTGTACATACATACATACATTCCTATTGCCTCTCTGGTTTTGGTGAAAGGGACCGTGATTTCCAGCACATCGGTTTCCCCCCACTATTTCCCTGCAGCCCGCAGGCTAAAGCATCTCTCTTTGCCAAACTGAATCTCAAGCCTGGTGAAGGTATCTGAGGAAAGCGCCTGCCTTGCTTGCACCTGCCTTCACCACCCCCTCTCCTTTTGGGAGCCCCTGGCCCTCCCATACGTGACCCGGCACACCGGATTGATACGAAGGGCCCTTGTGTTGCAAACGGCTTCCCGGCAGCTGAAATTATTCTAGCAGAGCCGATCGCAACGCAATGCCTGGGGGAAACAGCAATTCCTGACAGATACCATCTCCTGTCTTCAGATACGACGTCAGCAGTGCTCTTCATTTGTCTTAGCGAGTGATAAGACGAAGTGGCAAGGTAATGTTGGACCCCACAGGAGAAACCTGAGGAGCAAAACTTTCACGGCTGAGCAAAATCAGTCCTTTTTAGTCGCTCTTCTCTTTAGCTCGCAGAAATGGCGAGCTCTGTAAATGTTTTCAATAGGCTTCAGTTCCTTTTTGTGCAATTATAAATATTTTAACATATGACATCAGTACAATATGTTTTCATTGTGTTTAGTTCTCTTTAATTAGGATGGGGCCCGAGTTCTCCTTGCTGCCTTTGGTACTTGGACTTGGCAACCAAATTTGTTTTGTCTCAACTTACTGTTCTTTCTTCCAGTGCAGAAGGAGCAACACGCACTTCTTTTTTATTTATTGTTCTTGATAATTGGCTTCGTTTTCAGTCAGAACTGATCTGATCATCATGGAAAAAGAAATAAAACACATAAAAAAACCATTAAGGGATATTTATCTCCAAGTTAGAAGGGCAGTGAAAATAACCAGAAGGATGAGATAAGTGGTATTTCTAATCTAAAGGATAAAATCCCCACTTAAACATCTACAGACGATGATACAGCTTTCAAACGCAAGTATTTATGTCCTGTTATTTCTGGATTTTGCACTTAATACGGTGGTTAATTTATAGCAAGCCAAGGCATAATTTACAGAATTGCAATAAGCCAGGAGCCCAATCCTGATACGAAAGGAGTCAATGACACACCACCCATTCCCCCTCCATCACACGGGCCATAGCTGCACGCTGGGTCACACCTGGACAATGTCACCAGCCACAGCCCTGGGTACTGACCGGAGCAGGGCCACCCAGGTACCCACCACCCCCTTCCCCTCGGGTGAGGACCAGAAGAGGGTCCCATCCCACCCAGCTGCTCCAAAAAGCCCTCAACGCCCTCCCAGCGCCAAGTCCCGCCACCCCGCAGCCGTGCTGGGAAACTTTGGGATTATTCACCCCGTGGCTGGAGCCCTTGGGCACCGCTTAGTCATGTGAGAAGTGCCAGCGAAGGGTAATTTCCATAGCGTGTTTAATGTTTCCTGGTAATTGCTTAGGTGACAAGCGGGCCCAGAGGCTGGGCAGAGGGGGCTGCTTCGCTGGGGCTTAGGTGAACGACGCGTGGCGGGTGGGAAATTTCAGTTTGGGTATGTCCGACTACCAGAAGCAGTCTGCAACTTTTGCTTGCTTATTTGCGATCATCGAAATTGCACTGCTACACCGCATTATTAGTCAAGGCAGATACTAAAATGACCAAACCGCTAGAAGATGGAAACAAGATAGTTAGAGTGAAAGATTACAAATTAGCAAAGTACATGGAGTAAGAATGCAACTCCCTTTGTAAGCCAATATGGCAAGGACAACTGTGTTTTTTTGCCCTAAGCAAGCTAATAAGGAATGTTAAGCAGGGCTCCATTTGCGAGAGAGAGAGAGGCTTTTTAAGTAGATTTAAATGTATTAACTAACATACCAAGATGCTTTATGAGAAATCCTGGCAATAGAATTACAGAGGTTGACAGCACATTTGAAGTGAAAAATTAAATCGTAACTGGTGTGCCCCATCTAATCCCATTCATTCCAATCAGTACAAGAGCAAAACTTGTCGTAGAAAGAACAAGAACTAAATGAACAAGATGCTTGGGGACCTTCCGGTTCTTTCCTTGATGTCTCCTAGGGGCATCATCCTGTGATTCAGCCAACTGGCCAAAGATTGCCACGTAGCTGGGTCTGATTCTCTGCTCCCTGCCTGACTCTGGGCACATCAACTCATGGCCAGATCCAGAAAAGGCAATTGCAGGCATTTAAGCATGACACAGGCTCCATGGGTCTCTGTAAGACCCACAGTGAGAACCAGGGAGCCCAGCTCAGCACCACGTAGCCCTGGAGCCAGGGGAACTTGCTGGGTCACCACAACTTTACTTGTCGAAGCTGCCCAACCCAAGCAGGTAGGACCTATTACCTACGGAGCCAAACCAGTAGAGCATGCCTAACCCATGCACAGGACCAGCTTCTCCCATGTAATACAGCTGCTTTCTTTTCTCTAAACACGTAGCAGTAGCCGTCTCCAGGCCAGCAGTTAACACTTACCTAGGGAGTGGCTCGCTCAGTCTGAAGGCTTTCAAGGTTTCTACCACCAAGGAAAGCAGCCTAACCATCTGAATGGGGGCTGTCCTCCTCAGTGGGGAAAAAGCCCAAGCATGGAAAAGAAGGAGAAGGCACATTACAACCTCACATGAACACCAAGAGCTGAATTCATTACCCCGTACAAAGTGCCTGGGAAATCAAAGCTTACAGCGTGTCCTCCTGGAGAAAGAACGACAGCACTGCGGACGTAACAAAAATATGTGCCATGGGTCTCTCTGAATTCAAATAATATTTTATGTCTTTTATTATACGGCATTAAATGCACGAATACGGCACGTGAAAGTACTGAAGTAGTAACATGAAAGAGATGGATATTTATGTTTTAAAATCTCCAACTGTTAATGCGACTTACATCTTTTTTCTTTTAAGGATAAAAATTTGCATACAAAAGAGAAAATGTTTGGAGGATAGAAATAAGGAGGAGGACCAACACGATCCTCAGTTCAGATCTTCCTTGAAGTTCTGAAAGAAACCAGGAAGGAAAGCAAAGGCAAAGCTTCCAACGATACCGTAAGTTACTCAGTAAAAGTCCTTAGGAGCACATGTCTTTGAAGTACCATGGGGAAGGCTCAATCCTATTACAGCCCTCCTGAGGAAGTGTTAATCTTCTAGACAAAGAAACCAAGGCTCACTTTTTATGAACTCACATGTATTTTTGATTGCTTCTGGCTTAGTTTATTTGTTTCTTTAAGGCTCATCAAACCCAATTTTTTTCTGAACCACTAAACCTACAGTTCAAGTCAAAGGCAAATGGAAGCTGCTACGAAACATCAGGCCACTTTCTTTTAGGAAGGGTACATTCACGGGCCTATATTTAACCGTTATTGATTAAATGCTGGCATCGTGGAAATCAATAAAATAGCCCATTGCCAAAAATGGCACTAGGATTTTATTCTTGCTTTAGAAATTGCTGGGTATGGTAAAAAAAAAAAAAAGAGAGAGAGAAAAAAACATGTTTTGCAGGTTGAATAAAAAAGGATGCAAGAAAAAGGCAGAGTGCTAGGAGATAAGCTATATTGATAAAATGTAATCTTTTTACATTGGAATTAAAAAGGATTCAAGGTTTGTATTTCTGGTGCTTTAGACTACATTTATCATAAATAAGCCTAAGTTAGTATAACGTCGTGGCACAGTCTGTTGGGAAAAATTTACAAATCAGCTCCTTTATTAGGATTACTGTTATTACCTTAAGGGAGGGCACTCAAATCCAAACTCTGGGCTTTTTTTTATCTTCCAGAGACAGATGAACAGCTTTTGGTTGGGGATTTTTTTTTTAAGTATAAAAACCAATTACTGGTCTTGACTGAAGCTGAATTCAATTCCTTTTTTGATGTTCTACAGTGCACTTCTGAGCAGCTTTTGCAAGCTGACTAGCGTACAGCATTTACAGTCCCTCCAACAAAACAGAAAATATATTTGTAAGCTTATTACTACTAGAATAACGGCATGGACACGACTCACACAGTTTGTTCTTGCAGTGATGATGAAGAAAATTCCCAGTATGAGCAAGGGGAAAATCACAGCGATCGATTTCTGATTTATTTAATCAGTTGGGGCTTTTTTACATTTAGGTGTGGAGTCATCACATCAGATGTTTTTTGTCACCTCCACCTTCTTGCAGAAAGGCTGGCAGGTCCCAAAGGCAAGTGTCCGAGAGGGCAGCACGCGTCTTTCGCAAACCCGTACCCCGCTCAGGAGGCCTTCAAATTGTGTTTAAAGGATTTAAAGACATGTTGCATTTCTTTTTCCTTTGCAAGGATCAGGGACGTATGACTTGCCATGTTCACCCTTGCTCTCGTTGACCAGGGGATTGGCTGCCTGTGGTTTGCCTGCTGTTTCCCCCGGGGCCCAGCCTTGCTCCTGGGCTGTGCATCATCCTGCTTGCCATCGAACAAGAAATGCTGCGTGCGGCCAACCCATGGAGAAGGAGAAAGATTTGCGACCTACACACGGGCTCTACCTGGTATCCAAGACCAGGATCAAGGCTTAAAACGCAGCAAATGCATTTGTTGTGGCGCTAACGCTGTTCTGCTTGCACACCACAAGCTGCTCGAGTCGGATATTAAGTGGGGAAAAAATGCACTGTGGAATTTAGTTATTACATCAATTTGATTTTGTTAAACAGCAAAGAGGAATAAAAAAGATATATGAGAGCAGCTTCAGACATAAACAAGGAACGTATCCCATTTTGGACAGCCTCACGCGCCGTGTATGGCACAACATGTAGTTTTCTTCTTTTTGTTTGTTGTTTTCAGTTTAGGTTTTATCCAATTATATATCTATTGTGTGACAGGCCTGGCATGAGAGATCTCATTTACAGGAAATATTTCTGAGATCACAGGCCCTGCAGGCTAAATGCAAACACTGGAGCAGATGGTAACTGATCCAGTAGAGCTGTACCTAGGGGTGCTGGAAGGGGGAAAAGACTTGGAAAGTCAGGCCGCTAACAAAATAACCTCGCATTATTAAAAACTATAACCAAATCAGCCCGGCGAACAGCTAGAGACCCCATTAGGGACGCCTCTGACCACTGCCATTGACTTGCTCATGGCAAGGGGCCGGAGGCGGGAGGGAGGACGGGCAAAAGAAGGTGCTTGGTTATGAAATGACTTTCTACCTGCCCGAGAGGAGGGCAAAGGGGGTGTTTTGCCCATCGAATAATCACCGTTGGATAGCAGCAAAACTCTCAGAGGAGAAACACAAGAGCTGAATGTCAACCCACCCTTTAACACCGTCGTTCCCAGGCTCTCCGTTTGGCACGGCCGGAGGATGTTGAGACTAGCCCTGCAAGACGAGCTCCCTCCCCTTCCTAACAATACGGCGTCTGTGCCCCAGCCCGGGCCCACTGATGCTCCTATTCAAGCGGGTGCCCTCTAATCTGCAACGCATCTTGTGTTTACAGCAGCCCGGGCTGAGGCCAGGTCAGCGCTGCCCAGTATAACTGCGGCAGCTTAATCGCACAGGCGAGCTCAGGCGGTGCAAACGCCTTTTATCCTGGGGGAGGGTGGGGATTAAGGAAGGAAGCTTGCATCAATACGCTCTCTAGCACTTTCTTGCAGCAAAAAACACCCTTTTGATGATAAAACTGCATTTATGCCAGGGTTATAGAAGTGCCGTGATGAGAAATCACAGCCCTAATGAACCATACTGTAGCAGGAAAACAATTCAACCACAGACCTGCAAAAGCAGGTAACTCTGCCTCCCCGTATATTTAAGTAGCATCTCTCACAGTGAATTTCCCACCTCGATACTATGACAGCATCTCAGTATAATGACGGTAACTTCGGTTTTGAACACACGAGGGGAAGCTCAGGGAGGCCGGATGATAGAAGTGAGATTCCAGACCAGTAAACGGGAACAGCTGACCAAAGCCCTTGAGAAACACTGACTCATTCACAATCAGTATTTTAAAGGTTGGTAAAAGTTACATCACTTCGTAAGGCAGAGTGCAAAATAGCAGCTTAAGTTACTTTACCTACTTTATTTGCTGGAGAGGGACAAATTATGTCCACTTACCGATGTTAATTGTACTGTCTCGCCTTTACTACGTAAGGTTTCATTAAGCTAGACGTGGTCCCTCAACCATGCCTATGTAATTATCGACACTTCTGCTCTTGTCCTACCCCCTTCGGGCTCTGTGGCTGCTTCTCGCTCATTTGAAGACTTACCCTGCCATCCCTTAGCCTTCTGCGCTCTTTCACAGACCAAACAAGCAGCGTTCGCTCTGATTTTCCTTGTGGGCAACGCTCCCCAGGCCACAGGGGAGTCCTCTGGACTCCCTCTCAGGCTGGTCGACTGCTTTTTTGTTCGAAGCAGGGCACAGCATCCAGCTGAGACTTCACCGGCGCCGAGTCTCTGTATAAAGGTTTCTTCACACATCTTGCGTCTCACTCCCCTCATATGACTTTTTCACCCTTTGGAATGCAAAAATAAGCCTTGATTTACATGAGCAGCCCAGTTTTACCAGGATCCTCTAACGTAAACGCCCCTGCTGCTGCAGAGCCCTGTTTAAATCAAGAGGCCTTCACATGGGTGAAGATGTCTTACAGAAAGATCGGGATGTAACTCTGTCACAATTATTATGATTTGGTAACATTTAGCAGCTGTGTTTTTTTGCTGTAGACATCAGTTTTATAGCTGAAACTGTTCCTTTAATTTTTTTTGCAAGAATGTTTTGCTATTTTTTTTGTCATTGTTGTTTCCTGGACTCCTAAATATAGCCAAGTGGAATAACTAGCACCTCTGTAAACTGTTGGTTAAATGCCACGCCGAGTTTCATTTTGTACTCTGGAAGGCCATTTAAAACACATCAGACTTGTAGAGCTCAAAATTTAGGAAATAATTTACATTCTGGGAATGACTTCTAACCATTTCCTCAGGCTTTTCTGCCTTTAATACATGTTAATGCTATTCCCACCAAATAAAAGCGTGGCCTGAAAAATACCAGGTGTCAAAATAAATGGCACTTCAAAGTTTAAAAAACACAACTGAGAAACGAAAAACTGGAAAGGTTGCTCTGCTGCCACGAGATATTTTGTCACCGGGATGTTAAACAGCAAGTGGATCACTTTGGGCTCCATGGGAAATTTCAGGCAAAGCCAGAGAGGCAAACTCACTGGCAGCAAATGAAGCCGCTGCTGCACTTAACACTGCGGAGCTGAGTTCATTAATGTCATTATTCTGTATAAAGGCACGCTATTTCAAAACTGAAAACATCATGGAATTGCATGTCACATTTCTGCCTGAAGGGGAAGTCAGACGTCCATCCGTCTAATGTCTACACGCCACAAGGTGTAAGATGGTGAATGGCATGGCCATTGGAGGCAAGGCATGAACCCCTCACTCCATCCTGAAAAAAAACCCCCACACATAACAGAAAGCTGAGGTATGGGGGTCCGTGTTGGAAAAGACGGTAAGTCCTCGGTGATCCAGAAGCCCGTGCTACATCCCTTGACTCTGAAGTCATTTGAAAGAATGGAAGCTCTGAAGTCCCTTTGGAAATAAGACTGCCTGACCCACAGAGAGTAAAACTTGCTTATTTATTCAATTTTCTGTTAACATTTCAAAGGAATTATCATCCCCATTTTGCAGCAACTAAGCCGTTTGCCTAAGGTCAAAGAGTGAATTAACGTTAAACTAGATTACAGAGTATCGTGGTTCCCATTCCTGTGGTCAACCGCTAGCATCTGATTAGGTCACCCCAGTACATTTAATTTAAAAAGAATGTTGAATCTAACACTCTGCCTAAGAAGTATTCGGGCCTTCGATAAAAAGTCATGTGAAAGTGAGAGAGAGAACAATAAACAAGAAGGAGTCCTAAGTCTCAGTAACTTGCAAACCCAAAGAGACAAAGAGCAATGCAAAGTACTGTACTGAAATATTGGCATTTGCTGCAAAAAAAGTCATATAAATACTCTTGGCTTTTTGGGCTCAAATGCAGCCTGCAGGGTCTGACCATTGCTGCGGCCCGGGGCCAGAGCGAGCAGCTTTGGGGAGGCTCAGCCGCTGCTCTCCGATAGCCCCCGCGGTCCTCGGCGTCTGCAAAGGCATCACAGCCTGGCCAGAAGGAAGGTATAATGAAAATCAGGTAGAATGAATACCACTCAAAATGACTTCTTGTATTCTTCAGCTTTAAAACAGAAGATGGGCTACAGGACCTGTCCGGACACATACACGAAGAGAGTCTCTTTCAGAAGCACCAACTGGCCTGTGCTGGAAGGGAGACTGGAGAGGTTTTAAATCATGAACTGCATTCCTCTTCCAGGTGCTGATAAAATCCATAACACCAAAACAGTGCAGATTTTTGCTAATTTTTTTTGTATTTGCTGAAAGGGCTGGAGCTTCTCAGAAGAAGAGAAACACGCTTTTGCAAGACCCAGCTATTGCTTCTGTTACCATTGGCAAGCCAGCAAATAGCTGCCTGCCCAAACCAAACTGCAGCACCTCACATAGGAGCACTTGTACCCCTGTACATTTAATATTCTCAAACCAACCCTGATCTCTGAATTTGTACTTTGAAGCAGTAGGAAACTTACAAAGATTTTGCTGAGAATATATATTCAACATCATTTGTTGACAATTCCAAACGTCAAATAGCCTCCTGTACCTGTTTGGTTATTTAAACAAAGCTTGTTCAGTTTGCCTGCCAAGCTAAACGTTTCTGAAGTCACCATTCAGACAACCACTAAGTAACATAAACTGTGAAGACAGGTCTTCAGAAGCCCCAAACCAAGCCCCGCAGCACATCCACAGAGCCCACTGAAAGAATAGAGCTCGGCTTTATGTGGGATTACTGAAGAGCAGCCATTTCTGAATTCTTCCATGAGTTGCCACTCTTGCTCTGCAATAAGAGTGCTTTGTTCCTCTTTAGCCAAAACTAATGTTTCAGTACGGTAAAGACTGCTCAGGAGCAACGCTGCCTCTTTCCAAAAAAAGACTACTGGTTCATGGACTCATTCAGGAACAGCTGCTCCTCCATACCTGTTTCTGAATAACACGAGAGTAGAGAATTCCTGGGAAATCTGTGTCACCAAAACATCAACGCTATGGACTAGTGAGATCTGTTAGTCACCTACATGCAGGTCACCGGGTACCAAATATGAACAGTGGAGGTTAACTAACTGTCCTGGATGAGCTGTATGAAAAGCTGTTAGGAAATCAAAAGAACAGTCACTACAAAATCTTAAAGATCAAAGAGTGGAGTCTGTGCTGGCAGAACCACCATGGGTTTCCCCAAGGGTTTCTGCGGAGCTCTACCCATGGTACTACCTTCTAGCTTGGATACAACCAAATCACTGGCGATTTTCATGGCCTATCACTCTGTGTACACGTGACCCCTCATGAACATGCCTTTTCACACACAGAATGGTATTCTCACATGGAAAATAAGCAATTTATTTTGCATACAAGTTCAGTCTTCACGTACGAAAGTTAACATGCAAACAAGTACATGAAAATTAGTCTTGTGTTTTCTAAATTTAATTCTAAAAGTACATTGCATAAGGAATAGCAAGAAGACATACTGAACAGCTAAGTACAGTTCATACATCTTAAGATGATACTTTCTTTTCCTACTCTTGCCTCTCTGAAGATCTTTCTTAATTGAGCAGAGTTACCCACATACCCACTTGCCTTCAAAACATCCCACAAAGCTTTGTGAGTGTGTAATAAATGCACAAGACACGCCTCCCGTAGGTTGCATTAATAAGGGTAGGGTTGCATTTCAATCAAATGAATGATGATTACGTACTTAAAGAAACTTTTCTTAACGGGCAGGCAGCAGTGAAAAAGAACGTATTCATGCATCTGTGCAATGTGGTCTCTGTCCGTGAAAATCCAGTGAGGCTTCATAGTTGCATGAGGAGGATGTGGGATGCCTTTCCTCCGGTGCACTTCTCCTGGCTCATGCACCTCTAAAAGGTCCTACCATTGCAGCTCTACAGCTCTGCTGGTAATTTCACCAACCAGTTTTACCAAGCCTCTCCTCCAAACTCCCACACAGCAGAAGTATCCAGCTTGCACCCGCATCTTGTACGCTAGCATGGAAGAAAGCTTGAGAGCTACCGCTACACCCACAGCTGTTTTCCACGAATCTGAAGAACGCAATCAGCCTAATTGTTTCTTTGAAGATAGACCATCCTTTTCCTGTGGCCTAATTTAGACTCCACATTAAAAGCATACAAAGCTAAAAATGGAAAATCACTCATAATTGAACTTGTAAAATATAGAATCTATTTTTCATGAAACAATCTCAAATTCTACTTTTTTTTTTCTCGTACAGATGGTTTCCTACCTCAAATGGAAAACACTGTAGCAATGACCTATTCAGTTATGAACTCCAGCACTTGTGACATGCAGCAAGTAGGACACAACCCGAGGTGAAAAAAGACGGCTTCAGATCTGACTCAAAGTGTACCAAGGTCAAGTGAGAGTCTGCTGGGACTGGGATCACGCCCGCAAGGACTGCAGACCTTCTGAGACAAAAGCAGTACATGACAGAAGAGCACAGAGGCAATAGCAGGAGGCCAATAAACATTGGCCTTTCACTGAAAATGAGCAGCTGTTGGGTGTTATGATAAGCCGCTAAAATAATGCTGTTTACTGCCAGTGAGTAAGCAGTTTCAGAGCGTGCTTAGTAGAGGGAATGTTATACTAGCAACACGCACAATTTTGAAACGTGAAACATCTCCAATTTAGCAGGAGAAACTGAAGTTGCGATATACTCAATAACCTGTTTGGCTCAGACCTCAGGGCCCAGGTTGCACCCAGCTGATGATACGACCTCCACACAAAGACCGGCATGCGAGGAGCTAGCAAATGCCCCCAAACAAGAAGTCTTAATGGGTCCTCGCAAAACCCGGGAACCGTGCTATCCATTCTTCAGCACCATCTACTGGTACCGTACCTAGCATCAAACTATTTATTTGCCTGCAGGCCTCGGCCAACTGTCACCTGCCCATTCCTCCAAGAAAACCATGGACCCCACCGTGTCCAGGGTCCCTCTGTCACTAACGACAGCCTTTCCCACATGGCGGATACACCCCAATGACGCTTCTGGGACTCACCAAACTCCTTCCCGTGCAGAGACGCCCAGGGCTTAGACTCGAACCAGATCATATGATACCAGGGGCCTGGATTAAGACTGTTCCAGCTCAAGAAACGAGATGATGATGGCCAAGGTGTTCCTGATCATACCTGCAATATTGACCCATAAATATCCTTGGATCTGCTGACCACGGAGCGCTGACAAGCACTATCTTTCTTCCTCTTCACGCCTCTATCACCTTTTGGGCTTCAGTCACACCTAAGTGGCATCATCACACTCAAGTGACTAGGACGACGGCGCTCCACTCATTCAAGAGTGGCTTCAGGAGGACAAGAGACAAAGCGCGAGGCACAGCAGCATCCCCAAGGATGGTACACATGCTAACCACACACAAACATACTAGCTTTGCACGGGGGAAGTGCAGACCACCCCAGCTGAGCCTCCCCGAAATGGAAAGGTGTTTGTGTCTCACCACGCGAGCTCTGAGCAGCACTCACAAAACCAGCCTCCAGCAAATACTGGAAACACGGGTCGCAGCTGGTTAGGTCACAACCTTCTGGAAAGCAAAGCAGTTGAAGGAAATGTTCTCACTAATAGAAAGGCTTTCTGGGGCCACAAGGACAGTTCTGGAGAGCAGAGTCAGTACAATACACAGGCTCCCATCTCTGCTTCAGCATCCTTATGCCCTGTTGTTTCACTGCTTTAGCTGAATGTTGGGAAAGTGTTGACAGGGATTTCAAAGGGAAGTTTTGAGTCTAAACACATTGTTGAATCCAGGCCCTTGGTAGTTGTTTTGTTGCACAAGAGAAAGGAGGGAAAACATGAAATAAAAAGCCCACTGCAAGCACTTTCCCGGGGCACAGGCGCAACCACCCAAAGGGCTGAAGCCCAGCCGCTCCCGCGCCCTGCCCACCCACCGACTCCCTCGCACCATCCCTCCGCCAGCCTCCAAATGTCAAATTGCCAAATTGGTCAGCACCATTTCATTTGTTTAAAAGGCAATTGCACGGGAGCTGATCGGCATCTCCGCTCTCCTGGAGCGAACGCCCTGCCGCACCTGGTCCTCTCCCTGCCAGCCCAGCACCCAGCTGGAAATAATGACCATTTCTCAGGGATGCTGCCGGGCTACTTAGTAGAGCGTGGCCGGAAGACAAGATGCAAATCACTGCTGGCGAAAAAAAAATCGCAAGTAGGATTTTCAGCCTGTTTTGGGAAGACACAGTATATGTAAAGACCAAGAAAAAAAATCATATTTCTTATCTTATTGCATAAGAAACCACCTTTGAAGATTCAGAACAAACAAAATTTACCCAAACGGAGGGTAAAGGAGCACCCAAATAGAGATGATAACTACTGACATTCCACCTGAAGCCTAATTTTGAGGTCTGAACACAGAATTTAAATATACAATACATAATGTAGGCAGAAGTGAATTTCACCCTCTGATACCTGTGTTTTTTTCCTGTTTGGCTCAGTCATTTAAAAGAACAACTTTCCCCTTGAACTCTAATCATTTTTGAATGAATTATTAAAAAGCCTGACTTTACAAGCAGATTTCCTTTTATATACAACAGCACACAAATGAAAGAGGAAACTGATTAAACAGGGAACATGACAGTATTCACTTGACAGCATACTTTGTAAAAACCAAATTGGGCATGTGTGGTGCACGTGCGCACATCTGCGGGCGAGGAGGGGTGGTTTATTTCTTCAGTTTTCCTTCTCATTTAGAATAACCGTGTGCTGTTCTGGCACTTTTAACTTTAACATATCCAGCTAATTATGATTTTTTTTAAAGTTGGTAATGCCTCTTTAAAGAGATAAAATATTTTAGCTTGCATTTATATTTGTTCCTATAAATTTATTTTGAAGTAATGGAGCTTAAGTTGCATTCTTGAATGGCTTGCATTTCATCTCCAAAAAAAATCCTAATAACTCTGGAATATATAACTTATTCCTTCTTTTTGCAAACAGACTCTAGATTAGATTCATAATAAAAAGTGAGGGATGCTGCCAGCTCTCTTTTGAAAAGTCATGGCAATAAGATGTCTACATTTTGCAACTTCATGTACTTATTCAAGACCAATAAAAGACTTCTTTTGAAGTAAATTGTAAGCGTGCAGTACCTTGAAGTGATTAAAAGGGAGCAAAATAGCTAAATATGCCTATTTTTTTTGTGAAAACAATCACGTTTATAACAGCAAGGATATAGCATGAATGGGAACAGTTTTCCCATAACTCCATGCATTGAAGCAAAGCTTCTCTCGGGGTGGGTGGGCACACGGGACCAACCACGGTTTTCATGTCCAGCCACTGCATAGGCTGAGGCTTCTGTCGATGACAAGGGAGCCAGAGCCACCTGCCCCCCTGTACCCCTCACTGCGGTGTTTCTCAGCTGTGTTACCTTTGCACTAAAGACTTTGCCTTTAAACAACAATTTAATCCAAAATGTAGCAGGCAGAGTTCCCTTAGCTCTCTGCTTCCTCTGCAACACGTTTTTTTCAGATCCTTTCTGTCCATTTCTACAGAGAGCATCCACGTTCAATAACTTACACATTTGTCCATATTAGATACTATTAGCTTCCCATATGAATCTCATTAAAAAAAAAAAGGATTAATGAGGAACATGAACATGCTAGCCAGCGTGCTTTCAGAAAATTACAAATCGATGCAAGAACATGATGACAAGACGATTGTGAATGAAAATAACACCAGTACAATTCAAGCCTAGGAAATTATTCCTCTGATATTAAGGTCACAAAACACTAAGGCTGATTTTCTGGGTACAAATTGGACTATGAATCTCAGTCTACGTGGCTACCCACAATGATATCAATTATCTCTGTAAAACTCCCCAGCTCTTCGGAGGACCAGCGCGAGCCCGCTCATCACCTAATGCCAGCTGAGGCTCACTGGGAGAAGCACCGCGACGCCGATGTCTTGTCCTGACCCTCAGCACTGGGGTGAGTTCTGCCCACAGTGAGTAACCGGAGGGGACACGCTGCCAAGTGATGGACCCGCTACCAAGCAGCCAGATCACGTACCCACTTACTGGCTAACGGCACAGAGTAGATGGCAAGTATCCTCTCCAGCGTGCGAGCCTGCAACCTCGAGTGACGCTGACGTCCAAGGACTGTTTGCCAAGATACTGACTGCTGCACTGGGCCCTGGGGTCATACATCAAATGTTCACGTGCACTGACAGATGTTTATGTTGGTCATCCTGATTTAACTCCCATTACATCATTTACCAAGCTACTGATGTTATCATAAACGATTAAACAAGCTGGCAAAGGAGACTCAAATACAAATTTGATTCCCTCGTGGTATGAGGGCATTACACTCCAGACCGTGTCTTGCTCTTAAATCAAATTGAACAACTGTACAGATTCTTTAATTCATTTCAATTCTGTATGAAAAAGAGCCTTTTTTTTCTTTTTCTTTTTTTTTTTTTCCCCCGAAGACTGATTTCATTCATCATTTGACCATCGCAGGACGAATGAAAGGTATTAAAAGGTAATGGGGGAGTCAGACACCAAATCACAAATTATTGGTATAAAACTAAAAACAGTTTTGAACTTTAATTAAGGAGCCATTCAGGCTGGGATTCATTTCAGCTACCTTAATTCCTGAACGTCTTCTGCATTATTCAGTGCTTCAAATCACTTCTGGTTTGTGTCCGGACTATTTTAACATACTGAAAATAACTGAAAGTTTTGAGGGAGCAAAATTAATAAGCAGAGGAAGTCCTCAATCTAGTGTGTACATAACATGCTTGCTGCCTGCCACTGAAATACAGACTTATTATCAAATACAAGGGGTTAAATTTAAACTCCATGACCGCCTCCCTGCTTGTTTGGTTGTCATTAAGCGTGGGGAGGGAATAGGAAACACTTCACACATCTTGTTTTCCGCTTCTAATATATTTTTGAGTTTTGTAGTGCAGGCTTTGCTTGGATGTGTAATCACTGTGGAATGGCTACTATACTCCTGCTACACTGCATAATACTTTCCCTTCCTCCTTCTGTAGGATTCCTCATTAAAAAAGGCACTTTGTGTTTTTGGCCCTAAGGACAGAACATAATGTACTGTCTCTAGGAAAAAATAAAAAAAAAAAATCATTAAAACATTTTCCACTACTTAAAAAAAGCCAACACATGAAGTACTACTGTATTTCTTTTACACACATGACCTCATATATAGATGTGTGCATCCACACACACACAAATGCATTCAATTTTCAATCTAGCTATTTATAGAGTTCTATAATTTTTCCTGGCTCAAGCTTTAGTAAGCCTTCCCTGACGGGGTTCAGTTCACATGGTTTCGCAGCCCTTCACTTTGCTTCGAGTTCATATCCATGGAACATCCCCTCCCCGTCCCCACCTCCTCCTAGAATCCCATTTAACGTTTTGCCGATTAAATTGGCTGGTTGCTTTACTGAACTCATAAAAAAAACAGTGGGTTTTTTCTTTCCCAAGGAGCTGCGTGTGTTTTGTCAGTTTTTCTTGCAACCTCCTAGTGGCAAAGCTCACGGATGCAGTTGTGTCTGTCTACCACCACCCTTTTTCTGCTGATGTAACATTCGACGCACATCTAGAGGGTCTTGGCAGAGAGTCGCATAAAGGTCTTCCAGCCATGCTGTTGCTCCCTTAAGTAGGAGCAATGCAGGTTTTGGGAACATTTGAGAGTCAAGGAGCCTTCCAGCCAAGCCGGCAGCAGTTCTGGAAGACGGGCATCCACACAATCCCGTTTGCTTGCTCCACTTCCAGCGAGATGAACGGCAAGATCGAAGTGCTCAGAGACCTCAAGGCGGGGAAAACTTTTTCTCACCCTGGAGTCAGTCTACTCTTTGGTCCCCCCATATTTCAGCAAACTGGCTTGTCCAGTGAAGGACACCCCCGGCTGGTCTAGGACAGTTGGGTCTGGTGGTACTTCATCTCTTCCCATCCCCTTTGCAGCTCTCCCGGCTGGGAGGCAAGGCTGAACTGCACTGCAACCCAGCTAGCTCCCGTTGCATGCATGCCCACTGAGAGTTAAACGCCTGTTTGTGCAACTTCCAGCTAAGCTCTGCTTTCTTCTGGTCAGAAATCACCTCCCGGCCGCGTCAAGGTGCAGTGCTGGAGCACACAGGCACGCAACAAGAAGAGAGAACAACTAATTGCCCCCTCTCTCCACTTTACAGAGCCCAGCTGACTTGGGCCAGAGGCGTAGAGCCTGCATAAAGGACAGAGAGGTAGAGCTCAGAAAGTAAAAAGCTATTAAAGTGAAAACCCATGAGGCAGATAACAGCTTGCTGCCAGACTTTTCAAAATTTAAGTGTTGATTGTTCAGAATTTATGTCTAGATTTGTCTTAAGAATGCAATTTCCTGGCACATGGTACAAGTCACTCTAGACCTGCATGTCAGCACAGCAGGCATCCTGTTGCAAAGGTTATTATGGAACTATTGAATGTTTTCATGCCAAATTTGTCCAAATTAAACCGAGGGGAATGGAAATACTTTCCCTGGATAGGTGGTGGTTGCATTAGGTGGGTTTGTTTATAAGGAGAATAAAAGTTACAGCTAAATATAAAAGCAGATATATCATAATATTGTCTGAGAACTTGAATAACATGTCATTCAGCCTGTGTGCTGTGGAAAGAACACGAAGGTCAAGTCTAAAATAAGATCAGTGACTGTTTGACAATAGAAACATGTAGGAGGTAGAACAGGAGAATTTTCCACATTTTTTTTAAATGACATTTTTCTTTCAAAAAATATTCTTGCCTACCTTGCTACGGGTCTGATGCAAAACCCCGTTGAACTTTGTGCAAAACATACTGCTGAATTCGGCATGTTTTTGATCAACCCCCTGGCAAACCTGCATTAGTCATTTGTGCCAACTGTTTACTTTTTGCATTATGCTCAGTTGGGAAAATGAAAGAAGGCCGCTCTGTTGCATTTTTGTTTTCAGAGAGTTTCACTTTCTGCTTCAGCCCTCTCATCCTGCTTCCCTGGAAGTCAGGGATTTCAGCGAGGCTACCGCTACCTCTTAAAGGTAAGCACATCTGGGTTCGCAGCATCAGGGAGCTAGCAGAATCCCTGGCAAGGTCAAAAAGAGGTGGTGGTGGTGGGGGGAGATAAAGACCCAAACCACTACTTGAAATACTTTATAAAATCCAAAGCGTTCCTTTTGCTCATCCACCAAAACCTGGGGTGATGATATGACATCAGGGACTTGCCATTTCCAAAAGTGCAACCAAGGCAGGGATTTCGGCCCCTGCCCTGCGGCAGGGGTAACCGCCCCTCAGCAAGTCTTGTAGGAGAAACAGGGAACTCACAACCCCAGTCTTGACAGAGACATCCAGCGTGCTCTACTGTTACTTCAGTCAGTGCTGCCAGAGGTACATTTCTCTTCCCTGCCCTATATTCACTTTTAGATACAGTTACAGCCACCTACCTGTAAAAGGTGTTACAAAAGGAACCTTGCAAATGCCCTAATCCCCCTCCCCAACAACTCCATTGACAAAATCCCATGATTTTGAAGCAAAGGCGGAGACAGCAACTAGTCCAAGGCCAAGGTCTGAGGGCAATCCCCCTCCTTCCCTTGAGCTGTGGCAGACAGTCCATGTAGTTTATAGAGCTAATGCTAAAACATTCATTGCCGTCATGTCGCTCCACGGGAGGACTCTCAGGTTTCCAGGAGGAAGGGTCTGGGGCAGAGGAGGGAGATGTGGGGGTAGAGCATCCTCTCCACAGCTCCTCCAACCCGTCCCTGTCCTCTGGAGGCTTTGCACCAAAGCTCAGGGTGGATGAGGGCTGCCCTTTGGCAAGCCCAGCCCCATGGCCACCCTTTTGCTACCGGGCATCCCCCTACTTCGAGTGGGAGACAGCGTCAGAGAGAGCCATGCGGTGCTTTCTTATGTCTCCAGCGCAAAGATGCCTCTCTGGAGCACAGGGGAAGGGAGGGAGGGAAGCGGTCTGCAAGGTCTCTGCCCAGGGGAGGACTTGTCTCCTCTGAGGGACCCCTGATGGGGTTGCAGGAGAGGCAGAGCGAGGAGCCGGTGCCTTGTAGCGCACCAGCCTTGCTGGGGGGTCAGGAGACCCCCAGGCGCAGCCCAGCCAGAGCCCGCTGTGGGGCAGGGGGGCTGCAGGGACAGGTCCCGCTCGCGTCTGTGCTTCGTGGCCCCCTTCCGCCTGACCGCCAAACCTTGGGGCAGACACGGCCAAAATTAGTATCACACTGAGGGCTGGCACGCGATGGCTTTGACCCTAACGATCCCACTGGGAACGCAGTATTGTTCTGGCCCTATTAACAATAATTTGCATGTTGTCTAATGGCCCTGGGAGGAAAAAAATAAAAATAAAAAGGGTGGCAGGCCCTGAGGGAGGAGAAGAGGAAATGGGAGTGCTGCCATTTTCTTCTGAGAACTGGCAAAATAAGAAGGCTGACTTTCTTACGGAGCCAGAGGTAAAACTAGTCATTGCAAAATTATTTAATATCTAACTAATCACCCAGCCTTCATCGCTTCAAGGCAGGGTTTTGAGAACCCAGGCCATTTAGCTATACCGAAGAGCCTGGTAGGGACCTTGATCAGAGGAGACTTATTTTCGTGGGACCCCGAGTCTCTCCCAAGGTGCCGGTGACAGTGACCTTTCACAATGAGGAGCTGCTCTCCACGGAAGGATCTGAACTACAGAGACAAGGGATGTCCGCATACAGTGTTTCTGCATCATACTTAGAGCATTACGTATAAAGAGCAGTCTGTAACACCAAGCTGCCACAGCTCCAGTTGTTTTTCTGTTGTTGTTGAGGGGAGTTTCTTTAGGGATCAGTGTCCTCAAAACCAAACAAGCTGGCTGTCCATCCCTTCCAAGGGAACAGGTAGTTTATTCCAGCTGTCAGCAACTGCAAACCAAACAGCTCCTCTCCCACTGTCAGTTTTAGCTCTAGGCCAGTTATTAAAATTAAACAGTTTTGTTTGTGAAAATGATGTATTTGTGTCTGCAGGGGGGAGAGAAGGGAGCAGAGAGGGAAAAAAGAGAGCAAGTTTTCTGAAACAAACCCCAAGCCCGTTTACACAGCCTAACAGCGTGCCAGCGCTGCCTCTTCCTTCAGCCCACAGAAGTCCCAGCCTGTAGGATGTGCTGCCGTGCCCCAAACATCCTTCTCGCTGGGTTGGGGAAAATAAAATAAAATAATTTTTTAAAAGGCAGAAAATTCCAATTGCTTGCAAAATAAATACACTGTTCCCTTGTGAAAGCATCAACTTCAACAGATATGAAAAAAGGTATGAAGAGATGCCTTGGCAGGTTTCCCCACCCCTCGTGCCACCCACGAGAGGAAGCTCCCCCTTCTCGTTGTCCTAAAGCACCAGGGAGGCTCATCCGCTCGCCCCTGGGGCTGAGGCACGGCTTCACTGGCCGAAGCTGAACAGGACCAATTTCTAGAAAGCTGCTGTGGTCCTGGTGGGACACTACCACCCCTGGCCCATGCAGGCACTGCCAGAGGGATGTCTGTAGCACCCTGGGCCAGGTTCCCCTCACAGCGAGGATGCTTAGGGAAGCTGAGGAGCACCCTCAATGCAAAACCTGAGGCAGCCTTGCTCCAGTTTTCCACTGCTGCCCAGACGTGCCCAACCATCCACTACAACCAAGGCTTTGTACGACACTTTACAGATCCCTTTTTGGGTCTGCCCACATGCTCACTGCTATATGAGGCTGGATACCGCCGGTTTTAGCTTCTGTACTGGAAAAAAAAAAGCTATTGACTCCAACCAGGCAAGGATTTCCCACATTCAGACCAGAGCCAAATACACGAACTTTCTACTGCAGCAATTTTTTGCAGGGAGCCGTGAGCTACTGCAGAAGCCTGAACAGACTCCAGGCCGGCTCATTTACTTGCAGCCTTGATTGCCACCTGACATTTCAAGCGATCGGTTTTATTTCCTCCCTTGCCAATGTGCCCTGCCGCTGCACTCCAGCCCCGCAAGGAGGAAAGCCTTTCCCTCGCCCAGGCTTCACGGCAGCGCAGCTATTTATTGCAGATCTGGGCAACGGAGAAAGGAACAGGTCGAGCTGGAACCTGAAAATAACATGGGCACTAGGCCTCTTCCTCAGCTATATTCGGGACCTTTCGCATGCAGCAGCAGACTGGGGATTAGACATTTAGACAGAGTGATTTACTGTGATTTGCCAGATGACTTCAGGAGAGGGGCTTTGGATATGTCTAACTTGAACTAAAACTTGCAGACACTTGGAGCATGATGTAGGATTTGCTTCTGTTATGAACAAGGGAGTTTTTACTTCAGGTTTTTTAATGTCATTTTTCACTTGAGCTGTGTGTACGTTCTTGAGAAGTTCAACAGATTTTACTAATCTACGACACTGACCATCTTATTCTGCTAATGGAAATGCCAACTCATTTACTACTGTATTTGAATTTGTCTTTGAATTATTTTTAATTCTTTTTTCTCTAGAAAAAATATTAGAAATAGGGTCCTCTACTACGTTTTATAATACATGGTCTGAACATGTGATGAATATTCTTAAGAAAACAGTTCTTTCCTTTAGAGACAAAGCTGGCAATAGTTATTCCATCGCAAAGACACACTACAGGACTGTCCCGTACCACAGAAGGAGGCATTTCACCGGCCTCCCGTCCAAGGTCCTATCCTGACTTTCCGGTGACTCACGCAAGTCTCTCCAGAGCACGCAACAGGAATTTTGCCTCCTAACCTCAGTTCAGCAAGACAGCTAAAACTAACTTCAACCTCATGGTCAAGCCCAAAGGCTTCTTTCCTACTCACTTTTTTTTTTTTAATTGTTTTAAAATTGCTTTTTCTGCCTGTATCTGAACACTTAATGAAGCTTGTGAAAGAAGCAAAAGAATACGTGTGCATGAAGATACTTCTTACAGGTGCATGTAATACAGCTTACTGCTCCTTCGCCTGAAGTGCCACAGACAGCTTTTACATATGGTGAAATGGAAAAGGAAGGACAATTTCCTTCTTGAAACACCCGATGAACTGTGCTGATACATAAAGGAAAACACTAACATTGTCAGTTGCCATTTCTCACACTGCTCACCCTTTTCCTAAATAAAAACTAGAAATCAACACCTGAAACTGATCTGTTCAAACATATTTGAACAGTGGAGCTGAAAAAGTTTAAGCCTAATTTCCATTTAACTTTTTCTTTCTTTCTTCTACCTCCTCTCTCCACTCAAATATCACCCCCCACTAGTTTCACAATCTGACTCGCTTTGCTCTTTCCCAGGCTAGCGAGCTCCAGCAATGACCAAATGTAATGCTACAGATTTGAGTTTTATTCTAAGCCCCAAATTACCACGACGGACATTTTGTTCAATATTGTACCTTGTATGGCTTCTTTTTCTTAATTGAAAAACATCAGCCCAACTCATGATAGCATGGTGCGCAACAGTACATTTCCCAGACCTGGTGTGCTGCATAGCTAGCAAGAATACCAATTTCATAGCTGGGTTAACTGAAAAAGAGAGATATTAATGATTTGCCCCATATCCTACCACGTACTCAGTACTAGAGCCAAGCAGAGGAAGTTAAGTTCTGACTCTCAGTTGCTTTCTCGAACAACTGCGCGACAGCCTCTTTCAATCACTACGTGTGAAAAATGGGGCCTCTTCTTTTTGATTGTACCTGGCCCATGTACATAAATTACTCACTGAAGTACCCCGAAACCCACTGAGTTACCTTTTCAATCAACAAAATGGAATCATCCTTTTTATGCTTCAATAAGATAAAATGGCAATAAAACGATGTATGCACTGAAGGACACTATTTCTTTTAACTAACTCTAAATATGGCAATTCATAACAGATCTTCAGTCAGCGCAGGAGTAAATTCAGTGATGTGGGTGCTCTTAGCAACACAACAAGCACATTTACAATTACCTTTACAAAACACATGCAGAAGTAAGAAGTTTTGCCCGGATGGATGAGACCGGCAGCGCATCCATCCCAGTATCCCCAGTCACCGACCAGCACCAGGTGCTCTGGGGGAGAAGCAATGTAATAGACAATTTCGAAACAACATTCCCTGGAGAAAGGTCTACCCTCAGCACCTGGTAATCTCATTTCAGCAGCTGATGTTAAATTTACCCCAAGGTGTATGACTGCCCTTCCAAGCAATTTTATTTGAACATAAGTATAGAAGTTTTCCTTACCCTTATAAATACCTAGATCTTTCCTGAATGCAACTTAGTAGTTCCACTCACAGCTCTCCCATGAAAACAGCTCCCAAAGGTTAATCATGCGTTGCAGAAAAGGCTGTTTTTCTCTATTAGTTGAAAAGCTGTGGCTTTTTCATTTGATCTTATTTTTCTTGCCGCATATACAAAGTAAACATAACTACAATTGTCCAATTAAGTGCCTCTTCCTGTTCCTACCGAAGTCAATGGCAACATTTTCTAAAATCAGATTTGTTTTCTTACTCATTAACTGTAAAATCCAGAAACTTGCAAGGAACTTTCCAGCAAGGGGGATTTAGCAAAGTCTATCGATATACAATAATTACGACAACAAGCGAACATTAGGATAAAATAACAGAAAATAAATTCCAGTCTTTTAGATGCATTTGGAAAAGTTATCCGGTTTCATAGTCTTTCAGGAGCCAAAAAAAAAAAAAAAAAAAAAAGCCAAAAAAAAAAAGCCATCAGATTGTTAATGAGACTGAAAGCCAGAGTAAAATAAAAATCCCTCAAATCTGTCATCGGCATTCGTGTTTGCCAAGAAGGCCTGGATGTTATCCTGCTGGGGAAGAGAAGATTTATGGCACCGCACACCTTCATCCATCCTATTATTATATTTGAAATGGAAAATAAAACAGGCCAGTACTGCCCTCAGAAATAATCAGTATTTTGCTGCCACCGAGTAACAAGTGTTATTATTATTACTAAATCAGCAGGTACGGGAGCAGCCACGAGGTGCTCATAAACAAATTATTTTAAAAAAACCAACAAACCAAACAGGGCTGGGTTCCACCCTCCCAAAGGCGTGAAGGAAAATAAAACAGGCCAGGGAGGGAGGTGGGAAGGGCCGGACCCGGCACACGCTGCGGCCGATGGCTGGGCGGCAGCACCCAGGACCGCGCCCGACGCCCGACGCCCAGCGCCAGCAGCGGTGATGGAAAGGGACAGTCAGAAAGGCCTGCAGAAAGCCAAGGACCGTCAGCCCTCCATGAAGCAGAAAGACAAAACAGGCAAAGAACCAGACGCTGCCGAATACAAGCGTGCACGCCGTGGGAGCGGGGAGCGTGCCCGGCCAGCACGCCATGGGGTGCACGGCTGCGTGCTCACCCCTGCCCAGCCGCACCCCTCACTGCAACCCCCATCACTAGAAGGGATGGAAATGCAATAGCCAAAAAATAAAAATTCACTTTGCCACAGGAGAGTTGTTGTTTAATCAGACCTATCGCGCTGTGTTTTAGCTACGGCTGCTCGACTGCCAAGGCTGCGGACCCAGTTTGCAGCTGCCCGGACCCCAGGCCAGGGGCGAGTGCCCGCTGCCCCGCTGGCAGCCCCGGGGTAGGGCTGCGGTGCTAAAACAGCGCAGGCTAGCCCGGCGAGGCGGCTGCGGAGCGAGAGGGAAAGCAAGGAGGCAGCAAGATCGCTGGCAGCTGCGTTAGCGAGCAGAGCAGCGTACGGAGAGCCGCCACTTCAGCCGATCCCGCCCCGAGCCCCGGGCCTGGCATCCTCGGTGGCGACGGCGGAGCACGAGGCTGGCTCGTCGCCGCGCCAGGCACGAACCATCACGCGGGACGAAAACCACAGCAGAGGTTTCGGAGCGACACCCCAGCGCCGCTCCCGTTTCTACATCCACCTGCCTCCACTATCCCAGGTGCAACCCACGGAAAGATGACGCTCTCGTCAAGGACGCCTGTATCGGGCACAAGGGCTTAATGTTTGCTGGCGACGCAGTACAAAGTTCCCGTGCTGCCTTAGGAAGCCCGGGCCCTGGTATCTGGCCGCTGAGAAAATGCTTCTGCTCCACATGCGATTTCACACATCATTGCATAGGTCTTGTGATTCTCCTGCGAGAGCTGTGCCTTGCCATCGGAGAAACGCTTGTGCCTTGGCAGAACCATTCAGCTGGGTTTTCTTTGTGGATTACCAACTCTGAATTTCAAGCTACGTACTCAAAAACCTAAGCCACTTACTGCCCAGCAGACCTAATGCAGCAGCTCGAGAGAGGCCTGTGTTAATGCAGGCACAGAACTAACTTCTTTCTCAATACTGAAAGTAAAGTAAAACTTTTTAATAGGATTGCTGTTTGAACTTTATGGTTCTTTTCAAGATCAAGGCAAATGACATCATCTCCATAACCAAGACCCCTGGTTCTGAAATTTTAAAGGTCACGGTCAATACATATATTTAAAAAAAAAAAAAAGAAAAAAGAAAAAAAAAAGAAAAGACAAGACTTCTGAGAAAATACGAAACCTAACGTTCTTGCAAGTTACGGAGAAAGCTATTATAAATGAAAGGGACTAAAGAACCACAATCATTTTCTCTTTCTGCCCTAGCTCTTCTACTCCTTGGTTCAGCACAGATCCTCTGCAGAATAAATTTCTTGCTCCTCAGCAACAGCAAAAAGAAAAATATTTTTATAATATTTTGAGAATTCGATTATAAACCCACAAAGCCACAAAAACTGGCAAAGGACCTAGAAGGTGTAACACTTGAAACTGCCAATTCATTTATTTAACTGAGTGGATTTCAGATAGTTTCCTTTTACCAGTCAAACAGTGACTTGGGGTTAGCCCCGCTGGGGATTGAGTCGTTACAAGGCTGCATGTCACTGGCAAAAAAAAAAAAAAAACTCAAAGCGCCTCTGCTCCAGCACGGGGCATCCGGCTCCAAGCAAGGCACTGTCCTGAGCTGGGCAAAAGCGAGAAGCTTTTGCTCGGGACTTGCAAGAGAAGCAACGTGCTGCGCAGGTGGGTGCCTGGCAGAGCTGCTGGGACAGCAGCTCCAGAGCCCGAAAGGGACGAGATTTCGGTCAGCGCCCCACACACGAGCACGGGAAGGCCCCTGCGTCAGACCGATATCCACAACTTCTAGCACTGTCCCGGAGGCAGATGCATCTGCCATCCCTCACCTTCATGAGGGGGCTACGGACCGTCATGGTGCACGGTGACTCTCCGCACTTCCTTTCCAAGGCGTGCCACCAGGCAAAGAGAATTAATGATTTGCTAGGCCAAAAAAAAAAAAAAAAAAAAAGAGGAAGCTCAGTGATTAGGGCAGTCAACCCAGGAGAAGGGAAAACTGGGGTCTAGTTGCTGGTCCAAGAAGCATTTATTCATTTGGCTGTAGACAGCCACCTGAGAAAACACATCAGACAGAGGGAATTAGACACCTCGGTTCTCCCTCCTCCACCAAATGAAATCTCACCCCTGCAGAAGGAGGAGGAACCCTGTTGCCAAAGGGGAGGACACCTCAGCAAAACCAGCAGCCATCTGGCAGGCGAAGCCTCCTGAGATGTGGGAGGTGCGGGCGTATACCCCCCTGCCAGGCTGGAGGAGGTCTCGTAGGCAAACCTCCCGTTGCCTCGGGAGAGGCCTTAACCAAGGAGCCGCTGGGAAAAGGGGGGGCTTCTCCCCGGCTGCATTTGCACGTCAGAACAGCACGTGAGCGACAGCGGCCGGGCCAGAGGACGCCTGCTGGCTTCGGGACACGGAGGTTCTTGGGGACGGTGTCCCCCACAGCGTGCCGAGCGGCTCCCCTCTCTCAAGGCAGGAGCAGCTCCCGGCTGGCTTGGGCGAGGAACAGCGAGAAGCCAGGGACTTGTGCCACCGTTCTGGCTAGGCAGGCAGGCACTCAGGGGATGCAGGCGCTTATGTTCCACCTGAGGTCCACTTCAGACATCTAAACCTTTCCCCACGTCTGGCCTTAACTCTTGAACAGAATAAAGAACTGCAATAAAAGAACAGAATCGGATGAAAACACACGACCATCACATTCCTGGTTCAAATGTAAATATTGTCGTTTAAAATGATGCTTTCTTGGCTGAATTTTCAACACGATGCTGCGTCTCTCACCTGGGCTTCTCTACATCAAAAATGTACTTGTCTACACATATGTGACGGTGCCTGTGTCTCCTTCTATAGTTCTCATGCTCTTGCTTTTTCTTGAACAGCTTGGGGAGGAAGCCGTATGTTGGACTACAAGCACCCAGAGCTGAGCACGGCTCCCACGTACGTTAGGTTGTGTGCCCAAAGAGGGAACCCATCACTGCAAGACAAACACAGTTATTTCCCTCGCACCGGCTGCACCACTTCAGTGTTCCCTTATGTCAAAGTCAAAAGTCGCCAAGTGCGACAGCCCGCTGCCAAGCCAGTCCTTCTGCAGCTCAAACACCAGGCTCTAAAAAACGAAATGAAGCCATTAAGTTGTCAATCAGAAAGCATACATTATACCAAGTACCACGAAACTGCAGAGATGAGCTGGTTCTCCTCTTATTTCTTTTGTAACACAATTAAGATGTTATCAGGCCAAAGTACAATATTGTGGTATCCTGGCCTACGTGAAAATCTTTGAAAGCTGCATTTATTTGCCACCAGAACCACAAGCTAATAATACAGCCTCCGTGCAGGCAGTCCCCATCTGTTGCTTTTTCTAAGTTTCGAACAAACCCGTGACGCTGTGTATTGTCAGGGTATTAACAATCCCCAGACACCATTAACAGCGATGTCTAGTGCCTAAAATTTATACTCCACCAGCTATATCCCCTTCCAGCCTGCCTTTTGATATCCCTCTTTCCTTCTTCGTTTTCCTTGCAATATAAAGAATTCACCTCCTGAAAATACATTGTCAACTTATAGAACCGATTCAAAAGAAACAGACAAGTAAAGACACTTCAACCAAACTTCAGACCTGAGTGTAAGACATAGACCCGCACAATACACTCAAAGCACACGCCGTCCAACTTACTCACTGTGTAACATATACTCGTGACTAGCTCCGATGCTCTCTTCTCTACTACTACACAGCCTCTACTGAACTCACCCATCCGCAACGTACCGGGGAGCCACAACGTAAAGGAGGAGAAGGCTACAACAGCCGGTGCTCCCACTTGTTGCAGGAACCTGCGTGACAGGGAGATCTTGCACGCAGCTGTGCTGAGGTCCTGCCGAGCACCACCACCTACCAGGAGATCAGCTACTTCGGAAGAGCCATTTGCGATGCTTTAATAAGGTTCGTACGTGGGGTATGGTGCAAGTGCCAAGCTGAAGAGCGAGTGCTCGTATGAAACTATGCTTTTCCACTGACAGATCCTGAAAGCTAGAAAAAGAAAAAAAGAAAAATCCACTGCCCCGTGTCATCCTTGATTTCTTCTGTCCGAAGAGAGGATCCTAAAAGCTGTGTTTGCAACTTCATGTTAGTCTTTTGCTCTTTGTAACCAGCTAGGAGGTTTTGCCTGTGTTTACTAATCCCACGGCTCCAAGGTACCAGCCATTCACCAGACAAACAGGCAAAAGCCACCCTGGAGTATTATTTTGCACATCTTCTTCCATGTGTACATTACAAATAACACACAGCAGTAAGTGGCATCACGTGCATCCAAACTCTGGAGCTTTTGTTTACAGGAAACCTCAATAAACAACTAAACGGCTATCGATAAGAAGCATCTTTTCCTCTTAAAGGCAGTCAGTGTTCATAGTCCAAGTTTCTTGCATTTCTAACCGTCGAGAAACAGCTCCAGCACTCGCCTCATCTGGCCAATCATGCCTGGTAACACCTGTCTTTTCACATTCTCGGTTTTATTCAGTATTTATGTTTCTCTTTACACAATACACCCACAGGACAATACATCTCCAGCACACTTACGGATTTGATCCAAAGCTCACTGGAGTCAACAGAATGACTTCACTGGCTCTGGAGTGAACCGAGGGCCCCAGCTCCGCAAACGGGCTTCCAGCCTGAGGAGGGACTTATGCACAAGTTAGGTATCCCAGCCCAGAAGTGCAATTGCAAAATCCCTAACCCTTTAGCTGCTCGTCTTTTAACCAGCCAAGGTCTCCAAAAGCCTGAACTGTTTGCAGATTTTTTTTTTCCCCACAGTTATCTGTTTCACAGGAAAAAAAAACCCCAGTGACAAACCCTATGTAGTGATCCATGAAATAGGGGATCAGGGGATAGGTCTCCCTCTCCCAGGTGTGGTCCCAACCACTAAACACTGGAGTTGTTTTATATGTGTGAGTATGTATGTGTGTATATGTGTGTGTCTCTGTATGTATGCATATTTGTATATACATATTTACATATGTATATACATACACAGACGCGCACACACACAATTTTTGCCCCCGTCTGGCCCCATGGATCTTGAATTTTTTTTCTTCTTGGTGGAAGCAGGGGAGAGCAGGACGACGATCCTGCCTCCAACGTGACTTGTAGCCAGGGATCTGCAGCACTCCTCTGGGAGGTGCACAATGTGGATTCCTGCTGAGAAGAGGGCCCCAAAGCCTTACTCCCTCTGTTACGGCAGCACGTAGATGTCCTCTGGATCCCCGGACACGTATACCCTTTAGTCAGGTGGGTTCAACAGCAGGAAGGCAACATCTTCATTTTTTAACAGAGATGGTCAATGCGGGTGGCACGTTACTGAGCTGAACGCTGACTTAGCAAGAGACCCAGTGCTGAGAATTTAATGTGGTAATGCTTCACAAACACCGGGCTCGCAAACCATGTTAACCGGGTAACACACACTGTACTTTACATTCCTTTACACACGCCTCTTAAAGGTGTGCTGTGTAATTGAGTCAGCTCTCTGATTGTATTTCACAGGGGACCGGACCTGAAATTGCTGGTCTCCTACCTAGCAGACCTCCATTTCTAGGTGACTTACCCCAGCTCTCAGCCCATACATAAACTTTCTTCTTTGGTGTAACTCTCACTCTTTCTTCCCCCAACGCATTAATATCATAAGCTTTACACGTACGACAGGTTTGGTTTGCAGGAGAGTGGCTGGGACCACATTTTGTTACAGTATATCAATTAATACAGGAAAAAAGGAAAGAGATACCCTTCCAATTTCAATGCGGTTATTTATTTTGGAAAGAAAGAGGGAGCAAAAGGAAAGGCTTTTGATTGACTACCAGTGTAAAAGCTGTCTATTTTCTGCAAATGGAAATCCTCCCTTTCTGGATGATGCTGAAGCGAGCCCCGGCCTGAGGGGATCTCTACCCCAGAAACACAGTCACCCACTGGGTCACCACAAATACTCATTTTCCAGAACAACCCCACGGACACAGCTCCTGGCACCTTTGTTTCATCTCGAGACAAAGACAGATTTTTCACACTAGACACATCCTATACCGTAAAACCCCGTTGCCACCGCAGCTGTAGACGCCGGCACCGACGGCCACCTGCCCGCCCGCAGCACCGGGATCCCGAGTTCGTCGTGCACCTGCCTGGCGCGTCACCCCTAACGGGCAGGGATGCCTGCCCGCACGCACGCACGCACGCACACGTGGTCCCTGCTGCTCCCACGCCTGGGACCTGCCCCCAGCAGCTGGACGGGCACCTCTGCCGCCCCTCGCCACCCCGCTGCGGCACCCTGCCTTGGCCGGGGCTGGTGCTGCCAGCAGGCGAGGGTGGACGGGGGTAGGGGAGCGGAGACCGCTCGTGAAGAGGGTGCCTCGTTCATCCTTTTCGCTCCCGAGCTGTAGCTGCTTCCCCCCCATCCCAAACCGCTCCACCGTAACCCCACGACGAGGTGAAACTCGACAGCTGGCAAAAGGCCTATGCTGCTTCGGCACACGCCGGTGCAGACACCCCCCAGGCAAACCTTTTGCTCCCCCCAACGAGAGCGCAACCCCCCAGGCGCTGCCCACCCCGGAGCCCCGCTGGCCGTGGGCCAGAGGCGGGAGAGGGAACGAGCGATCGGGGGACGTACCCAGCCTCCGTTGTCCTGGATCCAGTTGTGCAGGTGCCTGTTCAGGTACTCGGTCATCCAGGCGGCGATGCTGTCCACGAGGGGAGACATCTCCCGGTTGACGCTCTCCACGCACATCACGCCACCGAACTCGAAGAAGGCCACGATCCTGCCCCAGTTAACCCCGTCTCGGAAGAGCTCCTCCACCACCGCCATGAAGCGGCCCCTGGCCGTGAAGGGCGTCAGGTGCAGCTGGCCGGACATTTGGGCAAAGTCCCTCTGGTAGTGGCGGGAGAACTCGTCCCCCGCCTGGCGCAGGGTGAGGTGGACGACCTGGGGCACGGGGCGCAGCCCCTCGGCCGGGGGCGCGTGGCTAGCAGCAGCCGAGCCGGGGGGCTCGGGGTGCGGAGACACCAGCCCAGTGTGATCAGAGGAAGTCCCAGCAGCAGCAACCGCAGCAGCAGCAGCAGCAGCAGCAGCAGGAGGAGAGAGACTTGGAGGCAGGGGTGCCCTGTCCTCGCCGGCAGCCCACTCGTATCCCCTCTGCGAGAGTTTATAGTGGATGTACTTCAGCACTATCTCCCGGTTATCGTAGCCTCTTCTCCCCGGATGAGCCATAATTCCCAAGAGGAAGCAGCAAGAGGAAGGGAGAGAGGAAGAAGAGGAGCAGGATGAACCCAAAAAAGTAAAGCAGCCAATAATAATAAAATTAATAACACCAAAAATTATAATCCAGTTACTGTATCAGGCACGGTTTCATTCATGGTGGTGTGGGGGAGTTCTCAGGGTCTCGGAGGTACTTTTGTCTTCTCAGTGTTTCCTCCTCGGTTTGAGATGCACGGTATAAATAGGGATTAAAATGCTGTAAATACTTTACTTCCAGGTGCACATTTATTACTTATTATAAATTTACTTTGGGGCCATTTCCTCCTCGGTGTTGAAATACATCTTAAAAAATAATATACGGATTCAGAATCAGGTGCATTTTCCCCTAGGTGCTGAACTACCACGGACACGAAGGAGCGGACGAACACACACGGTAAAAACTGCAATTCAATACGATTTGCTAAACAGCCTTGGATGAACGTTAATCCAACGCACTTTAAGCTAGAAACCTCAACACTGCTTTTTTTTTTTTGTTAAGTTACACAAACTAAATTTCCTCTGTAAAGTACTTACTTGGACTATAAATATGTTCCTCTGTCAAGTTTCCTCTAAAAAAAAAAATAGCAACAACAAAACCCAAACATCACAAGTCTTCAGAAACATTAAGTTCTGGTCGCTTTGATGCTTCAAGTCACCAAGGGGATGGGAAAGGGACAAAAAAAAATATCTCTACGATTGCAAATGTTTTTTCCCAGACTGCTGTTTAACAGACATCTCCAGAGATGTGTCAAAGCTCAGAAAATCCCGCCTCGCAGCCCGGGAAGGCGAACAACCCCAAAGAGACGGAAAATCCTGGAGACCAGATGAACCACATTTGAATCCAAGCTCTCGCAGAAGTGCTCCGGTTTTCCCTCCAGTGCAACGTACAGACATATGCATTTACGTAGTTTCATTCAGACACCGATCGCAGGAGCCCGGTGCTTCCACACACACGCACGCACACACAAAAAAAAGAAAAAAAAAAACCAAAAACCAAACCAAAAACGTATCTAGGCAATTAATTCTTTTGCGCAGGGAAGAGCGTAAAAACAATAACAAACCCCAAAAATAAAAATAAAGAAGGAAGATTGCTTTTGACTGTGGCTCCGGGGAGAAATGCCATTTCCCGAGCAGCTTTGTATCAGAGGAGGAAGAGCCCCTGGCGCTGCCGAGGAGGGGCGCGGACGGGGCGTGTGTGCGGTGTGACTGGTGCCGATGGGGACCGTGGCCGCGGCGCCGCTGCCCGCCCGCCCGCCCGCCCGCGCAGCCCCGCGCACCCCGCCGGCTCCGGGCGGCTCCTCCGGGCGCTCCGCGCTGCTGCTGCCGGCGGCGGCGGCGGCGGCTCCGGGCGGCGGCTCCGAGCGGCGGCGGCGGCGGGCGCGGGCGGGGAGCTCTCCCGGCGGCGGCGGCGGCGGCGGCGGCGGCGGGGAGCGGAGCGGCGGGGGCGGGGAGAGGCGGGGAGGAGCGGAGCCCGAGGGGGAGGCTCCGGCTCCGGCTCCGGCCCCGGCCCCGCGAGGCGCAGCCGGGCGCGGTGGTTTCCTAGAGCTCCGCCTCACGCTTCATTCAAGAAAAGGGGGAAATGGGGAGGGGGGGTGCTAAAAAAAAAGGCGGCGGGGGGAGGCGAGCAGCCCCGCGCAGCCCAGGCCCGCCCTCCATCGCGGCGCGGGCCTGGGGCCGGCGGCGGGGCGGTGGCGGTGGCGGGGCGGAGCGGCGCGGAGCGGCGCGGAGGGGCGGCATTCGGGCCGCGGGTGGTGCTGGTGGGCCGTTCCGCCGCCCGCCCTCCGCCGCCTCCGCCTGCGCGGAGGAAGCGGGCGGCGGAGGCAGGCAGGCAGCGCGGCGGGTGGCTGCGGGCTGGCGGCCCTCCGCGGGGGAGCGCCCCCGCGCCCCGCTCCGCGCCTCTGCCGCCCCGCGGGTGCGGGAGGGGTGAGGCTGCTGCAGCCGCGCGGATTTACTAAAAAAAGAAAAAATAAAATAAGGGGGGGTGGAGAGGAGGAGAAAGCCCGCATCACCCTTTTAAAACGAAAAGTGGCCCGATGTAGGCGGACGGGGGCTCCGGGCGGGGCGGGGTGGGTCGGGGCGGTCTGCCCTGGCAGCAGCCTCTGCGCGGCCGCGGAGCCCCTACGGGGCCGCGGCCGCCTCCGCGGGTGCCCCCCCCGGCGGCAGCCCCGGCGGTGCGGAGTCCCGCACACCTGCTCCACGCACGCTGCTCGGCCGGTTTTCAGGCTTTCAGACGTGCCCGTGGGACAGGCGGGGAGCTGGATTTTAGGGCTTTTTGCAGAAACAGGACACTGACTTGTCCCTCCGCCCAGCATGAAAATTTTTTAGATTGGAGAGGGGGTAACTGAAGCGGAGAGATGAGATTAATCTGGAGTTTGGCCAAAGAAGCGGAGTTAACCTTCAAAGTAGGTTAAACCCACAGCGCTGGGAAATAGCGATGGGAAATAGCCCTCCCTGCTACCCCGACAAGCGACATCAGGGCAGGGATGAGCGATGCTGGGGCAGCCCCGGCTGAGCTGGGGAGCCATCCCGGGGTAAAGCCAAGTGAGACGGGAGCAGGAGATACTCAGCACCTTTCTCTGCTTAATATGAGGAGGGGAAAGAGAAGTTTGATAAATTCTCTCAATTTTTGTCGATCTGGGCCTCTGTCGAGGGTGACTGGGATGATAATCCCATATATAAACTGCCCTGAAGCTAAAAGGAAGACGAGGCATGAATTCAGCTGTGGAGATGCGTTAGTCTTGAGAAGGGACATAGGGAATGCACGCTGCCCTCCAAGTCTCCATTTTCAGGGTCACGTTTCCTTCACACACTGACGCATCACGCGTGGTTCACACGCTGACAGCTCCCCTGCTCGAGGAAAATCGCACCGGAGTGGGGAGGGTGATCAGCTTTTGCTCCTTCCAGAAGAAGGAGAGGTCCTGGCATCCGAACGGGACGGATTCCCCGTGCGCTAACGCAGGTCGCTTGTGCCCTGGGTGATGGAGGGATTTGTTTCAAGGCCGCACGGAGGAATCTGTCTCTAGCGTGTGCAAACCAGCGGCTTTCCAGCCACCTGAAGAGGCGTTCAGGATGTGCAATCGTTCTGGCGTCTCTTATTTAGAGGGGGGGGCACGGTGAGGCCCTCGGCACCATACCTAGGGACAGCATTTTCCACCTCCCCTGCCAGCTCTCTTCTCCCCTCCCCGCCGGGGAGCCGAGCACACGCAGACCCCGAAAGGAGCGATGCTCCCGCTGGCCGAGGCTCCGGGGGCGGCAGGCGGAGCGGAGCGGAGCGGAGCGGGGTCCGCCAGCGCCGCCCCCCGCCGGCGGCACCTCCCCGGCGGGCGGCTGTTGCCACCCAGCGGCCACTGCTCGCCCCGGGCGCGGCGGCTCTGCGGCGGCAGCCGGGACCCCCCCGCCCCGCCCCTGCGGGAGCAAAGGGCTCACGCACCTCCTAACAGGCCGGGGAATTAGGACAGTAACGCGGTGCCCCCCCCCCCCCCCCCCGCTCCGTCTCGTATTCACTGCCGCCCGCTGATGTGTAAAACGGGGCTGGTTGCGGCTGGTTGTGTTCTCGGGGATTAAGAGGGACGGAGGTTGCGGGACAGCGGGTGAAATGAGGTGAAAAAGAAGATGGACGATGCTCTACGCAGACACGGGCTAAGGGCTGCACCCCACCGGGGCATGCGTGAAACTCACGGCATGGTTAAATGCTGGAGCGCAAGCACGCCTCATCTCTGTCTGTCTAAAAGCCTTCGGAAATTAAGGCGTTTGTGATGAGCTGAGGGATTGCTTCTGACGGCAGGAACGTAGACAAGAGATCTGTCAACTGAGTAAAATCGCCGCCTTTATATTCTTGCACCAAAAGAGAAAGAGAAAAAAAGGTCTCCTCTGAATACAGAAAGTAATCTGACTTTCCATGTATCGTGCTATGGTTTAAATGGAACAAGTGATACCGAAAATCAGAATAGCCATAACTAACTGGGCTGCTGATTCAGTCTGTCCCACAACTGAAAATACATCAGACACAGATGTTGGGTAACACAGAAAAACTGTCTGGGTAAGCTGCACAACAATGTCATAGCAGGATCGTTTTAAAGCCCAGAGCATAAATCAGGGTGGGACTGATGCAGAAAACAAAGATGCATATAAAATTGATGGACTTTTGTAAGGAGAAATTGAAAATATCACTGAATTTCCTTAGGGTATTTAAATGTATTTTGTATGGGGAAATGGAATTAAGATCAACTAAAAGAGCCGAGTGTACTGAGGGCATATAATCAGTAAAATAAAATAGTTTCAGAATTCATAACTGATTTCTGATAGAAACAGGTATGGCAAAACTTTGTGAGATACTCTATTTGGAACGGATTTAGTAATGGTGCTTTTTCCCCACCAGCTCTGCAATTCAGCACTTTGCTATAGGAATGATAAATCCCAGCCTTTTTAAAAGTTTAATGGGAAAATAGTGGTCATGGTTGACAAGAAAGCTTGGTAATAACAAACACAGCTGAGACTGTACCACAAAAAATGAAAAACACAGGAGAAAATCCTAGGAGCTCTTTGCTTTAAGCAAGGATATTAGGGATGAGTCATGGGAAACAAAAACTGTACCTTGAAGAATGACAAATTGGGAGTCTGTAAAAAAAGCAAAACAAAATTACGTGCATTTAAACGGCCTTTCTTGTTCTTAACTTAATGCGCCCAATGCATTGCATCTGACCTGCATTTATGGCTGTAATTGAAGGGAGCGGCATCTTAAAACCAATTATAATGCTACCTGAGTGGGTGATGAGCATCTATTAAAGTGTCACAAGTTGGCATCACAGTACTGCTTCTTACCTTGCTTGTTTGTTTGACCTCAGTGGGATAAAACGACAGTTAAAGAGACATCCAAAACAAAGGCAATACACTTTTGGGGGTAGATAGAACAAACCAGCAAGAGAGGCTCAGGATTTATCAAGGAACATGGAATGCGCGCATGAAGTCAGCTAAGAAATCATGACGGTGCTTTTAGGTAGAATAACATGCTGACTACTCAAAATCTGATCCTGCAAATCCTTTCACACACACATTTACCTTTATGTGAGCTGGCCCACCAAAGTTAATCAGACTAAGAAGAAGAATTAGCTGTATAAAGTATTGGAACTCAATTAGGAATACAAACAGAAGCTCATGTGAAAAAAGCTGCCTTGACAATTACAGAGGTCGGAGCATCGACAACAGGCATCAGTCAGGTCTGGCAGCGTAAAGCACAGATTTTTTTTCGTGAGGTGGCTTTCTTACCTGTGCTTGGGCAACTGACCAAACAGGCAGGATCCTGCAAAGCCTGCTGTTTCTTTGATAGCTTCCCAGATGCCCAATGAACAGTGGATGCATAATTAACAAATGCTCTAGAGAAGTTCTTTATGCCTGGTAACACTGAACTTCCCGACAATCTGAAAGTGGACACCTTTTCCCTATACCTTTGTATTAACATCAACAGGATTTCAACAGCAACCCTGGTTCCTGTTGACCTGCCCACCCTTTTATTTCCTTGGCTCATGAGCAGGCATGTTGGAGAGAAGCAAGCGATTGTTTAAAGCCCTGCCTGAGCAGGCATGAAACAACTGGGGTGTATGTTTGCACCGTGTGACAGCACTCAAAGTGAGCAAGGGCATTGCCACATTTTTTTGCTGTAAATCCGCAGAGATTTTCTATTCTAGAACAAATCAAAAAAACCCCAACAAAAAACTAAATCTGAGTAACCCAAAAGTTTTAGAGTGGTATAGGTAAATACACTTGTGACAACCAAAGAAGTCCTTTGCCTTACGATGTTCTAGCACAGCTTAAATACTGGGTTTATTGAAAGAGTCCGCTAAGATTGTGCCCACGGGTGGGGAATTTGCACATATGAAAATGAGCAGCCAGTGGCACTGTAAATGCCTGTGAATGCCAATGGCACTGTAAATGCTTGTTGGTGCTATGCCCAGTGAGGCATTTGTTTGTGCCACCCACAGCCGTGCTTCATCTGGGTTCCTCTGTTCAAGGCATTCAGTGCTGCTCCTTTCCACGCCAGCATGTATTTGCTTTGCATGCCTTTGTGCCTGCAAGAGCTTTCTAACTTGCCCTGACTAAAACTAACCACCAACCACATGATCTTTCACGTTTATTTATGTCCATGAGACCTCCATACCCACAGACCTAGGGAAAAGTGGCACCCATGAAGCCTGGATGTGTCTTTTCCCCATTTTTAACCAGGACGGTGCCAGGTTAGCCTGAACAAATATCTTCACTTCTTCAGAGTGCATTCCTGAAATGGGAGATTGCCTTTCATCCTGCCCGTGTTGCAAATGCTACAGGTGTGGAGTGGATCCTTTTTGGCTGGAAGCGCTTGCAGAGCAGAGAATGCTACTGTAAAACACTTAAAGCACGCTCAACCTGCAATTATCGTTTATTTCATGGGGCTTAACTGTGCTCATCAGGAAAGGCAGCTGGATAAGATACTCAGATAATATCCTTAGGGTCCAACGTAGCAAATAGCTCCTGACTTTCAGACCTCTTTTACCGTACACATCCCTCAACCATCTTCACTTCTTGTCAAGACACAGAGGCCCCATGGTTTGCATTGGAAGGAGGCAAAACGACTGCATCCAGATCTGGAAATCCTTCTCTTTGACATCTCTACTTTGCGATGTGGCAACAGGGTCTTGTCTTTACAGTATGTGAGCCGTCTCACCACCTTTCACAAGCTACCAACCTATTCTTGTGACTTGGGCAATGCTGCCTATGCCATGTCTTCTTTCTGCTGTGGAAAAAGGAATCAGAGACGGACTTTCCAGCAGGAAGAGCAGAAGAGGGAAGGAGACAGTTTCAGCATAGAGGAATAGGAAATGGGAAGGGTCTGCTGGACAAACAGGAACATCCATCTCTGATCCATTAACTTTTATTACCCCTGTTAAAATTTCTCAAAGTAAAGAGGGGGACAGCATTTTCTGAGTAAATGCTTTGAAATAAAGACTGACACCTCATTTTAACCACTTTCTTTGGAGCACCTGTTAGCTTTGAAAAGGATATTCCCTTCAGTTACAAGTTACCTAGAACATTTAAAATTTGGTTTTCAACTTACTTTTCTATACATTATTTAGAGCTGGTATCTTCACAGATTTAAAGCTTATTTTGGCCAAGGGAGTTGGTTCTCAGTATTCTTGGTAGTATGATTTAGCGTTAGTCATGTATGTTTTGCTTTTGCCCCTTGTGTTTATTTACATTGCTCTAGCAGCGCTACTACAGAACCAACTTCATACTTAGAACTCGAAAGGTTTAAAATTAAGATGGGGATTCCCCTCCAAGCTGAAAACAAGCTTGTTTTCAGCTTAGAAAAATAAAATTTCAGACTGGCTCGGTGGTATTCTACCACAGAGAAGGTTTGGTATTATATTCCTTCATCGAGGTTTCCCCAAACAGCAAACCTCCCCAATCAGCTTTATGAAATGCTTCCCCCCGCCCCCCTCCATCAAATTAGATATGCATCTTTGGGGTTTTTAAAAAAAAAAAAAAAAAAAGAAAAAAAAAAGTATTTGCACTTTCCGCTTCCTTCAGTGCAAGTTTCTGTCCAAAAGCTTAACAGCATTATTTCCCCCCACCACAGACCACCAACAACGGAAGATTAGCACGGTCGTCTTTTTCACCAATTTAGTGCATCTAGGTTGAAAGAAAGGAAATAAGAGAAAGAGGGTGCGAGGTGTGGCAAGACAGACACCTCATTTAAAGGCCTCTGCCTCTCCTGAGAGTCTCCCCCCAGTGACAGAGGAAAGGAAATGACTTCATGAGGTTTTACTACCAGCTTTGACAGACGATCAAACATGCACTTATTGCCTGGTACTGGCTGTGCAAGGGGGGGGGGGGCGGAAAATGGAGCTACCAGGTAATTTAGCCTTGTAGCTGAAATTCGATTATGAAAAGGAATGAAGAGAAATCTACTTTGGCCTACTACTTTTACTGAAAAGGAAAAATCAGCAGCTCCAGTTGCAATGTGGCCTTCTTCCATTTCAAAACTTTTAATTCTCCAACATTCTAAGATCAACATCAGCCCCCCAGCTTTAAAAGACATTTTAGGTAGCATATACTTTCCTCAATCCATCTTTGATTTTGGCTCTCTGATAATCTAATAAGATTGAACTTCTGTGATTTTGGATTTACCGTGAGAATAAGTATCTTAGGGCTATTTCTCCCCTACTGTTATCTTGGAGCTAGCTATCCACTCAAGCCCTCCTACCACAGAGCTGAAACATAATACAGTAATTTTCTATACAGCTGCATGCTCTGTTGTGGTACAGAAAGACAGCCACCGTAACTTATTTATATTGTTTTCCACTAGGGCGAATGAGCATCACTTGGCTCGTCAGGATTCACAAGCACTTCCAGAGAGCACAAGCACTAGTTATACTGGCAGCACCTCCTGCAATAAAGGCAGATTTTGTCAATTTAATCCCACTTTCATTATGGTTTGATGACACTGGGTCTGCTGACAATATTTGGTTGAATTCTTTACACCCTTCATCTGCTGCACACCTCTGCCCTAAGCTGCCAAAATGGAGGGATGTATTGTATTGCCGCCTCTGCTGTCCTACAAAATTAAGAGGATCCTGTTGAACTAAATCCAGACTTTAAAAAAAAACCAAACAAAAACCCCAAACACAACACACCCCTCCCCCCAAAAAACCAAACCAAACAACCACCGAGCCCTGCAAATGAATTTATCCATTACTCTTCATCCCCTCAAAAAACTTAGACGTTACAGGCTTTGTTGATTCTCCATTTATTTTGAGAAATATAAAATATGAAAACTAGTTTACAGTTCTGGCACAAAAATGATGAAGCAATAAGCACAAAGTTTCTTTTTACAAATAATGCTATATATTTTTACCATTTAAAAGTGCCTAGAGTTTTTCACAGCAAATAAAGTTTACCTATATCTTTTATCTTAGTAAAATATTAAATCTATTTAAATTGCACATGAACACCCTGGTGAAGTAAACTATATGTAAAGTTACAATAAATCTGTATTTAAAGCAGACAGTCATTAGAAACTATATGGAATGGAAGAGACTATCAAAGCCTAAATCGAATCTTAAAGATTGATCAAGAAAACAAGAGACAAGACACTGACTGATATGGCACAAGTAATTAAATTATTGACAATTTGACAAAAAGTAATAAAGCCTATTTGAAGTTCTTCACAGATCTAACACACTGCTAAAACATTTCAATGCAGAGGTTTTGTAACATTTAAACTGGCAAAACAGTTTTTTGGCTGCTAAACATTTTTCCACAAGATTACAAGGCATCTCCTTCACTTAATGTTGGACCTTAAAATGAGTACATTAGTAGATAGAGAATGTGCATAACAACAAAATTTACACCAAAGGTTGCTGTAGTTGACAATTTACTGCTTTGACAATAAAACAATTGAAAAGTTTACCAGTTAAAGTTAACTGCATTAACTTGCAACAGCAGAAACTAGAACATTTAAAAAGATTATTCTTTACTTGTTCCTTCAAAAACTTGCCTCGCTCCAATTTCCAGAATTGCGGAGGGGTTCAACCTACAGTTTTACTGTCAATACAACCACTTACACTATGCAAAATTAGGTGTGAACAGAAGTGTCTATAAATCAGGACCATAACTTTCACCCAGTATTCTTATTTCTCCTTCACAGACACTTGTGCTGAATTATATCAGTCATTATTTGGAGGACTCTTCAGTCCAGAAAGAGTGATTAGTGATCTGAGATGTCCAACCTGAAATATTTTAAAGACGCCCAGCTGCCATAGTGTCTTGTGTGTGCTCTGACCTTCTGCATTATGTTTCTTAAACGCAAACTCTTTAACATTCTAAGTTGAAGATTCAAAAATTCAAGTATCCAAAGTCTTACTGGTTTTAAGTCCTGACCTTCAAGCTTGTGTTGACGTCAAGTCATTTACATAAGCATTTCTTTCAAACTACAGCACAACTGATTCACCCATTTTGGTGTCTTTTGCAGGTGGTCAAAGGAGTATTTGATTTGCACCAAAATAACCATTAACATAGATAATAGGGTCCAAATAGCATTGTCATGTTGCTTTAAGAAACATAGCAATGTTGACAATGGATGTATGATAAATGTTCCATTATGACACTCACATTAAGCAGCACAGGAAACACATATGCACACTAGATTTCTTTGCATTGAAGCCCAGCTGTTTAAAAATGCAGGAATACACTCTATTCTCAAAATTAATATTATATTATAGGCATGCACAACTTCACATATCTAAACAAAATCAGGAGGCAGGACCTAAAACATAGGCTTTGTGAAGAATTCAACAATGCCGCAACGTTTGCAATCTAATGAAAGTCTAACCACTTAAAATGAGAGTGCCAATGTGACCCTCCCCCAAAAATATGTTTGTAAACCAGGTATTAAAGCAAGTTTAGTCTATGTGAACAAAATTTAAAAAGTGATCAACCGAATTCAGAGAGGGAAAATAAATAGCCTCAGTAAATTACATTTTAAAGGTTTTCCAGTTAACCACCTATTATTTTTCCTCTCAGTTTAACTGAATACCTCTTCTTAAGTAGATGTAAAGAATATCTTAACGAAAGCAATCAATTTTGCCTATTTTATTGTTAAATACTACTTTCAAGGAAGTGAAAGTTTTACAAGTAATTTTAGATTCAGATTACTGACTGAAAATGGGAAATATGACATTGAAAACACAGCAGTGCTAACAAATACAAAATATGCAGCTTTTGGAAAAAAAGCAGCTCACAAGGCACTTGCTATAGTGGTCCATTAAATAAACAGTATACATAGTGCACCTTTAAAACATCAATGTTATGCATCAAGCTTTTTCAGTGTTAACATTTTTTTAGAAACAACCAATGGGTTCTGTGTATTCTGAAGCAGTTATTGAGCAGCCTTGTTTCATATAATGTAAATGAAACAAATTAGAAGTGGGGCATAGGAGGAGAGTATTTTAAATCATTTCTTGTCATGTGAAAATTTTTCTGTGTAGTGATATAATTAAGTGTGGAATGCCATTCTCACACACACTCCCCCCCCCCCCCGACCCCCTGCCCCAAAAAGCTACATTCCTGCTACTGGAAGAGCCTGGCATTTTAATTACAATTGAGTCTATCATCAACTACTGGTTTGGCTCATCATTTGCAGCATTGAAAAATAATGTGCATAACAGTAGCATTAAGCTACTTTCCTTTCCAGAGCAAAAACTGGCAGATAAGGAAAAGTAAGTATCTGTAAAAATTGTACATTATTTCAATGGCTTAAAATGCTGAAAGTCATAATCAACACACTTGATACTGGTTTGATTTCTTTTGTTCACAACATACTTCAAAGGCCAGAAGAGCTACAGACCTGGCCACATCTCCTAGCATTTCTCTGTGGGAACAGGTTCTTCATCTCCCTTTAGAAAGTATGCATATATTAAACCATACTTTTTAATTACTCCCAGACTGAGAAAGCTTGGATCATGTACCTGCCATCTTAAGGTTTCCACAGTTGCATGTTGGATAAAATAAGGAAAGCTGTCATTGACAGAAGGATCTGTAGATTGGCCAAAAGAAAAGTTAACATTCTAAATTAAAAACAGTCCCAAAACGTTAGCAAAAGGTACCAACTTGTTCAGGGGACTTCAATCTACTTCAGCCCAGTCTGTCATGGTACTTATTTTGTCCATAAGCACAGAAGTGTGAAAACGTAAGCATTTGTCCAGAATTACCGCACATAGTCCATTCTCAAATTCTACTCTGCAGATCACTTACAAGTTCCCCAAATTCTCTCCAACTCAAATCACCCAAAAAAAAAGATCTAATCCTCATTCATACTTTTGCATAGTTTGGCATCTTCTGGAGTTATACTTTTGTTTTCTTTCATAGCTTTTGAAGGGACTCATCTGTCACATATGCAAGTACTTCCAGTCTAAATCCTTCAGGAGAAAAACTGAGTCCCACTTAAGCAGCAAGCTGTCCAGGACTGTTTAACATTCTTCTTTCAATTCAGAGTAAAGATTACTCAGTTTTATCTGCACTTTCAGATTTTTCCCTCTGCATCATGCAGCGACGAACTATGCTGTCAAAACTTCCTAGGTAAAATAGGCCAACGATGCGAAAAATGCCCATGCAAACAACCTGGAAACAGAGAGAAACATCTTTCAATTCATTTAAGATCCTGGATTGCAATAGATTCTTTACTTGTGAAATAAAAAAAAGTTCCAGGCAGGGATCTTGTATAAGCTCAAGAAAACAAAACTCATGAAAACCATCGTAACTATGTAACAGTTGAGGACTGAGTAGCAGGTAGTAATCTTAGCTTTCCCAACAACTTGCTGCTTCAGCTTGAAAATACTACTTCAGCTTCCTAAACCTAAGTCTCCACAGTATTAAGAGCCATTTGATGAAAAAATAATCAATGTTTGCATAATGTTCTACTTTAAGAAGTATTTTATACTATAAGAAATTGTGCCTATGGGGCTCCCCCAAATCTTACCTGCTGAAGACCTTCAGTAATAGAAGTGACTGGTGACATTCCACTTGTCAATATTGATAGCATGTAACCATCTGATCCAACTGAGCTGTTAAAGTTCCCTTGCTGGATGGAAGGAAAACAGCGATTAAGGGAGGGAGGGGCAAAGTAATTTGCTCAGTTGTGGCAAATCATGATGTGTCTTATTTCAACAGCTATTCTTGATGAACGTATCTGACTGATGTCACTAACAACAAATATTCTTATGTAAAAAAAAAAAAATATTAACACAATTAAGAATCAAAATATTCAAAAATATTTTGTGCTATACAGCAACATTCCAAAAGGCATTCACTTGAAAATGGACAAGGAAGCTAGCTTCTCTTTAGAGAGAGGTGTGCTAAATTACTGCAGATTTCTTTACAAGATAGAAAGGCTCTAAATTTCTTCTTGAAGCATGCTTACTGATGGAGAAAATGCATGATGGTTTCCCATCTGTAAATATATTTCAGAGACAGAATTACACCCTAACTCTGTCAGATCACCAATCACTACTATAGTTGTAGAATAAAATACTGCTTGCCTTTTGTTAAAATTAGTTTGCTATCACATGAGATTTGGCTGCAGGGTGTATTTCAAATGCTAGGTACCAGGTCCTCCTTAAGCTACGTCAAGGATTTTTAACTTGCCCTCAAAACCGCGAGATACGCAGCCTGCTAAGCAATTCAGCTGGCAGAAGAGGGGGGAGCAGACACCAGGAAAAAGTTGGTTGGTTGGTTTTCAACTACTCGTCAGGAAAATTGCAGCTCTATAGGTCTGACTTCCAGGCTTCTCCCATTTGTTTCCAGCAGACTTTATGCTGGAAAACACTTTCTGAAACACTGCAGAACTAAATCTATGGAATGCGGAAGTGAAAGGAGAAGGTGGTGTTCCTGAATCAGGGTTAGGAGTGAATCCATGCAAAGTAGTAGAGGATACGAGATTTGATTATTTCCCAAAACACACCTCAGAGGACTGCGAGTTCCTACAGTATAGGGCTACCTTTTAATTTCTATTTTAGCCTCTCAGCTGATGGCTTGAGTGCATAAAGACCATGTCTGAACTAATATATCATCCAAAGTGCTGGAAAGCATGGTGTAGAAATACCAGATGCTTAAGATTATAGAGGAGATTAGTTTTCCTTAAGCACCAAAGCAGAACACTATGTGAGGTAATACTTGCTTTTAAAACTCAACACCCCAAAACCAGACACAATTTTGTGTTTATGTGCTGTATTTGTGAAAATATTGTAAAAACTTCACAATTGAATACCTGCTATAGATGTAAATCATGCTGAAGATCAAGAGGATTTGGAATTGCAAAATAATTACACATTTTAGGATTCAATCGCTGTGCTTTATGAACATGAAGTTTCATGTTTGTTTCCATTCTGAGGTGCTTTATTAAGCATGCAAGCATTCCATAGCACAAAACATTTTAAAAAAAATTCCTCAGAAAGGCAATATACCTTTAACCACTAAGAGCAGCACTCATAAATCACATACTTAAGACATTAAAAGCCAAAAAGGCTAGACTGCCTTCATTTATTGTAACATTATTTTTATATGAACTCATCTTCAAGAAAAATAAGAGTCCAACAAGCTTTTGAGGTTAGACAAATGGTATTTGATACATAAAAAGTCAATAGAGTTTAGTGCTTTAAAGTCAGTCATAATCTGCCTTTGAGACATTGCATCATACTGATGCATCATTTTGTTCTGTCTAATGTACAACTTCAGCTACTTTTCAGTTCCAGGAGATTGTATAAAATCATTTGTGGGCACAGTGGCAAAAGAAGAATAAAGAAAATACTTCCTGTTCAAACTAACCAGCAGAGAGTACTGTTTCATGTAAATTGTTTTTGCATTTAGCTTAGCCATTGTCTTACAGTCTTAGACAAGCATTACATGCAATCCTAGTCTCTCCAATGAAGAACACACTTTAAAAAGATTATTTACTTACTATGGCATCTTTGACTATAACTCTGGCGACTTGTTCTGCTTGGCAAACAGATGAGGTTTCAGAAATTAGTTTTGTCTCTAAGGGCTTTAGTAGAAAAACACCAATATAAGTTTGACTAACAACACACAGGAGAGAAAAATACGAAGGTCAAATTTTGGTTTTGGGTCTTTTGTCATGGATGACATCACTGTTAGCAAGTGGTATCATACTGTCACCTAAAACATTCACTTCAAGAAAGGCAAAAGCACCTTCATAAATAATAGTCTAATTTTATGAAGGGAAATGCCAACTTTTCCTTGAGTAGTACTTTTTTAAAAATAGTTTATTACTAATAAAATATGAAAAAGTTTTTTTCCCCAAGTATTTCATTTTCAGTAGAAGCTATCAAAATGCTTAAACTATGTCTCCTCAACACCTGTATTAGTTCATTTATGGTTTTTTGCCAGAAATGAAATAAAAGATAGGCCTGAAATATTTTAAGATCATATAAAACAGCTTTTTTTTTTTTTAATTTCTCAAACTCCACACACTGGTATCCACCAAAATCCATCACTGCATTTTATTTCTTCGTGTTTTAGAGCATTTATGCCACTTTACCTCACTAGAAGCAAGCAATTATGGCAGTTATTTTAGCAATCACAATTTCTTTCACCAAAAAAAACCCAAAACCAAACAATAACAACACCATCCCCCTCCCCCCCCCAAGCAAACAAACAAACAACCACCCCAAAACCAAGTCTGGTCTGTTACAAAAACAAATGGCAAAAATATGCTTTAAAGTATTTAGAAGCATGTTTATCATTCATGTCCTTTTAACAAATAAAACAATGATGGAGCTAGCTGTTCAGCAAGCTATTTAAATGCTCGATATGTTAAGACAGATAGTTCTGTTGACGAAGAAAAAACAGTGCTAAATTTCAGAGAAAAGAGTACTTGGTCACAAGTCGACTTGTTGTAATGGCTAATTCAGTTACATTTAGTAACAAAATTTAATTTAAGCATTCAAGCCTAGTCAAATACTGGGACTAGTTTAATTTTGAGATTAACACTTTAAAAAAAGCACTTATAAGGGAGAGCTGAGCAACTACAGGTTTCTTGCTCATTATCAATCCAAAGTACTCTAGAAATTAAATTTCACAGAAACAGGCCTAATTCCAAATATCTGTAGAATTATAAATCCTGATTTTACTGACCAGGCTCACTGAAAACTTTTTTTTTCAGTATGTGTATTTTAAGGGCGGGGTGTGTGTGGTGGGGAAATCAGTGTCTTTGCCAGCAGAAATCACATACAAACACCTTTTACATGCTTTCCTACAATGATATGGCTTATGTCATCAGATCTCCATCTCATAACCCTTATGTACTTTTGAGCTTACTGGGCAGTATCAACCAAATCTGAAAGAGATAGGGATGTCAACAGTAATTAAAATACTGTATGTTTGGGAAAGCTGTATCCTAGTTCCTGACATTTTCTTTTACTATATTCAATGATTACAGAGAAAAATAGCCTAGTCCTAAAGAGATGCAAACTACAGAGACAGATGTTCTAAACTAAGTAGTATTAAATAAATGCAACAATAATAAACGAGTATCTGAACTGTCAGAGCAATGCAACGTTGCACAGATTTAAGGTGCACTATCATGATAGGAGCAAGTCACTTGAAGACTTCATGCATGCTAAAACAAAGCTTAAGTCTTTGCTTAAAAGACAACACCTTTTTAACAAATAAGATAAATCTCACTGAATCTCTTTTAACGAGAAATCTTAGATGAACAGTGCATTTTGCTGGTGACTATATTTCCCTGAAATAGCCTCTTACAAAGAAAAAAAATCCCAGAGAATATGCAAGCTATACAAGTATCTGCAGATGTCTAATTCTGGCACTTTATATGGATGTGTGGGAGTATACATTTAATACAGAATATCTATACCAAGAAATGATGAATTAAGAATTGTGTTATACAATCCCTACTGATTCCTATACAAAGGGTGAAAGACAAAATGGAATTCAAACCCAATTTCCTATTATACACGATGGGGCATCTTGAAAAGGCTGATCTCCTTAGATATCAGGTTTCTAGTTCACAGTACGCAAATAAAAAATAGACACATTTTTCTCTGGTTACCTGATACTTCAAGTCTGAACAGGGGGCCTGAATGTAGTTTTTGGAATTATACTTCATATGTGGGGACATGTCAAATGACAAGAGGCGACTAAATTTATGAAGGTCAAAACTTTCCTTTTCAAGGTAAGCCAAATGAAAAAGGCTTACTGTTGACACACCCTTCTGAAAAGTGATACTGTCATTTGCACTACAAACACGATGCAAGAGAGTTTCCTTCTTACTTTAATAGCAGACAACAGCCACTATTGAACTGTGTCATGACATATATTCATACAGCATGGTAAGTTTGCAGACTTCGCTGAAGGAACTGAGGTTTATCTGTCTGTTTTATTTTGATCTGTCACATCTATCGGAAGAACTGCACGTTATCAAAGACACAAAATAGGAACATTGGTTTCGGCTCATTAAGCTTTGATATCAAAACAAATACTGGTTTTAGAGTTTACCATTCCACAACAATATTTTGACGGTATACAGAAAGACTTTGCAGTGTTTCAGATAGTAAAGGTAGGTAGTTCTTCCATTTAAAGACAGAATAATAAACTACACAAAATTATCCTAGAAGCTATTTAACTCTGACTGGTTAAGTTGATAAAATTGAAGTGTTTAAAAGTACTTAAAATCTCAGTATGCACCAATTTCAAAAGTACTACAGAAGTGAGTGAAATCTGAAATGCGTTGCTTACAACAAAGTGAAGCTTTAAAGACATTACAGTATTACTGAAGAACAGTTTACCTTTGTTTTACTTTCTTCTGCAAAGCCAGGTGTGTCAGTATCTGGAGGATAGGCCACCGTTATGTAGATATTATAAGGTTTTACCTGTATTTTACAAAAGTAAGTGTTATCTTAATACTGACAGCCTTTACATGTCCCTCATAACTTCATTAATGTTTCTTGTACCGAAGAAATACAGCAAGTATGAATTTACATTGCTTCTAGTGTTAAGTCACCCTCATATTCAGCACTTGCAAGACTCAGAGCTTTGTCAAATGAGAAAGAAAAACAGCACAGATCTTAAAGAGATGGTTGTGTTGTTTTGTTTAATAAAAATGTCTAAAAACTTTGCATTTGATGTAAATTATTTGATAAATCTAAGCAGTTTTTAAGACATTTAGGAGGAATATGAAAGTAGTTTAGCACTATAATTTTACCAAATTCAATTCAATTAAAAAAAAACCAAAACACTAAACCATTGCCAAACACCAGTACCCAGCTTTCATAAACACAAGGCCAAAAAGGCTTTCTCTGAGGCTGATTAGCATGCTTTTTGCTCTTGTTTATGTCAATATATTTTCACTGCTGGACAAATACGAGAAAAAACCAACAAAAATATAAAACTCAAATTTGGTATCTTTAAGAGGTATACTCAAGTCACAAGGTTTCAACCCATGGTATAAGCTTGCAAGGGGTCAAAATCTAAGGAGACAAAAAAAGTAGAAAATGTGAAGAAAAATGGAAGGTCTCATGTCAAGGATTGCATTTAGTCATGAATTTGTATGTATGTGTCATAGAATTACATCACTGACTGCACTAATATTTAGAAGCTACTACAATGCAAATCTGTACTCCCATACAAATAAAGCTTTTAATGAAAATATTCAGAGGGCTAAGATAAAGCAAAGTGTTGTAAAGCTCTAACCATTTTTATTTATATTATGAAACATTCTATATTGAAAACACTTACTGAAATACCACATCACAGGTCCATAAAAGCCCTATTTTTAGTTTTGAATAATTCAGTCTTCACAAAAATACCCGTCACCTGTCTGAAGAAAGACCCTGCAGTCACATTGTTCTATTTGGCAGGCCAGAAGTGATTAGAGGCAGTTTTACCCCACATTCTTATCCTGATCAAGGCATACAACTACATTGAACAGAAGAGGGTAACAACAGGGACTACGCAAGGGTCTAGAACCAAACACAGACAACATATAAACACTTAACAACTAAAATATACATTCTTAACAGAAGAATAAGGGAAGTAATTTTCAAATCAATTTTACCTGTCTTACTACAATGTACTTACCAACCACTTTCCATCGAATAATGAAAACAGTGTTTGGTTTTTAGTCTTGACTTAAGCATAAGCTTAGATCATTGCACTATAAAAAAAGCTCATGTATACCAAAATTTAGAAGGGTGAACCACTGTTGACAGAATTTCTTTTGTGGACAATCCTCAAATTCTAGCTTGCAAGTTTTACTGTTTCATATGGTTCACAAACCACTTACCACGGCCTCACAAACAAGTTTAGAATCACTGGCCTGCCCCTCATGTATCCATGGGATCTTCAATATAACTCTGCACTTAGAGCCTTGAAAAAGACTTTTTCCTCAAAAGACTTAAAATCCAAGTCCTTTTACTTAAAATAAAAGATTTAAAAAATGTCTGCACATGTGGTCACCTTCAGTTCTAGGAACAGATTCAATTTATTCCCTCTTACGCAACTGAAATCAGCTTAGTTTCTGCAATCCCATGCAGAGCAACAGGATTGTACTGCTGCCAAAAAATGGGCCAACATTGCACACAGATATCAGCAGTGCCACACAAGATAAAAAGAGAACTATTTAATGAAAGCGTGCTGTGCTGCCAGTTAAAAAAAAAAAAGTTTTGTTTACAATAGAAAATGCTTAAATTGTTGCACACATACCTCCATTTGCAGGGCTTCAGCCAACCCTCGAAGAGCAAACTTTGTTGGAGAATAAGCTGTATAACCAAACAGGCCTAATTGCCCAGCCTGAGATGATACAAACACAATCCTTCCCATTCTTCGTTCCTTCATGGTAGCGATTACTGCTCGACTCGGGTAAACACTACCCAGATAATTGACCGCCATTAATCTCTGTACAAATGATATTAATACGGTATTTGAGCCACAGATTTAGAATCCTTCAGCTGTTTGGTGTTATTTTTCAAAAATCCGTATTTCAGTCTACTTTAACAATGAAATTCACTAGATTTGTAGTTCTATCAGCTGGCAAAAGAAACAATGGTTTTCTATTCTACAGCTTCATAAAGTGTTTTATAGCTAAAAATCTCACTTCAAGCCAAAAGGAATCCAGTCTATCTACAAGTCTTAATAGCATCCAGGATACTGATAATATTGTGAACCATATGGCCTTCAAGGAAAAAAGAATAATATTTGAGGGAAAATCTAACCTAAACAGTGTCCAGGAAGCAATCCATTTACACATGATGTATGAAAACATACTGAAATGAAAGTTTAAAGAGCTTTCTAAAACAGGAAACAGGAAAAATTCTATGTATTTATGCATTTCAGAGATTTTAATCTTTGGCAGGATACAGGGAAGTCTTTAATTTCATTCTGTAGAAGACCTAAAACACAACTGATAGCCTATACAAGCAAAAGAATGCATGATTCGACTTTATTATAAAATTATGGCTACTTAGTATTTTCAGATGATTCAATGTTACCTGTAGATGACTGGGGGCCTGAGGGCTATGGGCATAAAGTAAGCAAAATACAGGGGTTTAGGTTTTTTTTTTTTTTGGTCTTTTCATCAAAGCAGCAGCTTCTCAAGCTGCAAACAATTTGTACATCTTAGAGTTGAACACTGATAACAGCCAAATTTTTCTTAAACAGGTTAAAAACGTATATATATAAAAAAATCTTCACTAGAAAAAAGTGAGACCATGTGAAATTCCGTGCCTTTCACAGTGCATTAAACTGTAAAAATACATGCCAGGCTTTTTTGCTATCTTGAGGACACTCTCTATCCCAGAGGGAAAATTCACTGTTCTGACCCATCAGTGGACTGATAGTTAGGTGACAAGTTAGAGGCAATCCTTGCAAATCTAAAGATACATCCTAATTCTGACAGCTACCACAAATCAAGTGTATCACTATTCATACAAAGTCTGCAAAGACACAGGAGTGCAATCTACTGGTTAGAACAGTTGAATAAGAAATCATCATATAATAAAATTTAAAAGTATGCTCACTCACTTCAAAAGAATTCACTTCAATATCCTCAAATTTTCCTGTAACTGATGTTCCTGCACAGTTTACAAGCATGTCAACTGGCCCCAGCTTTTCCTGAGCCTGGAAGAGGGGATAGAGGTTAAGATGTTCTTTAGCAGGAAAAAACCCTTCCTATAGCACAGTATCATTATAAGAAACTATTTCCATTAGAAATACATCACACAGAGATAAGCTTCTTAAGATACATAGGTGAATCAGTTACTTCCTCACCTGTTTTAGAACATTCTCCACCTGTTCGTAGTCTTTAGATACATCAACAGAAATACATAGTACAACCTAGAAAAGGAAAGTGAAAGAACATTTTTACAACACAGTAAGTCCAGTAACTGTTGACTCCAAGTCTTTCAAAATGAAACAAAACCCAATGATGTATCTTTTCCAGAAAAACAAGAACTCTTTTTGACAGGACAGTTTGCACTTCTCCCACACTGGAGAAAGCAATCCCTGCCCCCTCCGAGCTCCTCCCCCTCACACACACACACACATTCTAATATAATAAAAATGATATTAAGAACGAATAAGCACTTCAGGATCTTCAAAGCAGCTACTCATGTGCAAAGTATAATTTCTAATTTACTGTATTAAGACACCCTATGACTTGAGTTATTTACATAAAGGTTAGTAAAAAGTATTCTAACTAAGGCAGTCAAAATTCCACAGTGCTACATTTAACTTTCATCAGCGCTAAATGTAAATCAAGCCATTTGTGTGGCTTAGGCTCATCTTTCAGAAAAAACATTTTTTTTTTGCACAGCATAGAAAGGCATGGTTGCAGAGCGTTGCTCTGAAACTGTAGCATCAACACTGCAAAAAAACTTTTCCAAAATTTATAAAGCAAGTGTTACAAACCTGCTAACTTTAGTACCGGCAATGCACGCTACCCATTTTTTTTAATAAAATTTTTTTTAAGAATAGTAGTAAACTTAGTTGCATACTGATTAATTGGGACACATCAAGGACAAAACTAAAATAAAAATTCTATGAGAAACCGACTAGTTGCACAGTGTCATAAATATCTAAACAGTGAAGTAATGTATATATGTTTACTCCTTGTCTGGAAACCAATGACTAGGGGTTTTAATTTGAAAGATACAGAAAATTGAAAATAAGCATTGGCCTGGCGGGAGGGATGGGGCATGGGGGAGGCGGGCAGGACAGGACGACAAAAAACAGATGACAGTGATATCTACGTTTTGTTGCAGCTAAAAGTTAGGCCCTGTTTTTCTTGAAAGTTACTGATTACTTTTGGCAAGATGATCTCAGAATCTACATTTTGAAGCACCTTCAAATCAGCTTCTGGCCAAAGGAAGCACTGCCTTTGGGTTACCACTTACAAACTGTAAGACTGTACAAACTCCAGCTTGGCCAGGTATTTACAAATAAGCTACCTGCTCTGCTGAACAATGAGCAGAGCTTCAGGGCGATTCATCGTCTTGAAAGGAGAAGCAATCTCATATCACAATAAAAGGAGGGACTCCTGTATTCTTGTTCCAATTTCTATCCTTTCTGTTACTTTGGTCAACTCACTTAAACTCAGTTTGAAATGAAATAAAAGTCATCACCAGTTTGTAACAAGTATCATCATGACCACTTGTCACGGAGCATGTGGACACACACACACACAAAAGCTTACCACAGTGTAACTAACAGCTTTGGCAGCTAGTCATTTGTTAGTTCTGCCTCTGGTCAGACTACAACACTTCTTAGCTGCATAAACAGAATCTGCTTGCCATTCCTGTACAGCAGGTTGGCTATTCCTGCCTCCCAGCACTGTGTGTAGTTGGACATCAAGAGTAAACTTGTGGTGCAAGTTATTGGCGGGTCTGCATCTCCCCTTAGGGCATTTATTACATTTTGGAAATATTTATCTTTTACATAAGTTTAAGAACAAAATAGCAGTTGAACAAAAATGACATTGCTTTATTATCTAGATGTCTTTGCAAGATATATAAAAAAAAAAAAAAAAACCAAAACCACCAAAGAAACCCCACAGTTCTGTGTCAAAATTGGAGCAGTTGGTTAATATACCAGATTGCATAGATTAGTTAACTCATACTGTGAACAACACACTCAGGAACTACCACAGGTTTTATTGACTACTATCACATTATACAATTCACCTCTTTGCTTCTATTATCATATGTTCTTTCTTCTGCTACAATATACTGATAACCTTCACTCCAGAGCATGCACTATAGATCCACACCTAGGACACAGAATATGCTGCCAGAAATAGCCTAATATTCCCAGCTCTCTTCCTCACCTTTTGTTCTAAATATTGCATGGTGTTGTATCATTAATAAAGCTTTCACAATAAAAGATCAATCCAACTCCCAGTGAAGTAACTGGGAATAGTCTATGTTAGGAAAAGGATTAAAAAAAATATTGCAAAAATACCTCTAAGGGCAAGCATTTTGTTCCATTGCACACCTATACCCATAAAGGCTGCACTGTCAGCACTCTAAATAAATCACATGCAAACGTCATTAAAAGAACATTTGCCAAGTCGAACACTAAAATGTATGTAGATGCCAACCCTGGTTGTCAATGCAACCTGGTTTCATGTATATATCCAAGAGCTGAACAGTGACAGCATATGCTCATGTAAAAAGTAATCTTTCCTGAGGATCTTTGCCTCTTGGCTTGACATAGAGTAAACGTAACAGTGTCTGTGTACATGATCCATATCAGACAACATCTTTCTCTACACTCTTTCAGCAATCCTTTTGTACAGCTTCTCTCGGTTCAGCTACCCTCACTTCCCACCTTCTGATCTGCCATTCCAGTGTGAGCTCTGCCCCAGACTCCCTGCTTTTTCCAGTTCTGTCCTTTGCTTTTAGATCATGCAGGCTTCCCTGTGACCTTGTCTACAACCCAACAATAGCTACAGAAGAGCCAGCCTACCTATCCCTCCTACTGCCTATGCTTAACCCGGCTGCAAGTCTAAAGCTGCTTCTGCAAAAGCAGTCCTGTTCAGTCCACACTGGAGCTCGCTCAACCTTGAAGGTACTTTCTGAGATTTTAACTGAAACTCTTATGAACATGTGCCAAGCAATATTCTTTTAAAAAGTCCACATCTATCAAGCTTGGACAGATTTTAACAAGAACATCCTGACACAGTGTTTGACAAGGGATTAATCTTAATGCTAAGCTTGGGAAAGTACTAGAGCAGCTAAAAGAAAATGGTTATTGGGATTTATTTATTTTTTAATTTTTCTTTTTAAATGGGCAAAACATAGTTTCTCCTCACATCAAATGGCTTAGTTTTTCAAATAAAGTTGATCTCAGTAAGGCAGCATGCACAGAAGAATGATCAGCTTGAGCTATTTGACAAAAATATAAGGAAGTGAAGACAGAATCTTATCTTATAAATGGAGGTATTAAGAAAATTTTGTATCAGCTATCACTAACATTATTGCCTCCAAATATTTCGCTTTTTCCATTGTTTCTTTTCAACAGAATATCCAATTTATCACTGCAAATCCCTTTTCACAGACAAATAAATTGCTTGTATTTGTAATCATGAAAGTAACAAAAAAGTTCTGGAACACAAGAAAGGAGAAGTCAAAGATGTTAACAGTCTCAATACTGTTTCCCCTCTCCCCTTGATCATTAGTACTGCGAAAAAATAATTCCAGCATTTCATCTTGAAGTTGCATATTTTGGACATAACAAGCTTATCTATTTTAAGCTAGTACCTCCGCAAGCTCTAAAACAGTGCATTTATGCACAAGTGCACTATGTATTCACCAAAGCAGCTTCAGCATTTAGAAGTCTCAGAACTTCACAAATTTAACTTGTGTATCTGTTACAGTACATTGCCAGAAAAAGGAATACAAGTATGATGTAGTGAACCAAACCTGGAAACAAGTATCTAAACTTCTTTCCCAAGACAATTGCTGTATTTATGAATTGCAAAAAGCGAGAGATTTGAAAAAAATTCAGTTCTTTCACTTCATCTTGAAGAACACAAACACTTATCGAGTGACAGGAAATTGCAGCTATCCAAAAAAGTATATTACACCTACAGCTGAAGACATCAATCTTTTTCTCTAAGAAAAGCAGGCTAATGCACTAGCTAGGAAACATCAAATGTAGCAGAGTTCAGAACATCTCATGTAAGCAGACTGGTATTTTTGAATTCGAATACTGAGCCCTCACTCATTTTTGTCAAACAGCTTTGTTTTAAAGACAGGACTACTGAACTATGTTGTAGTGACTATCTTAAACAAAACACACACCAGCAACTGTTAGCAGTGATCTTACCTGCTTGTCGTTAACAGAGTACTTTTCTATTTCCTTCTTTGTCTGCAACAGCTTATTCTGAAATGGATACAACAACAGCTAAGGCATTGCAGTTCTGAGAGCAATATTAGGCTTCAGTATTTCGATAAAGCTTAAAAACACTCCCTAAAATGCGGAAAAAGATATCCTCCACTAGTATAGATATCCTCCACTTTACTATTGCCATTTTACAGATTTTTGAATACATGATGAAAACATGAACTCCATCAAGCTACCAGAACTCGCTTATCTGTTTGTCACTCGATCTGCTAAAGCCAGTAACAACTTATATAACAGATTTAATGCTTTTGTTTCATACAACTATACAAGCGCACCTAAGACTGTAGGTATGAATTTTTCTCTTGTACTTTAGTTCTATTTTATATTTATGCAATATTATATAAACTATTTTGAAGAACAATCACTATCATGGAATTATCATAAAAATTAAACTAAAATTTGGTAAATTCAAATTGTATACTCCTTTCAAGAAAAACTGTGTTAACTCTGGCTGCATTCAAGATTATGCAAAATAAGTTCTCAAGTGTAAGTAAATTATCAAAGACAGCTGGGACTGAGGCCCCTTGAAGAAGTTAAGCGCTTTTATTTCCTGAATAATTATTTTTTTCTTTACAAATAAAGTAACAACCCATTATGATAACAGAGTTATTCCAACTAAATTCTGAATACCTCTTAGTTAAAACAAAACAAAAACAAAGCAACCCTTTTTCCTCCAAAGCTGTCTCAACGGACAGTTTTTCACTAGTAAAAAGTATGATATAATGCTGATTAGACACCAAAATACTCCATGAATTTTGAGAATTGTCTTTAATCCCCCAATTGTCACTTACTGTAGGGAAATTCCACAGTTTTAAAGAATATAGGGGTTTTCCTGCTTTTGTCCTCTGCCACAGATCTAGACAGTGAAATAACGAATGCCATTAACAGAAGTGATAGCACTGGCAGAGTTTTAAGGCAAGCTACTCGCAAATTCCATGTTGGGCTACGCTCCTTAAAGGCAGGCGCTTCTCCTCTTCAAATGCATTAAATTGAAATGCTTAGGCTTCCCTTAAAATATACACTGAAGAAAGTATGAATAGTTATCAATTCCAAAATTATTCCCCATCTATATTGATTTTGTGAACAGAGTTTAGCCAGTAAAAATACACATACACTTACCTCATCCCTTGCAATCAGTGTTATGAAAGCACCTTGTTTATAACATTCAATAGCAATACATTTTCCAATTCCACTGGAGCCTCCAGTTACCTGAAAGTTATTTGAAAGTAGCAGTGTTAGTCCACAATTCTCATCCTTTCTCCCATATGATAAAAGTCAAATCAAATGAAAATTCTAAAAATATACTGAGATTAAAATATCACCCAATGAGGTATGAATACAGAAGATACACTAAAGTTAGTTTACTTGTTGAGTATGAATGAAAAATAAGATCTGAATAGATCGATGAGTTTCTACCCCAAAACCAGTTTTACCTCAGTGGTATTTTTTGCTCATTTCTTATGTCAGGCACACTTAGACCCACTCCCACTTGGGCTCTCTCACATGCTTTTGACTAAGTTCTGTATGTTATTTCTAAAAGACAGAAGTAGTTAAAAGTTTGCAATCACTACTAATGTTAGCCATAATAATACAATTACATACTGGCCCTCCATAGCTGGCGACAGTATAAATTATTTGTAAAATTAACAATTGTAGATTGCCTGCTGAAGTTATCACGTAAACATAAACAGAAAATACCTTCTTTCTTATTAAAAAAAATTCCATTAATTCAACAGTTGGCCCTCTGTGGAGTATTAGTCTCCCAGTCTGGACCTTCAAATGTCCATGCCATCCCACAATTCCAGTTTTGTGGGGATGCCAGCACCTAAACTTCCATTACCTTTTCTTCTTCCTCTAAACTGTAACACTGAATAGTCTTATATGCAAACAGGAAATTAATAGTTCGTCTACAGACAAATACAGGGTGATGACTACAGCCCTGCATCATATGTTGCAGGAGGATACACTGCCAAATGATACTAACATACAAGTTAAAGTCACCTTAACACCTCTCTCGCGACCCTCAATAAACCTACTTATGAACTCCATGTGGAACAAGATGTAGATGACAATCCTGACCTCTTTTTTTGACTAAAATAAAAATGTCTGCCTGTCTGACACTGCCTTTAGATGACTTGTTCATTTAAGCCCAGTCTCAGTCTGCCTGTGCCTTCGGTCCTTAAACAAACACTGGCATCTTCCTTATATACCAAAATTATTTGAATTTTCTTTTAACAGCATATTAAGAGGCTATAATTGAGAAAATATTGGAACAAAATGCCTAGAAGCAGTTATTGTAAAAAAATTCTAAGTGAGTTCTGAAATACAGATTTCCTAATAATTGGAAAAATAAGTTATTCAGATTGCTCTGCAAATCATCGTTTTTTGTTCTTTATCTAGACCTTTCAAAAGACTTCAGAGAAAGTAAGGTATCACCTCCATTTTAAGTATGAGAAAATGGAGGCATCGAGTGAATTAGTGGAAGAGAAAAGATCCCCAATCTCTAACTACACACCCGATCAAAAGCCTTGTGTTGTCTCCTCATCTGCCAATGCCTCAGAGATGCATTATCCTTAAAATTCTTTCCACTTCTGGAGGCAGTAAAGTCAGAAGAGTCAGTAGTACCTTTCCATGAATCACTAAACTCTTCTTTCATGAGTTTTTTATCACTAACCTTCAAAAATAGCTTAGTGTAAGTCAAATAACCCCAGAAAACAAAGATTTACAACATGGTCCATGGTTTCTGACTAGTTCGTCTGCAGTCACAAATGGGCCAAGAACGGGTGTAACATTCAGAAAGACTAATTTCAGCTCTTTAGGCTTCCTCTATTATTAGAGATAGCTGCTTCAGATTAGCTTCTAACTGACCCCCTCCGCAAGATTAACTTCACACTACACTAACCTTTGAGGATGACTCCAATATGCATATCCTGTTCTAGAAATGTGAAACCTGGTCTGTAGTGTTCTGAACCAAGGATGACTGCTTTCAAAGTAAATGAAGTCCATAGGAGTGCGAGTGTTAGTTAACGATTTGGGACTTCAGCAGAACCCCAGAATTAATTTAATGCTTCATGATGGAAAGAAGTTAAACATTTTAGTGTATTCGCAAAATAGCTTGCAAGATTTCAATACATCTCTGAAACTATTAAAAGACTCAGTTTGATACATTCAGGCAGGCCTCAGTTCCACAGCACTCATGACCTGCTTACACATATTTTCAACAGCAGCAGGTACACCAGCACATGAACCAATCAATCTGCATGGAAGACTGCTCCAATTCCAATTTTTGGCATAGCACTGAGAGACAGCTGATTACTACCTGCACAAACTGCTGAGTATCATGAACAGGTCAACTACACCAGTACTTGAGGAATTCTTTGAAGGTGAAGGTACTGGCACCAAGCTTCTGGCTTGTCAGACAACACTAACATTCATTTCAGAAAGACAAGATCTGAAGTCACGCAAGAAACAGAAAAAGGAAGTTTTTATTCAGTCACACCCAAGAACACTGGACAGGGCTCATGTCGGATAGGTGAGTGACAAAAGGCATTATCAATTAGCTGGGAACTTTAGCATTTAGGTGGGAGGCTGTTACTAGTATGTGGGAGGTTGTTACTAACACACACATCTTCCAGGAACATTCACCATGAATACTAATGTAACAGGAAAAAAAGAATCCGTAACACTAGTGAAAACTTTGCTTTGTGCTGAAATGAAGTTAGCCTAAGCAAATCTATGAAGTCTGTTACGCAGGTAAGTTACTAACACAGATGCTCAGTATTAAAGGAAGAGTACACATCTACACCGTTAAACAACACGTTATTACAGTTACTTACCCTTGTGGCCAATAGTTCTACAGTGCTACTGCATTTCATTAGTTCGGAACATTTGAATTGCCATTGATCCCATTTTTAAATTTCACTGTAACCCAGCCTCAGACGAGTTAGCAAACATAAAAATCTGGTCACAGCAACTCAAAACACAGACTAATTTCTTGACGGGAAGGGACAACTAAATCCTAGTATCAATTCAGATGTTCAGAATGCAATGCTACCAGCCCTTAAGCAGCGTTTTTGAGCTGTTTCTGTGTTTGAGAGGAACAGGTACCAAATCAGCCATTCCAAGAAGGGTCTGGCTCCAACTTCTCGAGCTATGATCCTTGATAACAGAGTTCAGCTTATAAGGCTCATAGGGTTTATTTCCCCCTTGATAAATGGAATGTTGGGGTGAAGTACAGAGAATTGCTGTGTTTGACTTTCAAATTTGAGATACTGGAAATTCGCTTCAATTGATGAGACAGGCCAACTCCAAATAAACAGAACTGTCATCAGGAATGATCGAAATCAAGACTTGATTGATATGCATCTCCAACAGAGCTTATTAACTTTCACTTAGCACTGGATGCAAGCTGGGTTCATGCTTTTAGACAGTGCTCTGACAGAAGGTATTTAGTTCCACTGAAACAGAACATCCCTGTAATCTGCTCTAAGTGGTTAGTATGCCTGACTAGACTCAAAATGACCTCTTGTTGAACGACTCGGATGCATCCAAACCACAGATCGTATCACTCCCAACACGAGAGCTACACTGCTGAGTCCTTAAAGTTGACCGCAGTTATCAAGCTGGACTCTGCACAGAAGTGGTGAAACTACTTCTAGACTAGAGACGACCCTTATGCATGTGGATTTGGCATTATCATCCTGAACTATGTCCAAGCGAAAGGCCCTTTTCAATCTGAATGGGAGATAGTCCCAAGCAGAGAACATCTTTACATTTCCTGTCATCGTTAGTCCACAAACTTTGATAAACTGCACTCGTACCACCGAAATCTTGGCTTTTTTTCACAGAAATTTCAACTTGGTTTTAGAAAGATTAAGGCTGAAACAAGGGTGGGGAAGGTTAGCATTGGTATTTCAGCAAAACCAGTTTCTAAACATCACTCATGACATTTACAGAAGGCTGCTTTTGCCCTAACATCTTAAGGTTTTGTTGCATTCTGCTCCATCAAGCAAAGTACCTTTGTAGAGAAATGGAAAGAAAGAGCAGAGAGAATGTGTGTAGTGCAGGTGTAACACCCCTGACAAAGGGCAGTTAAATGCGATGCAAGTGAGCGTGACGTACATGAAGCAGTGATGACTGCCTCATCCTATTTTCATTTTCCTGTCTACTGTTACAACCAGCTACCAAACTAATAGCTTATTCTCACAGAATAGGTGATGTGTGCTAGTTTGTAGCCTGAGACCCAAGGAGAGATTTAAAGCCAATGGCAAAATAAAAGATGTATAAAATAGTAATCTGGATTTTGAAGAATGGAGAAGCTCAGCACAAGAAGCAGCAGCTCTACAGGACAAAAATAACGTTTATACCCTTTATTTGAGAACACTTTCCTAGCCGTGCTAGAAACAAAGCAAGTAGTATTAAACACCTAAAAAGCATTTTGTTTTAAATAAGCTAAACGTGATGCTTGAGCCAATTTGACAGCAGAGAAGTCCTTTCTATTTAATGATGCTCACTGGGATCACCAAAATACATAGCAGATAAGAGGAGGAGAAAAAACCCAGAAGATTAGACCATCAGTAATTTGGAGTTCTGTAGACTCTCACTCTGAATAACAGGCCTATTCTTTTCTAAGAAAAAGACGACTTCTATGATCATGATTCCTCCAGAAAGCACGCCTTGCCTAACACAGCAAGCGCTTCCATCATGCAAATGACCCTGGGAGAGGACAGAGAGGAAAAAACCCACAAGTTTTCTCCTTCAAATTTCTGTCCCAAAAAGCAGTCAGAGTCAGTTACTTAGCCATAACTCAAACATCTATTAACAAAACCCGTTAGGAGTGAAGAGAAATACTTTCTATGAAGGATTAAGAATGAAAAGAATGCTGTCTTAAGTCGAAAATTCAATAACTGGTACGCAGTAGCATCTGAAGTTGCCCAATGATCTTCCTTCAGAAATGTAACAGACATATTTTCATGATACTTTCAACAGGCCCCCAGAAAGAAGAGTTTCTAGGTAAGACTGACCTTTTCTGCTTCAAAAAACCATTTTATTCAAGTATATTTTGAAAAATTATATTTACTGTGCAATGGTAATCACTTGCCCTCTTGAGAGGGCTTAACCAGTTAAATGTGCAGTTTTTAAGTTTTATTCCTTTATTCTTTTATTCTTTATTTCAAGGGTTTAACTGAGGCCTGACAAAAATTACCAAATGTTAACCTACAGTTTTATCTGAACCAAGTCATGAACTAAGAAGAATTTATATATGCAGATCACTTAAACAGATTTTGGTATTTTCTATGAGAAGACTTCAGAGAAGTCCTTAGATAATGTTATGGTCCTTAAGTATTTTCATGAAGTCTCTCAGACATTTCAGTAGCAGAGAACACTTACTCCCAGTATACGATGTAAGAATTCACTTTACACACACAATGTGGAAAGCGTCCCTCAGCAAAATTTCTTATTTAGAGTACCATCATCCAATATTTTTCCTTATGCATTACACTAGAACATTTGAAATCCAAATGTACAGGTGTCCAGCATTGTTAACAGCATCTACAAGTCTAAGAACTAGTGAACTCTGAAACACTTGCTCCATATTTCATTAGTTTGCATTAATACTTTAAGAGCATAACTAAAGTCAAAATAAAACAAGTAGTTCTGCCAGTGGTGACCCCAATAAAACTGTTTACCTGCGGATTTTGATTTGTACCATAAATATATCTACAGCCTTTTCCTCCATCAATATATTAATATAGTTACATCTCTAGCTGGACTCCTAATTTTGTAAGACTTGCAGGAATACTGTTTTTGAGACTTCCACTTGTATCAAACTGAGCTTGAACTGCTAACATTATTAGCGGCAGTGGTTATAGGGATGTTTCTCTAACAAGAATAGTCTCATCATTTCTAATGTGAACTTTTAAAAATGAACCATTCTGATTAGAACCACCAGCACAGTAGCTTTTAAAGAGTTTAATCATATAAAAACCAGACAAAACTTGAGATAATCACAATGCAGAAGGCCCTTAACTCTGCTTCACCTATGCTTTTACACAATATTGAAGGGTTCCTGAAATCCTATTAAAGGGTTCCTCCTCAACAAGCATTATTTCTGTGGGAAGAGCCATAACCTGAGAACCTTAATACAAGCTCGAACACTCCTCACACAGTATGAGATGCTGTAAAGCCAGTTACAGCATCCAAGTAACACCTATTGCATAAAGCAACTTGGGAATACTGTTGCAACTTGGACAGGCCTAAATTATTCTGGGGACGGCTCCATCCTCCAAAGAGGAGCTCCAAAAATAATAAAAAACCCAAAACAAAAAAAGCACCATACAAAGCTAAAAAAAAAAAAATTAGAGTAGCTGTAAATTCACTTGCACCTAAAAGGTCTAACTTCTGGATTATCCCAAACTCCCACTATAATAAAGGGCATCTGCAAGCGCTACTCACCCCTTAAGAGCAAATTTAACGAAACAGTAAACTACAGCTTCTCTGCATAGAACATACCTTAGGGATTTAAAGCTAAGTTAAAAGAGCTGATTCTAGGAGCCCGATTCTTTCAACCGCTTAACTCATTTGCTCTCATGCTCCAAATTCACTACTTTGTGACCCACCTGAAAGCACCTGGGTACTGTTCCCCTTCCTTCCCACGCTCCCCCAAGCCACACACCCATACAACTTCTAGTGGTGTTCCACTCACGAACTGTTTCAACAGTATGTTCTTCTGAAGACTTATTTCTACCATCTTGAGTACAGACAGTCAAAACATTGCTCATAGACATCGATATCTATGTACTTAAAGTCAGAAAGCTGCATGAGTGTCATCTGACCACTTCCTTTCTATTAGTCTTCCCATTTCCTCTGAACTGACTTGTTTTTTAGACCAAGGAAAGCAGAGATTTTGCCTTTTGTTTATGAGCGCACAACACCACTCAGGAGATGCTAAAAGAAAACAAAACTCAAGGCAACCGGTATCTTCGAGAGCACAAAAGCAATGTCTCAAAAAGTCAACATTAAGACTGAAGATGGTTTGCATTTCTGGTGATTCAGAAGATCGCCTTAAGCCAACCGAGAAAGGCAGCAGTTGTCAGAGTCATCTGTACAGGTCATTTCCTTATCACTCGGACTTGTGGCTCCCATGTTTTGGTAGCTTGGGGTGCTGCCCCAGCTGCCAAGATTCCTTGCAAACCAGTGGGCACCCCTACCGCTCAATCTCCCCGGCGCAGGCCTTGGCCACCAGCCCCCCTCCGGCTGCCGCGGAACAGCAGCCTGCAGGGATTTACCGCCTGCGCGCTCCGCCGGAGCCCCCCCTTCCCCCGCCGCCCGCCGTTCCCGTGACCGCCGCTCACCCGCCCTAGAGCGGGGCCTTCCCCGCGGGGGCCCTAACGCCGCCATGCCCCCCGGGTGCCAGCCTGGCCGGCAGCGGGACACTCCTTCCCACAGCGCTACGCGCCCACCTCGGCGGGAGCGGCCTCCCTCTCTCTCTCTCCCCCCGACCCGCGCGCCAGCCCAACGGACAAAACGGCCGAGGGTGGCTCGCGCGGAAGCCCCCCCCGCACCGCGGCGGGGAAGGCGCTAAGGCCGAGCGGCGGCGCCCCGCCAACGGCTCGCTCCCTCGGCGCGGGGCAGAAAGGGACGGCGAGGGAGAGCCCTTCCTCGCACAGCGCGTCCCCCGCCCTGGGGCGCCTCACTCACCACGACGTGAGCGCCGGGCAGCTTGAGGGGCTTGGGGCTGATGAGCGGCGACACCATGTAGAGGAGGAGGACGAAGGCCACGATGAAGGCGGCCGCCAGGAGCAGCATGGCTCGGGCTGCGCTCGCGGAAGGGTGGCGGCGAGCAGGGGGCGAAGCCCGTCAGGCGGCTGCTGCTGCTGCGGGAAGGGGGGCGCCGAGCGCAGCCCGGCGCAGCAGCCGCCCGCCTGCGCCGCGGCACCTGGCGGGAGGGGAAACGCGGCGCCGCGGGGCGAGCCAGGAGGAGGAGGAGGAGGAGAGTCCGGCCGCCACTGCGCGACCTGATTGGCTGCCGAGGCGGGCGCGGGCCTGCGCCTTCGGATTGGCCGGCGAGGGGGGAAGGTGCCCGCGGATTGGCCGAGGGGCGGGACGGGGCGCGGAGATTGGAGCCCGAGGGTGTTTCCAGGGTCACGGTCGGAGGCAGAGGGCGGCGGGGAAGAAGGAATGCCTCGCGCGGAGGCGGCCACCGGGCGGGCGCCCCCTACGGGCGGAGCGGGAGCGCTGCGCCTGCCGCCCCGCGGGGTCTTTGCCCGGGGCGGGCGGGGCTGCGCGGGGGGCGGGGACTATGCCCCGTCACGTGGGGCGGGCGGTGGCTTCCCGCCGAAATGGAGGGGGCGGGGCCGGGCCCCGCCGTGCCTGCTGCGCCGTGAGGAAAGGGGCGGTCGGCCGGCACCCCGCCCCGGAGAGGGGATCGCTGAGGGCAATGGCTGCTGGGGCCCGGGGCGGCTGGTGCTGGGGGCAGAGGGAAGGCATCTCCGGAGGTGACTGAGGAAGAGCTTCGGTCAGAGGAGCTCGGCCTTTGTGAAGGTACCGGCTCTTAGCGACAGGCCTGCTTAGGGGCGTCCCCTTCCCGTGGGCTTGCCGCTGCCGTCCGTCTGGAGATGGCCGGTGTGCGCCAACTCGCCGTGGAGATGCGTGTGTTCAGTGTTAGCCCTGAATGCCCCTTTCATGGGGCAATAAACGCCAGTTTTGAGAGGAGAAGGAACAAAAAAAGCGGTGTTGGTTAAGTATGGCAGTATTAAACACTTATCTTGGCTTCCTCGTGTGCTTACAAAAATGTCTGGAATATTAAGCACCTGTTTGTGCACAAACTTTTTAATACGTTGCCCGAGGTTACCAATTGACGTGATTAAAATGGTGGAGATGCGTCAGACCGTTTCTGCGACACGCTCTCAGGAAGGGCCAACATCGTGTGTCAGTGAGGTAGAAAACATAAACGTTTTACAAAAGATAATTAACTGACTTTATCACAGGCGGGTTTTAAAGCCTATTTTACTTCATCGCCTCCAGTAAAAACAGACGTGGATTCTGTAAGACTCGGTTTTCAGAGCGGTTGAGCTCCACCGGTTTCTGCTGGCTGCAATTGGAGTTAATGCTGCTCCCTTGTTCTAAAATCTAAATGTGAAATTTTTTTCAGCATGCTGTTCCCTGCTGGGTGAAACTACAGGTTTTTCGTGTTATTCGCATGAAAAAAAGATAAAAGCATGGTTTTCAGCTTTAAGGCATAATAGTAGAACAAAGATTAAAACAAAGAAACAAAAAACCCTTCCAGAGCAGTCCAAAGAAAATAATTCCATATATTTGACTTAGATATTTAGATATTTATTTAGTATAAATGTCTGCATTTGATTTTTTTTTTAATTTAAGGTATAATTATTTGTAACTGAAAAACTCCCTCAAATTACTTTTTCTCACTAGTTATTATGCAGTCATTGACTTGTACAAAATAGTTTACAAAAAAAAAAAAACAACAAAAAACCCCTAGGCAAGAGGGTGTGCAGAAGGGTGTGAAAATAATATTGGAGAGGAGATTAGAAGTAGTGAGTAGGCGGAAATGGGAACAGAGATGTGGGCAGGGATTATGCAGTTTTCAAGGTGAGAACAAAGAACCTGAATCTGATGTGGTAAAAGGATGAGAAACCAAGAATTAATCCTGCAATGGGATTGACCTGGAATATGTCTTTGGTGGCATTTTGAGTTCAGTGCTGCAGAGGTATGAGGAAGTGAGAGGAAGAAATCGTGCATAATAAGGTGATAACTGCTACAGTGACAACAATGGAAGTTGATTAGTGATCCATCTAAGAAAAGACAGTACGTTAATTGTATTGCTAGCAGAAGTCAAAATAAGATGTGGACTGAAAAAAAGCAGTCAAATATGTTAATTTCCTCTTTTACATATAGGACAGTCCATATGTGTTATCTTTCCAACAATATTAAAGTAATACAAAAGAGGAGATTAATAAGGTAATAATTACAGACCATTTATAGACTTCCACTGCAGGCGGCGGTGAGACTTTGAAAGCTCAAATGTCAGCAGTATGGAGATAAAGCAAAGCAGATGGCATTAGATCCATCTTTCACAATACAATGTCACTCTCAACATCGAGGTGGGGGTGTGGGTGAAAGAAATAATCTGCAGTAAATTCCTAGTAAAATGAAGGTTAAACATATTGGTAGGGGGCCTTTAAAAGCCTTGAACACATGGTATGGTCCTGATCAGTCACAGTTATGATCACACCTTACTAACCACATTTTAAAAGCCCTTCTAGACTAATGTGGAGTTCCCTTACAGAAGATTTTATGGAGAAATCCATATTGCTCTTTGCTTTTGGCTAAGAGGCCGCCTTACAACTTGATGTTGACAATGCGGCTCAGATAATGCCTGCTCTTGTTTTGTTCTCTGGATTGTGTCACGTATTTCTGTGTGAAAAGTATATTCAAAGGTGAAGACCTTATGAACTGCATATAATTCACCAATGAAGTCCCCAGCAGATTTTTTGATTCTTTTAAAGTATGCCAACGGAAACTAAAGTTTGCCCTCCTGGAGTTATCTGGTTTGTATTCATCTCATATGACCTCATTCATGGGGGAAATGCATTCCTGGCACAAGGGAATTGTTTACTATAAAACTGTTTTGTCAATGACTGTGGAACTGGAAATTGAACGCTAACGTAAACTTCATTGCTCTCCGGTCCAAACTGCAGTTGTACATAAAGCAATACTTAATTTGGCCTTCGTAAATAACATCACAAAGTGTATAATTTTAAAGAGCAAGCTGACCAATGTCTGTATATACCCTGAGGATTGGGAGGGAAAAGAATGGGTAAAACATGCTCATTACTTTGCTAATTAATCTTTAGAAGAAGCTTCAATACAGCAGTGATGTGTTTAGAGAAGGAGAGGGAATACAATACAAGTAGGTGAAAGCAGCCAAACTGTTAGAGCTGTTGCAGCTGTGGTTTTCTGCTTCCTCAGTTTTGTTAATTTAAATCTTTCAACAGCCTTTTGCAATAACAATATTGTGGGTTGAGATATTCAGTATGAACAAAAGTGTGGCAGCTAAAGAATCAAAGTAGTCATTTAAACATGGAAACAAATTTGTGAATTGGTAATACTACAGCACAAATGGCTGATATTAGAAGTGTCCTTTTGATCTTCTTAAAAGATAAATGCTCCCAAAACATACCAGGTACACGTAAAAGAAATATGGCTTGTTTTAAGATCCCTTCAAGAGAAGGGATAAAGCTTTAGAAGAGCAGGTAGCAAGGTTGCAGCCTCTGGAGTCACTTGTATTGTGCCTGACTATTTACCTGCTGGATTTTCTGGTTCTGTTGTCTGCACATTGGGAAGGGGGCGGGGGGAGGGAGACCAGGATCTATAGGTTACACTGTGATAAAGCCAGAGACTTCTTGATGTGATTTCGACCCAGCCTGTCCTACTGCATTTAGAAAAAAGCAGTGAAAGAGTAACTTCTGTGGCCAGGGAAAACAACTTTTTCCTTCTGTCCTTCGAAATTAACGTGCTTTCTTTTCCAGCCTTCCCCCTTTTTTTGTAGCAAGCGTAGGTGTGGCATCCAAGAGCCCTCTTAAGAAATGAGCATTAATAGTTACAAGAGGTTAGAGCCATGTTAGTAATTCTGGGATTCCAGTGAAGCTCCAGGGTTTAGAATAATGGCAGCCTAGACGGGTGGTTCCTGTCAGCCAACTTTCTTGATCCCTTATCTCTTGGAGAAGAACAGCTAATAGCAACATAAGAGCTGCTGTGCTTGATCAGAAAAGGATCTATCTAATATACTATCTGTCCCTGACAGTTGTCCATAGAGTGTACCTGGGGACAGAGGAAAGCAATGATGGCCTGTATATGGTGGTGACTAAAGTAGTGTGACTGAAATATGTATCACACCCAGTTGTCTGCCGGGCTGTGCTTCCCCAAACAAAAAAACAGGCCCCCTGTAGCTGGACAACAGCTTGTGTACTGGTCATCATGCTGGGCAGAGATCATAGAGTTGTCCTTGTATTGCAAGGCAAAACAGCTCCCAGAGTGCTACCCAGGCCAGAATACCCTGTCTAGGTACCCTGTCTGCCAGAGCGCTGTCAGGCTGATGTTGTGGGTATTCCTAGAAAGAGATTTCTGGTGCTGCCGTATTCAGCGTATCATCCAGGAGGTGTTTGCTTGCAGCAGGAACAGATCCTAGTATTCTCACAGCCTCCAGCTACTCCAGGTGCCCTTATCACGATGAACTTGGGCAGGGCTGATGGCCCAGGGGCTTCTGCAGAATCACTCCCCAAGGTTGCCAGCGCACACGCAGGTGGTGTTTGTAGCCAGCCCAGGCTCAGGTCGAACCAAGGCTGCCTGCTAGGAGTGGAGGAGGTGTTGGTGGCTGATTGTATGGTAGAAAAGCAGGTGACATACACATAGCCCAGCCACCAGGCTAGTTTCCCAGGGCTTCTGCAGCTGTTTTGGGATGAACACGCTGGAAACAAGAATGCTGAAAGCACCGTTTAAATCCGATTTTTGTCTTCACACTGTTCTTCAAGCTTATTTAACTAATATGTTTGCCATAGGTGTTTTAAAAAAAAAAAAAAGTAAAACAATATCCAAAATTAACCACTCATAAATTGTGAACCATTATCTGGTAACAATTAATTGATTTTTTTATTTTACGCTGGAGAAATAACTGTACTGATATTTTGCCTGTTTAGCAATAGATCTATTGAAATAAAATTAATGACAACCTGGTAGTAAAAGGAAATCTCGACCATCTAACTTAAAAAGGCATAAATTAAACTTGGGACCAAGATGATCTTGAATTTCATTTAGTATCTCTGTTTCTTTTCATTTGGTACGCCTACTTATATCAGACTTTACACTGGAACAATTTTCTGTTCACACTTGGACTTAAGAGACTCCTTTAGCTTGCTAAATATTCCTAGGAATGCTGTGGATTGTGGGTTGGAGGAGAAGGCCGAGTGGCTTTCCTCTCCTCAGGTGGCATGGAAATCGCACTGAAGCAAGTACTGCTGAAAGCAGGCAGGAATGGGCACAGGAGGGAACAGGCAATGGATGTCCTTTGCATTGGAAGGCTCAAGTGCTAAAAATTTTAAGTATCTATAAGAAGTGAACGCAGGCTTTTTGCACAGGGACATCCACTTTATCTCTTGACATAAGAGCACCCATTCTCAACTTTTCTTATTACCTCAAAAATTATATTTAAGCAGATGATTACAATGGAAGTTCACGTTACAAGGCAGTGCATGTGACATTATCCATAACAACAGTTGTCTGACTGGATGAAGCCACAGAGAGATGAAGTATGTGTTTGTGCTTGACCCAGAAACCATGAGAGGCTGTACAAAACTGCATTGCCTCGCTGCCTATCCAACCGTATTGCACCCAGCCCCTGAGAGCCTACTACCAGGCCACCATGATTGAAGACGTACAGGAAAATGCATTCTACAAGTAGAAGCAACACACTTGTGAGTTTGAAAATGTAGTTGCACCAAAATCTCCTTCCTCTCAGGTGTAGTAAGTATGATTTTCTCCATTACTTTACCTTGAATGCTGGGTAAGAGGATGTTTTCATTCCTAATAAAAAGCAATTGTTTTTCTAATAGCAGACATGCTCTAGACTTTAAGCTTAGTCTTTGTATTTTGAAGGTCTTCATCCTAAAATTGGTCTGTAGAACCATTCTTACAATAACAGTATTTCAAGATGTGACGCATGTCAGTCTTTTCTGGAGTTGCTTTGGCTTCACATGCCCTTCCTCCTCCAACCTTCCACTTCTCAGTGCTGCGGTAGAGCCTTTCCTCCTTTGCCAGTGAACTTGGATCCCATAACTCCTTTCTCCATCCTGGTGGCAGCTGCCCCCTTTCCCCAATGTACTAGGGAAGAGCTGAACTGCTTCATGCATAAAGCAAGGATCAGCCATCCGGAAGGAGCAAAGTTGTGCTTCGACAGGGAATCCTACGCTTCAGGGGGATGGAAGAGGAGAAGACAGCAGTTGCTGTGCTTACTGTGGGGTGGCACTTACCTCCTGCTGGGAAACTGGATATTGAGAGAAGGGGAAGAGTCTCGCAGACCTAAGAAATCCCACTGGCCCCTTGTTTAACAAACCTGCAGTGCATCTGGGTATTGCAATACTATTTTTTTTTTCCTGAGAACAGCAAGGTGAAGATTAACATGGCTTCACCTGCCCTTGCTCCGTACCTGTCTAGGAAATTCACAGCTGTTGCAGCTTGCAGTTACCATCTCTAAGCTCATGTTTGATACAGTGACAGAGAGCGCTTTAATACGGAGTTTCACCTGTGGACAAACTCCTTGGAGAAGCTCCTTGGTCACTATTATGTTTTTAGGTTTTCAGATAGTAATTCTAGGTGGACAGCTGAGGGAGGAAGCCTTTCCTGGCTGTTTTTGGGAAGTCCTTCAGGAATTACCTTTGAAACTATCACATTGCTTGAGCAATGTTTGTATCATGTTTTGCCTTTCCTCGGAGGCAGTCTTTGACTACTTCTATCATTACTACCTTCCTGGATACATATTTTCATGAATGCTGTTGCTTTTTAGCCAGATAGGGAACATTTTTGTAATCAGACTTCGAGCAACTTCTGGCCTATTTCTTTCACTTTACCTGATTTCTGCTCAGCAATTTGGTAGTGAAGTTGCTCCCACCCAAGCCACTATTGTTTTTCCAAAATAGGCATAATTTTGTGCTTTATATCGTGCCTTTGGAAACACAGACCTGTAGGTAATCTTTGAAGATTGACAGGTCCTCAACTTTCGTGAGTTTGCTCTGCTTTGGGATTAAGCTACCAGTTATACCACCCCAAGTTGTTCAGTCAAGCCACGTCTGCTATGCTCACATTCATATGACTCAACCTTATTACAAAAGGTCAAGTTAATCATTTGTAGTCTTGGTAGGCCTCTGGTTTCTCACAAACTTACCTTTGGTAGGTGATCTTCTTAGGTAGTTTCTGTGCTTGTAAAGCTACCGCATTGCTCTTGAGGTCATCTTCGTGCCTCTCGTTGACGTTTTGCATTTCTAGAGCTGCTTGTCCTACCCCATGTCGCTGTGTGGGGGAGCTTCATACTCTCCCATTGCTCTTTGCTTTGTTGCTGCACTCTTAAAAATACTGGAAGAACTGAAATTACCTGCCAGATTCTCTTTCAAAGTGATTCAGAGAACTTTGCTCAATCTTTTAACACGAATTAAGTCTGTTTCCAGTTCCAGGTAACACACTGGATATACACAGCACTGGCAGGAGGCTGGTGTTTATTTCCTGGATGCAGTTACACAACATCTGCCCTTGTTATCAGTCTGTGATAAATTATCTTTGGCATGCACTGCAGAGAAGCGGCTGTTACGCAATGAAAATTTAGAAGACCTCTTGTACCTAGCTCAGTTCTCCTCTAGCCTCCTCAAAATAGCTTGCTGAAACAAGGAAACTTCCACCTTGAGCCATTTTTCCCCCTTGCATTGCTATCAAATACATTGGAGTTGCTTGCACTCCTGCAAGTCTGTCTCCATCCTCTAACAGTGCAGCCCATTGCCATCCTGCTGTCAGCCAGGGAAAGGACAGCATGTACAGATGGGCCCTGTTGCTTATGAAGGGAAAAAGGGAAATCCAAGAGACTGTCAACTTTTGCTTTGCTGCAAATAGGCTTGCTTTGATAGAAAAGCTGGAGAAATACAGGAACATAAAGAGCTTTGAAATAGCATTTAAAAAGGAATCAGTGCCTTGTCTTCCATTTGAGGAAAAAAAAAGGTGTGAAGTCAGACAAAAAAAAAGGAAGAAACCAAAATTAGAAAGAAGGGGAGGGGGAAGGGGGGGGGGAGAGAAGAATACTCAGAAGCAATAGGAAAGAGGCAGGCATAGATTGCCAATTAACATTTCACATCAAAGGAAAATTCTCATCAAAACCTTTTTCTTCTTCTAAGAAGCATCACATTTCCAGTATCCACTGCGGTGAAGTGAGCATGCTTTACACAAAAGAAGGCCCAAGAGAATAAGCCCAATAGCCACAAAGCTTGTGGAAACCATTTTACACAGCCGACACCTAGGACAAAAACAGGACAAAAAAACCCATAGGAGCATGGGCATCACAGCCCTTGTTCACCAGTCAATTTCCACCCTGTGCCAGCTACAGGAGAGCTGAGGCACAGACTGGTGTCCCTCACCCCACACGCGTCTCTCTAGACACATTTACCCTGTGTAGAGCCTCAGACTGCCCAGGCAGAACACCACCACTATGTCCCCCTGCCAAAAAAACCCCACAAATGGTCCAACAACTTCATTCCCTGCTGGACTGAGCCCCTCTAAACCTGAAACAAGCAGGCACCTTGCAGCGCTACAAGTGCTGGATGAAGGTGACTTTGCAGTGCCTACGTGTTACGCATTTGGTGGGTCATCACACAGGTACACGCACCTTTTTGAGGTGTTTGCAACTAGTGTTGGCATATATGGCTATGCATATGCCCTCTGTGTGCATTTAGGCAATGACAGTCTCTATTTATACGGGCACCCCTTCTCTGTCCTGAAGCTGGTGAAGGAACAGGGAAGATGAAGGATGGAGAGATTTTAGGCTCTGTCAGCAGGCCCTGTGGCAACTCTTGCTGTGCTGCAACTGCACAAGGTTTGCTGTCAGGCAGGCAAACCACCTGCTTGTTTCCATACTGACAGTGGACACACACATCATGGGCATGAGGTTTACGGGCAGGTAAAAACAAACTAAAAAAGAAAAAATGTTTAAGTTACAGAGACTGAGCAAGGATGGACACAAACACAGAAGACCACACCAAAACAAGAGCAGGTGTACAGATTAAAAAAAATAGTAATTGCTTTGCTGTTTGGTTGTGTACAGAGCAATTAATGGCTGCAATCAATTCATTAAAACATCATTAAAACTCCAAGTGAGCTCAGGCTCAGCCAGGCATTTCAACTGGCGTTTTAAATGGTACATTTGAAAACAGTAGTCAGCTACTTTTCCCGTGATTTTCTAAATTCTTACCTAAAAATAAGGCCTTGACAGGTCAGAGCCTGCCAGCTACAGCCTATGCTCCAGCCTTCAAGGAGAAATGATCATTTGAATTAATATAGTTTGAATTTTCATTTTTCCTAGCTTCCTATTGGGCAAAGAATTCACTTGACTGTTCCAAGTCACAGCTATAAGTAACAGTCCTCACTTGCCACTATATTTCCTGGATGAGATGGTGATATTTATAGCAACTCAGTCCCTTGCCTAGCTGACTCGTTATCACCAAGACGTTGACAGAGCAGTAGTAGAAGGGAACTACTGCAGCTGAGATTTTTGTAACAAATTACCTGTGGACAGTCATCAGCCAATGATAGAGTGAGTCAGAGGAAATTATTGTTTATAGTTTACAGAACACATGTGACACTGAGCATGTTTGAAAGCAAAGTCCCTGCCTGGAATAGCTTAGATTTAAATTAGCTGAGGCAGCAGAGGAGGAGGGAGGGCAAGCAAAAGCAAGTCTTGCCAATTCATGGCACAGTGCCTGGTAACAGGTCACCAAGCAGGGAAGAAAACCCTGGCTCCATTATCAACATAAGTCCTGCGCTCAGGTGTCGGCAACTTATTTTCTGGAGATGTCTCAAAACACAACCAAAGCCTTTTTAGAAGAGAACTTGGCTCCTGCTATGATGCAGATAGGACATTGTATTTTGTTTTCTTGACTAATGGTTGAGAAGTCCAAATAAGTGAGCCCTAAAATGTCAAGTATTTCTGCAAAAGACTAGCAGATTGTACACATAGCAGGTACCATGCACAGATGGTATGGACAGATGGACTCTGGTGTCCCCAAACAGTGAGGTGATGTGATGAAGGGAAGAAGTATCCTTGAGTGTTCATTCATCAAGTTGGAGCCTCTTCGGTAGGATAAAGGATGCAAAGGTGAGTAAACAGAAAATGGCACAAAACAGTGACCTAGTCAAAAAGCTACCATCAGAAGGACATACGTTTATGTAGAGGTAGGGAGGGAGAAGAACAATTGTAATTAGGTCACAGGGACCAAAAGACAAATAAGTCTAATACCTGGGCTGTCAGTACGCAAATGCCAGGACAGGATGAATGAACAATTAAGAGTTTTTACACAGCTAATTATGACAACAGAGGATTTGTGGAATAAAATAACTAGATTAAAATATTGTTAATAAAAAAGCTAAAGAAAAATCGAAGGGGAGAGTACTGGAGCTATGCCACAAGAACTACAACAAAAGCTACCTGCTCAAGAATAAAAGGAACAATGTTTTGATAAGTATCTGTTGGAAAAGCAGCGCAGTAGGAAACAGTCCACCAAGTTCTTGCAATAGTTTACGTAAGTTACAGGAATGGCTTTAAGTCAACCATGATTACTAGGATGAATCTGGTTAAGACCAAAAACATGTAGGGAAGCCAATCATGAAACAAGCTTGTCATTCTGAAGGAAGGAAAGAGTAAACAGCAAAATAAAGATGTTCCTGCATATTTCACCAAATTCAGAACTATTAGAATGCTTCCTGTCAAGATAATCCTCAGAAATAACAGGAAAAAATATCAGAGTATATTATTAGGAAGACTAAATAAACACAAAAAGTAGATCAAAATGTCTGAGCAGAGAACATTCAGCAGCTTTTTTACTTCAGTTGACAAAACGGGCAAACTATGATCAGACACTCCTGACAGACAGGAGCACGAACAAAAGCCGATTCAAGAGTATCTGCCTCAGCTATGTCTTCTGCTCCAGTAATTAAAACAAAAGCATATTTGAAAACCAGTAGATAATTTGAACAACAAAACCAATCAAAAAAAAACCTTACAAGGAGGTTTGTACATTTTCATTCTGCTAGAGAATGACAAAACAAAGCCAACAGGTAAATCAGGGAAGAAACCAGACTCTGGAATTTGAGGTCAGTCAGGCAACATGGGAAAAAAAAAATAACAAGTTAGTTTACTGAGCTTTTCTAACCCTATGAGTATGTGAATTGAGATGTATACCACAAGTGACAGGAAATTCAAAGTTTAATGTCAATGTGAAGAAACCATCTGTGAAGAACACAACAAGCTCATATACAATTGATTTAATTGAAAAACTATTTTACCCACAGGAAGGAAAATGACATTTTTTCATGTTGCAGTCAGTAAGCAGTAACACCAGAAGTTAGGAAAAAAATTTGTAAGCTAACTAGCCAAAGATGAGTCATACACCAGACCTTACAAAAAATGTACAACTAATTTATGCAGTATTTACAGAGGGTTTGATTATGTAAAGCAAATATAACCTTTCATAAGTGCTTTAATTTACAGTATTGTCAATTAACACCGAAAACTAAAAAGTGATTTTTGCAGCCCTCCCCCCCATTTGGCCATCATCTATTCTGGGATAACTTAGCTAGGAGGCTCTGTGATATATATTTATCCCCATTTTACAAACACAGCAAAACAGAAAGTTGTCCTTGTAGCTGCAATTCTAAGCAGCAATGTTTATTTGGAATATATTTCTAAAAACAACTTTAAACATCAAACATTAATGCTTCTGTTACAGATGTCATCCCACAACTGAGCAAGCAGCAAGATGTAAATTTAAAACATACAGTATACTTTTCTTCTATATTAAAAATAAGGGATTACACAGTTATGGAAACCCATAGGACAAATCAGCCTACCACAAAAAAAAAAGTTCCTGAGAATTTTAAGATTGCAGTAAGGAGACTCATTTTAAAACAGGTCAAGAGACAAGTACTTCAGATAGTAGCTTCAAACCTCTGAGTGACAGCCCTGCCAGTATGTGGCTCATTTCTAAAGAGTTCACAAGAGGCAACTAAGAAAAAGCAATCCTGTTGCAACTAGGATTAAGTTTACTAACCATAGTTGCCTGCGCCTACACTGGAACTCCTGTCCCCCCTCCCCCCACCCCCACAAAGGTCCACAAAAAGATTTGCAATCCACTGACTCGCATTTACATGTTCCAGCATAAGACAAAGGTAAAGCTGTGTGTAGCTAAACGATTTTGGAAAGAATGTTTCATCATGTTAGTAAACAAAAACTCAGCACCTTGCAGATCAAAGAATTTTTAACTAAGCATTTCCTTTAGCTTTCGTATAGAAACCAAAGTCTAAAATAAAATAAAAAAATCAAGGTAAATTCTTGAACATAACATTGACGAAAGACTCAAAGAACATAGCTGATGTTGTACTATAACATTTTACTTCATTTAAGTACAGCAAATTTCACCCATCCTATGATTTATAAAGTACACAAAATATGTACATAAAGAAAACCAAACCCCAAAAGATGATCATATGTGTATATGTACATATAACATACACACACACAATGTGCAAATTTCTTTTAATGCAAGTTAAACAAAGCATATGCAGGATAGAGTTGTACAATGATAATGGAACATACAGTATTGTAGGTATCCTAATGATGTTTCTTATCTACAGCCAGTGCAAACTTACAAGGCACAAACTCAATGCTGACACTGTAGTGTTGTAAGTTACATTCAGGCACATCTCAATCTGTAGTTCTTCGGACAAAGATCAATGGAAGTGCTACTTCTGTACTAAAGTGCCAGCCTTCTCTCAAAGTTTAAGCACTAAATTGATGTAACCTATATGCAATAGTTATCAGTAGGGTTCCAAGCTAATTTATCACTGGAAAGCCTGTGGCTAAAACATGTTATAGTCTCTTCGCATGTGAAAGTATGCTATTTCCCGAAATACCTCCCATACATTCTCCAAAGACTACCTATACCTTGCCAGCCTTGACACGTGGAATCTTACAGGATATTACTAATGCTTTTTTCTAACTTTAGTCAAACTCCTGCAGAAAGTAAATCCAAATCTAAAAAAACCCCAAGAATGGCCAGCAAAAAACCTTCCGAGATACTTGCATTTAACAAACTTTTGCTGAATTGCATAGTGACACGTGCGTATCAGCTAGTAGAGTTAAAAACAAAAGCTTGCTGTTTAAGGCAAAATTTTAACACAGCACAGCAGAAAAAGCCAAATACCAGTTCCATCAGTATTTAAACAAAGTACTGGCCCATGTAGTCTTATCCTCACAGTGTTTTCTTTCTTACTTTAATAGCAAACCCACACTTGCAGTATGCTTGATTAGCAAATTTTGTTGCATTTTTCTAAATGAAATGAGAGCAATTAATATGTAGGCTGATTGCCTAATACTGAAAACATCTGACAAAAATGTTCTCTTCCACCCCTCAAAAAAGGGTTTTTTGAGCCTACTGGGAGTTTAAAACTCACTTGTACCCAGGTCTAATATAATACCTAAAATTGAACTAACCATTTAAAGTTTTCTAGTATTTAATAGGCTTTGCCACATCACTTTGCTGTCTCACCCTAAAATTATATTTTCATATTCTTTTTCAATAGAAGACATTTAATAGACATCCGAGGAAAACAATACAATACAAAAGCTTACAGGTCTTTGCAAAGGTATCTTCTATTCCTTCTGCAAAGTAAGAAAGGAGTGATTTTATTGGCATTTATTTGAAGTGCCATCAATAAAGACACAGGAAGATTTAAGAAAGCAAAAAAAGTTATAATGATCCACATATATCTTTGGTTTAGCCTTCCTGACCAAAGTCTTCTGTAAACTTCTTTAACTTCTCCAGGTCCTGTTCATTAACTGTTGGTTTTGTGCTAGCTAGTGACCTGAGCATATCAGCCTGTCAGGAAAAAAAAAAAAAAAAAAACAAGCGTTTTCAGAAACAAGTATAGTACCACTGCTAACAATCCTGTTGCCAAGACAAACATGCAGTAAAAGCCCATTTGAACAAGATCACCATAAAAGCTCCTATTTACACAAAACTTTTAAGTAAGCCTAAACATTTCTGCACAGAGGCAGCATTTTTACCCTGTAAAGACAGACAACTGTCAGTGAGTTTTCTAATAATGAAACCACAACCTCAGGTTTAGGTTTAAGACACTCATCCATTCAAGTTTTATTAATCTCTTTTTACCAAAAAGAACTGAACTTCCTTTTTTTTTGTCAGTTACTATTTTCAACCCATTTTTACCCATAGCAGTTTAAAGTGGAAAATAATCAGATGTTCCCATGTACTCTTCATAGTCCAACAATATAGAATAGTAGTTTGTGATTCATCTCTAGCAAAGTTTTACTGTCCATGACTGGTAATTTCTGTCTCTTCAATTCAGTCAATTTCCTAGATAAGTATTTAGATACTAGAAAATGGAGTTCAGAAAAATCACAGGTCTATGAAACAGCAGCTAAAACACCCTATGAATAAGAAGGGGCAAGAAAACTAATCAAGCCCTAGCCAAAGGCAACTGAAAAAAGTAGATGCCTAACATCTCATATTACTGTAACTTTTGGTTCTATCCATAATTTTAACATCATGATTTTCTAGACTTGAGATTTGTCTCATCAGACTAGAGATATCTCGCTTAGAATGACTTAAAGCCTGAATGCTTTTAAGGACAAGAACTGATTTTCGACACCGAAACAACCACCTATGCAACTATATTGCATCAGAGCCCAGGTACCACTAGAAACACACACGGCATTGTTATGTTTAATTCCGGGAAAGACTGATTAAAAAAATCCGCTTAGACCATGCAGGCAGAAGTTTTAGGGCAGGCCTACACCTGCATACATCCTTTTGTGCTTCCTCAGTATGCAAATATGCCCAGAAAATTCTTTTCTGAAATATAGTGACAGTTATATTTACAAAGCAGTGCCTACTGTTTTAGAGGTTTGTGATTCCCATGAAATACACCGATTTCTTTCATTCATTACAGGATTGTTTGCACATAAGAACTGACAGCAGCACAGATTTGATATCAAGCCCTTCCCTGAAACATTGTAGTTAAATTCAGAATCTTCTTTTTTTGCTCTTGGAGAAAAATACAGAATGAGCGTCCAGCACTTTTTTTTTTTAAACAGCAAACTAAAATTTCAATTTCTCTTAAAATGACATATTTTATTCCCTAGACCAAAGCAAGTATTTTAACATGCACAAAGAAAACAGCCGAAAGAGCTGCATCACCTGTGATTAAATTTAACCAAAACTACCATTACATCCACCATCTTATTTACATTCTCTTGTTTATGCTTGCATTTATTGCATGGGCAATATTTACCTGCAGCACATCACTTCCCAATTTACACTGAATAGAATTTTCCATTTCCCAGTATCAATATTAATGCTGCAGGGTGATGGGAAGGAAGCATATCATGGGGCAGGGATTCTGAAGCTTTTAAATGGATAAAAGACCAGTAAAAAGAACAGTGGAAGAGCCAGATGCTGTCTATGGATGAAAGGACAGCAGCTGCATGCCAGCAGACAAGAACAATAAGAAATGCTTGTCAGGGATAGAGAGCTGGCGGCTTCATGAGCATGTTGTAATGTAGCCTATATGTTGGGAATTCAAATGTTATCTGGTATGTCCAGCATTTCTGAAAACAAACAACTCATCCAATTGCCTTGCATAACCATTTCAAAAAGAGTCTTTAAAGTCTTTTCAGAGTTCTGCAAAGCAAGAAAGATGCTACAAAAGAATACCTACCATGCAAACTTGAGGCTCCAGTAATTTATCACCTGGAACGTCCATCCATGTCATTTCTATGGCTGTAGGATCACCTGGAGAGCAAGGAGTGAACAAGTCTACCACCATATTTGGATTAGACACTGATGGTCCTTTTATCTAAAAATAAGAAAACACTCAGGTTATAGGAGTTATAATTTTAAAGACAAAAACCAGAAGCTGAACAGCTTCTTTAGAGCAAAAAACTTCCTTGATTTTATAGAGGTGTCCCACCCATTGGGAAGACATGTCCTGTGAAAGAGAAGTTGTATAAAGGTACTCGCATCATTCACTTTGAAAACATGCAGCTGTGGCCAGATACTTATATTCACATTGAGTCAAATCCCAGGAGCCGCTTCCTCCTAAGGTTGAGGATTTCTGTGGAAAACTAACATGCCAGGAAATCTAGTTGGAGAAGATGACCCTTCCTAGCCCCTCATCAGTTGGGGAGTCCATTCATCACTGGTTAACAGCTTTCCAAAAACTTCTCAATAATTATCCCTGAGTGCGCCTCAAGTCAGGAAGCCAGAGATGGCTTTTTAATCTTTGACATACTGCACTACAAAGTTCTGAGCACCTTTCCTGACACCACCTCAGCACCTCTCTGTAGAAAATAGGGCCATCTAGTGGGAGAACAGAGAACACCCTCTTTTTCTAGACACATGGACAGGCTCAGAAAAGCTCCACCAGGTGTCTGTTCCCCTTTCTGCAACGCATTACCTGGGACCCACAGTTTTATTTTGCTTCATCGTTACCTGAAGTGTCACACATCCACAGGAACATCCATCAATCATATGCAAAGATTGAAAGACAACACACTAACTGGCTATTTTTAAGAGGAGAGAACTGGATTTGCTATTCCAAACTGTATTTAAAGCATGATGCTGAAGAACACAGATTGTAATATTCAAAACACACTCTGACAAACTTGTATTATCACATAGAGCAAGGAATGGTTTACAATGAATTAGTACTAACTGCGGAAGGCACTGTTTAACTGGGGGAAGTTGTCTGTTATAATGCAAATTAATAAAGCTAAGATTTTGCTTATAAAAATAGGAGATCACATCCAATTAAAGTACTAACACAAGTAGAATCAACTTGGCTTATGTCAGAGCCCTCAAAGTACTGCAGTTGTGGGTTTTTTTCTTTCTTTTTTGGGGGCAAAAGGAGATAAGAGGTAAGAATCCTTTTTGGGTTGCTCCGCAAACTGTGACAACTGAGGTTATTCATTGCTCCACAGTAGTCTGAGATATGCCTCAGATTCTTCCAAATTTGAACAAAAGGCTTAAAGGTAGCAGCCCTTTAGCCAGAAATGTCATTGTCACTTAAAGTCAACAATGGATAAATACTTCAGGCATCACTGCTTAAGGAAAGGAAGCATCTAGAAAATCCTCAATATATCAAAACAGCTGCTTATTTTTAAACAAATACAGTTTACATCAGTGTTACTGCTGAGTTGCCCCAGAAGCAGCTTATCAAATCAGTGTTTCAAAATACTCATTTTGGTTTTAAACTAGGGAAAAGCTCTTCAAAAATCCTTTAAAATGTGGGGGTTTTTTTCCCCTCATGAAAACAACAGGCTGCAGGTTTATTTTAATAACTACAAAGTTGACAAAGGTTTCCTTAATGCAGACTCTGGAAACTTATGTAGTCCTCTCATATTCTGGACCATACTGGATTTAAATGTTCCTTTCTCTTCGAATCTTAAGCTGAATGTGTTCCTTGGAAGAAACTACATGGAAAAAAAGAGCCTATCTTCAATTCAAAATAACTGTAGCTGTTCAGTTTAGGGCCCTTAACCCTTTTATGTCAGGCTGAGTTACTGGTAAAAAAATTTGTAATTTTAACAGAGATGACCAAGAACTGCTGCCAACACAAATTACATGGTACATATCTCTTGACAGCTTACGATCTGAAATTTTTCCTACCTTACCCAACCCCACACCTACTCTTAAGGAGCAAAAAAATGAAAGCTTCCCTTTACAGCATCAAAAACCCTCTCCAGAATACCTTAACCCACCTTCACCTAAGATACATGAATTTCTGTAAAAATCAAAGTTTGCAGTAAAAACATAAACAAAAAATACTTGTAGTCTGGGTCTACTCAAAAAATACTACACAGAAAAAATATAATTTTATTTAACTGATACACGTTGTATGTATTTGGAACTCTGCTTATAACCATTGATAATGTTATCACACTTCTTTTTTTTCATTGAAAAGCTTAATAGTTTATAGAGAACAACTAATTGGATTGAACAAGACCCATATGTGCAAGTTCTTGGGGGGAAAAAAGCATTCCCAGATTTAATGGATTTAGATTGGTGCTAAAGAACTCTAGTTGGTTCTTTGTCAGATAAAGTTTCTGAGATCCAAACATTTAGAAGAAATGTTTAAGTCAGTACATAGTATGTAGAGGAAACTGCAAGATAAGCCAAACAATATAGTTTCAATAGTCCCTTTAGAATGCACCTAAATAAGCGTAAACTAGTTTTCACATTATAGCAGCATCCATAGGATGCTCCATGCTGCCCAAACAATGAAACACAGACCTTGCTCAGTTGTCTTGCATCTTTACTACTGTCACAAGTAATATTGATTCAATAATTTTACCAGAACTTTACAAGAACCTTAATTTTTCAGTTGGAAAAATATGCCAAGTAAGGAGAATGTGCATAATTATAATCCATCTATTCCCATGTGGATGGGGGATACGTTTATTTCAACATGCTAGAAAACCATGAAGAAGCATGTAACTTGATCCAGAAAAAGAGCACCTCTGTAACATTCCCATTTAAGTCAAACTTCAAACTGAATGCTTTTAGCACTACCTAGAGACATGAAGAGTCATCAGAGCTTGGATTACACAGCATAAATACCCAGAAACTAGCTCCACCAGACTTATGGGAGGACTGAGGGGGAATGGGGGAAGGAAAAAAAAAAAAAAAAAAAAAAAGAGGAAAAATACCTAAGTTCTCCCCTGGTCAATAAAAAGGACATTCATAAGCATGCAGTATTACCCAAAACCAAATTCAGTTTACTCACAAGGCATTCAAATTAAGATAGTTCTCAGAGATGAAGTAACTAAAAAAATTTTTGATTCCTACTTACTTTTTTAAAGTGAGTAGCTGATTGCACTTTTCTAACAGGCTGCATCAGTGCATCACGTACAACGATGCTTATATCCGCACCAGAATAGCCATCAGTTCTCTTCCCAAGCTCTCGATAATCTGATTCTGTTAGGACATTTGGAGTTGACCCAAGGTGAAGTTTAAACATTGCAGCCCTGGCATGGTCTTCAGGTAAAGGAATATAAATACGCTTCTCAAACCTGGTTTAAAAAAGAAAAATCAAAACGTTCCACAGATGCTAGCTCATGCAGGTGCACATTGGAGAGAAGCTTATGCAAATATAGCTTGTCCCTAATAATATTAGAAAGAAGCAGTTTCAATATTATAAACCTTTAAAAAAAAAAATCTAAGGCAAATATGCAACAACCTGAGAACAACATAATCATACTTGTCACATAGCTGTATTTGTCCTCTGCTGCTCTGCAGCTCAAAGAAAGATCCAGCTAATCAGATACAGGTATGGAAGCCCTTTACAAAAAAGCAGTTAAAACATGCACTGAAAGATCACAAATCATGCCTGACCAGTAGAAAAACATGGTGTTCCCGTGTAACGTAAGGCTACACTTCCATGAAATAACTCAAGCGATTCAACAGTTTGTTAACAGCTGAAAAGGAAAGCTCTACCCACTGTTGCCCTTCTGAGGTGCATATTTTGTCCCCCAAGCCCATCAGAAAACCAACCAACAAGGAAACAGAATAGTTTTCTGCTTGCTCAAGCACAATCAGCTAACCAAGAGATCAAGTAAACTACAGGGCCAATATCAGAGTGAACAACCTACCTCTTTAAAGGGGCAAGGAGCTATTAGTTTGGCTCAGTCCGTCTCACAGAATTGAGTTGTAGAACATTAGCCATGTCTGCAAACATGAGCTGGATTACTACCTCAAGTAGTCTCAGACTGAACCCTCACAACAGTTGCGAATTTCATACCATGAAAAAAATGCCATCATACCGTCTCCTGATAGCAGAATCCAAAACCCAGGGTATGTTTGTCGCTCCTAGGACCAAGATTCCTTCATTGTCAACACCAACTCCTATATCAGGGCAGAAATCATTTCACCATTTAGATGATAAAAACAGAGACTGTTTTAAAACATGTCATCAAAATTTAACAGGGTGGAACTGCAGATCTTTTTAGTGTTCTCATGCAAGCTATGCTTAAAATACGCATCTTAATTCCTTTGACTGATTCAAAAAACCAAGTAAACTTACCTTGCATCTGGACTAGAAATTCTGTTTTTATCCGTCTAGCAGCCTCACTTTCATTTTCGCTTCTTGACCCGCAGAGGGAATCTATCTCATCAATGAAGATAATAGAAGGTTTGTTTTCTCTGGCAAGCTGGAACAAGTTTTTCACTAGTCTTAAAAAAGGAAACAGCTTCAGTTATCTTAAGGATTACCCCAGTAAAAATACCTAACTTAAGATTATGATACAGTCACTTCCTTTAGAAAAAGCTAAAAAAAGCATTAACATAAAGCTACTCAAAGATACAACATTTTGCCAGCTCCAAGACTCAGCATTATACTGAGTGAGATAGCCCAGCATAAAAGGAGGTGAAACATTTTAGAGTACTCCAGGCATAGTTTTGCAAGGAAAAGCCCTTCTTCGGTTTACATTTCTACAAGACAGCCTGGACTATACAAAACCACCACTCTAGAGAGATTCAAAAGAACATGGTTTTCTCTTATTTAACATCTGTAACCTAATCAGATTAATGCTAGAGATTTTGTAAGAAATAACAAGTACATTTACTTTATACAACTTTACTAAATACTTTTTATATGACAAGAAAAGTTGGTTTGCCAAAAAAAACCTGGCCATATCTTATGAACACATTTTACTAAGTTAAAAAGGAAAATAAATAGCAACATGCTGGGAAATTCTTCACATTACCAGCACTAAATCCCAGGCAATAGTCTCAAATGAAGTCAAACAGAAAAAATGCCAAGCTGGACTCCAGTTCTGTATTCCTTTTGCAAGAGAAGAAAAGCAGCTTAAGGTTTCCAGCTTTTGGGGAAAAAAAGTCAGTTCAAACACTTTATCTAATGGCCTTTCTTCCTCATCCTATCAACTTTAAATAGCATTGCTCAGTCGTCCCATACTTCAAACTATTAAAGTACGGTTTTGACAAGTATTATCATCATATGAAAGTCCTTTCTGTACAACAAACCCAGACCTTTTTCTTAATTCAGGAAATCTTCATTGCAAGCCTAGACGGACAAATCCCTGCACTTCTAGACTGCAGCCAACATGTCACTTCAGGCTTCCTGGTCTTCTTCACATATCACATAGTAACAAACAAAGAGTTAGTATGGGGAACCATGAAATTTTCTTTCATGGCTGCTCCTCTCCTTCAACCTATTTTTGCAAGTCTCTTATGTCTTCTGGATTTTGTTTGAAATCAGGATAAAGAAAAACCACCTCTGCATGGACAAAGAAATGCCACGTGTTAATGGCACAGCTGCTGGGACAGATGACTGGGGAGATGCCAAGAGGCAGAGTACCCCAACACTTCAGGCTGATGTAGTGCGCAACCACAGCTGAGTTCAGAAGGCGATGAGCTCCATGGTGCTCCCAAAACCTTTCTGAGCTAGTTTTAAAAACTATCTTAAGCACTGAAGAGAGGTCCAGCTGCAGCAGCACAAAACGCATCACATGATGGTATCTTTACATGGCACTGCAGCATGAAGCATAGAAACACCTGAAGTTTGTTTTTAAAAAGACGGACCCTTCCCTCAAATTCAATTTCTTTAAAGCAATTTATCCAGCTCTGTATTAATTTCTTCTTGCCAATGTTTTCCTCGACCTCTGGCAACTCCAACTTACTTTTCACTTTCACCTAACCACTTTGAGACAAGGTCAGAGGAAGATACTGAGAAGAAGGTAGAGTTGTTAGCTTCTGTTGCCACAGCTTTTGCTAAATAAGACTTTCCTGTTCCTGGTGGTCCAAACAGGAGAATCCCTCTCCAGGGTGTTCTCTTTCCTGCAAAACAGAAACCAAAAGTCTTCAAAATACTGTAGAAAGACTGAACCTATTTTTCTGATGAAGCCCCTCTAATTTACTCAGAGGTTTTCTACATCTACCCATGAAACTTCTGTCAGATGGATCACAATCTCTTTTTTAAGGGCTCAGCTTGAGTCTCTGATGCATAACACTCTTCTTAGTCCCCAGTGCCTGGCCAATAGCAAATAAATGCTGTAATTCTGACCTGTAAACAGGTGTGGAAATTTAATGGGCAAGATCACTGCTTCTTTAAGTGCTTCTTTGGCACCTTCAAGGCCAGCAACATCACTCCATTTGACATTTGGTCGCTCCATAACAATTGCTCCTATAAGAAAAGATTGTATAAATTAGCGATGCACGTATCTTTTCACAACTCAAATAAATTCCATTTTGGGGAAAAAAAAAAAAAGAAAAAAAAAGAAATCCATGCCCATGTCCATACTGAATAAAACCAAGGCATTTCTAAGTAGAGATAAACACTGAATACTGTTAGTCAAATGGATGTTTTTTCTACAGAAATCTGTTACATTGTTTTGCCACAATAAACCATAGATAACCAATATACTTGAGAGTTAGTAGAAGTCCTGCAATGGTCAAAGCTCATCCAAAACTGACCAGCAAATGTGCGTTTAATAGTCACAGATGAGTACCTTCTCTAGCAGGTACCCAGGCACCATGTCCTCACTAAACCACCATTGTACTTCCTCAAAAATTTGATTGTAGCTGCACTAGCCCAGGATTCGTAAGATTCTCCAGCAGATGAAGTAACTTGTTGAGTATCTCCAGGTGTGCAGCAAACAATTGGACCATCTAACAGTAGAGAGCTTTGAGAGCTAGGGCTGAAAGCATCAGAAAGGTTATATGGAGCCTGCTTAGCTCCAGAAGAAATATCTTCTTAGTCTAGCCATGTCCTCTCAAAGTTTATCACCAAGTCTCATCTTGCTCAGTCAAAAAGTTCAGCTTGATTTTAGCCTTCTCTTCAGACTTCAGATTGGTTAGTCTGACATGCTAAAAATGATTTTGTGTTGACTATTTTTAGATGGGACAATCTGGATCTGAGCTAGTGATTGAATATTAGATCTTGTAATCCTAGCCCAGGCAAATCCAAAGGGTAAGAGAAATTTTCTCAGATGAACAAATGCCAACCAACCCAATGCTTGTCTAAGTACTCAAACACACAGTTTCAGTTGCCCTATTTGTCTACAAGGGGCCTTCTATAATTTCACAATTAGCTTTCACCAGCTATTTTCTTGACACTTTCACCAGCTATTTTCTTGACACTTTCACCAGCTATTTTCTTGACACTTTCACCTTATGCCTTCAGAGCTCTGAAGTAATTTAGGGCTTTTTTTCTTCTACAGGATTGAAAGTTTACTGTTACTCACTGGCTAATGAATAAAGCAAGTAACACTTGCTTACTTTTTAAGTATCTCCTTTGAGATTTTTTTTCTTTTGCTGCATTCCTTTTCCATCAGATTGAAATGAACAATTTCTGTTAATAATTGCAATTCCTAACAATTTGGAATTTAGGGTCCAAAAGCAACATCATATTGTTAAAGATGTTAAAAATGTTATAGAGAAAGTCAATTGCAAACTGCCTTAGCTTGCAATCTATATACTGGAATTAATTCAACCACCCACTTCCAATGCATTAAATTCTTTTGATAGGTTGATTACATCTCAAGTTTTTCTTAAACAGAACTATGCGCTCCATCACTAAAATAATTAACAGAACAGGTAACAGTTCAGATAGGAACAGGAGACTATTTCAAAGTTGAAATATCAGAATTATCTGCACCAGACATACCATGGTAACTGAAATTACTGCACTGTAAGAGATCACCTGTACCAGGACACAAATGGAACTGGAATTGTAGGCTTCCTAATTTTGTAGCTGTAAATTAATAGCTGGAAGATTAAGCAATAGAGTGCAAAAGACCTTTAAAATTCTAAACAAGAGTATATGACAATAGACCCACAACTACTATCCAGGCTGAATGTTACTGGTCACTTCTCCCACAATAAGCCAAGTTGCTATTATAATTAAAATTTTGATAAATACCCATAGATTTGGGAAAGTTCCATAAGGCAAAGTCAGCTAAGAGTAACAAGGCAGCAAAATTAAATACACGAAATTTCTGTGGCTGTTGTGGGAAGCAAAATGAAGATGAGTAATTTGAAGGCTGCCCAGACCTTGTATTATCTGAATAACAGACTCCTATGTTAAGTTTAAAGGTACCAAGGATCTCACACCTCAGACTTTCAAGCAATCAAATGTATAAGAACATTGTCATTTTCTAGAAAGTGTCAAAGAAATGGTGGGTGCAAGAAACTATTTCTTGAAGTAAGAACTGAAGGTCAGATTCATGTGGGAAGAAATGAAGTCTTTATAGTGAGAGACAGGATAAGAGGTCAATGCTCATAATTTTTCTGTCATTTTAAAATATAGGAAACTGTTCCATAGAACTGTGCATAGGATTAAATAAATGTGTAGAGAAGTAGAAAAAGCATGGCACAGTTTCCAAATATGATACAATAGCTCCTGAAATTACACAGTCAGAAATCTGGTAAATGCATTTGATCTTTGTTACACTGAAAAATACAGGGAGAACAATGAAGTTTCTTCAGATCCATAAGCACCTTCTGGCAGGGAAGCTCTGAACAATTCTTCACCATTAAAGGGTAATAAATATCAAACAAAGCCTCTTTTTTGCTGGGTACAAAACTACCAGTAGCTGCTATACGTTGCATCACTGACTGTACTCTGCATTTGAGTTCAAAACCCCAAACTATTACATTACTCAACTGGGAGAGCATCATCACTGCATATGAGAAAATGCTGCCCATTACTATAAACAAGCAAGAATCCATGTTCTCAACTCCTAAACTTGCGCACGAGCTTTTTTGTGAAAATGGTCCTGCTTACACTAAGCGTTTGTATGATGTCTGTTACCTTAGCCTCTACGCAACACTCTAATGCACTTAAGAGCAAAAAATACTGATTCAGTTTAGCCAGTAGCTACCCGAGATCTTGCAACTTCTCCTTTTGGAAAATGCTATCCTGATAAAGTGTACAATTTTAACATGAAGCACAGGGTACAGGAGATAAATTTCAACATAGTCACTGTATAATTTCATGGCACATAAACCCATACTTCCACAAAGACTATGCTTTTGTATGTGAAGAGTACATACTAGTTGAGCCACTTACAGACAGTAAGTTAATCCATAACATTTAGGTGGGAAAAATATAGGAATTTGCTTGACTGAAGCCACCCCTATTTAAAGAAAAGGATACTTCAAAATTACCTTGAAGTTGATTCTGTAGCTTCTTTTTTTCAGGATCCTCTGACTCCCCTTCTCCATCACTGTCATTCCTGATTTGGAAACAAGAAAAAAATGTTGAAATACAATAGAAGAGACTGCTGTCTTAGGATAAAAATCAGAATGCAAAAAGCAGAAAAACTACCAGTCTGAGGAATGAAAGAAACCTTGAGATGCTTTCAGATCTCTACAAGTTTACGACATTGTACTCCTGCTTTTCTACACCACATTCTTTATAATTCACTCTCCTCACCATTTCAACTTCCTCTTATGGTCTGAGCCCTCTTAACACACTTCTACATGTTTTGGGGCAGCCTCTAGGAAACAAAAGCCCTTGTATCAAGCAACATGGAAGCACTAAAATGGTTTATTTGTAGACATTGGCACTTATCCCCTGTCTGGAATTGCAACAGGACCCGGTCAATTCCATCTAGTACTATGAAACTCTACACCCTTGTCTTGTCAGAGCAAAGGAAACTGGAAGTTAAAGAAAGAAAAAAAAGAGACTAGATAGAGAACAACCAGAGTGGAAGTCATGAAAATACATGTAGCCCCTGTGATATTACCGACTCCTTCTATTATAAACCAGCAGAACACAGTACAGCTCAAAAAGTAAAACAGATGAGACGAGTAGACAATGAAGGAGACTGAAAATCAGGTGGTTTCAAGAGACAACTGAGCAACTCCAGCTGTTCAGGACTGCTAAAAAGACCTTCTGGTGGGATTGCCATCATCCTGAACCATTCCTCTCTCCTATCCCAATAAAAGCAGTAGCAAATGCAAAAGAGGCTCTGCTTGTTCAGCTCTCTGATACACAAAATAAAAAAGAAATCTAATAAAAGGAAAGCAGCGGAGAGACTAGGCAGCAGCAAGGCATTAGAGTGATTCAGTCCAGCTTACAGAACTTCAGCCTACATAGAGCTTTGCACCTCTTAGCAAGTGTGAGACAGATCAAACCCAGGCCACAGTAATCATCAGTCTGAATTTATTTTCTAGTTAGTAAGTATTTACATGGAGAAAAATTTTAAGGGTCATCAGGCTCATTGCCATTAAATCTGATAAGCATGTGTTAGTCTGAAACAGCTTTCATTCTTCAGTGAATTTCCTATGCAACTGTTTGCACATTTTAGTAAACAAGCACAGAAATGCCCATGATGCTAATTCATGTTATTTTTCTTTTATTAGCCCACTGTATTTCACCATTAGCAGTCATCTGCAGCATTTCAAAAACACTAGTTAAAATGATCTTTGAAGAGCTGAATTTTAGAATAAACTGAGTTCAGGAAGTATTTTGCTTTACCTTCTCCAAAAACATACCCTTTTCCATCAGTAGGACCAGACTCTTTAACTGGTTTTGGTGCAGTTTTTTCTCTCTTTTTCAGATATTCTTTCAGCTTTTCTGCTCTGTCCAAGTATTCTGTACATTTCATTCTAATGCTCTGTTTTGCTTTATCACCCTGTGCTTCATCTAAGAGTTTGAAGAGAAACAATGCTTTGTTAACAGCAAAACACATGTGCATCAATCAGAAAAGAAGACTAAATCTCTGTCTTCTTTATATCTTATCAATATACCTCTCTCAGGGCTCACCACATAACCAAACACCTCAACTATTTATTTTTCCACTATACCATGGAAAGAAGTGACAGAAAAGATGTCATCACCTACCAGAAATCAAATATACACCTGAACATTGCTTTGGCTTAAAATTTGACTGTAAAGGGTTAAGGACAATGGCACTGGAAGCTTTTCTGTCAGTCTTTCAAGCTGCTATACGTTGTCTTAATAACTCCATTTCTAAAATAGCTCATCAAGAAGCTGCTTGTGCTGAGCAATTTTTATTTAGAAACATACTCTATTTTTCCATAGCCTCCTAATTTTAAAAGATGTTCACATCATAAAGAAAAAAATTACATAAAACATCTGAGTTTGGTGTGGTTCAACAGCCACACTGTTCTCTTAGTCACTATTACAGTATTTCAAACCAGCAATCAAAATTTAACGTTAGGTTTACGTGTTAAGTTTCCAAAAGTACATCAGTATTGTTAAAAGCACAGAAAGTGATATTCTGATGAAGTCCATAAGATATAAATGCATAGGAAGTGATAAACACAAATTATCCTAAGTGATTATAAAGAAAATAGTGGTTTTTTTCAAATCATGGAGATCTGTAAGTGCACTTATGTCAGGCGAGCAACCCTAGCCCACTTGGATTAGGGCTGTACCTACATTAAGAAAGCACACTCCTTGCATACAAACACTGGACATGATGCAAAAGGTACACAGAAGTGTGAAAAGAAAAGCATAACATAATAATTATGAGCATATGGAAACTGAAGAAAATTACAACATACAAAACCATCTCATACATTTTGTTGGCCAGGATGAACAGCAAGACTATGACATTAAGGAGCAAAAACTGCCAGCAGAGAGGTTGGAGAAAGGCAAGTGGCATGAGTTAAGGAGTAAAAAACACTCCATAGATACAACAAAGACTTCTTGTGTTAACGCGTGCTTTTCAGCACAACAGAAATACAGCGATCCCTGTACTCATTGCCACAGCCTGAAACATTGCTACAGAAGTCCAGAGGAGAGACAGCAAACCCCTGCCTCCCTGTCTTAAAAAAAGACCTAAAAGAAAACACAAGTAAAAAGTAATCTGATTTCTTACAAGCGCGGAGCAAGCACAAAACACCGTAAAGGCAAAAGCTGCAAAATATATGACCTCTGTCAAACTACAATTAGCAAGTATTGACTGATGATGAAAGTAAAGATTTAAATACTGATGTCAACACAAGAGATTACTCTGGGCAATTTGACCACTAAACTCTATTTAATCATCCAATACATTACACTTACATTTAACAACATGGAGAAAATACTGCACAGCGTGTTGGTACAAGAGGAAGGCTTCCTCATAGTTTCCTGCTTTATCTTCTTGCGCTGCTTTGCTAGCAAGGTCTATTGCTTTCTGTAACAGAAGCAAATAATTAAGTGCTGTGTGAGAGCATTTTGCATGATCAAAGAGACATTTTAAGCTGTTGCTCTGACTGTTTTTTGATGGCCAGTTTTTCTGCTCTTCAAGATTTACCCCAAAAAGTTGAAGGTAATTGATTGCAAGTCTCAGGTGGTGCTTTGTACATGACACAATATTTCTATCCTTTTATGAACAGTGATTAACAAACTGCTGAAATTTACTAGCACACAAAAAAGTGTAAGTGAGAAGAACAAGTTTCTGTGTACTAAGTTGGAACTACTACTGGTTTGTATATGCAATTTTCCTTACCAATCTCTTGCATTTATTATGGAAATATTTGGAAATCCATTCTACGTTTTTTCATCGCAGAGCCAAACACTTTGAACTATGAGTTATGACATCAGTAAACCCTGTAAACAGCAGAGTCAATACAGGAAGTATGTGATTACAATGCACGGAAACTAGCACTATCACTTTTCCAATCCTGTGCTGGGAGACAGCTTCAAAGACCAAGTATTTGTTTGGCTTCTCTAGAAGGATTTAGGCTCTTGATATCCAAGTGAGAAATTCTAGTTACCACTCCAGTAGGTGGGGAGAAAAAAACCACTAGGCAGAAAACATACCCAAATCATAAGCATCAAGAAACATTCTAGGAGAAGTTATGGATAGATTTTTAATTTGTTTGCTGAGCTAGTTTCAAATAAAACCGACTGTGATCTAAGCCATCGTATTGCATACACTGGCCTGTAGATTTGTTGGTATCACCGTTACTCCTTTGCTCTGAAATGCTTATTACCTTTTACTACACTTTGCTCCTTGGAATGCCTATACCACTTCAGAACAATTAAAACTGTCAATTTGAACAACTAGTTCATAATTTTAAAAAAGGCAGTTGGTTAGCCAGAGTTAACCAACACTAACAATCTTCTATAGCCCGGCACGTATTTTTCCACATTCAGTCAATTTTTTTTCCTAAACATTGTTAGTATGCTCAGGATGATTATGGTAATGTCAGGGAGCAAGGTACAGAGCTTCAACTGCAGCAAGGAGTTTTCATTAGACATTCCAGTACAGATACTCATGCCACTACCCGGACACCCTGATGTGTTTCAGGCAAAACAAAGCTAGTAAACAGTAGCCATGAGAGAAGAAACAGCAAAATCTCTAATTCTGCTGCTTTGTGTTGCTGTCTTGGAAGCAAAGATCATCTCATCAGATCTACCTGAAATCAAAGAGTAATTTAAAAACAATGATCCAATAAAGCAGACCCTACAGCTCTGTTGTGGCAAGTGTTGGAACACTGTAAGCATCTGTTTCTTTGGAACAGAACTTAGCCTTTCCTTTTTGGAGAAGACAGGAGCCAATAAGCATTTCACTATGTACTGATGGACAGTCTGAGGGGAGGCTTACTGCTCACCTTGTGCTGGCTCTATTAGGCCCCTCTACACACCATTCAAATCCAGCAAAAGAGCAAAAACTAACCCCCAAAAGAAGTTACTTTCTTCTTAAAGTCCTTAAGTCCCTTTAGTGACTTAGATTACTACAGAGCAGTCCAATGATTCCTGGATCCAGTACAACAAAGACAGTGATACACATGACACTAAATCCAAAGAATAAATGGCAAAGACCACCTGCTAAAACAGGACTGTGAGAAAACAGGGCATGTTGCAGCCCTGCTCCTCTGAAATAGAAAAAAAAAGTCTACATCATGTATTGACTGGTTTTGGTATACTTTTTTTTTTGTAAATACCCAGAAGACTATTACTTGGGTATTAGATTCTCAGCTCTAGTACTTCATTACATCAGCAGGCATCTTAGCCTGTTGCTCTGATGAAGAACACTGCTATCAAACAGGAAATAATTTGTTAGAAAGTTGCACGAACTAGGGCATAGATGACCAGCTCTAACTATCCACAAGGCACAAACTGTATTTATCAGGCTATGGTTTGATAGTCTGACGAACATCACCCTCAGAAAGAACATTGGCTTAAACAGGTTTCATTCTCCTTCTTGTTCTAGACCCTGTGATATCTCCCCCAGCTTTGCCAGTATAAGCATTACATGGCCATAATGAGTTTACAGATATGATCATGGTTCAAAACAGCCAAAGAGAAAATGACTATTTTTAACACAGGTAACTTCTGGATCTGTTTTGCCAACGAGTCGCAGAACCCATTATACTGTCCCAGATGAGGGTTAACGCAAACAGAAAAACAGAACAGGCAAGGACTTCTTACAGTCAGTAGTCTTACAAGAAACCTAAGCCAAACTATGTGTCCAGACCTTAAGAGGCAACAGTGCTTCCCAGGTGGACACCAAGCCCCGCTGCTCCAGCGTCCCGCAGGCCCGGTGCGACCGCCTGCCCGGCAGGTCCCCGTCCCCTCCCCGGGGACTCGCCGCCAGCAGAGGCCAGGCCTGACGAGGTCATTAACCTGTGGCCCCTATTACTTCCGAGTCCCCAGCCGCGTCCGCTCGCCACCCCCTTGCGCCTCCCGACAGAGGCAGCCTGCGGCTCTCCCGCTGGTGTCCCCGGCCCCGCGAGGAGGAGGCGCTTGCGCTCCCTGTCCCCCCACCCCGCCCGCAGGCCCGGCCCAGAACACCCCGCGGGCGGCGGGGACACCCCCAACCCCAGCCCCTCCTGCCCGCGGCCCGCCGCCGCCTGCCGGCTCCGCCCCGCTTTACCTGCAGGTTGCTGCTGGTGCCCGCCATAGCGGAGCGGTGGAGGGGGGGAAGGAGGCTGGCGAAGAGAGCGCGGGCCTGCGGCTGCCGCTGGCGGGGCTCAGCTCCCCTCCCCCGGCCGCCGCCCACAGACCCGGAACCGCGGCCTCCGCACGCCGACCGACCCCCTTCCGCTTCCGGGCACCGCCCCGCGCGTCTCGCCTGACGTCAGTGCCATGCGCCTCGCCCCGGCCCCGCCCCGCCTCTCCCCGCTCCGCCGGGGAGCCCCGCCCCGCCGCAGAGAGTGCTTTGCGCATGCGTCCCTTTAACAGCGGCAAGTAAAACGCATGCGTCAAAGTCAAATAAACCGCCGGGGTTCTGGCTTGGATTTTGCCTTGCGTCTCTGAAAGGGTGGCGGGTCGTTGCTAGGGCTTGGGGTCCGGTTCATTTTTCCCCCTCTCACACTAAGTGTAAGGAATTTGGCCTCTCCCAAGGTTCGGTTGCCTGCAGTGGCTCTGTCTTCCGCGTAATGTGGTACGCGTGCTGCTGAATACTTTTATGTGCAGAAGCAGCTCTTAATGCGTTCGGGCAGCGTCATGAGCAGGCAAGTGTTACTCACCTGTGGCTTGGTAATAGCACTCGGGCAACGTGCGATGCCCACAGAGTGTGAAGGAGGAAGTGACTCAGAAGACATAGCAAATTATAAACCAGTCTTGTGAAGTTAACTGGCCATAATATGGATCCATAATATGGATTTATGAACGTCTGCTACATTACTGCCATATCCTTCCCCATGCTACTGTAATTCCTTTAGGGCAAAAAAAGGAATATCTGGGAAACTTTCACTAGATTAATAAACCCCATTCTTCCAACTACCTCCAAGTAACCACAATGCAAGTTTGACTTAAAAATTTCAGTGTCACTTCCTGATTTTGTTTTGTAATAAAATACTTCACTGAACCTTTTCGATGCTGTCAGTCGGCTGCCTCTTCTGGGCGGAGGGTAAAAGACACATCCGCAGTCACCCCGATACCTGGGCAGGTTGGGGTAATCTCTTCCTCAGGTCATCCGATTGGCAGTTTATTTCGGTAAGCGTCCTCAAATACCCGCACGCTGGAGGATGCTTTGGTTGATTTTTAGGCACGGTCAGTAAAAGGCACGGTCAGCTGTTCTCCTTGGCTCGATTGCAAATGTGAAAAGACACGAGGTACCAAAGATTAAGTCATGTAATCAGGCTTTGGGAAATGAGATGGTAAAGAGACGGTGGAGAAAGTGCAGTTTATTGAGTCTGTCACAAAAGACAACTGAAATTGGGCAAGTGACGGGACAGCTGGTGATTTCTAAAGGAACCTTGTAGCTGTCTTGTCATCAGGATTCAAGCATAGCATCGATGGTGTGAAGTGCTCAAGAAAACTCTGTGGGTTAAATCACAAATATCCATTTCATTCTTATTCCACCTTCAAAGCATGAGGCAAAAACATCCTTTTTACCCTTTCACTGTTGATTATGCCATCATGGAGCCTTTGGTCTACTTTTAACCTCCTTTTTATTTAAAACACACTGCTTCCTTGGGGATATAATTTTCCTTCTGTCTTTACCTTCTCATTCTGATTAGTGTAACAGAGTATTCTCAGATACATTCCTGTCACTAATAGTTCTGGCTGTGTCGTCTGTACCTATGATTTTCAAATCTGTAATGTTATATTTAGCTTTTAGACCTAGGTCTAAAACAATAAGTACGTGACAGGCATTTAAGTAGTAAATGCCTCTCCAGTCACACTGAACTGGCTTCTGAAACTCCAGAAAAAACAACTGGTTTCTGCAAATGTGAATGAGATTAAAAAAAAAAAATAATCAGAGCAGGCACCTGTGTCTTTACAGATAACAGGCTAAGTCTTGCACTCCTTACTTAAGTCTTACTCATACAGTGTTCCTACTATAATTTGACTTTGCAGCTGGTTTTGCCTGAGGAAAGACTGGCTGAATGCTGAGTAATGACATCAAGATTAATTCCTGAGAAGCTAATGAAGTGTCACGTCAAGGGTATTACTTCAATTTGAGGGACAGTCACATTATCTAATACTTCCCAGTGCTGAAGTTCCTGTGTTACCATATTCTAAGAATCCATACCATAATGATTGCGTACAACTAAGCATAGTGAAAATAAAACATATTAAAGATGTTAATGTAGGCACCTATTGGCCTCAGCTAAGCCCATCTCCTAATTGCCTGGGGCATTGTTACGTTGCTGTGACCTTAGGTGGCACAGGTACGCGTGATCTCCCGCGTTTCTTAAGGCTGAGTAAGCTGTCGTGGAGAACGCTTCCTGCTACCATCCCGTGGTATGGAAGGAGGGGGTCCACCCTGCACGTTGCGTGAACGCCCTGGGCCAAGAATAGATGGATACATCAATAAAACAAATCATGTCTACAGCACAGCCAGGCCTCCTATCTGTGGTTCTCCTCAACTGTGGCAGCTGAGAGGTAGCTAGAGATGATTAACGTTAGTATTGGAGTGAGACTTTGGCATTAAGTAGAAGACACGAGAGCCATGCAGCTAAGGGAAATCACTGCCTTAGAGAACTGAACAGTGCAGATAGCCAAGGTGGAGAAGAAAGGTAGGAAAATATAGCCTCTGTTTTCCTACCTGATGAAACGATGCAGAAAGATCACTCTGACCTAGGTAACAAAGGCTGCCAGTAACAAAAGTAGCAAGTAGAACTCAGGTTGTCCAAATCCTGTGACATTACCTTGATCCAGCTTGGTGTACGCACAATGAGCTCATGCACCCGAGACTGGACCTGCGACGGACGTGCCGGTGCAGCTGTGCTGAGCATAGGCAGTCAGTCTGTCCAGGTGGCCTGCCAGCCTCCTCCTCTGCACTGGGAAACACGCTGGGCCAAAAAGCAGGAGCATGAGCGTTCTAAGAGATCCAAGCCACCAGCTGTCCTCGGGAACGTGTCCGCCTGTAACATAGTGGCTTTGGGAGTACTGCTGCTATGGTATTAGGGAAGTGATCGTGCCCCTGTACTCGGCACTGGTGAGGCCACACCTCAAATACTGTGTTCAGTTTTGGGCCCCTCGCTACAAGAGAGACATGGAGGTGCTGGAGCGTGTCCAGAGAAGGGCAACGAAGCTGGTGAAAGGTCTGGAGCAGAAGTCTGATGAGGAGCAGCTGAGGGAGCTGGGGGTTGTTTAGCCTGGAGAAAAGGAGGCTGAGGGGAGACCTTATCGCTCTCTACAACTACCTGAAAGGAGGTTGTAGAGAGGTGGGGGTCGGTCTCTTCTCCCAGGTAACAAGTGACAGGACGAGAGGAAATGGCCTCAAGTTGTGCCAGGGGAGGTTTAGATTGGGTATTAGGAAATTTTACTTCACTGAAAGGGTTATCAAGCATTGGAACAGGCTGCCCAGGGAAGTGGTTGAGTCGCCATCCCTGGAGGTATTTAAAAGACGTTTGGATGAGGTGCTTATGGACATGGTATAGTGGTGGTCTTGGTAGTGTTAGGTTTACAGTTGGACTCAATGATCTTAAAGGTCTTTTCCAACCTATATGAATCTGTGATCCTGTGATTCTGTATTCCCAGGTGGATGGCTGCCATACGTGACCACCATAGCACTGAAACCACGCCAGCTTTGTGGAGGAGGGCTGTGTCCCGAGAGCCCTTATTTCTAATGCACTCGGGACTCTGGGCGCAGAGAGGGTGTTGTATAGATGTGGAGCCCAGGAGGAAAAGAGTTAAAGCTGTACTCAGGACCAGAAAGACTGAAGCCAAAGTAAAGCCATGTTACAGCTATGGCAGTGGAGGCAAGGGTGAGCTTTGGGGCTAGACTTGAAGCACTGGATTTTGAGGAGCAAGTGGTCCTCAGACTCTGTATCCCACCCCATGGCCTGAGGTGTTGGTGCAAGCATCTCCACCACAGGTCGGGGATCCTTTTCTCAGAGCCCTTGGTCTTTGCACCCCTTTCTTCAGCAGCCACAGCAGCAACTGAAGGAAAAGAGAGCCCTGCTTTGAAAGCCAGAACCTTCCCCCTTTGACGTGTCCCCTTCCCACCTTCCCCTGTGTCTGTGGAGGTCAAAGCAATGGGTGGGAGAGGCAGCAGCTTCCCTGGGCAAACCCAGCCCTTCTAGGAGAGCCTGCAGGCTCAGTACAAGTGCAGGGGAGGGAGAAGTGGCCTTTGGGCAGGGATTTCCTCCATGCCCAGCTCTTCCCCCACCTGAGTGTCGCTGGTCACACATCATGGCCACGTGCCACCTGCCCGTTCCCGCACACCAGACCCGGCGGTTCGCAGCTGGGACAACCTGCTGCTGCTGCCACCAGCCACTGGCTTTAGATTTTTTTTCTGCGGGAATGATCAGTTCTTGAGCAAATCTGAGCTGAGGTGTCTCCTCGGGTGGGTCAGGGCACGGCCATGGCCCGTCCCACCACCCCAGCCAGGAGGAGGGCAGCTGGGGGCACCGGGGCAGCCCCAGCCCCGGGCATCGGGCACCTCCCTGGGGACGAGCTGAGGCCGGGCTGGGATGTGGGCCCATGGGTGGGGGTCAGGGTCAGGGTCAGCCCCCATGAGGGGAAGCGGGCTCAGACACAGCCCTGGCGTGGCTGGGCAGAGCCATGGGGTCACAGGTTGTTGAGAAGAACATGATTTAAACCAAGTTCAGAGGATGAATCATCTACTTCTGCAAAACTGGCATTCAAAAACTAACATTTCCTCTTCCACCTCCTACTTTTACAGTCTGGCGTGAGAGAACGTGAGGCCTGCTGGTAGACCTTGGTCTTGCTCATCCGTTTCACTGGGAAGACATTCAAAGTCTGTGGTGGATGGTGGCAATATGCTTTCTGGCATAGTACAGTAATGGGTCTGGTTGTGCCTCACTGGAAAAGAAAATTGGAATTTGTACCTTTTGACCTAAACTCTTCGGATTTCTTAGCTATGTTAATTTTCACTCTACTTCTGCTTTAGTTTTTAAACTTGGAACTCAAAAGATGTAAATACTTGAAGATGCACTATGATTTTGATTCAGGTGTGTGTATGTATAAAATGTGTTATCTTCTGGACTAAGTTACTTTATTCTAGGCAATGGGATGACTCCAGATGTATACGCCTGTGCTTCATAGTGAGATTAAGCCAGCACATCAGGTGTCCTGGTTTCAGCGGAGACAGAGTTAATTTTCTTCGTAGTGGCTGGTATGGGGCTATGTTTTGGATTTGTGCTGAAGACAGTGTTGATAATACAGGGATGTTTTAGTTGTTGCTGCACTAGTCAAGGACTTCTCAGCTTCCCGTGCTCTGCCAGGTGCAGAAGAAGCTGGGAGGGGACACAGCCAGGACAGTTGATCCAAACTGACCAAAGGGCTATTCCATACCACATGACGTCATGCTCAGTATATAAAGCTGGGGGAGAAGAAGGAAGGGGGGACATTTGCAGTGATGGCGTTTGTCTTCCCAAGTAACCGTTACGCGTGATGGAGCCCTGCTTTCCTGGAGATGGCTGAACACCTGCCTGACCATGGGAAGTAGTGAATTAATTCCTTGTTTTGCTTTGCTTGCGTGCGCGGCTTTTGCTTTCCCTATTAAACTGTTTTTATCTCAACCCTCGAGTTTTCTTACTTTTGCTCTTCCGATTCTCTCCCCTGTCCCACCGAGGGGGAGTGAGTGAGCGGCTGCGTGGTGCTTAGTTGCCGGCTGGGGCTAAACCACGACATCAGGAAAATAGCCTGAGAAAATGATTGCAGATATAACTGAGGGCACATTTTGAAACAGTTCACTTGGTCTTTTGACAAAGCACAGAAATAAAAATGTAGCTTATTTTCTTAAATTGTGAAATATACAGTCCACTACTTCTTAAACAACATTTAGCATAGTGAATTTCAGGACTTTTTTCTACTGTTATGTGAGTACCAGCAGAAATTGTCAGGAACAAAAATGAAATCTGAAGCAATATTTTTCTTAGCTTTTCTGTGTTGTCTTCAAGGGTAATATTTGCCCTATACAGCTTAAGTCTGGGGATTTCTGAGGCTTTCCTCATCATGAACTCACCAAACAGAGACACTTTTATTCGCATGCTGTATACAGGCCAAGGACAAATATTTCACCTAGGTCTTCTCTGCATAGCGTTTCATATGTTAGGTCTTGCTAACTCATTGAGATAGAATGGAAAAAAATCTGTTCGATGATGACTTCATGCACGATTGAGCAGATGTGGCTTCAGGGCTGTATTAGTTGACTCATGTTCATTTAAGATATCCAATTTTGCCAGCTGCAACTGCCAACTCTTCTACGCATATAAGAGTTCAGGGAGGGATTTTGTGCTATGCATTGTTGAGTTTGGTGTAGCAGCATTTTTCTTTGAAACGTCTTCACAGTCAGAGCATTTAACAGGCTTACAGCCCTACTCACTTCAGAGATTTTATTGTTAAAAAAATTTAAAAAATGTTCCCCAGCCAATGTTTCTTTGAGTTTAGAAAGCTTCAAGTTTGGACTGTGCACTTTGGATTGCTTCACGTTGCCTTCATTTAAGATTTTGATGACCTGTGGAATCTTTGGAACAACTCCTAAGGATATTGTAGATGCACTCATCACCTGGGGGTCTTTTTTACTCACTGCCAGGTTTTTCAAAAATATATGCTGTAATCCAAAGAGAAATCATGGGGCTCATAAAATCAGTAGATCAGGTTCTATAGCCTGTGTTATGCAAGGGTTCAAGCCAGCTGGTTGTCACAGCTTGTATCTCACTGTCTTAAAAAGACACAAGTCTGTGAGTTGACCCAGATTTTCTTTCCGGGAATCTGCTCTCCTGTGCAATAGAAAGCCTGTAGTGTTTACTGTTGCCAGAGTACCAGAAATCTAAATTGTGTTAGGCAATGAGAAGCAGAAAAGCAGTTCCGCTCCAGTAGGTACTTTTAAAAGTATTGCCAGACTCCTCTACACAGATGACAGGGGAATAACTTTTGCCATTCCAATATACAGCAGAATAACTGAACTTAGCTGTTGCAAAACAGAGAGTCACACTGCATGAGTAAGTGTTAAAACTGACGTGCTACCTCTGATGCTTCCAGCAGACTTTATTCTCATGCTAAATTCAAAGTGTTTTTCGCCTGTGTGACTGCAGAGAGCAGTGTTTACAACATTACTGAATGACTTGCAGTCTGAATGAATAAGGAGATAAAGGGGAAGAGAACTGGTCTGGGACTAGACCATACTGCAGCTCCTTCAGATCATTTCTCTTCTGAATGGTGGTTTGTCTTGTCATTTTCTTCAGAACGGTATTTTAAGAAGTAAGGGTCTAAACATGCCCTCTGTTTCAGAACTGCGGAAGACCTTAACTACAGAAGAACTCTCACAGTTCTTTAATTCATGGGAGGGTAGGAAGAAATGGGGCCACCCAAGGTGTCTTCCAACCACTATGTTCCCTCTTTCCACAGTACGGAAGATGCAATGGGGGTGTACTGGAGGATGAGCACTGCAGTGGTAAGACACTTGCTGTTGCACCTCTCATTTATGCAGGCTCAGGGGAGCACAAGGAAGTCCCACACCCACCAAAGGCCAGCAGCTGTACTAGGAGTAGCAGGCTGTGCAGCTACTGCAATCTAGTCTGCACTAGATTTCTGGGCTAGCATTTCCGTCCTAGATCCCTCTTTATTAATCCCTAAGCCTTTTAATTAGGTCTTGTATGGAAAGGAGCAGAAACTGGATAGAGAAGTCATTTAACTTTCTCTTCATCCAGGCCACTTTTAGCAGAATAATTTTCATCTTAAGCAGGAAGCTCTTTGAACCAGGCTATTATTCTACCATATTATTCTACCAAACTGTCTATAATCCTTCCACATGTACAACACTTTCTCCACACCTTCCAATACAATTCTTACTAACAAGTCTGTTGCCCAATTTTACCCAAAACCCACTGAAGTCAGTAGCCACCTTCGCAGTGGGCTTTGAATCTTGACCTTAGATAGACAGATGGATAGGTATTTGCATTACCACAAGTTCCTATAGACCTAATTACGTCTTTACATCCTACTCCTGTTATATAAATGTTAATGTTATTGTGCCAATTAAGTTTATTAGCTTGCTGGAGTATGCATGCAGTATCCTCTGAAGTTTCCCCATAAAGCTTGATGGGACCATTAGATCTCAGAAGGACTGAAGAAAGCTACTTCGCAGTAGGTAGGTTACCTATCGCCTGGGTAAATGTAACTGGGAAAGTGAAAAAGAAGCATTCTATTATCAAGTCCTAGCGTTTTCTTTTGTAAAATATAGAATAATTTTTTACAATTTACAACTTTTCTATAGTTTTCCTATTATGGGCTAATATAGTATTCTTTTCTATGTGTTTTGTGATGCAAGTCTAGCAGTCCTGGGTTAGTGGTGATATGAGGTGAATCAACTGCTGAGTATAGGAATAGCTCCCTTGCTTTCATGGGCACTAATCAGTCTACATTAGCTGGGGTTTTGGACCATTATATGTAAATTTTACATCTGGAAGTCAAGATAGGTTTGCAGGTATAACTTTTATAATTTACTGATCATACAGACAATGTGCAGGGTGTGGTTTTTTAAGTAGTGTGTAAGTATGCACACTGTGATTTGGTTGCCTTTAACAGGTCTGCCAAATACCAACCAGAGAAGCAAGAATTAACATGTCCACACCTCATCTTAGCTGCATTCAGGGATCAACAAAGGCCTTCACTCCATCCTCCACTGAAAACACACAACAGGAGAAAATTCAGCCTGTGAAGGCATGCCCATTCCCAGTGAAATCTTCAGCAAATATTGATTCTAAGCTTTCATTTTCCTTTAATACGCATATATTCAGGCTGTGAAACTGTACTAAGCAGCTCTGGGAAAGTGTGTGCCTTCACCCACATGAATCACATAGATACGTAACTACTTGGATTTCAGAAGAAAGTGACTCATCTACTGATGACAATGGATAAAAGAAAGAGGGGGAAAAAATCCCTAATTCTCATTCCCTTCCACTGTACATTCTAAGGAGACACTTAAGGGAGTAATACAAACACAGAGCTGGAAGGGAAGCTGTGTGTCAGAGTCCAGGTCTGCTACCGTGGGCAGTGAAGGTCGTGTAATCCCTTCCAGAAACTGCTGAAGCTCTGAGTTAAAACTAGTTTGGTGTCTGAGGGAGAGGGCTGCTTGGTCCCTTTACTCCTCTTGGGAAAGGTACTTCTGCTAATTTACCTTCTGTCAATGTGATTTCCTCTCTCTTTAGAGTTTCCACATTGATCTAGTCACAGGAGCAATCCTATCCCCATACAGATTTTATTTTGCTAGGTGAAGGAGGGTAATTCTAAAATTGCTCCTATGCTCAGTTAGGAACTTACTGATGGATTATTATGTTGCCAATAATTCACTAGTTGAGGTCCTCCACAGATCTATAATCAAGCACAATTGTGGATATGTAGAGAAAGCATCCTCAGTAACGGTACTCCCATGGTAAGGTGGTTTCAATAAGGTGAATCCATTCACCTAAGCAATACTAGGGAGCGGCCTTTCAAAGATTTGAAAATATCACTAAATGGGAAAAAAAATGACTGAGGAAACACGGCAAATGTGAGTGTGATTGCATTTTTTCTGGGACAAACATAGGTAGGTGATTTTGAGTCATAGTTCCAGCCTGGCAAAGGAAGCTGGTGCAGTAACTGTGGGCATCAGTGACAAAGGAAAAAAAATATTGTCTGTGTCCCCATGAGATGGCACCGTGAACCAGCAGTACACACAGGGGTGGGTTCAAAATTTTTTCTTCCTGCAAGGAGTGGATCACAGATGCTTTAGTGAGAAGTAATTAATACAAAGCATTGGCTCTCTGCTTTTGTTTCACAGAAGTTGATCTTAGTCTTTGTACCGTGGGAAAAAGATAAAGTTTCAGAATAATGTGTCAAGGTTTTTTGTCTCTTTTATGTATATGGATTTCCCCTTATATTTTGACTTCGTAGTCATATAGTGAGGCTATTTTTACAGCTCTTCCAAGTAGTCAGTCAAATCTGTCTCTTTATTAAGCTGATTTATTTGTATTACATCAAGCATTATGCCCGGTGCTAAGTGTGGGGAGCAACACCTTTAGGGAAAATAGATCCTCAACAGCCTGATTCTAGCACATGGGATCATTCATTTCCCATTCACCAGATTAAAGGCTTTGTTCTCACTGAAAGCTGTCAGCTGTTTGGTTGCCCATTTCATTTTTTTCCCAATGAAACATATACCTCAGTCCAGAACAGCTTCACTAAAAAAAACCCCTAAGTGAGCACATGTAAGTATGAGAAATTAATTTCCTGTCCATTATTAGAAGTAATCACTGATGAGTAATGCTTCTACGTCAGCAGACATGTCTGAAGAAAATTGTATTGCTACCATACATGTTGAATCAGTGTGTTGCTATGAAGAAAACTGTATTGCTACCATACATGTTGAATCAGTGTGTTGCTATGTGACGCCATCCTTTATGGGTATCAGTGCAAACGCCTGGGGAAGAAAGAGAAAAAAGAGAGAGAGACAGCTTGTTACTGTTCAGTTTGTGTCTCTCTCAATGGAACCATAGAATAACACTTTATTATTGTAAGTGTTATTTTAATTTCAAATGAGCTTGTTGTTTATAACTGCCAGTCTGATCTTTGCTAGCATTTCTTATGAAAATGAAAAATATTTTGGCTATGGCTTATTCCTGTTGCTAAATAGTAATCTAGACCCATGTTACGTGAGGAATATGAAAAGTTCTGCTGTGTATACCTGTTTACAGACACTGCAGTCTTACCCTTTGAATTTTTCTAATTGTGTTAAAATTGTAGGTCACTGAATCAAAATAAAAGTGTACAAATGACCTCCTATCATTGGCTTCCTTGCAAGATCCAAAGCTTACTGTGAAAGCTGTAACTCGATTAGAAGACCTTTCGTGACTGGCAGCGTAGAAAGAATGCACCAGTTCGTTCTATGCATTATTCAGTCCCACTTGTAGATGATTTCCCGTGTGGTCTCCAAAGCATGACAGCATTAATTGCAATCAGACATGCACTGAGCATTAGTGAGTTTGGGGGAAGGAAAAAAAAAAAAAGACTACAGTGGATGCTTTGAGTCTCTGAAATAGTTGAAATAGTTCTCCATGCTGTGTTGAGCAGCAGGAGTATTCCCTCCCCCCAAATGAGCTTGTTCAAAGAGCGGAGAGAAGGAGGCTGTTTTTCTTTCCTTTCCAGCAGCATGTAGGAACATCGTTCCTAGGAGGTGTTCAGAGGGAGTGGCAAGGAGAGCCGGGGAGCGAGGGCAGAAAGCAGGCTGAGTAACAGCAGAGTCACCTGGCTGGTTGCATCCCTTCTGCAACGAAGCATGTCCAGCTTGCTGGTTCATAGGTGCAGACACACATGTGTAACTGCTGGATCCTAGTGTCCAGCAAGGTCTTAGTTTGTGTTTTTCCTTGGGCTGTTGAAGACCTGGAAGAGTGAGGGCAAGAGCTCAGTTATTCCTTCGTCAGTAGACTGTAACTCGTCTGTGTTACAAGACTTCAGACTTTAATATTCAAAGTGTTCCACATCACATGCCCATTGTTTCTACCTTATTTATTTACCTTATTTTCTGAGATAATATCACAGTAGGAGGTGTCCAACTCACAGGAGACTTAAAAATAGTTTTGATTTTTTTGATGAGGAAAAATCCTGTTACTGGTTCTATTATTTTTTTTAACTTGGTGATAGAAATACAGGTCATAATAGGTGTGTGTAGAAAATACTTTGAAATTAAACTGAACAAGACTAATTTAGTGAAAGGTAAACGCAGGAAACAGGGAAGCTGATGCAAGTAGTTGTCACCCAGTGAGATTGAGAAAGTGTTCCTGGGCTGGGGGAGAATGCCTTCATTTCTTGTCCTTTGCAAACCTCAACTGCCTGAGGTTAAGCATCTTCTACTTTTCAAGTTAGCATCTTCTGCTTTTGCACATCTTCCTGGTAGGGCTATAAGTAAGACTCAGTCATATGCTAGGAATTCCCATAAATATGAATAAGAAGCTACCGGGAAGTCACAGTTATTTTAACATTACCTCCAACAGCAAATAAGCCCAAAATACCCCTTCTCAGGGGAAGCAGGACTGCCCTCTGAGCCGCTCGGTTACCAGTGCCAGTGTGGACTCCTTCATTCGAAGCATCACAACTGCAGCAGTGATTATTAGTTTCATGGCACCATGACCAGAAATAATTGTTTTCTCAGCGGTAACTAGGTCAGGCTGAAGGATTCTGTACAGCTACATAGTGCCAGACCTAAGCTATCACAGAGCAGTTATCTAGTGGAGGGTAAGTGATGTTTACACACCTCCAGCTTGACCATGTAGAGTCGTTTCCCTTTTCCACTGTCCAGCCTTTAAAAGAAACTGATGCACCTCTTTATATCTGTATTTCCCACTTATCACTAGCAAGGAGATGGATCTGGTGAGTTGTGCTGTCTCTGTTAAGGCCAGTCTGGTTGTTGTCCACCTCCCTGCAGCCTATCCAGAAGCTCCTGAGCCACTTCACAGTGACCATACTTGGTAGACCTGGGCCTGCAGGAAGGTTTGCTCCTGCAGAAACAGCAATGTTTGGCTTTAGATTACCTGCAGACCTCTGAGAAGAGTCTGGCAGCCAACATTATTGTGGATTTTCATCAACATTTCTCTTACAGAAGGCATAATTAGATACATAACAATGATGGCCCAGATGGCACAGTTTAGCCAGCTGGCCTGTATCTTATTTTCATTGCTTAAACATATCCACACCCTGTCTTTGTTATGGCAAAGCATACAAATTTTAAATTTGCTGTCTGGTAATGATGGAAGGTGAACCCCATCTGCATCACAGCAGAAAGTAAAATATAATTATTTCCTTTAGGTAATAAGAGCTTAGGAGCCTTTTGGAAGGAAACATGGGTAGGACCTGATGAGGACACCGTGGCATGGCATGATTTATGCTCAAAGCAACACAGGAACGTGTCGTTCCAGAAGGAGATAACACCTCCCCAATTCCCACCATCACCAAGGAGGCACCATGTCAGTGAAAACACATCCTTTGGTTTCCTAGCCCTTTCGTTTGGGCAGCTGGGCTTGCCAGCACTGCAAATCTGAAAGCAGACTCAATTATCTTGCATTTACCTTTTGTAGCCTAAAAGTATGCAGGGCCATCTGGGGTTACTGAGGTGTGAACCTGAGCTGTGCCTGTGGTGTGGCACACCGTTTCCTCGTGGGGACTGACGTGTAGCCATGGCCTCCCATGGTGGTGAGCACTTGCTGGTGTTCCTTCCCTGCTGCGGGTGGCTCAGCTGCCCGACCGGGGAATGGTGTGGAGCAGGGGTAGGCCACCTCTTCCTTGCGTACATCTTCCAAATAAAAATAGACCTGGTGGGCTGCACCATCGCCTCTCCCTCTCACTTTCTTCTCCCACCCTGTCATGTTCATCAGTAGTAACATGGACTGTATGACATGAGCCCAGCGGTCCCTGTCCTGGAGGTGAAGGGATGGGACTTTCTGTTCCCCTCCCACCTCTGGGGACAGCTAGCAGCAGGGAAGGCTGCTCCCCTGCAGGGGAACTGGCTGCCTATGGGAGGAAGCTCTTGCTTTACAGCAACAAGAAGGGCAAATGTTTTTCCTTGAGCGTTAACTCCAGTCTGGCCTTGGGCTTTTAAGACAACCAAATACACACATACGCCCCTTACAAAGACAGCGTTAAGACACTGTCTTAATGCATATGCAGATGCAAAGTGCCCAGCCACGCACTCCTACACGTTTTGGTTGTCTTCCTGGGCGTCTTTTTCACAATTACAATTTTTCTGCAAATAGCGGCAATTTCAATGTAACTTGGACTACTGGTTTTGCTCAGAAGGTCTTTTAATTGCTCATCCAGTCCTGTATTCTCTCCTTCGTAGTCTTCGTTCATTCTTGTCTGCTGCCTTTTGTACTGCGCTTGCTGAAGGCAATGCACAAAGGCTGCTCTTTCCTGCCGGAGCTTGTTGTTGTCTTCAGTAGCTGGGCAGGCAAAGACAACTCTGGTGTGAATCATTTTGCTCCTCCAATGTAGGAGTTGCCATGAAGAATGATTAAGGGCGAAAAAAAAAAAAGAAAACGAGAGTGAGAGGGAGTGTGTCACAAATTAAGGTTGGGAAAGTGGGAGTGGTGTCAATGAGCAGGCAAGGTAACAGAGTCTTCTGCTCGGCAAGGTTCCACCACGGGTAGCTAGTTCTTCGTGCTGTACCCATTTCATTGATTCGTTTACCAGGATTATAGCCTTGCAAAGTAAGTACAGCTTTTTTCCTTCCTCTGATACTTTAATTAATGCCTAACTAATAGTTAACAAATCTCCACAGTGAAACATAATTGTGTAGAGGGAGTGGGATAAGGAAATTCATACAAAAAGATACCATGTGCAATTAAAGGAGCAAAAAAGCCTTCCCAAACTACAATGTTTTGGTTTCATCCCAAAATTGCTGCATTTGCTATGCTATATTTCTTCCCCCCAAAAAGATTTCATTGGAAGCAGTGAATAGGATCTGGCAGGTGAGACGGCAAGGGCATTAGGAATTATTACAATATGGTGGTTTATTGCAAATGGTTTTCCCCGTATCAGAAAAAGCAGGTTGTGTATGATGCCGTGAAAATGCTCCATGTGTCAAAGTAGGATTTAGACTGTTTTGTAAGTCTCTGTTACAGAGGAATAGTCCTCTCATTTTCTGCAGAGGTATGTACGCTCTGCTCTGTTTGCTTTGAGTTATTAATCAAGTGACTAATCCGCACTTGTTTAAAGCAAAGGGCAGGAACTTAGGTCCAGTAATTACCAATTTATTTTCAGTGTGACCATTTAGTTTGAAGAATTCACTGGCTATTGAGGTACAACAAAGCATATTGCGGTGGCTTGTTTCTCTCTTTCCTTCCTGGAGTGACTTTCCCTGCTATATTGCTGACAGTGCTTTTTCCCCAGCCATACGAGATGCTCTGTCCCACACCAGTCTGGTGTCTTGCGTTCCTCCAAGAAATGTCTGTTCAGAGGAAATTGTGTCCTTGTTGCGTAGCCGGGTAGTCTGCCAGGTGAAGAGTTGTCATTTGTGTAGAAGTGAGAAGAAAAGGCTCACAGGGGTCTTTTATTTCCTTTATATTTTGTGTTTGCCGAGTAAGAGCTGAAGTGGGGTCATGTTAAATGCTTGAGCTAGTTTCAAATATTAGTGCCTCACTCATGAAACATGCGTGTGGGTTGTTTCATATCATTTATGCTCTCGGTGGAAGTTTGTTTGAATTGGAGACTAGAGGGCTGGCACTCACAGCTCCTGAGCTGCAAACCCAGTACACTCCCCCCCAGCACTGGATGGCCAGCGCTGTCCACACTTTATCTGCCACAGGTGTCTTCTCCTGGAAGGGCTGCTGAACCGAGACAAGAATAAAATAAATACTTGCTTTATCAGATTATGCCTACCATATAACTAACTTGACTTGTCAGACATTTCCACACAGACATTGCTATTGTCCTGATCATATTTTTAAAAGATAAGCTGTATTTAGCTTTTCTCTTAGTAAGCAGATAGTAAACAAAGCCTCTCTGTTGTTTTTTGTTTTGTTTTGTTGTTGTTGTTGTTACATTCAAGAGTGACTAAGCAAAAATGGTGTCTGATACCAATAAACAAGTTTAAATCAGGTTTTTCTAAACTGGTTCAGTAGCCTTTCAGCTCCTTCTGTATCTGAAAGCGTTTCTATAACGCTGTGGCAGACTCACAATTTTAAGCAAAGCTGGGTGGATTACAAGCTACCTGTGCTTAGAAGATGCCCCAGTGCCGTGGGCCTCTCTGGAAATGCTGACACCGCTTTCCCAGGAAAGGAGGGGCTCGGCAGGAATCCATGCAGCAAGCCTTTTTAAAATTTCATTTTCAATTTTTTGACTCCTCCCTGTTTGAGGGTTCCCTGTGATTACTGACTCAGGAGCTGCGTCTGATTTCTAAGACTGCTAATGGGCAGCTAATGGGCTTTCCTCTTGATGGGCTTTCCTCAACCCTTCTCACTTGACTGGAACTGGCTTTAATGGACTCACAAGGCTTAGGATGGTCAAGGCTTTAATGAGATTTAAGATTTTGTAATATTTAATACAGTGAATTCTTTTCAAGAATATGAATGTCATGAGCTTCTACATATCATACATCATTAATAAATGGAGCATAAAAAACTGACTGACCAGGTGCAGTTGAAAAAGGTGGTGGAACAGAGATTATTCTTCGCTATCCAGCCCATCATTCAAGGTTAAGCGTGAAACTGAACTTTTTTCCCCACAAAATGCCCTGAGTGGGTGTTTTTTCAATAGTAGCATTAAAAGAAAGAAATTGTAAGAATGGAGAGCTTTACCACTACCAGAAATAGTTTAACTCAGCACAAAAGAAGCTTTGAGAATATCAGCAGTTACTGGATGAACAAAAGGTAAATAAAAGGTTCACCACGAAATACCTCCCATTTTCTTCACTGAAAAGGAACATCGAAACTTTGTAGAAAATGATCCAACATGACAGTATTAGAGTTACTAATGAGGTCAGAAAAGAAGAATTTTTAAGCCATGGTACAGCTTTTCACTGGCATAAGAAAGAAGAGTTCCATTCAATTCTGCAAAATTTCCTTTTTTTTTTTTTTCTCTGAATCTCTTGCAACCCAAGGAAGTGAAACACAGGTAGCACACATGCATCTTAAAATCACCCTAGGTTTGCCAATATAACTGAAAATACTAATGTTAGAATGACAGCATAGCATTTGCAATATGAAACCAGAAAGGAACAAGAAGTATTTTCAAGCAGTTATGATTGCATATTGATTTTTAGCCTGTAAGGAAGATCCAGAGGCCTAAATAGAATAATATCAGGGCAGCCGGTACTAAAGAATGATACTCTACCCCACTAGCAAATAAGATTTTTTTCCGGTGAACTGCATGCCTCATTCTGCATTGTGAGGTTCTTCACATTGTTTGTCTTCTTGAGGGTGGTAAATGTTGAATGACACATTCTTGGTTCCCTGGGTAATTTTCCACCAGGTCCTCAGTAAGAAATACCTGGGAAGTTGGTACTTGCCCCAAATCTTTAAATTTTAGTGGGGGGGGAGGGGGGGGGGAAGAGTGAGAAGGAGACAAAGTATACGTATGTATTGTATGTTCATGTGTGGATGGTTGAGTTAATGGGCAAGATAAGATAGTTAGCCTATGCAAGGGAGTTTAAGACATGCACAGGCACAAAGGTGCACGTCTGAGATGAGCAACTGCAGAGAGGCATTTTAAATGATGGTTTTACATTTGCTCCTTTGCCCCTGTTGTTCCAAGTTAATCCCTCATCAGCAGTTTCAGTCCTTCAAATTTGTTGTAACTGTCTTTTGCCACTGTTCTGCCCAAAGCTCTCCTCCTTTAACGTGTGTGCTGAGCCCATGGTTTCTGGCAAGCTTGACTTTTCTGGTAATTAGTTGTTTTCATGCATGAGAAATTGTGACTACGTAAATGAGATAGATGGTTACAGTGCTGGGCTGGTGCTTAGTTCTCCCTTTACACCCGTAAGATCTCCGGGACGCGTTTCCTGAACCTCACTCTGACATCAGCTCGACGCCTGCTGACACGGTAAAATGGGACCTCACATGGATAATCCCTCTTTACCAAGCAGCTGCTGGGCACTGCCAGGCTCCTGGAAGATGGACAAGTCCAGCCAGACCCATTCTGAATTCAGGGTTGTGGCAAAGCCTCTAGATGTTGCAAAGCATACTCCTCTGTATTTTTATGTGGGGATAAGTTTCTTCAGTGATATATATTTAATGTTTCCCCTCTTCAAGACAAATTTATTTTCTTTTTTTTCCAGCGGGAGGGGATTTGTTAGCAAACAGTTTGTTGCTAATACCAACAGTCAGAACATTTTGCGAGAGCGCAGTACTGGTTAGGTGTGCTTTTCAAACCTGGATTTAAAAAGCCTTGGGTTTATGCCAGTATCTTTTTTTTTTACTTAATTAGATTGTGCAATACATTTCAGTAACCTTTTATACAGTATCTTTTAGCCCAAAACAAACCAGTTGCCAAATAAACCAGTTGCCTTACCAAATAGATCCAAGAACATGTGTAAGTTAATTAAAATAAAAATAAAGACATTTATTTTGTAAAAGGCCTTCTCTAATCAAACAGGCCTTACGAGTAAATCAAAGTGTTTTCTCTACCGTGTCGCAGGCAAATGGTGCACCCGTTCTGTTACTCCCATAAAAATGTATAAATACCACAGATTATTTGGAAGTCATTCACTACTGTCAAGTACCACGACTGCTCCACAGCGTCTCTGTATAATGGGGTCAGATGTTCAGCTAAGTTTGGGCAGTATGACACATGCACTCAAACAGGAGATTGTTATAATTCAAAATGCCTTTCCAGACTGGGATGAGAGTGAAGGGTCAAGAAAGGTACCTTGCTGGGGACAGTTCCATGCCCGTAAGTTCCCTCTTCCCCTTTCTGTCTTCCCGTACCTTTCTGCTCTCACCCAGTGAGATCTTTCCTGGCTAGGATGCAAATGACATGAACTAGGTAAGTAAATGTTTGAGACTGCAGTATTAAGTAGTCAGTTGTCGGAGAGAAATCCCTGTCCTTAAGGTGTTTCTCAAAATATTAGCAAACCTCTTACCAATGTAAGAAATGACTGACTTTCCTTTTCATAATAGGATAAAATAGGACCCCTAGATCTTCAGTGTCGGAGCCTGAAATGCAAATGTAGATAGGTATGTGTCTGGATAAGACCACACCTTTTAAAATCACCCCTCCACACCATATTTATTCCACTATTTTGCCATTTTTCCTGGAGAGAGCAAATGCTGGAGACACCTTTTAGGTTCTGTGTGAAATATTATGCCTTTTGAAGTCTCTCCCAATATTCATCTTTTCCATTTCCTTTCTCTCTCTGTCAATAGCTTTGATGGAGCTGTTTAACACCAGTTTTAACAGATTGCCTTTTTGTTAGGGATACATGACATTGAGGGCAGAGTAGTGTCAAATTCACTATGTCAAAGGGATCGTCTTCTGTGTGCTTGCTGGTCTAAAGCCAGACTTGTGCTAATGATTGAAATTCTGTGGTTCACCCTCGTTAGTTTGAATCTACGCAAACGTGCTTACACCAAAGTGCAATCTCAGGTATGTGAAAGCAGTCTGGAAGATGGGCATACTCTCTGGCTTTCCCTGAGCACGGACTGCAGCAACTGTCCCTTGGGCACCACCCTTCCCATTCCTGGCTGCACAGATCATCTAACAGCCCCGTGGCAACTGCAGGTATTAAGAATGGCTAGGAAAATATTTGCAGTTAAAACAGTGTAAGTGATGAGTGGGCACACAGCAGGATTTATTTAGGAGGCCTCCTTTAAGTTTCCAGGACAATCTCAACCTATAGGACCAGACAGCTTTCTGGAGACTTCTAGCAAGGCTAGGGGGCATGGGGAGTCATCCCTTAGAGGAAGGACGTGTACCAAAGCTAAAGCTTTAATGAACAATTAACCATGAAGCAAGAGACAGGAAAGATTATGAGACTATTAAAGGCCTGTCTGAGAGCCAGGAGAGCCCAGAGCATAGGCAAAGTACCTTAGAAGTTGGCACATTTTAAGAGTATCAATTAAAAACAGATTAAATTCATCTGTGGTCCAATTTGACTCAATATGCATGGGTCACCTTGACCTACCTAGATTTCCCCAAGTGCTTCTGATAATATTGGCTCCATGTAACATGTGGCGTTGCCAGCTGTCACTTGAAGATGATGGCTGTTACTGAACCACTCGCATTTCCTTGGCTGGACCTGGATGAGACCTTCCCTGCTCCTCAGGAGCTGCCAGTGTGCTCTGAAGCTGAGTGGGCTCGGCCAGGCCCTCCTCTCCTCTCCCTGAAGGTTCAAGCTGCCCAGTCCCCATACTGGTGTCCAGCCTCCTTCAGTGCTCTGACCCAGCCCCACCACAGCAGGAGCTAGAATTACACTCTGAGTCATCTCTTTTCCCTTTTCTATTTCAGGATGACAATGGACGCTCTGCAACTAGCAAACACTGCCTTTGCAGTTGATATGTTCAAAAAACTATGTGAGAAGGACAAAACAGCCAATATTATTTTTGCCCCACTGTGTACCTCGACGTCTCTGGCTCTGGTACATAAAGCTACAAAAGGTGATACTGCAGACCAAATGAAACAGGTAAGCTGTCAGCATCCAGTTCTGTGGCTGCAAAATTATATGGCTGTCGGAGGTGGCTTTCTTATTTATTCTTGTTAATACTCTACTGGACATCTGGTTCCCATGTAAGCCAGGCTGCAAACCATCCATCCGAAATTCCAGAAAGGTTCCACACTCCACGGCCCCACACAGCAAAAGAGGTTGAAAATCTGGCATAAAGAAAAAGCTTTCTCAAGGGTTTACAAGGTGGAAGGGGACATGGCAGAGTCCTTAACAGTTGCATTAAAGCCTTGTCTCCTTTTAGCATAGTGTGACTGTGGCTGCAAGTCACTGTCAAGATCTCTGCATTTTCTGGATAATTGTTTTTTCAAGAATGATTCAAGAATGCCTAAGCTTTATAGAATTGGAAATGATTTTGCCACTGTCTGTCAGCAGCAAGTATGCTTAGCAGCCCTGGCACTGATGTTTCCCCTTTCTCCCGCAATCCCGCTAAGAGGAGGCGGATGCAGTAGAAGAGGGCACAGCTTCAGCCGTGTTTCTCCTTACAAGCAGCTCATGGTGTTCAAGGGGTTTCCAACACCGTGATGCAGCATGGCAGTCACGATGCGATCAGTTTATCAAGCTCACTCTGGGGTGCAGGGAGGCAGCCTCGCAGCCTCTTCTGCTGCCCTGTGTAAGCAGAGATTTGCGTAGTTCCTTTTTATCCCGGTGAGGGTGCCCACGGTTTCTGCAGTTACCTAAAGGTGGATGAGAAGCAAATGCAGTATGCATTTATACGCTGATTATCACCTGGCTCTGAGGGATGTTCTACGTATTTGAATATATTTTCCCTCCTTTGGGAATTCCTCCCTGTACTTCCTCGTTCACTGAAGGTACCCCCCGAAGCGCAGCCTCCTGTGCCCCCACTCATGCCACAGATTACAATGAGTCTTGTGCTATTTGCAGAGCTGCACAGCAATATATCCATGATCTTCTAGGCATTGCAGATTTTTCCAACATTTCTAAATTTTAAAAAAATTTAGAAATGAACTCTAGATTTTTTTTTAAATTTAAATGACACCCTGCAGCTTCCTCACCATTTCAAAATTCAAGTGTTGTCTTTCTAATGGGAGAGTTCAAAATATTAACCTGCCCTTAATTTAATTTTCACTTGTGTCTGCAATTTGCTTTGAACCACCCCATAATAAATTAACCTACACATCCACAAATGGAGCTCTGTTACACAAGCGCGTTTATGTTTCATATTTCTCAAGTGGTATATAAAAAGTGCTGACTACAGATACAAAGGAGAACTTGGTATGTTTTTAAACGTAATATCTCCTATTTTCCACATCTATTCTAGCTTCTGCCCACCCCGGAGTTCGTGCTTGGGTTTTTAAATACCAGATACAAAAGGAGCCAGATTGGCAGTTTTACTCTGGAATATCAGTTAACAAACTTGTGCCAAAAGCTCTGCTAGGTAGAGAAGTTGCAGTAGCGTAGCCTTCTCCCCAAACATAGTTTCAAGGCACAGAAGCTTTCTGCACTTAACACGCTAAGAAATAAAACTGTTGGAGGAGAAGGAAATCAGGTCAGAAAGTTGTTTCTGAGGAAGTGACTGTGGAGTTTGGCTATGAGATCTGTGCTGGTGCTGTGTCCTTGGGAGCTTATGTCCTTCTGCTCCCACTGAGCAAGGAGTGGGGAGGACATGGAGGGGTGGCTAAGGCAGAGCAGCAATTTCTTGTGTTTGTGAAGATATGATGTGTTCAGGGAGAAAGAGCAGGAGTGAGGAACAAAGGGAAAAGCAGGTCGCTAGTGCCTGCTATGCCTCATGCAGGAGTTTGAGACAGGTGAGGAGGGTTGGGCAGGCTGCCTGTAATGAAACAGCCACCATCAAAGACCCTGTAATAAGCAGGCATTAGAAGTTCAATTCATATTTACAGGGTTATTTTCAAACAAAACCAGCAGTAACCTCTCACCTCTGGTGCCTAAAAGCGGCAAGTTTTAGATCACCCCAGCACTTCCTAGAACTGGACTTGTCATTCCCAGGAGCTGGCAGGTGACGGTGTGTGGGGCAGCAGCCCTACCTCCAGCTCATACTTTGTCTGCCAAAACAGACATAGTTTTCTGGTCGATTTTTGCTGAAATATCATGTGATGTTATGTATCAGTCACAGCAATCAGAAAACTTGATGATCTATTAAGCATTTTTAAAGGTGTAGCCCTCTTCTAGAAAGGAGACTAACTGGGACCCTCATTTATCTGGCTTAAAAGCACCAGGTTTTTGGGCAGGAATGTAAGTTTGGTGAAAACATTATGACTCCGTACTCCAGAGTTTTAATCGACTAAGCCACATCACCAGCATGAACAGCTCTATTGATTTTTTTGGACTGCTCCCAGGAAAGAAATGTGTTTGGTTAAAGTTCTGGTAGGATCAGGTTTTTAGATTTATGTGAGGATGTCAAATAAATGATTTTTGAGTAACAACAGTGAGAGGCTGTGTTGTTAGCTTATATACAAAAAGCCACAGCTCTGGTCACAAACTAGCATTATTTTTTGGTAAGCTGTTAGGAATGTTTAGATAATAACAATAGAAAAGATGCTTAGTATTTTATTATGTTCATTTAACAGGTCCTTCATTTACAAGAGGTCAAAGATGTTTGTTTCGGGTTTCAAACAGTAACTTCAGATGTTTCCAAACTCAGCTCTTTCTTTGCACTGAAAATGGTCAAACGGCTCTTTGTAGACAAGTCTCTTAATCCTACCACAGTAAGTACTGCAGAAAAGCCCTGGTGCTATGAATTGCTTGGCCAGCATGTTGACGGGTTATGGTGTCAGACTGCAACGTTGTTTGAAATAAATTCTCTCACTTTTGGCTGCTACTTGGCTAGACTCAGATGATGAACAACATAATATTCTCTGCTGCCATAAAAGTTTGTAGGAGGATGGATGAGTGTGCTGCTTGACCCCAAGCTATGCAACTATTACAACACTTCTAATTCTTTCATTAATATGCTTTAGGTCAGTAGCTCAGTAGGTTTTGAATGCAACATGACTTCTATGCCACATCAAAGTCTTTGCATTGTAAGTATGAGCGAAAAGGAGTTTTAAAAAAAGTTGGCGGTGCAAGTGTGTGTCCAGTTCACACACCCAAGTAATTACTGCATAAGCTGTAGTTTTCTTAATCTGTCTGAGGAGGAAGAAGCCTGGCTATTGAAACAACACAAGTGAGGAAGGTGGTGTTTAGCTTTATAACTTATGGACCTTGCAAATAACTGAGAAAAATGTTGTGGCTTTTTTTTCCCCAAAGTTGTCTTTGAATAGGGCCCCAAGCAAGGACAACATCAGCCTAAAAGTGATGTTTCAGAAAACTCAACATGCTTAAATGATGCTATAATCAGATTGCCTGCTGTTCAGCCTCTGCTACAGCAAAGGCCAATACCCATCCACAGCAATAAATGTCTCATCTGGTGAGGACAGACATGGTGTGAGCAGCCTGTGGCCTTTAACTCAGTCCTCTCTCTTACCCAGGCCTGGACTGAGGGTTGTTTTATCCTTTCTAACTCTGGCAATGTGGTCACTCCTGCAATACCAAAGTTACTTTAGCTGCTGATGTAACACCCCTGGACTGAAGACAACCTTGGGAGCGCTGTGCCGAATGCAGCTGTGCATCCTGGTTGTCACCCGCTGTTATTTAATAGCTGTCCATCATAATATACTCCCCAACTACCCCATGGTGAAGCTTGGGATGCTGATGTTGCAGGCTCTGTAAAGAGCCATTAAATGGATGGCATTTAACCAAGGATGACTTTGGTATCTTCTGTCTTTCAGGACTTTGTCAACTCCACAAAGAGGCCTTTTCCATCTGAACTGGAATTAGTGGAGTTCAAAGAAAAAACTGAGGAAACCCGACAGAAGATCAACAAATCTCTTTCAGAGCTAACTGATGGTGAGTACAGCTTAACCTTGGGGATGCTGTTTGCCTCTTTGGAGAAAGAGATCTTTGTCCTTGTGACACCTCTTTACTAATGCTTTGAGAAGTAAATACATAGTGAAAGTGACGGGACTAGACCTACTGTTTGGATTCATGAGGATTAGCAATGTCATGCTAATTAGTGTTTTGAAATCACTAACTTTCCTACTGCAGCATTTCTGAAGGTGGAGATGTGAAAGTGACCTTGCGTTAGCTGTGGGGAAAGCTGCTCACGTTTGACTGCAGCAGGACAGTCGGGGAGAACGACAGCTCCTGGCTGTGGAGCTTCACAAACATCTGACATCAATACATCAAACCCAGGCCCTGGTTTCCTTTAAAAGTTTTATTGTAATGGGAAGTACTTGCTGGACTCTGAATTTCAGGCTGTTAATTAATAGCTCAGCTTAGCTCAGCTCAGCTGCTTTTGCCAGCAAGGGTGCCACAAGCAGATGTGCATCTCTTACTTGCCTTCCTGTGGAAGTGGGGCTGTGGGCACTTTTCCTGCAGTACCGCTGAGCCACCAGCCGCTGGGCCAAGTCACAGCAGATGCACATCAGGGACAGTGAGGGTCCCCCGGCAGAGCCTGCCCAGTCTATGGGGGCAGAGGTCCGGCCCTGGCCCATGCGAGCACGCAGTGCCCCTAACAGAGCCCGTTTGCAGCCTGTGCAGAGGGGGCTCTGGGGTCGGTTGCTGCCTGTTGCCCTCGTGTAGTACAAATACGAAAACACGGGTGCATGAGTCTGGTCCTTCCCAGGCTGGCCCAGGTGCCCATGTGGGAGCACCTTGCCCTGCCTGTGCAATTCGTGCATGAAGGCTGGACTCGCCTCCCCAGTGCTCTGAATTCGGTGTCTTTTATGGCAGTGCTTGAACAGGTCTAAAATAGAGTGAGGGTGAGGACAACACTTCCGTATTCTTTTTGAAGTCTGTAGCAGTATTTGGTTATGAACGGTAAACAGAGCAGCATTTTTTATTATTCTGGTTATTTTATTCTCATGTATCAGTCTAGAAATGAGTAGCTGCTAATCTGGAACTTCCCTTCAAGTCTTGCTTTCCAAATGACAAATGCTTTTTCACTTACACCTGTTGAATTTCACTGAAAATTCAGTACTTTCTGTAAGGTACTGAACAAAAGCAGTAGGTGTATTTTTGATTCCATGCTCTATAACCCAAGAAAACATGTCATTTGGAAGATCTGCGTTGATTCCAAATCCCATTTCAAACATTAAGCTGCAATTTTAAGTAAGTGCTTCTTTTTGGAATTTTCCATTAGAATTAAAATCTTTTACCTGTGAGATGCAGGACACAAATTTTTTAATTCAGTGAAATGTTTCCATATTCAGTTGAAGCAATTGATATACTGATAATGTATCGTTGTATTAACAACCATCTTAAACCTGTTCACAGGCAAAATGGAGAATATTTTGAATGATGATAGTGTAAATGACCAGACTCAGATCCTCCTAGTTAATGCAGCTTATTTTGTCACAAACTGGATGAAGAAGTTCCCAGAGGCAGAGATCAAAGAATGTCCTTTTAAAGTCAACAAGGTATGTTCTGAAAAAAACCCAGAGTACTGTTTCCACTGAAGAAAATGTAAACTTTGAGCTAAGGAAATCCCAACAAGAGAAAATGAGGAATGTTTATTATTACCATGACATGTCGCGTGTCCAGAGAAGGGGCATGTCCCAAGAAGGGCAACGAAGCTGGTGAAGGGTCTGGAGCACAAGTCTGATGAGAAGCGGCTGAGGGAGCTGGGATTGTTTAGCCTGGAGAAAAGGAGGCTGAGGGGAGACCTTATCGCTCTCTACAACTACCTGAAAGGAGGTGGTAGTGAGGTGGGGGTCGGTCTCTTCTCCCAGGTAACAAGTGACAGGACGAGAGGAAATGGCCTCAAGTTGTGCCAGGGGAGGTTTAGATTGGGTATTAGGAAATTATACTTCACTGAAAGGGTTATCAAGCATTAGAACAGGCTGCCCAGGGAAGTGGTTGAGTCGCCATCCCTGGAGGTATTTAAAAGATGTTTGGATGAGGTGCTTAGGGACATGGTTTAGTGGTGGTCTTGGTAGTGTTAGGTTTACAGTTGGACTCAATGATCTTAAAGGTCTTTTCCAACCTGTGTGATTCTGTGATTCTGTGATTCTGTGACATTCTTAGACTCTATCTAAACCTATATGCTGTTGCAAGGGTCGCTAAACCAATTTGCTTGTCATGTTGTTTTAAAACTTTGCTGGTGCTTTCACATCCATTTTTCAAAGGCCCAGTGTGAAAACAGACTGTCCTGTTAGTATATTTAGACAACAGGAGCTGAGTACATGTGATCAGAAGCAACCATTGCCTACAAGGAGATGCACATTCTCATGGGTAGCTTCTTCCAAGAGACTCCAGCATGTACCAGAGGTGGCATCCCAAAACCAGCAGGGGTGAAGCACAAAACGTTGCATTTCTTGTGGCCACAGAGCTAGTGAAACATCTACACACTTGGGGTCTCTTTGAGTATACCCCTTAGGTGCCTGGCCCTGTGCTTTCCTCTTCAGTGATGGTGCCCCATCAATCTCCCTCTTTCCAGTCAGGCTCAGGACTGTAGCCCTCTGCATATCAGCCCTGCTTAGCCATCAGGTCCAAGTGGATGGAGCACCCATGGCTGTCGCCTTCAAGAATCTGTGACCAGTGATGAATATTGTGATCAGACAGTCAGCTTTAAACCAAGACAGAAAGCTGGGCAACATTTGTGAGATAAAGAGATTATACTCCAAATATATACATACATACATACATATATATGTATCTATGTGCATGAGAAAAGTTGGAGTTTCAGGTTCACTGAAAATTTTCATAAATTACCACATCAGCCAACAGTTTCAGCTAAAAAAGTTTTTAAAATTATACAATCAACACTAAAATTTTGAAGTGAAACATCTCAAGTAACATTTTTCTACTGAATTTGAATTTTAAATGAGTTTCCAGGTGAACAGAACAGTTTGTAAATCTTCCCTATGAAATAAAGAGTTTTGGTTTGTTTCATTCATGAAAAGCAAAGACATAGGGCTTTAGGTAAGCCTGAAAATTCTTCTTATTCTGTTTCAGCTCCTGAACCAACATATCAATTATTCGTATGAACAGCTTGACCTTCACTGTTGAGACGTGCTCAGTGCTTGACACTTACTGGCATTACGATGCCCTGTAGATAATATAGTTTGTAGCACTCAGTGAAACAGGCATGAAAGGCCACTGATATTACGTAAATTTCTCTTTTAAGGCACATCCCCAATATGTTGCAATTGTATTAAGTAGAATTCTTTTTCCACTTTTCTTTGGAAAGCTGGCTACTGTAAAAAGCCAACAGGGTCTCTTACAGCTGGTTTCATTACCTATGAAAGCCAACAAATTCGCTGATGGTAACTCAATATACCACTTCCATGCAAGCTTACACGCTTTCCTTTCTCACCATCTTATTTGTGAATTAAAAGGAATGCTAGATTGTTTCCTCTGTGTTTTGCAGACTGAAACTAAACCAGTGCAAATGATGAATCTGGAAGCTACCTTTTGCCTGGGCTATGTAAAAGAATTAAATGTTGCCATCCTTGAGCTTCCATGCCTTAACAAACATATAAGCATGCTCATTCTGCTGCCCAAAGAGATTGAAGATGAGACCACTGGCTTGGAGCAGGTGAGAGAAAAAAACAGAATTGGTATGATGCTTCCTTTCGAAACAGCCCGCTTATAATGCCATATGCTTATGGAAAGTTATTTAGATGGTATATAGAAGGAAACAAAAAGTAAGTTTCCTATGAATTTACCTTCTCATTCTGCTTGTCTGTTCCTGATCTCGTATTTGTGACATCATTGTTTCCACTGTGGCCAAGCGTGAGCTTGTGAACAAGACTTTGTTTTAGGTAGGGTGTGCACAGAAGACAGTGTAAAGTGCAGAAGGTGCCCATGATGCACTTTAGGAATCTGCATCAATTTGAAAATCTGGACCCCAAAAATAATTTTCATCTTAAGATTTTTGTTCTTGCTATAGTAAAGTGCTTAACGTCATACTTACTGGGCACTCAGTAGTGCTGACATTATTTACTCTGGTGTCCTCATTTTTTTCAGTTGGCATGTATCCGTGATTTATTTTACACTTCTCTAAGTTTTAATTTTGAGCAGAGGTGCCTAAAAATGAGCCATTTTTTATTACAATTGCACATAAATTTGAAAATAAATAAGGCATTTCCTAAAGAACAACTGTGTCTTATGTCATTTCTCTATGAAAATTTTAGAACATATTTTCACCTCACTTCAAAGTTTAAGGATTAAGAGACAGATGATCATGCAAGTCTCCGTTGTAATTTGCTGCAACTGGCCATAAATTTTAAAGGCAGGAGGAATCTGCCTTTGCAGCTGTAAGGTACTTTTATATGTAGGAATAAATTACAGAGCACACATATCTTAAAATGCAAGTAAGGCCTTTTCTGATACCAATTTGTTGTGACCCAAAATTCTGCCTCCTCACTTCCCAGTTTTTAAAAAATTGCTCAAACAGCTGCATGTTTGATTGAGATCAGGCTCTGGATTTGGTCTTTTTCTGTCCCAAATACCAGCAATTTCATTACTCTGTAGGGTCAGGAATCAAGACTTTTGGACCTGTCAGTTGGCCGGGTGTAACCTGGGTAGGGACTGTCTTTCTCAGGTTCCTTCATATGGTTGTTGAGGTGATTCCCTATCAAAAGCTTGTAAGGGGCTAATAGTCAGAGCATGCACATGCAGTGGAGGTGCTCCAGAGGTCTGTCCTATGGATTCAATCATACTTGCATGAATATAACTGAGAGTATGTTAACCCTGAATGCTACAGTTGTGAATTCAAAAGCAAAGGTTGCCTTTTGTACTTTATTTTTTTGAGGCTTGATAGAGTGGGAAGTTCATGAATAGCCTTTTTTTCCCTCTCTTTCCTTGGACTGCTCATTAATTTCATTTGTTCCTTTATGTCTTCAGCTGGAAAAGGCACTCACCCCCACGACATTATTACAGTGGACCAATCCCAGCATGATGGCCAACACCAAAGTGAATGTATTTCTTCCGAAGTTTAGCATGGAAGGTGATTATGACCTGAAGCCACTTCTGGAAAGCCTGGGAATGACACATGTCTTCAATGAGAGCGCATCAGATTTCTCTGAGATGTGTGAGACAAAAGGTGTGGTTTTGTCAAAGATCATCCATAAAGTCTCTTTGGAAGTAAATGAACAAGGTGGCGAGTCCCGAGAAGTACCAGGATATCGGATTCTGCAACACAAAGATGAATTTAAAGCTGACCATCCATTTATCTTTTTGTTTAGGCACAACAAAACTCGCAATGTGATTCTTTCAGGCCGATTCTGTTCCCCGTAAGCAGGGCGTATTCATTATGAAAAAGCATGATTACATTTATGGTGGTGCACGTTCCTGTAAAGCTTGGCATCCTGACTATCACTTTTGAAAGGAAATCTAAAAGGTTCATATAGCAGCTGGGTAATACAATGTACTCTACATATGCAGCAGAGCTAGTTTATCTCCTTATGTTTCGTCCCCTTAAGCTGAAGGATTCCCACTGTGAAGAACACATCATATTTTACTGAGAAGTATCCCAGCCTCAGCAACAAGTATATTTAGTTCCTCTGTGACATCTTTTTCCCAAAACGAAATGAGCTGAGAGCCTGTTTTAGATAGACCAGGAGTTGGAAAGGGCTCTGGAAGGAAGAGCTACATTCCTGCTCCCTAGCCAAACCACTCTCCTTCATGACCCACGCTCTGTGGATTCCTGCTGCCTAGAAGGGGAAGATGTGGACACGTGGTGCGATAGCCCTCCCCTTGTACCTGGCTATACTCTGGTGGTCCAGGGTGCCCTACCAGACCCTGCCAATGCCTAGTGAAACAGCACCCGAGTTCTGCAGCGTAGCTAGACAATTCAGGCTAGCACCAGAGTTTGCATCTGTGAAACAGCAGCTGCACTGAGACCTGTGGATGCAAGAAGCATTAATCGTGGTGACAAAACGTATACCCAGAAGACTTCAGTGTGAGCTACATCAGTTCACAGACTGGGGAGGCTGGACTCTGCTGCGTGGGACTTTTTGACTCATTGCCCTTCAGACATGGAAGAGGGGACCCGTTCACTGCAGCTACAAGGAGCCCTGTTGTATATATCCTGAGAAAAAGAACGTTATGCAATTCTAGGATAGAAAACAGTTGGATTAATACTGGAAGTGCCACACTTTTCACGCACAGATTATCTGCCATTTCTAGTTCTGGATTCAGAATTAAGGAGACTCCATACAATTACTTAATGTCTGAGGCATGAAAAAGAAATAAGGACTTCAACTTGAGTGAGGTTAACATTGTAATTACCAGTCTCCAAATTACATATGAAATCATGGTAATCAGATTTCATTTCTATCTGAAGACTGCCTGCTGCATATGTTCAGTACTGGTTTACCTAACTACTGTTCAGAATAAAACACTATAAAACCTGTGTCGAATGTCTTCAATACCTCCAGCGTCAGTCTGTGTGTTCACTCTTGTGTGTTCACTCGTGACCTCCAATAAATGATAGGAATGGAAATGAACAGATTCACTTAGGCCACAAAGTCAAAATAAAAAACTAAATGTCTGGATTCCCCTTCTGGACCACATGATGAGAGTTCCCAGAAAGGACTATGTTACTAGCTGGTCACAATATACAGAGAATTCAATTATGTATCCTCAAAAACCGGGAGTATTTTACTTGAGAATTTGTCTTGGTGCTTCAGATCTGAAAGAAACTGGAAAGAGATTTCTCAATGAGAATGTGCAACCCCTAATATGCATACTTCTAACACCAGAGAACAGCATGGTGGTTATTGTGAATTTGGAGACAGGAGTTCTGATTCTTGACCTTGCCAACCCACGAGAAGCCTTTAGTTACAGTGATTCAGTGATTTTACCAGTTTCCTTCCCTCTGTGGACCTTTAATGGGCTCTAACACATTTTAATACCGGAGGGTTAACTGGAGTCATTGGCCCATATCTTTGACAGTACTGAGGGGACTAACTTCCACCAAAACCAATGGGAGGTGAGATGCTGCAGGCCTCTGGGGGTCTTTGCTGATATGCATCGGGTGTCCTGATACATGGATAGTAGTCAGAAGAAGAATGCAAAATATAACAATTACTTTGCAGCCCACCCTGTCTGAGAAGGAATTGCCTGCAAAGATCTTTACCAGCTCAGTAACTTCAGTGATAGCTGAACGGCTGGGAAGTGTTTTGTGCACCCCATCATTGTCTGATCTGTTTCGGAGGCTGAGGTCAGAGTTATCCAGAGCTGTCGTCACTGTGGTTTCTGCTGGTTCTCCTGTAGGAGGTAGGTCAGGGCGTTGCACACGGGATTGACGACTGACTGAGCAGCTGCACAGGCAGACCATACGCAGGCGAGATGGACTAGTTGCCTATAGTCTGTGCAGTTTGTTCGTGTTTGGGCACTGACTCTTGGTCACATAGTTCCAGTTGTCCAGCAGGCTATATCACAGTTATTGCTACATCTGCGCTGGTCTGCTAGACTGATAAAAACCTCTGGCAGATTGCCCCCTCCCTCTTTTTCTGCCTGGGTGAGATTTCCTGAAGGAGAAAAGCTCAGGCATCACTCTCAGCTTTTTCAGGTTCTGAAAACATTCCAGTCCAAGAGTCAGTCTTCATTCACTGGAGGTCATACTCTGCTTAAATGCTGATCAGAGCATTTAGCACATCCACCCAAATTTACGTAAGCATGTCTTCTCAGAGAGTTCCTTGTGATAGCTTTGCCAGGAAGGGTGATCCCATGAAAGCAGAGAGAAAGACTGCCTCAGGGTGGGGCCCATCTTTCTCCACCTCCTGACTAATACCAAGGTATCCCAGCCTATGCAAGGCAAGCAGATGTTAGAGATACAAAGCTGTCTTAGTCTACAGAAGGCAAACCCATTTATTGGTCATTTATAAACAGGGTAGCTTGCCCACGAACAGCTCAGGTTTGTTTTCCACTTCTGCCTCTTCTCTCTACCAGTCCCAGTATGAAGCCTGTCCGTCTTGCAGCATGTGAAGGAGAAGTCTCCGTAAGGCTCCTGCTGGTGTGAGAAACGCTGTTACGGTCTATTGTTCAGTTCCACCCATGCTGGCCTCTGGGCCTTGGGCAAGAAATTGCATAGGAGGACATGGGAAAACGTGTGTGGGAGCTTGTGTGTAGGAACACTTACATGCTGAAAGGCGTTGGTTACGATGAAGAAAGTGAACATAGCTGAGGACTTGCTCAGATCGCCAAGCTGCTCCACCTCACCTTTCAACAGAGCATTACTATCCAGTGATGGCTGACAGGCCTGATGGAAAAAAGCAAGCTGTGGCTGGCTTTTGCAGACAGTTGCACACTGCAGTGTTATGTGTCTAGTCATCTCCATCACTTGCTCAGCTGCACACTTATTGCCCGCTTCCTGCTCCCAGCATTTTGTAGAAGAGAAGTGATACATCTTCATGTCTTGTGGTAACAAAAGCTGTTTGTGGGGAAGAGCAGTTTGGTTTTGAAACTTGGAAAATGCTATGTAGAGCCAACTGGCCCCACTGGAAAAGCAGTACAGTTTTGAACCCTGAGTATACTATCCTAAGGGCCTAGAAAAGACAGAATTTGCACATACATTGACACTTCCTGAGGCAAAGCAGTTAAACTGATGTCAAGGGAGTTCTGAGGGAGTATATGTACAGAGCAAGTAAAATAAATCAGTGGAGAAACGATGTTAATATAGGAGGGAGGGAGAAAGCACAGAGACTGGAAGAAGGAAAGTCGTGAAAGATACTCAAAAATACTGAGACTGTCACTGGAAAGAGGCTAGGACTCATAAAGGCAGAAGAAGAAGTACATGGTAAGGCAATGTGCAGAAATAAATTTAAAAAAAAACAGATAAAGAGACAGAAAGAACTGAGGAGGAAGACTAAGGAACACTACAGAAACATGCAGGAAGGAGAATCTGAAACAAAGAAGTGAATGGCAAATGGAAGCAAAAAAGCGAGGAAAAGAACAGGGGTAACAAGAACACTCATCTTATCACGGTATCTTGCATTGCTTACAAATCCCTCTTTCCGGATGGGCACTGGAGCACTGCAGCCTGGGCAACTGGGCTGAGACCTTGGCAGAAGAGCAGGGAACAGCAAAGCTGGTGGGAGCTGCGCCTGAGGAAGAGGGTGGCCCAGCTTCAGCACTAGAAGGGAAGTGTGGAAAGGGCAAGATGGTGCTGGGAGACCTTTTTCCTCTTTCTTCTTTCTCCCCTCATCGTGTCTGATATTCTATGAAATATCCTATCAAATACCCTATGAATCCAAAGCCAGTTTTATGTTTGTAGGAAGAAAGAAGAGGTGAGAAAGGAAAGACAGAAAATTTTCAGGGTTGCAAAGCCACATACAGCCCTAGAGGACTTCATTTTGACGCCTGAGTCCAGCTGCCATAACCCAGTGTTGCACCCGAGCTCAGTGGTGCTGACTGGGGGAGATCAAACCCTGTGTTGGTGCAGCTCCGTGCTTCCCATCTCTTTACTTCCATCTCACTTCATGCTGGAGACGTAACCTATGTGATCAGCCACTCCCAGCCTTCTTTTATTCTTAACTCAAATGATTTAAAACAATAGCCCCTGGCTGGGGATTCCTGTTACAGTTCAAGGAAATACTTCTTCCCCTCTCTAATTAAGCTCCTTCCATACACATGAAGCTGACTCCTTACTTGAGAGAGAGAGATGGCTGTAGGCAACATAAAGCTCAGGCACTTCCCATTCATTTGCTCTATCTCTGCAAGCAAGCTGAGCTCCAAACAAGGCTTCTCCGAATCCTGGCATGAACCCTGCACACCCCTGTGTCCAGGCCAGACTCCACCAAATTCATAAGGGACTATGCACAGCAGTACAGCCATGGATCTCCAGGGTTAATGCCCAGTTTTCCAGCTGAGGGTGACTTGGCATTGCAATCAGGAGATGTTGCCAGCAGATAGTGCCTGCCAAACTTGTTGGGCAGCTTTGAGAGAAATACTATTAGCATATTGCTAGATATAGGTTTCCCAGTCTTTGCAGGAAACTTCATGTTGATGGCGTTTGCATTGAATTGCAACATGCTGCTGTCATCAACAATTGGTTAGAGGCTGAACTTTCCCACAAGAGAGTGGGAGATTTTTGTAATACGGTATTCACAAGAACGTGCTCCAGAGCTCAGCTGTTGTGCTCTTCATTTAACCTCTTCAGGCAAGAAGGTAAACCATTCTTTTTTTTTTTTTTTTTTTTTTAATAACTTGTGATTTTTTTTGGCAGATCCAAAGTAGTCTACAGGTTGGTAAAGTAATAATGATGTTTACAGATGGGACAGAGGGGGAGATGCCTTTACAGGCTGCAGTCAGCAAAACACCCTGCTAAAATTCAGGTGGCTCAAGAGCTCACACAAAAGGGAGCTGGTCTTCAGTGGGACGTAGATGGGAAATTTAGGAACACATGTCCAAAGCTGTGAATCTAAAGATTCTTGCCTAAATTTCAGAGACTTTTGAATCTGAAATTTCCCCAGGACCTCTCTGCCCATCCAGAAAGCTCTAATTGCCACAGGACTGATCAGCTCAGTAGCTTATACCAGAAAGCAGATGCTTTTCTGCCTATGTCCCCAGAAGGGCTGAAGGGCAGGCTCTTTCAGAGCACCTCTACCCACTCTGGTAGAAATGGGCTTCACATGAAGTGATGGTGCTGATGACCTGGGCAGAGTCACCCACAAAGTGGGAGATACAGGTTAATTTCCCTTCTTTACTCAGGTTTCCATGGCACAAGAAAAAGCCTTGAAATGTTCACTGGACGAGAGAGAGGGCATGCAGTTCTTTGACTGGGTGCTTAGGTGTTGTCCCTGTACCCTGATCCCCGCTGCCGGGGGATTGTTTATGTTCTTAAACAATGTTTATATAAGATAGGAAGGGTGGAGTAGTATGCAGATTTTTTGTTAGTGGGGATGCTAGTCTTCACTATCAACATATTAGCTCTTGGGTTTGGCAATGATGTTTAGAAGCTTGCTGAGAAGCCTATGCAGCTGCACACAGGCATAGCAAATAACTTGCCACTGTACAGCCCGTAACAGGCCAGTGTACACCCATGTCTGTTTATGCAGGAATGATTGGCCTAGAAAGAGCTAGAAAAGACACGTCCTGGAGGTACTGATATAAAATAATAAAAGCAGTCAGAAAAAGCCCTTTCTGGCATAAAAGTAGTACCCTGAGAGGCTAAGTTGTTTGGAAAATGAACTCAGTAACATTTCCCTTGAGAATTTATTTTGTACTGAAATGTATTGCTTTTTAAAGCATGTTACTTTGGAAGTGTTTTGTGTCTCATAGGGATGATTAGAATTTGTGTGTTGTAGGAAATTTCATTTTTCTTATGTTCTTTGTCCCTTTCTCTCCAAATCAGCACCGAAACACTTGGAAACATCTTTTCTATGGACGGTCATGAAAAATAAGAAAGTCACTTTTACCAATCATAGATTTTTCATGTGAGGAGACATTATTATCTGGCATGTACTCCTTTTCTAGGATAGACACATGTCATTTCTGCCAATTCTGTCTTCCTTTGTGTATGAGAAATGAATGTGCATTAAAGCACCTTAATGGGAGGCAGATTGAATAGGTAAAACATGCAATGGGAATTATCATGTGGCATCAGGGAAAACAGGTTCCTTCTTGCTTTACCTTGTATTAAATATAGAATTACCTTAAAAACAAGGCTACAGCTCTCTTAGGCTCCCCACCTTATTTACTGCCTCCTCCTGTTGACTGCATAATATAGTCTAACACACCTACTAATTATGATAGCTTTGAGCACAGCTTTTTATTCTTTGAGTGTTTTTGTCTTGATTTCATCTACCCTTAGCCGAAAACAAACTGTAAGGAGAGAACAGATCATGAATAGTTATAGAAAAGGAGTGTTCTTCATTTCACACAGCCATGGAAGAAGTTTGTCATCTTTAAAGGGTCTCTGGTAGACAGTGGTTTCTTCTGAAGGAAGCTCTTTTCCTGGGTAGCTTCTTGCTCACATGTAACAGCGCCAGCAATTTCCATCTGCCAGACTATGTTAAAAGCTACTAAACCATCATGCAAAGCGTCTCCCTTCATCAGCTGTAAAGCCCCAGCCCTGCTTGCTGTCTCTACTCTATTGCTAATGTTCAGTGCAGACGCTTTGGCTAGTGCAGAACAGCAGCTGCGATCCTCCTGGAACACTTCTTTTGATCTTGTATCTTACCGCTCCAAGATCTTTTAAAAGTAACATTACCATTTGTTGTCCACCATGTAGGTGTTCTCCAGACTCCACTGTCCTCGCAGTATAACTCCAAAACTCTCACTGACTGAATGATTACACAGATTACACACATGGCTTTATGGCGTGGAATCATTCATACACTTGTGCCTGCCCCAGTTTAGATTAAGAAAGTTCACTAAATCCTTTCACTCTGCAATAAGAAAGTTCCTCCCCCAGCCCACGCCTCCCCTGCCTTGCTTTGGGTTTCCAGTGCAGCTATCTAAGTAGTTCCCACTCACAAACCCACGGAGTTGGCCGCAGCGTTTGCACCTGGACGTCACCCTGAGGACAGCCTGCTGCTTTCTCTAAAGGAGTGGGACACCTCAGTATGCCAGGCACTGGCTTTTAAAACCTGTTCCCAGCTCCTGGGCTCTCCCTCCACGCTTGGCAGTCCATCCTCTCCCTGCAGGGTGGGGTGGAGGTGCCTCCTTCCTGCTGAGGAAGTTTATTAACTCTTTTTTTCTCCTTGACTCGTTCTGAGGTCTGGGCACACCTACGATACACCTCATGACCTACATTCACCGTGAACGATTTCACAGGTCTGTTTCAGATCTTTCAAGAGGTGCAGAAGTGGAGCAATACAAACTTCAGCACTACAGAAGTGCTGAGTTTTGTTTTCAGAAGGTTCTGGATAACAAGTAATGAAGGTGGAAGAAAACAGAAATGATTATTTAGTGCAATGTCTTTTTCTTGTGGTAAGACGACTGTGTTATTAAAAGGAAAATGAAAACCATGTTTCATACAAAGACACAAACAGGAGAGCTAGAATAGCTGTTTTCAGACTTAATGAGATACAACTCATCTTTAATTTGTTCAGAAAACCTTTTGGGTATTTCTCCTCTGTTTTGCCCATTTGTATTAGGTCTTCATGTGAAGTGCTTCTGGACTTCAGTGTAAAACAAACGTCTCAGTATTAAACATATGTGAACGTTTTCTTTCAGCATCGCAGGTTCTTTCCACAGAGCATCAGTCAGAAACATGATGAAGCATTGATTATTGCTGTGCTTTTCAAGGTAGTCAAAAGGCATGAAATGTCTGCGTTTGCCACAATGTGGCACCTTCGTATGTTCAGCAACTTGATTTTTCAGGTTTTCCAAGCCACTGCAGTAATCTGAGGCTAAATCTATTTTCTTGTGGGCCGAGTTCATTCCCACTGTCTGGCACTTGCTGCGGGCTAAGATGGTTTGCGCAGACAAATGCTGCATCTCAGCTGAGCCACAGCAGCTCCCTGCGCCCTGGTAACTTCTTCTGGTGCCTGAACCCCAGCTTCTCATGCAAAGTTTGTGTCTGGCTCGTGGCTGAGTGAGAGGCAGCGTGCACTCTGCGTCCTTGAGGACAATGCAAGACATTTTGAGTAGTTCTTGGAGTAGAGAAAGCTCTGTGAAGGGCAGATTCTCTGTGAGGGGGGGACTGTGGCTGTGGTAGAAGAGCTGGGGCATCAGTGGGAGAGCAGCGTGGCAGGGGAGCATTGGCTGGGAGGGGATGGAGGTCCCCAGCACCAGGCAGCCCCTTCCAAAGAAGGCTCTAAACCTCTCTCAAAGTGGCTGCTGGACACCGACAGCCCAGGACAGGCCATACAAGGGCTCTGCTGATGAAAGATCCTGAAGTTCAGCTTTGCACCAGCCTCTCCCCACCCTTAGCCTTCTGGTGACACAGGCTGGAGCTCCTCACGTAACTTGGCCTTGCTTGCTTGCCTTTCTGAGAAGGAGCGTCTGCTGTGCCATGGCCTTCCGTGGGCAGTGGGAATAACCACCTGTCTGTGCACTCACCCATCTTTTCAATGGAGAGGAGCTCTGGCAACTTGCTATGGACCTGACCCACTCTTGTCCCGATGCAGGCTGAAAGCTAGAGCCAGCCAGATCTGTGTCGCGGGAGACATGAGGGCCTTCTCTCCATAATGTGGCTGCATATTTTCCCCTAAATAAAGTATCTTTCTGGAACACAGGCCACAGCTACTTATCTCTATGTCTGCAAGCAGGCAGGAGTGTATGCTTTGCTTTTCACACATTTTTCTGGTGTGCTGTCCAAAATATCACTTGTTTGACACTGGAAGTGATGTGGGGTTTTTTGGGTATAATGATTCCAGAAAAGCTCGTGTGATCCCACTGGTATCCACCCAACAGCTTTACAATTCTCCTCCTAAGGGACAGGAAAGGAGTTTCTAAACCCCTTCTTTTCAGATGGCCTCCTGCTTGCAAGGACCAAGCTGGAACTTGATCCCAACTTGTTCTTAGCAGACCGGATTTAATGTAAATGACCCACAGGAAAGGTATCAGACTGTTAACGTTTCTAGTACAAAAGAAAAGAGTGACACAGATCTTGTCATATCATTGAGCAGGAACTTACAGACTTCTTTTCAGGGCTGTTGAGCTATTGCTTTGTTTGGAAATTTTAATTGTGTATCCTGCCTGAATCTGTGGCTCCTGGAAAACTCATGAGGAGGCAAAAAGTGTATTTCAAACTGTTCATGTTTCCATATGTAGTTCAGTCTCCATAGCTGTTAATGACCTTTTTTCATATATGAAAACATTTAATTAATAGTGATTTTATTTTTATAAACCTGTTCTTTGAAACCCTCATACCACAGCTGTGGTTATCAGACATGGTTATGTGCAGGCATAGTTTCTGTCACCAAGTTTCTGTCACTAACCGTATGTTGTTACAAGAGGAAAGAGTTGATATAACTGTATGCATCAAACCAGTTTGGAGAAGGAAAATGTTAATCCACAGTTGACTGATTTCAATACCATGATCTGAAATAAGATACACCATGGGATAAGACAGAAAAATGGTCCTTTCTGAGGAATTCACATATGTTGTGAGCGTGGGTCCTTTTCCCAGACCTGCTGTGTCCTTGCTCCTGCTGTGTAGCATGGACCGACAGATGTGTGCAAGGTTGGCTGTTTCAAACTCTCAGAATTTAGCAAACTTCTATTATTTAGCAACCAGCTATGGGACAATCTCAGGGCAGACAGATGCTTCACAGTGTGATCTAGGCAGGCAACAAGCTGCATTAAATTTCTTCTTCTTTTTGTGCTCCCAGTCAGCAGCTGCTTCATGATGGGCTCCATTTCTAGACCAATTACTGAGTTTTGCCTTGATCTCTACAATAAGCTCAACAGAAATGCAGAGGACAGAAACATCGTCTTCTCTCCAATGAGCATCTCTGTTGCCCTGGCCCTGGTCCATCTAGGTGCAAAAAACAACACTGCTGCTCAGATAGAAAAAGTAAGTATTAATGAAACATGCTGAGATGCTTCCACATTGCTCGCTGTCCCCTTAACGGAAATGCTGGGCATCCTAGCACAACACGTGTGCGAGGGCCTCACAGGAAACAAGCATGAATACAACCACAGGTGCTGCCTTCACAGTTGTGCTTGGTGCACTATGATCCTTGCCCTCTGCTTGTGTGAGTCGCACCATGCCCCCATGTAGATTCAGGAGCATGGAGCAGGAGCTGAATGAGAGGAGGCGATACACCGCCGCAGGGCACTCTGGCTTTCCCCCAGCCTGCTGCCAGAATATCAGCCTTTGTTCCGAAATTACGGGCAGGGGCTTCCTCTCATGATTGATATGAGAATCCTGAAAGTGTGAGTCTGGGTGGGTAGTGGGGAGAGTTGTAGAAACCTGAAGTGATTGCAGCTGGGTGGCTGGAAGCATTAGCTCACTTATCACTTATGACTCAAAATGTCTCACCTGTGGACCTCACAGGGACCCAGGTGGGCAGGGAGGGGGTGAAGAAGGCCATCCCTCTGATTGCTGCACCTTTACTCCCCGCAGTGCAAGTTCTGCTTTCTACAATCTTTCTTTTCTTTTCTTGTTTGTGCTCATGAGCTGTGAAAGACCAATAATCCTAAGGCAGAGGTTCTTGTCAGTAGCTGGCTCTGTACTGGTAGATCTTCATCCATCATATCCTAACACTGCCATGTGCACAGTCTGACTGCTGGGTCACCTGCAGACAAGGTAGAGATGCCCTCCTCATGGGGTTCCCAGGGTGTGGTGGGTTGACATTGGCTGGTGGCTGCCAGGTGCCCACCCAGCTGCTCTCTCGCTCCCCCTCTTCAACAAGGACAGGGAGAGAAAATAAGATGAAAAAGCTTGTGGGTTGAGATAAGGATGGGGAGATCACTTCCCAATTACTGTCATGACAAAACAGACTTGACTCATTTTGGAGCTGGCTGGAACCAGCTCTGTTTGACATGGGGGCAAGCTCCCCATCTCTTCGCACAGAGGCCACCCCTGCAGCCCCCTGGCTCCCATAACCTTGCCACATAAACCCAATTTACAGGGGCTCTTGCTTATTTTAGGAAAGCAATGGGGATCCAGTATCCGCAATTAAAAAGATTACATTTATGTATGATGCACCATTATTATAATAGAGAAGCTGCTGGAAATTTTTCAGCAAGATATTTGCACATTAGAAACAAGGACTGGTTTCCATTAAGAGCACTGTGGTTTTGATATATTTCCTAAGCTGATACAAAGATTGAGAATGACTGCAAAAAGCCAGTTTTGATGTTTTCAAAGAAAACTATTTTTATGTCTTTGCCTGAGGCAACTTTTTGTTTTGAAATTTAAGGTAACTATAGCAATAAAAATACAAATCAAACTTAAACATTTTGAGGTAGTGGAAAGTAACATTTTGAGGGATTAAGTGCAAGTTCTTCTTGGTTTGCTAATATAGAAATGTGAATTTGAACATGAATATATGAACAATTTCAAGTCTGTCATTTCATCCTAAGAAAATATCAGCTGAGACAATATCTTTCATAAATCTACACCATTTATCCAGGACAGCGTAGCAAATCTTTTAAATAAGGAAAATGCTTTTATCCCAGTTACAATTGCCGTAATTTGGCATCTTCAACTGCAGGTGCTCCATGTCAGGAAAGCTGCAGGAAGAATGAGCCTTGGATCTGACTTTGAGAGCGCAGCCCCAGAAATGGAGCCGGAACGAACCCAGGAAAGACAGTCGTCCCTCTCACAGGTACATCCTTGGGTGGGGAGCACAGGAACCTTTTCTTCACTGCACGGTAGGTTACTGGTTATAAAGCACTAGAATCTACCACTGGAGGGAGTCAAGATCACACGCACAAAGTCTGCCTAACCCGCTAGGAAATGCCTGATACAAGGTGTTACCTTATTAAGGGCCAAGTCTTCCATGAAGTCAAGACCAAAGCCTTCAGTGATCTCACCTGAAGGAGGATCAGGCTGGATTTGAAAAACAGTACAACAGGAATTAGCCCTATACTGTAATGTAATTAGGATGCAAATTAAGAACAAAAGCTATATGGAGGAATCGTTATAATTGTTGTCTTTGTAATATTCCTAGTGTAACAAGGACGGGGACCTTGACCATAAAGTGTTCCAGGCACTGCTTTTACAACTACAAAACCTTGGTGAAAGCTATGTTTTAACCCTAGCCAACAATCTCTTTATACAACAAGGATTTGAACTCCAGCAGGTAAGTTACCTGTGTCTGCTAACTGCTGTGGCCCTGTCTTCAAGCTTCCCTGTAACTGTGAGCCTTGCTGTTGCCCCTCTGGTGTATTTTGGAGCACTTGATGTGCTTCTTGGAGCCGTATCTCCCAGGACTGTTGGAAAAGAGACAAGAGTGTCAGCTTTCAATTCTTTTGTTTAAAAAAAATCCCACCCTGTGGATATCAATGGCTACAGAGCAAAAATAAAGCATGAGTCTGTTCGCTTTTGGCATGTGTCTACCCTCAGCCAGAGGTGTGACTACAGCCAAAAATGGCCTATTCAAGCTGTCTGTAAGCTACTTCTGGGCTTGCAAGTGGCACAACTGGGGCAGCAGTAAGCTTGGAGAGGGCTTATCGCCTGAGATGTTATATAGTTTCATGCATAGGGCTGCTGTGCTGAACTTCTTACTGATGACAGAGTGGTCTCTGGATTATCTATTATGGATATCTTGCTAGTCACATCTTTGCTTTGCTGTCAATTATTTCTGTTGAATGATTTGGATACTTAAGCATTAAACAACACATCTTGCATCTTCTCTAATTTTTTATTTTTATCTGGACCTCAGGTATGCAGTTCTCCATGGGAAGATTCTTTCTTGTGGCTTTCTTTTTACTTATTTACTTTTTTGCCTATGCAATAGAATAATTGTCTCTTCTTCAAAGATTATCTCAATAAACTTCAGATAGTTGATGTTTCCAAAATGAAATTTTGCCTTATGGAGTCAACAGGTCCCTCACCATTTCTAAAATAGTTCTCAACCATTGATTTCTTTCAAAAGGGAATAAGTGCTTAGCAGATTTGACCAATTCATAATATTTATTTTGCTTTACAGCAATTTCTAATGTGCGCTAAGGAACTGTATGGAGCAATGCTGCAAACAGTGGACTTTCATGGTGCTGTTGAAGCTGCCAGAATAAAAATTAACACTTGGGTTGAAAGTGAGACACAAGGTAAAACAAAGCAAAACCATAGCCATACTATCACTGCCTTCTTCCACTGCTTCAACAAAAGAAATTCCAGGGTATGAAAAGCAAAGACTTGTTCACGTTTCTGGGTGTTCAATCTTATGCTGCTTAAAGACGGTTTGTCTTCCCATCCACTCTTGAAATATTAGAGTAAGCTATCAGCTAAATTATTTTTGAATTAAAAGTGAGTTTGTTGTCAAATACTTTTGTATTCCCACCCTTATGCCTGGCATGATAATTGCAATAATACCTATAAGGCTTGACCAGACAAATGGCTTCTGTGAACAGCCACAAATGCAGATACAGGATAGCAGGGAATGGAAGCTGTGAGCTTCATGGTGAGACTGGGAGCAACCTGGGGGAAGAGGGAGGACGACCAAGGACCTGGTTATATGTAGAGCGATGACCACAAAGATGAGAGATGTGACCACCAGCGAGACTCACTATCGCAAGTGACAATCAACCAGCTCTTGCCCTTAACAGGCTAGCACAGGCCATTGGCTCTTGCTGATTAGACTAAAAGCGATATATGCCATTTTCCTTTAGTTTTGCCAGAGCTGCAGCAGCAGTGGGATGAGAATTTTGTGAATCTTCTGTCTGAACATAAACCAGAACTTACTGGGAAACAGGCAAATAGGTTTGAAGGCTTCTGTAATTTCTCAGTTGCATGTCTCCTGGCCAAACCTGTCCTCGTACTGGCAGAGTGGCCTGTGACTGGTGTGGGAAAGAGCTGTTAACCCCAGTTGGCTCCCAGTAAGAGGGCTGAAGGTTCAGGAGCCACCTTGCACAGGGTTAGGAGCCATCACTGCTCTGGGTGCTCATATGAAGCCTGTGGACCTGCTCACTCCTACTTTGGCTTCTGTGTAGAAAGTCAAAAGCTCCACAGCTGGTTAACTGCTGCACTTGGTGCAAAGGGAAAGATGCCCTCATGTAAACCAAAATATGTGATTAATGGTGCTGCCTCCTTCCCCATGGTTAATGTCACCTGGCACATATGTATGGTCACTGACACTGACAGTTGGCTAATTTGGTGACCCCAATCCCCGCTGTCCTCCCTGGCTGGTAACAACAGTGCAGAGGAATCTACCGTTTGTTTGCCTATATTGTCCCTGTCCTTTGAATAAACCAAGAACTGGATTTCTATGTTTCTCCAAAACTAAGTTCACAGACAAGTAGTTGAGCCTCAGTCCAGAGCCTGAATGACAACTAGCAAATACTTGTGTATTCCAAAATTTCCTTTAGGTAAAATCAAGGAACTCTTTGCTCCTGGTGTAATTGACGTACATGCATTGCTGGTGCTGGTGAATGTAATCTACTTCAAAGCATCCTGGGAACACAAGTTTGAGGAAGAAAAAACAGTACAGAGAGATTTTAAACTGAATAAGGTACATCTGCGTTCTGTAAATCTTAACGTTATTTACCCTAGATACTGTGAGCAATGAAGCAAGCATAACATAGAAGCACAATGTCCAGGGCTCAGCTGCCCTGTGAGCAACGTGTGGGTGTGCTGGGAACTTAACCTGCCTCTCCTGTTGGGAAGAGGTAGCAGGAGGGTTTTTCACAGAAAAGCATAATCTTTACTAAAAAAGTGTGCAAGACTCAGAAGTTGCAACAACTCAGAGCTTTCCTTTGGTGACTGGCAAAACACAAGCGCTAGCCTTGATTGGCACTTTTGAACATAGTAGTCATTACAGATAGTTGTCATGGATGGAAGCAAACGTGAACATCCCATTTTATACAGGCTCCAGAAGGTCATCCTGGGGTTTATATGTTCAATACATTTTAACATTAGCTATGCATTTGAGACATTAAAACAAACAGACCAGACAAACTAGGCCAGATAGTAACAAACTACAAATATACAGTTGCAATTTGAAAAAGGAAAAATTCTTATAGGGTATTTTGGTTTATTTGTCATATTTGCAACATTTGAAGGTTTGTTTTAAATGTATTTTGGTTTTTAGCCCTTTTTTCCTGCCATAGGGATATCACCAAAGCCTTCATTGTGTAACTAAGGTACTGTCAATATGGTTGCAAAGTTAGTTCTTTAACAAGGACATTCCTCCAAGTATTGTGTGTGCCATGTAAGCCTAACAGATATTAACAGAAAATACTTTCATTTAGTTCAGTTTTGTCTTCTTTCCATATCTAGTGCCAATACTCTATTAGTTCTCATCCATAACAAAAGAAAAAAAACCATCAGATTTAGGTCTGATCTTAACTGGCAGAGCTTTGTATGGGAAAAAGTCTCTTTTGAGTTTCCTCACAGATCAAAGAAAAAGGTCAGAAAAACATGTATTTCTAGTTATCATGTTGCATTCCATTGTTTAGACACCGGTAAGAAACTGTCATATTGAGTGCTTTTATTTGTGACTTTAAATGTATTTTTGAATATGGGTGTTAATGATGGTCTGTAGCTGAGAACATTTGGTGCACTGCTGCAGTATGAGAAACTATGAGGCAGGGAGAAGCTGTATAGATTTTTCTTCATATGCTAATCAATACCAGCAGGATATTTTTCTGAAAATGTCATCTACCAAAATTCTTCTTTCACTGCTTTAGAAGTTATCCAAGAAGTTAGCTAACTGTAAAAGGAAACTTGAGTCTTTGCACACCTTTCAAACAACCCCATCACAAAAAAGGCAAGATAACAAGACCTAGAAGATGCCTGAGAAAGGCTATGATTTTGCTCTTAGCCTAATTATTGCTTCCTGTCTAAACGATCAGTTTGATAAATGACAGCCTAATTCTTGCAATGCTATTTCTTCTTCATCCCAGTCCAAGTTAGGACTTGCAAATCCAACCAGCATCAGCCTGTTTGGAAGTGTAACACTATTAAGCAACTTCACCATCTGATCGGTTGCAGGGAAATTGCAGAGAAATTGTTTTTTGTTCGGAGAAGTATCCCCTTTATTTATGCTTGGCAAAGCGCATGTTTTGCGTGTCACTGTAGATGCGACAAAATAAAGAAAAATGTTTAGCTTGACAACAATTACTGCTGAAACCCTGACTACTGATATTACACATATAATGAGTTTAACTGTTAAGAGCTGTATTGCTTAAGTGACTGTGTAATTTTCTTTTAAATAGAATGAAAAAAAACCTGTGCAGATGATGTATCAGAAAGGCATGTTTAAATTAGGCTACATTGAGGAAATGGGTGCTCAGGTTCTTGAACTCCCTTATGCTCAGAAGTCACTGAGCATGATCATCCTGCTGCCAGGTGACATGGCTGATGGATCTACCAGTGGGCTGGAGCAGGTAAGGCAGTATGTATCATGGACTATGGCCGAAAGTTGGTTGTCTGAATTAAGGCTGGGTAAAGATCTAAACTTTTCAAAGCTGCCCACCTATTTTAAGCTCTTTTTTCTCCCATCTTCTAGATTGAAAGCACAATGACCTATGAAAATTTAATGCTGTGGGCCTCTTCAGAGCACATGTTTGAGACAAGAGTGGAGGTATACCTCCCCCGGTTCAAGCTTGAAGGCACCTTTAACCTCAATGAGGTATTACAAGAGATGGGGATGACTGACATCTTCACTGAATCAAAAGCTGATCTTTCTGCAATGTCGTTTGCAAAATCTCTGGTGCTGTCAAATGTTGTCCATAAGACGTACATAGAAGTCAATGAGGAAGGCACCGTAGCAGCAGCTGGTACAGGAGCTGTCATTGTGAGGAGGTCCCTTCCTCTCACAGAGGTGTTTATGGCTGACCACCCTTTCTTATTCCTTATTAGACACAATCCTACCAATACCATTCTTTTCTTTGGCAAACTCTGCTCACCTTAAAATCAGGGCCATTTTCTCATCATCATCAGGTGAGAAACACCTGGATGAAAATCAGAAATAGTATTTTTTTTCCCAATGTATTCTTAATCCTTTGACAGCTAGTTTGCATTTCAGAATAATCATTGCAAGCTGTTTAGCTTAGAACCCATCAATTGAATGCTCTGCCGCTAGGCTCCTTGAATTGCAAATACTGATCTGAATCCAGAATAGGAGTAAATTTTGCCTTAACTTCACTTCTTAACTACACTTCAAAGTGTAGTACAGCACGCTCCTGGGCTTGCAAAAGGTGGAATTGGTATGTTGCTGTCTGAGGAGAATTGTCTGCAAAAATTTTCGGTAACTGCCAGAAAAAACAGAGTAGCCCCTGCTCTGTATTTTTTGATTCCTGGCCATCTGGGTCCTGGTCAGCAGAGAGGTGCTTTAGAGACACTTTTTCCTTATCTGTGTTCTGTAGCTGCGGCAAATCCTTTGCAGAGTGGAGACCTGGCCATGATATTTCCCTTTCCTGTAGCAACTGCCAAGTAGGAGATACTTATTTACAGCAAATATACCTATTTACCGATAACTGTACCACTTTCTCCCCAGTGATGTGTACTGGATCTGCCTTTGTGCTATTCTGCATTATATAAAAAGCTTATGCTAGAAGCAGCTTTGGCTTCATTTATTTATTCAGACGTAAGCCTACATCTAAAGTGTCATCTTACCAATCGGAAGAATGATGTGACATGTACTCCTTTCATGAGCCCTGGATCTTTTTGTGTGAGTTTTTATTAGTAGCATTGGTTTTTATGATAATAACAGTGAGAATATTCAGCCAGGTAAAAGGACAGGATTCTGCCCTCATGGACACCTCTAGAAAGGGAGTTGATTACAACAGTAATTACGTATACAGGAGGGCAGGACTTGGGCCCTCTTTTTACTGGACTTTTTCTGCATTCATTTTTTAAATAAAAGCTCACAGAACGGTTGAGGTCAGACGGGACCTCTGGAGGTCATCTGGTCCACCGCCCCTGCTCAAGCAGGGCCAGCTACAGCCAGGTGTGCAGGACCATGTCCAGATGGCTTTTGGATATCTCCAAGGATGAAGACTCCACAACCTCTCTGGACAACGTCCCCTAAGCCCGCCCTAAGTTCTCAAATGACTCCAAAGAGAATTTTGTGTGCACGGTGTCTGCAGGAACAGGATACAAATATACACATTTCCAAAGAGGGTTAATTATTTACATAGTAAAGAAGGCTGCCTTTTATATGGGGATAAATCAAGTGATTTCAGTCTCAAGAAATAGGAGGAAAATCGTCTAAAGCACCCCATTGAAGTTACTGACGTGGAAAGCTGTAGCCATGAACTTCCAAGAAATGTGTTTTCTTCCTCGCATGCTGCTGTCTGGTGAATTTTAATGATCTGAGATGCAGATCTGAAAGACAGGGCTCTCTCCGTGCTCTGAGAAATGAAGAAAGGTTTTGTAAAGGGCAGTATAAATCATGGAAATCACAGTTAAACATAACCTGGGAAGGTTTTTAGTCTGTGGGGGAAGAATAAAACTTGCTGCTGACTGATAGGGAGACATTACTGCTAATTTGCTGGTTTAACGTTAAGTAACATCTTCCTCAGAGGGATTCTGCATGAGGTGTAACAAATTAATGTTTGCAACGTGCTTTATGACCCATCAAAAGGAAAATATACATTAGCCGTTTGCCATATAATTGGGTGTAAAGCACCCTCATGTTCTGCATTCATGATTACCATAGCTTATGCATCATATGTTACCTGGGGCCCTTTGGACAAGAAAGTCTAGGAAATAAGAGTGAATGATAACTGAGCAAGAACAGACAGGAACAGGACAGTAAAAGAGTCAAACAGACAAACTACTCTTGACTGTCTGATCTGAAGCTGCAGTACAGCTGCAGCAGTAGTTCTCCAGGCTGTGTCCCTGTTTCCCTTCTGGAGGCTGGCAGCCCAGTTTGCCTCTTAGATGACGTTTTTGTTCCCTAAAGCTGTCACCATACAGTGTTTACATTCCCTGGGGAAGTTCTGAGCACTGCAACCTCAAAAATCAACAATGTTTCTGAAAATGCAGGCACAGGGATTCCTGTGATGAAGTGGCAAACCCCACAGGGGAAAAAACCTTCCCTTTATTCCCGTCTTTTCTCAGAAATGAGTATACAGTCCCCAACCCCCAGCATATCTTTTTCTGGCACCCTTGAGTTAAAACAGGAGTTTCTGACGACACTGTGGGTTAGCAGGGGGATGGATGTGCACTTGCCACCAGTGAAGAAAGCAGGAGCTTGCTCCTGAAAGCGAAACAAATAGAGAGGGAGGTTTGCAATAAAAGTCTCCGTTTAGCACCGGCTAAGCTGGGCCGTTCCTGTGCCGCCAGAGCACGGGAGCTGTGAAGATGTGTGGTGAGCCCTGTGCGGCGTAAGAGATGCGGCCGGGCCGTTTCTGGTACATGCCATGGCAGCAGTTTTACTACTGCCACAATCTCATGAACTATGAAAAGAAGACTCGAGTTGCGAAGGAAAAAAACAAATGCCTATGCAACATGGGTTTTTTTACATATCTTTTTCCCCTCGGTGCAAACTCTGCCAAAAAGGAGCGCCTCTCTCTGCCAGTCCCCATCCGTGCAAACAAGGTCCAATGCCTCTTCTCTCCCCATAGCGAGCAGCTCACCAGGGAAGCGTGCATCCCCTTTGCAGATGGCAAGGTTCAGATGCGTTTGCTGCCCTGCCCCGAGCCCCAGGAGTTGGACTAGGTGATCTTTAAAGGTCCCCCTCAACCCAAACCCCATTCTATGGTTCTGTGTCTTGCACACTGGTTAGCTGAATTTGGCTAACCCCACTCAGCTCTGGTCGGTTACTGATTTGCAGCTGGTCAAACTAGTTTATAGTAACCACATTGTACCACAAAATATCTCAGTCGGTAAAAAATGGAAGAGTTATTAGGTATTGTGTCTTAGACCCAAAACATACATGCACATTTTAAAATCTCAAATTCTCCTGACTTTAATATCCCATGTTATACTTACTCAACTGTGTAGGATCTGCCTTGCTTTCCTACTCCTGTCTGGCACTGGAAGTGGGAGAAACTTGACTGTGATTGGAATAATGGTTATTAGCAAAATATATAGCTTTTAAGCTATAAGGTGAAGAAATACCACTTTTCAGTGCTTGTGGCCCGAGACTGGGTTTAGAGACATGATCACTGTTGAAATTTTCACTTTCACACTGTCACTTTCAATGTTTGTGTTCAGTCTGAGCTAACTTTGTGTGTGGTTTCCTCTCTGTGCGAGGCAAGCGGTGGCAGTAGAAATTTACACAGCAAGTCTCTGCCGCTCCTCTTGAAACTTGGCACGGCGCGTTCGGGTTGCAGTGTTTCAGCTTGCGTCTCCAAGTTGTGGGGCCACAGCCCTTCCTAGATGATTCATTAGCAGCTGTGGATGCTCTGTCGTGGTGCTCATCATCTCACTGAATTAGGTACTCACTTGTTCCCTGGTATCAGCTGAGGGAAGGGCCACAATTTGGCCCTTAAGTCATAAAATCGGTCGGTACCTTGTGAGCAGTAAAGTGAAATGCCTACCCCGAACACAACTATTTGTATTATTCACTCATCTTCAAAGAGAGTTAAACTTTACTTTAGAAACCAGCTCAACATGTATTTCAAATCTAATAAAGATGGCATTCTTAAATTTCCAGAGGAGTCAAGACCCCCAGAGGTACTGCTGTAGAAAGCTTAAATGCTGATTTAACTCTTGGGGAAAGCTTTACCCCAAAGGCTAAAAAATAAGCCAGAAAAGGTTCAACTGGTACACTTCAAGAGAGGCTACTTTGCAGGATTTATTATTTGACCTGTTATTTCCTAAGGTGTCCTGTGAACTTCTCAGAATTTGGCTCTCAGTCATTTTTGGTTTTGGCCTTGGTGTTATGGATTGCTAGAGACTCATCTATTTTAGACAGAAACTCAGATAAGTATAGTAATTCCTTCTGATCTTAGGACTGAACACAGCAGTGTCATTAGTAAAAATACTAACAGTAATCAAATGATATTTAGAAACAATCCTGTCACTGATTTCTTACAAATATTCTTATCTCCCCAACCCTACAAAAAAATGTCTGACGCATTGTAAAACTTCCAGTTTCCAGTCTCCCTTCCAGTATTTATCACCTTTCCATCGCCTTTCTCATGGACCACCCATCCCACACTTCCAACACACGTATGGAAGTGCCAGCTCACTTCTTGGATGGTTTCAGAAAATCATCCAGAAGTAATGCTTTGAATTCTCTTCTTTTTTTAACTTCCACGTTATACCATATTTTATTCCATTAGCCCAGTAGAGTCAGCTTAGCAGGGTAAACTTATATAGTAGTGTCTATCTATATTCAGATAATACTGGGGCTTGTTCCCCGTGAACAGAGCAGCAAGGGAAGAAATATGCAATCTGACTGAAGAGCAGCTGGATGGCGGTGCTACTAGTTAGCATCTTCTGGCTAAGACCCGCACAAGGTATTATAAACAGATTATCAGGACTAACATTCAAAGTTCAACCACAGTATGATGTACAATATAAATTGTACATAATTTATGACATTGATTTATTATAATTATAAATAGGTTAACTTTTATACAGTTATAATTTATTAATATTAATTATAATAATGTCATATTTGATACAATATAAAATTACCACACAGCAAAGGCTGGCCTTGATGGTAACCTAAGTAGTTTCATGCCTTCTGTACTGTACAAGGTGCTGTTCTACTCCAGCTGTACCATCAGTCACACAGTAATGGCAGCAGGATGATCGAGACTTCTATTTTCCATATTCGTTAAAAAATTGTCTCTTAGTAAATCCTTGATTTTATTTTCTTGGTAAAGTATGCTCATTTTCTATATGGAATTATAATCACTTCTAGCAGGTACCACATCATAGTATTCATGGGCTTTATAAAACGAGATTCAGAAGTCACACTTCCTAACTGTATTTTTCTGTGTATATGTAATGGAGGATCAGTGAATAACATGTTTAATGCACAGAATTATAGATGGCTTCAAAAGGATGAGCAACACTAAAATAATGATCAGGCTCTCCTAAACAGAACATAGGCTGGCTTTAAGCATGTACATCCAAAAAGCCATCTGAAATAAAAATTCTCTTTTCCTATGCATGTGGAAGCATCCAAAATTCGTAGGCATTTTATTTTCACCTTTTGTAAATTCTCTAACATTTTTCTTTGCTTGCTCTGAACTGCCTCGATGTGCGCAATGAGGTGCTTTGCTCACGCTGAAATTCAGGAACGAGGTGGAATGAGGCGCAAGTCCCTGGAGAACATCTAGTGAATGCATTCAAAGCAGACCTTGCGCAAGCTGTTCAAATAGGGCTCCCTGAAAATGCCGTTAGAATGACTTCATTTTTTTAAGTGGAAATGGTACATAACTTCTGTAGTGGAGAAATTCATGTGGCTCAGGAGGTGAAGGGCCTGACTTCAGTGTATCCCACACCCTCGCTGGTATTCAAGCCTGCGTCTCCCAGGAGGATGCACCAAGCACTACCAGGCACTAGGTTTTATCATAGGCTGGGTGGGAAAACTGCCCACCTTCCTTTTGAAGCCCTTACTTGAATGAATGCAGCTTAACGACACGAGAAGAGAACTCAAGGACTGATAACTTTGCAGTTCAATAACGGTATTGTAGATGAGTTCCGGCTTCCAGTCTCTGCTCCCAGGAGTATTCTTGTTTTAATCCAGTAACACAGAAAAAAGTACCTATATGCGGGCGAGTATCCTAACAATAATGATATAGAAATATTTTGGTCTATATCTTTCTGATAGCATGAATTTTTCCTCACTTTCTTAGTATCTGCCTAGAAAAGAAAATAGTGAATAAAGTACTTCAAGTGTGACTTCCTTTCAGCTCTTCAGAGGGTGCTGCTGAGCAGCTTTTTCATCTGAATCCTCAGGCATGAAATTATATATTCTCAGTTATGAGGTGGTGTGTCACAGCTTTTGTATAAGAGCACTGCCACCTACACAGCTCCAGGATTGTTCCACGTTACTCCCTCGCTTGACTGCTACAGCTTGGAAACAGGGTCCAGCTTTTCCATACACTTACTGACAGTTTTAAACATGCTGGGAAAGCACTGCTGAAGGACCTCTCTTGCACATCCCGATGGATGTCGTCTTCTCTTGCGCAACGCCTCGCCAGGCAGCTAGCTTTTGGCTCAGCACTGGCGCAGCCCGCAGCCTCGCAGCGCCAGCCGCAGCTCTGCCTCCGCTCACCCCCCGACAGATCCTGTTCCAAGAGACCCCCGCCGCAGCCCGCTCTGCTGCCTGTCGCTTCTCTCCCCTGCGGTCTGTCAGCACGAAGCAGTCCCAAACACAGGCTGGCAATGGCCAGTCCTGCCTCTTCCACAGCCCTCAGCCTGCCGAGTGAGAAATTATCTCACTGAACGGTAGAGGGGCGACCACTGAGGGGAAAGGCTTTCTCAACCCAGAGTTTCCAGGGGAAAGTCCCCCAAATCATATTTTCAGATTATATTAATGCAGTCATCATGTGATATCTATATGGGGGCTTAGCTGCATTTTGCTCAATGGAGTCAGCTGTGGTCTTCTGTGGGAAATACGATATTCTGCCCGGAGCAGTGCCGAGCACAGTGCCTGTTGGCCTAAAATAAACACGGGGCTCAGCCCACAGCCAGGCTTGAGACACCAGGGGGAAGCATTGTGAAAAAGCTGACTGCTGCTCGTGAAGCAGGACAGCCCCCAGGGTCAAAAGACGAGCCAGTGCTTTGGCAGCGTGGTGCCCGTTTCCTTGTCCATGAATGATGACGAATATGAAGGATCCTGGAAGACGTACCCAGGGGCCTTTGGTGTATCTCCTGTGCCCCCAGACGGGAGCAACTCCACCTTGCTGCCTTTTTTGCTTGTTGTTTTGTGCAAGCCATCCAGAGGTGCAGACTGACACTGACCGTGGAGCTCCACAAAAGCCCCGTGAGCCCCACACGCATTTCAAGCCCAAACCATCGATGCCTCAAGCTCCCCACACAGTTCTGCTGAAACATGTGGGCTAGACCTCGCGATTAGGAAACCAGACCCATAGCTGGAGTACAGCAGCAAATATTCAGAGCTGAGCACCTCAGCCGAAAGTGCTCCCGTTGCAGTGTCTAACTCTGTGGTGTCCTGGGGAAAATCCACAGCCAGCCCTGGAGGGGCAAGGAGCACCAGTCTGGACGAAGGAGCTGCTCCAGCTCAGGGTGCTTCCCTGCACATGACCAGCAGCGTTGGCCATGCTGAGCTCTCCTAAGCAGGGCTGGTGGTGCCTTCACTTCACCTCCTCTTGCCCTTCTCCTGGTCAATGGAAAAAGCCTGTTCCCTGCAATTCTCACCATATGGGAGCATGCTGGTGCCAGGATCTGTTCCCAAAGCTGCGTAACTGGGAATCCTTCTGCCCTCTGGACCAGGTCCTGTAGCACTTGGTTAGGCCTGCCACCTCCTGACCCACAGTCCAGAAGATGCTCAAAACTCATGTTTGGGATATGCTGCTGAAGGCCACCGTGTGCTCCCTCTGCTCTCTGGCTCTTGCTGACACAGGAAGAAAAACATGCTGAGATCCCCGAGACAGACAAAGTGCCCGTGCTGAGGCAGCCCCAGCTAAGCATAGCCCTCAGGCAGAGAGGCTGCTGGGGCACAGTCTGGATCATTGCACCTCTCCGGGAAGGCCTGGGTTAAAGACGAAATAACATGTTGTAGCTATGGGCCCAGCTCTATCATCTGCTGTGGGACTATCGAGAGAGAGGTTATCAGATGCACGCAAGTACTTCAGGGAGAGGGAGAGGTGCCTCTCTGAACGCTGCGTATCAGACGCTCATTTTCTGATTTGTTTCTGTTCCCCTCTTGCTGTTACTGTATGCTTTCTGCAGGTGCTTGCCACATCTTTGAGACGATTCAGCAGAGCAAGCTAATGAGATGCAGCAGCATCAACAGGGTGCCTCCTCTCTGGCCGGGGAAAAAGATGTATTTTCTTCTTTCACTACTTGTTTCAGAGAGTGAAAACCAGAAGAGACTGGATTGTCTCTCCCACTTTGCTGTGGGACGTGAAAAGCCATTCTCCTGGTACTCTTGTCTGTCAGCCCTTGATTTCCCCAGGCATGCTCCTTCTTCAGAAACAAAGTGGGTAGGGATCCAGGCTACACAGTGGTCGGTTTTGATTTAAGATGGGGCAGGACACCGCCCTCCATCAGCGAAGAAGCTGTCAGAGTCAGCTCTTCCCAGGAGAAGGTAACTTTCTCAGCTTTAGCTTTCCTCAGGGTAGCAACAGTGCTGGAGACAGAAGCTGGAGGGGAGCAAAGTGTGTTGCAGCCATGTACAAAGGCAGGCTGCGGTGTCTCTGCCTACAGGGCTGACTTCCACATTTCATGGACGTGACAATCCCAGGACGTAGGAAGTATGTAGCCAAATTCTTTGCTCGAGTGAACAAGCTCGCTCAACTGCAGGAGGGAATTTGGTAATTCCCTTAAAAGGCAAAAGGAGCTAAATGGCAAGGCAGTGATCTTAGAAGTACTGGGACCTGTATGAGCTTGCTACCTCAAATTCAGGAGGTAGAGGAAGGTCTTTCCACATTGTGGTTTGGCTATGACTTGGCAAGCCAATTCGCTGGTCTCTCTGTTGGTTGTTTTCATACAATGTGCTTCATGTTTTACACAACAGACAAACAAAAAAAGCTTTTATACAATATACTTCAGTGAAGCACAGTGTCTGAAGGTTGATCAATGCTTCTAATCCATGTAGCAGTTCTTGCAAGAAAAACAGGATGTTGACTACGTGACCATATTTACACAGTGTACAGCCTTTAGGAAAAAAAAATCGAGGGCATGAAAGTGAGTGTGGAGCTAGCTGGAGCAGACAGGGGAAGAGCAAGAGTATGACTAAAGGGGTGATTTGCCCAGAGGTGGTTGTTCCGGTCAGGGTTTGGGGTGCACTTTGCTATGAAGTGCTAAGCGTGGTCTGAAACCTTCTCCCAGGAGCGAGTTGGTGCTTGGGGTGCTGAGATTCCTGAGAAAGGCTCTGCATTTCCAACTCTCCCCACACCATGTGCTCTGACCATGGCAATGTTTGTGAGACAGATTACATAATTGTCCTCTTGCAGGCCTTGGCCATGCCATGATGGGCTCCCTCAGTGCAGCAAACACCCAGTTCTGCCTGGACTTCTTCAAAGAGCTGAGCAAAGTAAAAAGAAATGAAAATATCTTCTTCTCCCCTCTGAGCATCTCAGCTGCCCTGAGCATGGTCCAGCTGGGTGCCGGAGGCAACACAGATGAAGAGACGGAAAAGGTGAGTTTCTTTCCCTTTTCCTGGGAACTGCTATTAGAGGCTTACATTTGGAAATGGAAAAGAGGCAGGAGCCTTCGGGCAGTCCGGGCCATGTTCTTCACAAACAGCAAACTGTAAGAGCTGGCAGCTACAGGTCTCAAAGCTCTCCTTTCCAAACACGCTCATCTGACTTGCAGTGCCTGTGAGGCTCCAGTGCAGCCTCAATGCATTATTTGTGTCTTTGTTAATCTATTTACATAGATTTATATTGCATTTATATCGCAGGTGCTTCATATTCATGAGGTGCTGAGCATGGCAAGTCCAGGAACCAAGAGCACCACTGGAAAGGAGATAGTATCTGAACTGTGTGATAACATTGAACTGTAGCATGAAATGAAGCAGGGCAAGGCAGACTTACCTGCTAAATGGAAGCACTTCATCCAAAAGCACGGCAGAGTTCAGCCCTGTTCTCATCAAACTCTGAAACCTGTGTGCACGTGCAGAAGAGACCTCGTTGCTTTGCTGCGTAAAGTGTTGCCAGATTTAAACAGGATGATCCTTTTTCAAGGTGGAAATTACAGGAGGGGAGGGAGACAAGTGTGGGACTTCAGATGGTCAGGAAGCCCAGACATGTGTTTGTATGCCCCTTGGCCCCGCAAGTGCATATGGAGAGAGTGACTGTGATTTCAGCCTGAGGGTACATGGGTGGAGCTCCAGGGGAGAGCATCTTGCTAAAGAAAGATGCCCCGCTGGACCTCTTGTTCACAAACAGAGAAGGACTTGTGAGCGGTGTTGGAGGCCGTCTTGGGCAGAGTCATCATGAAATGATAGAGTTTTTGATACTTGGAGAAGCGGCGAGGGGGGTCAGCGGAACTGCTACCTTAGACTTCCGGAGGGCAGACTTCGGCCTGTTTAGGAGACCGGTCGAGAGAGTCCCCTGGGAGGCAGCCCTAATGGGCAAAGGAGTCCAGGAAGGCTGGGCATTCTTTAAGGAGGAAGTCCTAAAGGCACAAGAGCGGGCTGTCCCCAGGTGCTGAAAGACAAGCTGGCGGGGAAGAAGACCGGCCTGGCTGACTAGAGAGCTCTGGCTCGAACTCAGGAAAAAGAGGAGAGTCTACGACCTCTGGAAGAAGGGGCGGGCAACTCAGGAGGACTACAAAGGTGTAGCGAGGCTGTGCAGGGAGAAAATTAGAAGGGCCAAAACTGAGCTAGAGCTCAATCTGACTACTGCCGTAAAAGACAACAAAAAATACTTCTTCAATTACATTAGCAGCAAAAGGAGAGCTAAGGAGAATCTCCAGCCCCTAGTAGATGGCGGAGGGAACACAAGTGACCAAGGCTGAGGAAAAGGCTTAGGTACTTAACACCTTCTTTGCTTCAGTCTTTAATAGCAGGGGCAATTGTTCCCTGGGTACCCAGCCCCCCTGAGTTGGAAGATAGGGACGGGTACCAGAATGGAGCCCCCATAATCCAGGGGGAAATGGTGAGTGACCTGCTGCACCACTTAGACACTCACAAGTCTATGGGGCCTGATGAGATCCACCCGAGAGTACTGAAGGAACTGGCAGATGTGCTCACCAAGCCCTTTCCATCATTTACCAGCAGTCCTGGCTAACTGGGGAGGTCCCAGTTGACTGGAGGTTAGCAAATGTGACACCCATCTACAAGAAGGGCCGGAAGGAGGACCCAGGGAACTACAGGCCTGTCGGCCTGACCTCGGTACTGGGGAAGCTGATGGAGCAGATCATCCTGAGTGCCATCACACGGCATGTAGAGGATAACCAAGGGATCAAGCCCAGCCAGCATGGGTTTAGGAAAGGCAGGTCCTGCTTGACCAACCTGATCTCCTTCTACGACAAGGTGACCCGCCTACTGGATGAGGGAAAGGCTGTGGATGTTGTCTATCTAGACTTCAGTAAAGCCTTTGACACGGTTTCCCACAGCATTCTCCTGGAGAAACTGGCTGCTCATGGCTTGGACGGGTGTACTCTTCGCTGGGTAAAGAACTGGCTGGATGGCCGCGCCCAAAGAGTGGTGGTGAATGGAGTTTACTCCAGTTGGCGGCCGGTCACAAGTGGTGTTCCCCAGGGCTCGGTGTTGGGACCAGTCCTGTTTAATATCTTTATCAATGATCTGGACAAAGGGATCAAGTGCATGCTCAGTAAGTTTGCAGACGACACCAAGTTGTGTGGGGGTCTTGATCTGCTTGAGGGTAGGAAGGCTCTGCAGAGGGACCCGGACAGGCTGGATCGATGGGCTGGGGCCAACTGTATGAGGTTCAACAAGGCTAAGTGCAAGGTCCTGCACTTGGGCCACAGCAACCCCATGCAACGCTACAGGCTTGGGGAAGAGCGGCTGGAAAGCTGCCTGGCAGAAAAGGACCTGGGAGTGTTGGTTGACAGCTGCCTGAATGTGAGCCGGCAGTGTGCCCAGGTGGCCAAGAAAGCCGATGGCATCCTGGCTTGTATCAAAAATAGCGTGGCCAGCAGGACTAGGGAAGTGATCGTGCCCCTGTACTCGGCACTGGTGAGGCTGCACCTCGAATACCTGGGTTCAGTTTTGGTCCCCTCACTACAAGAAGGACATTGAGGTGCTGGAGCGTGTCCAGAGAAGGGCAACGAAGCTGGTGAAGGGTCTAGAGCAGAAGTCTTATGAGGAGCGGCTGAGGGAGCTGGGACTGTTTAGCCTGGAGAAAAGGAGGCTGAGGGGAGACCTCATCGCTCTCTACAACTACCTGAAAGGAGGTTGTAGAGAGGTGGGGGTCGGTCTCTTCTCCCAGGTAACAAGTGATAGGATGAGAGGAAATGGCCTCAAGTTGCGCCAGGGGAGGTTTAGACTGGATATTAGGAAATTTTACTTCACTGAAAGGGTTATCAAGCATTGGAACAGGCTGGCCAGGGAAGTGGTTGAGTTGCCATCCTTGGAGGTATTTAAAAGATGTTTTGCATGAGGTGCTTAGGGACATCGTTTAGTGGTGGTCTTGGTCGTGTTGGGTTTACGGTTGGACTTGATGATCTTAAAGGTCTTTTCCAACCATTCCGTGATTCCGTGATTCTGTGATTCTGTAAAGCTTTCCCCTCCTGCTTGCAGTGTGGAGAAGCAGGAGGAGCCCATTCTCAGTTCCAGGAGCTTTTGTCTGCCCTTGGCAAAGCTGGTGCCACATGTTCCCTCAGCATTGCCGATAGACTCTTTGGAAAGGTGATGTATCTGGGTTACAGGCAGGTCAGAAATGAAGAGGCTGTCAAAGTTTATCCAGGATAATATGAGAACAACAACTTTATCAATGGTAAAAATCAGTGCAACTGAGAGAAAGCAGAAATGCGGAGAGATGTAGAGTACTTTATTTTCAGGACAGTTCAGTAGTCCCTGGTTACCCCAGGCATGGAGATGGGGAATTTGAATTGAAGAATGATGAAATGATATATTTTACAAATTCCATGGCAGGATGGGGAAAACATACCATTTGCATGTCCGCATTATTCCCTGGCCTTGAAGAAGAGCCTTTTTCCATGGGAACAAATTCTCTTTTCATACCTTCTCCGGAGCTGAATCAGTTTACATTGGCTGAAAATTTGACCCGGTGTTTTCAAATTATACACCTATACATGGCTTGACAGCTTGGGAAGGGTATTTCCAAATTTTATTTTGTTTTCAGAAACTCAGTCACTAACAATATGTGCACAATATTGGCTATCACTTACACTCCACTTCTGGACCACAATACATCTGATTTCACTAGCTGTAACGACTGGCAAGAACATCCCCACACTAACTTTTATGCTAATAATATATTAGACTACCAAGCAACTGCATAATTTGGCTAGCTATGGAAACTGTACCACAAGGATGGTCATGGGAATGAGGAAGAACAATTACTTTTAACATCCAGTCTGATGGCCAAAAGCAATACCTTTCACCTCAGAATTGTGAAAATTATACAATGCTCTACAGGGCTGAGCAGCCCTGAAGGGTGTTTCAGGTTTCCAAGTCCATTATTCGTTGAAGTAGCTCAGTAGCTTACAATACCCACAGTGTTTTGGGTAGTGTGATTAGTGTAGTAATAAGTTCTTGGTCATGAGTACATCTACAATAATTACATTTTATGACCAGGGAGACACTCCCAAACACTACGTCTTGTGCAAAGAATAAGTTGACTAATAAGCATTTGTATGACTTTGCCAGTAGCATATGTCAAAGTTTAAAGATGCCTGGATGTAACTGTTCTAACTTACAGTCAGGACGATTTAGGACAGAGAGGAGTTAAAACTCCAGGGATAAGGAAACACTGAAGCATAGCAGAGTTTTGGAAACTCTTTGTCTGGAAGCTTCTAAAACCAGGTTCAACAAACACCTCTCAGCTGTAATCTAGACATCTTTGATCCTGCCTTAGGGCAGCAGATGCACTAGACAATCTCAAGGCTCCTTCCAGCCACACATTTCTGTCATTTCCAATGAAAGCTAATTAATGGCTACAGGGAGCTGCAAAAGAACAACGGAGACTTGCTCAATGTATCTGTTCAGAGTTATTACAAGATCTGTTGGCGGGAATAGATTTTTCAATCCTTTTTCGCACATGTTACTCTTGGAAACTTCAATTGCCATATGGACAACAGAATTTATTATCAGCTTCTTCTATACTAAAACCATCACTCAGCCATTGTATTTTCCATGGTTGGATACCAGAGCCCCAGAAGAAGGAATCTGCACACCATGTAGATTGTGGCCAGTGGCTGAATGCAGATTTTGCAGTAAGTCTCTCCCATTTCTTCAGGTACAAATTGTTTCCGAGCAGTCCTTTGTTCTTTGTAACTCAGCTCCAAGAACAATGTGAAAATGAACACCGATCTGTGTTGAATGTGTTGCGTTCTCCAAAATATTTGGGAATTCCTCACCAAATTTCATTTAAATTAGCACTGTATAAATTCTTGTGGTAATCCCCAATTCTCTGAAGATATAGCTTCTTCTATGATATTACCTATGCCTCTATCAGTGATGAAACAATAAATGTTTGTGATGAGAGTTTATTGCTCTCCAATGTCCTCAGTAACATTGAAAAAAGCTTGAGGATTCTAAGGAGAAATGCTTAAGTGATAAAAACCAAGACATTTCCTTGTCACAAGTGCATAAACATGCCTAACTCCTGTTTCTGTCACTTGAAGCACCCCAAAGTCCACCAGAATTATGATAAGCAAGTTTCACTTTGAATTTGTGCTCTGGGTTTTTGTCATTTTCTGGGCTGCAGCATGACTGGTTTGGAGGATTATCAGGGCCTCAGCAATGAAATAATAAGAACTGATGTCCAGAGAGACCACTGCAATATCATCTATTAACTGTCGCCTAGACTGAAATGCCAAAATCCTGATGTTTCATCTCAGCAGAATTTTCATTCATGCATACATTTCATTGTAAAAAAAAATGTAACCAGTTGCTACCTTTGTAGGAATGAACTTCAAAATGCAAATCAATGTCTTTTGCACTTTCAAAAACCGCAGACAACAGCTCCATTGCATGAAATTATCTATTATCTTTTCCAGTGGTTAATCAATACAGAAAAACAGCCCCTTTTTTAAAATGCAAAGGAAGTTTTCTACCATCTTCATCACTGCACCCCACAATGCTGGCTGACAAGAAAAGCTATCCATTGAGATGGATGGAAGTTTAACTACCTGAGGCAGAGCTAGGAGAGGAATATTTATGGACATTCTATAACTCTCAGTTTTAAAAACCGCTGCATTTGTTATTTAGGTAAAAAGACTTGGCTTATAAAATGATTTAAACTGCCACAAAGGAATGATATCCAGAGATACCGTAAATGAGATCGGTCACAAAGACTGGATCAGCTGGCATTATAAAATAAGCACATCATGCAGAAATATTTATCTGTCTAGCCATAACCCCTTACTCTGTGGAAGCCAGTCAAGAAGACACATGCAGACATCCTTGCTTACAAATGTAATTTCCTGTTAGTTATGGCTCATGAGTAGCTGAGAAAGGTGTGAGCAGAGAAGGTACAACAGGCAGAACTGGCTGCGTTGCTAGAGCTTTGTTTTGGATGCTGGTAAGTGAATCAAAGATGAAGAAATTTTGGATGCTGTTTTGCATCATCTCTAAATCTCCCTGGAGAGTAAAGGTGTCCATTGCAATCACAGAAAGACTTCTGGTGCAGAAAGAAGTTCAGGTGGAAAAAAACAGTGCTGGGCTCACCTCTTCCCCAGCAAGCTGAATGACCACCAGACTTGGTGGCCCAAGTCTCTGCAAAGTTGACACTCGTCAATTCCTGCACTCTGTTGCCAATAAATTCAGTATTGGAGAGTCAGCAGTGCAATTTAGAAGGTGATACGTGCTTTTCACTAGGTTCTTGACTCATACAGCCTGAAAATCACAGGAATTAATATCAGACTTTGCTCACGTGGTGCTTCCCAAAAGAGCTGAGACCATCAGCAACATCTGAAGTCTCTCCCACTTCTTCATCAAATTCAAGAGGTATTTTTCTGTCATGCTAAAGTTGCTGTGGATCACCACAGATGCTTTATCACTCTAATTGCTCTGATATGAGGTATAAGGTTTGTTATTTTTTGTGATGCTTACACAGCAGATGTCTGGCTAATAGGGTGGGCCCTCTTGGTCCTTGGCCCAGTGAAAACCACAGGAGTCCTTGCTTTGTTCTTGTTATTTAGCAACCCTACCTATCCAATGGTACCTTTACTCACAGGCAACCTCAGACACATCAGGTACTCTGTAATTACCACCTAAGCAGTCTCAGAGTGGTAGCAGAATGTGCATTTTGTCAGATGAAAGGGACAAGAAGAGCCTTTGCTGTCAAGCTTGAGATCAGCCTCTGGTTCCTCAACAAGAATCTGCTTCCCTGCTGCATCCTGCCGACACGGACAGCAAGGGAAGCATATGGCTGCAAACGGTGAGAAAAAAGCCAAGGGAGAACTACAGCCATCCAGGCTTACTGCAGTGTGTCCACTTGCAGCGAAGAATAATCACAAGGGACATGCTGATGGTCTGTTCTGTACGGAGTGAGTCGTTGCTTCTTGCTGTGAAATTGTGTTCTGCTGATTGACATGACCGAGTGGATCTCTTGTTCCTCATTTTGGACTTCCTATGCTTATCTCATCCATCTCATCAGAACTCTTTGTGATTTATAAATCATGTAGTGAAGTCTTCATTCCCTTGGTCCTGGCCCCAAGGCCATCAGAAACAGTAATTGAAAAATGTCCCTGGCAAGTGAAGGAAAAGTTTGAGACTTTCAGCCAAAATGACCGCAAACAGGTAAACAGTGCTGAACAAAACTTGTCCCTAAGGATGTGGCACTATTCACAGTCTTATCTAAATGTGGGGAACTTTAGGAGTAGGAAGCAGCTCAGTCTGTGATCCACTCGTCTGTGCCTGAAAGCAACTTTACCATGACAAGCACCTGACCACCAGCTAAACAGGCTGTCTTTGAAATCTGTATTCTCTCCAGAGTAGTGTAACTGTCATCTGAAACAAAATCTGTCACTTCTTTTGTACTTGCAGTGCTTTCACATCTTCATCTTCCTTTCCACACAATGCATCTCAGCAACCTTTCGAAAAAATCCTCCTGTTATTTATCCTTTTCTGTTAGGAGGCTTATCCTTGGAAAGGAGTAAAGAGAGTCTCCTGATTCTGAGACTACCATGACCATCTTCAATCCTCTTCATTTTCCTCTGGCCAGCAATGAAGGTTTGCATTATTCCAAGAAGGGAGTCACAGGGCTGAGAGGGGTGCTGCAAGTCCTAGTCCAGCTCCCTGTGCAACGGCAGGATGAGCTGTAGCTTTGACTTTCCCAGCAGATGTTTGCCTACTGAGTCTCCTCAGAATCTACAATGCAGGAGATCCTTCAATCTACTTGAACAAAAACTCCTGTGTTTCCCAGACGTTCCCATTAGAGAGCTATGCCTGTTTAAACCTGTCCCTAACCTGCATTATACTAACCTAGAAGAGCAGAAAGTACCAAAGGAAGAGACTAGAAGAGCAGCAGAAAATGTCCCTTTCTGGGAATTAACGCCCGTCCAGCTACTTCATTAGTTATAATTTAACCACTGACAGAAAAGGATCCATGTGAAACAAACCTCCATAAATTGGAGCAATGGAGTGACAGGATAATTCAAAATGTAATACGAACAGAAACAGAGGAATAACAACAGCAAAGAAACCTGTTCATTTAAGACAGTTAAGACAAGCGCAAAAGTATCAGAAAACTAAGCAGGGCTAGGAGGGTAGTGTTTCACTCTGCTAGCGTATTAGATAACTTGAACTTCATCTTGACAGATTCATACACAGAAGAATGAATTTTAAGGGGACTTGTGGCTCTAGCACACACCCCTGTGCCTAAAGGACACGATTTATTGTGCTCCAGGATCATAATTTTACATTCAGTATATTAATTCGGATTCAAAATTGCTAGTATTCCTGAAAGAGAAATACATAGTTGTGTCTTGCTGCTTGAAAACCATTTCCCTTCTTCTGTTCTGGGAGATGACTGAATGCTACTCTGACTTAGAGCTGTTACATCTTGCTGCTCCTACTTGCATACTTTCCCCTCTTATATTCCACAACATTTTTCCTCCAACTGTGCTGTGCCTAGTGCCAAAAACAGAATGCAGAGAACAGCCCACCACTGCAGGAAAGGGAACGGCATCTGCCTGGTTCCGCTCTGCAGTTTCCTTTAGGCAACAAGGTGAGGAGCAGGCTCAGGAGCTGGGTTTTGAAGTGACTGTGGGGAGAGCAGCCACTTCCTCAGCAGAAATCGGGAAAGCAAACCAGACACTTCTTTGGGAAGTTTTCTTGCCCCAAGATTAAGCAAGCGAAACTAGACTCCATGGCTTTCTTCTCTTCAGGCAACTTCTGTGCAGGTCTAACCCACTTCTCCTCAGGGCTTGAATGAACAGTATTATTTTTAATTTCTCTTTCTTCCAAGAAAAAGGTATGAGAAAATTCACACCGGAGAAGAAATAAACCCATGAGTATCTTATGACTGATATGAAACTGCCTTCAGAGCTTCCTAAACACCAGAGAAGCCTAGTATCTGATTGGGTTGATATGTAAGTATATGTTAGTAGTGATAACTAAGTACCTCTTACAAAACAGTGTTACAAGTGTTTCTGCTTGCATACACTCATGCAAATACTTGCCCACCCACACACCATATCAACCGAAATGTGAACGAAGATTTTTTTCCAGGAAAATAACCCCAGAAACATACTACTTCTTGTAATTAGGTTGCTCTGTCCCTGCTGCCTCTGCCTTGCTGAAGCAATATAAGGCAAGGACCAGGCTTCCTCAGAGTCACTGAGAAAAATGAGGAGTAATGAGAAGTCCTGGGCTAAACTTAGCTGACACATCAGTGTCTTGTGGAAAGCCTGCCTGGACAAAACTCGTCCAGCTTTCTTGTAAACACATCCGCAGAATGCAAGGTTTTAAAAGAAGACTATGTGGACAGGGATAGCTTCTCTATGTTTTGCCCCTTGTGCCACAAATGCCTTCCCCACTCACAGCAGAAATATCAGGAATCCCCAGGAGAGGAACGGGACCCTCATATTTCCACCTGGAAAACCTAAGAAAATGCAGATGATGCATGGGGAGCCCCTAACTGCAGTGTCTCTGCAGGAAGCGTAGCACCCCATCCGCACCTGCTGCGTGGTTGACACGAATGCACACAATCTGTGCCGCGTCACTGCAACACCTGCGGAGCGCTGAGCTGCAGCATAGCCACGGGGCACGCTTGGCACAGTCGTGCTGTGCGTGCACTGGGCCCGCTCTTCTAGGATGTCGTGCAAATGAAAGCAAGCTACTGTTTGTCCAAGCTGTTGGATATTCAACAAACTCTGGAATAAATGGCTAGATTCCTCTTCTCCATTAAGGACTAAATTTCCAGCTGAGGAAGAAAACAGGTAAGGAAAGCTCCCCGGAAGGGATCTTTAAGACAGAAGTCTTCAGAAGCACAGAACTGGAGCAGGCAAAGGGAATTGCCCTACCTCCACTCTGGAACCACTGCCTCACATCACAATTGGCCAAACAGGTACTTTTATATTTTATATTTTTCTTTCCCTTGCTACCATGCCACCTGCAGAGGTTTTAGTAATTAATTTCTATTACGACAATATATGTGTTTGCATTCTGTGGCGCCATTTCTGACAGCAACACACACTAAATTTTGTAGAGTTTGGTTTTTTACAGGTAAAACACCTGAAAACGCCTTTGTTTCTAGTTGTTTGCTTTCTTTTTTATAACTAAGTAGAATTTTTTTACATGTCAGTATGCATTTGAAATGGTGACTTCTTTCTGAACTCCTGGGGATAAGGAAAAATTCAAGATTCCACAAAAGGTCCCCTAATTATACTAACTACTTGCAACAGACAGGAATGTGATTCATCATGAATGAAAACTATGCTTCCACTGGGAGTGGCAATGGCTTTATATCCCACTGCTCCAGAAGCCCTGTCATCAAGCTCAACAGTCAAGTTGACACCATCAGTCCTGAGGAGAAGGTAAGTATCTCCCTGACCTTTAATTTTAACCTTTATGTTACAAATGACATAACTATGAAATGTCTAAAGATTGATATGTGCATTAGTGATGTATTTATCTGCTTAGCACATATATACTGTATGTAACATATTTTGAGGAAGTGAGAATATTTTCAAGATGCTGTGCAATGTTTTGGAATACATTAAAATATATATGCTCTGTGATGAAGCTGTGCTTAACTTCCACAATGGCTTTACCAGGTGTGCTTCTAAAAGAAGATTAAAACCAAACCTTTTCCCACTTCTTCTGCATGATCCAGATTGGTAATTTATAAGAACATAATCTTTCTACACTATTCCATATTTTAAATATTTATACGGATAATTTAATTCTTCTTGTGTAATGGGGGAAAAGTATCTTCCACATCTATGGAGAAAGTTAGTCAATCTCAGTAAGAATCAAACCAAAAATGACTTAGAATAGTAGAAACTCTAAAATATTGAACTGACTTTCTAAGGGATCAGATGCCTCTGCATCACTTTTTTGGATGAAGACACTGGGAAAAGACTTTCATAAGAAAGGAACTCTGTCCTAGGTGTAAGCTGTGAAGAGTTTTGCAGAACATTCAAGATCAACTGCTAGTAATAACTGTGATCATAACTGAAGTATATCTGGGAAAATTGTTAAAGCTGCAGATAAAATAAAAAATATGACTGGAATATTCCACTAATACACAATGTGCCTTTGTTGAAAATCTTGCTAAGTGAGCCTATCTGTAGTTCAGTTTTCTGTCAAATGTTCATTAAGCAACCAGCCTTAGAAGGACACAGTATGTGAGGCACAGCTGATTAATACGCACAAAGTTTTTAGAGAGAGACACAGAGAGTGAGGTATGATCAAGGCGTGTAATGAATAAGTGCTATGCCTAGAGGACTCAAGGCAAGAAAGATTGGGACATAAAGTGAGCTGGGACTGTGGTTAGGACAAGGTTAGTGCTAAGTGACAAAGCCATAGCTATTGCTTGAGCTGGAGAAACAGGTGAACTCAGAATACTGTTTCTGAAAATGTGTTTCTCCTGCCATTCAGGGTGCTGGTTTTCAGATGAGTTGTTTCAACCTGAAGTTCACTGTGAAATCCCAGATGTGGCGAGTCAGGAATCTTCCATGAAGCGCTGAACAATTCAGCCATGCTACTGCAGAAAACCTTACCTCTACCAAGGCATCTAAGCTTAGCAGGCGTAAGGATGAGAAGACTAAATCTTTGTTTCCCTTGTTGCAGGCGATCGCAGTGCCACAATGTGCTCTCTCAGCACGGCCAATGCCAAGTTCTGTCTTGACTTTTTCAGAGAGCTGAGCAAAATAAAAAGAAATGAAAACATCTTCTTCTCCCCGCTAAGTCTCTCAGCTGCCTTTGGGATGGTTGTCCTTGGAGCCAGGGGCAACACACTGCAACAGATTGAGAAGGTGGGTTTCCTTTGCTCTGAAAAGGAGACGGTGCCAAGATACGAGCCAAGAGGCTGACAGTAGCGTCTGATACGGTTCCAAAGCATCCACAGGTCTGATGTGCAAGCATACCTTTAAAAAACCCCTCTCTTACGCTATTCCTAACACCAAACTTTTTCAGACTAAACCCTATTACAGTAATTGATCATTCAATGAATACATCAGTGCTAAAGAAAGTGTTTTGGAGGTATCACTCCAAGAAGAAAGATTTAATGAGCTCACCCTTTATGAAAACTTCTTGTTCGCTTGCAACAGTCTCATGATAAAGGACGACTGGACTTTCCACATCGACTATGTCTGACTGTTTTGGGATAGGCTGTTTTAGCTCTGTTTTAGCTTTGAGGTACTGTCACTCAGCTGCATTCACCCAACGTTTACATTGCAGGTATTTCATTTCAGTGAAGTTTTGAGCAGTGCAAGCCAGGGAAACAGATACCCTTCCGAGAAGGTAAGACACAGTTGCAGCTCTGAGATGAAGCAACAGGTGCCGGTTTGTCAGCCTTTTTCCTTGCAGACTGTCACTGAATCAGAAAGCACCACAGGGCTGAGCAGGCTCTCTGTCTAGATTTGCAGACCTGCTTATTACTGCTCTTTTATTAGTTATTGAAGGGGCCTTGTGAAATCACACATTTCAACAGCTAAGCCTTCTCATTACAGGTTTCTAACCAAAACAGCAGTACCAATCTATAAATGTGATAAGTGCTTAAATTGCCACCTGCAAAGGTTTGTGTACGGGGCATGCCAAAGGCACCTCGGAGCTTGCTCCTCCCAGGCTTTAAGCCAGCAGACCTTAGCTCAGTGTGCACAGAGCAAGCGCCGTAGGATACAATGTGATTTGGAGGGGGACTGGTGTGGGTGTGAAGGGGAATCGTTTTGTCATTCTGTACATCTGGTACAGGGGGAGCTTGGAGGTGGTGCCTTGATGCAATGGCAGCTGGCTGGAGTCAGGCTTCTCGTACAGAGGGAGGCTGCGCTTCACCCTCAGGCCCAGCTTTGCATAGGAAAGCTCAAGCCTACTAAGAAACTTCTATTTTCCTGTTTGAAGTGCGAAGAAGCTGAAGGAGTCCATTCCCAGTTCCAGGCTCTGTTAGCTGCAGTCAGTGAACCCAGACCAGGCTGCTCTCTCACCATTGCCAACAGGCTCTTTGGAGAAATTACTTATCCGTTCTTCCAGGTAAGTGCCCGTGGTGTCCATTTTAACAGCTCCTGGGAGTTACGAGCTCAGCAGAATTTCTTCCATGGTAAAGTAGAAAGGGAAATGAAACGCAACGGTGCTGTCGGGACGTGCTGTCAAACGACTGCACTCCACAGCCCTTGCAGTCAGGGAGCCTCTCCATCTCAGTTGCCCAGCACTTAGACACTGGGAACAGCAGAGCACTAGGAAGCCATGACTTAAAAGCTTTTATATAAAGAAACAGATCTACGATAACAGCTCTCCCTGGGCATTCCAGAAAATGTGATAGCATTAATCACTGTCAATATATGCTTGCCACACACACTTGGTGTCTAACAAAGTTGGCGCTTGCTGGATCATTTCTATCCAAGGAACAAAACTCTGTGACCAGCAGAAGACTTTTTTCCTCCCCCAGTGTCTTCTCTGTTTCTAATAAAATGATTGTACTCACTCTTCCACCTTTCCTTCAGAGCCTGCGAATACAGGACTCTGATTCCTGCTGCCTTTTCAAACAAGGCTTAGAAGAAGGTAGCATCTTTGAGATTTTTGTCAATTAGTCTAATTTAAGTGGAATTTACCATCTCAGAACATTTCCTGTGGAACACTGACAGCCCAGGCAATGCAAGTGCATACAAATAATTTCCTCAGGAAACCAGACGTAAGGCGTTTGTAAGAGTATTGCTAGGAACAGTGCTGTTTTATGTGTCTAACCACCTTTCTCTTTCCAAGTCAAGATTTCATCTTGCTTCCAAAACTTTGCAGTCTAGGTAAAGAGAGATTTTCAGAGCCAGAAAAAGGTGACCAGCAGCCTGGAAAATTTTTATGCTTAATACAAATTATAAGTTTTACAGTATATGTATCTACACAGAGTAATATATATATATATACACACACACACACATATCTCATTGTCATATTATCAGTCCCAGTTATTTGTTCAAAATAAAGCAACCTTCTTCATTTGGTGGTTGGGGGAAGACAGGCAGCATAACAATGATACATAAACTTAAAGAAAGGTACTCAGTTTTGGTCTTAGATATTTTTTACTGTGCTGAGACATTTCTTCTGTTCAGTACAGCTTGAAAATACAGAAAAATATGTTTTCAAATATGATTTTTTATAAATAATCTCTCTCTAAAAACTGCACGCTTGAGTTAATTCAATGATTTTTTTTATATATATGCCTGTTTTACTCATTCCTTGGTTGCTGATCTACTACATGGAATTATCTGGAAGGCATGAAATTATCAGTCTTAGAAAAATCATCATGTTGTGATAAAATTCTGTCATTTGTACTTTCCAGCAATACTTGGAGTCCACAAAGAAATTCTATCGAGCAGAACTGGAAGCAGTCAATTTTAAATACACTGAAGAAGAAGCCAGAGAGAAGATTAACTTCTGGGTGGAAAATGAGACAAAAGGTAAAGAAGAATGTGTGCAGGTTGTTTGGTTGGCAATCCAACCAGTTAGGAATATCATGTCTGAATTTCAGTTTCCACCTTTTTTTTCAAAGATAGCAAGATTTTTATGTATTAAACACTTACTGCATTTTTTTGCTTAATAGGAAATAAATGTAGGAAGAAGTACAAAAATGCCTTGAGTTCCTGACTTCAAAAGCTGTACATAAACTTTTTGTTATTTGTCTGACAGCATTATACTACTTTTCAGATTTACAGGAGTAATTGATAGTCAAATGCAGCTGATTGCCTGAACAAAGTAATAATTCTTTTTAATTCATTATTTTTAAAGGTAAAATCAAAGACCTGTTTGCTGCTGGGTTTATTGATCCCTCCACTGTACTTGTCCTGGTCAATGCTATATATTTTAAAGGAAAGTGGGCAGTAGAATTTAAGAAAGAAGACACTAAGGAAATGTATTTCCAACTGAACAAGGTACAGTATGGGCAGGAACTGAAACAGCTGGGGGATGGAAATCAGATGTCAGTCTCCTATAACAACAGATGGGAGCTTTCGTCCTCTCTGTTATCCCAAGACAAAACACTGGTCTTCAGCTAGAACAATGGAAAGCTACATCTTCTCTCCAGTTTGATAACCACATATGTAACTGTTTCTATCACTTCCCACCAGAAGTGGCTCTTGTGCAGCTGAGATCCTGGTTGGATCGAAGTCACTGAGCACATGCACTAACTTTGTTGGGGATTTTGCAACTAAGCATGCTGTGTCAAAAACAGTCTGCTTTTGGGTCTGAATTTGAGGATTCTGTTCCTCTGCTACTGTTTACCAACAGAACAGTGTTTTCAGGAAAAAATGAGCTAAAGACAAATTATCTCAGGAGAATGTATACATTATTCATGAAGAATTTAGATTCATGGTTGCATCAGATGCATCAGTTTCCTCATCTGACATTCCAGAAAAAAGAATGACATAACGAGGGAGTTGTGAGTAAAGTAACCTGGCACCAGTAGAAATGGAAAAGTAGGTTTTATGCTTCTAAAATGGATAACTTCATCGGAGCTACACTTAAGAGGTAGGAACACATCAATGCTACAAGTACGTTAAACCTGTTACGAGTGTAAATAATGTTTTCTGGACTGAACTCTAATCTCAATATTGAAACCAATTACAACCAGAGTCATCATTTCTGTATTTCTGTATTTTCTGCTTAATATGTTTCATGTGTTCCAGAATGAGAAAAGGACAGTGCAGATGATGTTTCAAGAAGGTTATTTTAACATGGCCATCATAGAGGAAGTGAAAATGAAAATAATAGAGCTCCCATACTTTAACAATGAACTGAGCATGTTCATTCTTCTTCCTGAAGTGGTCTGTAAGGACTTTACTGGCCTCGAACAGGTAATACTTCTTTTTCTCTGTAGTAGCATACACAAGGGGCTGCAAACAGAGCACTCCTTTAACATTGCTCCAGTGTGGTCAGAAGACAAGTGGGAAAAACTGAACCTTATTATCTTTTCTTTCTGTTCATTATGGTGTCAATCATTATTATCAATACTGCCTTACAGCTTGAATGCATCCTCACGTATGAAAAACTAGCAGGATGGACCAGCTCGGCTAGGATGCAACAGCTGAGGGTGAAGGTGTACCTGCCCCAGTTCAAGATGGAGGAAAGTTACGTTCTCAACAAAACTCTCCAGGAGATGGGCGTGATGAATGTTTTTGACTGGGGAAAAGCTGATTTGTCAGGAATCTCTAGGAAAGATGGTTTAGTTGTGTCCAAGGCCATCCAGAAGTCATTTGTGGAAGTCAACGAAGAGGGCACTGAAGCAGTTGGTGCCATGGGACTTGTTGCAGTGCCTTTGTGTCGTCCAGTTTCTTATGAGTTCAAAGCTGACCATCCATTCCTCTTCTTCATCAGACACAACCCAACCAACACCATTCTCTTCTTTGGAAGATATTCTTCCCCTTAAGTGGAGGTTATTTTGGAAATTAGATCTTTCTCCCCACTAACATCCATGTTGGCAAGCACCGAGGACAAAAGACGAGCACATTTTCGCTAGGCTTTATCCTAATGTGTTAATTTGCTGTAAAAAAGACTGTCTGATAAGAGCCAAATTAGAGATAAAAACCTAAAAAAGTTAACTATTTCCTTTCTAACATCAACTTCAGGCATGTTTTACTTTTAGGAGGCCTCACTAAAATGACATCTACCTTAAAATACACTATGTGATATTTGCCAAAGAGCTGTAGGCCTCTAGAGACATCTGCATAGAAAATCTTATTTTGATCCTTTCCTAATGTAGCATGTCTCCAATAAATCCATGATTTTAGTGCCCTAACGATGAGTGATAGATTCTCCCACATGAAGGAGACAGGAGGATAGGGATCTGCATTAAAAGGATAAAGTTAGGTACTCTGTGTCTTTTAGCTTTACCTACCCAATCTCTATATAGGTCTCAAGGAAAATGCCACTTTGTATGGGAGTAGCAAAGTATTCCTGTGGGATCTCTCCTTTAAATGTTTATCGGGCATAATGGTTCAAGCTGGAATGAGGCTCCTGGGATTTGTTCTCAGAGAGCAGAGAAAGCAGAAGACCTTTCTGGTGTCATCTTGCTTGTTCTCAAGCAGGGCAGACCCATTCCTTATTTTTTCCTGTGAGAAACCCTGTATGTGCTAGAAAGTTCTCCAACTTCCTCATAAACTTCCACATAACAACAGGAGAGTTTCAGAATAATGGAAGGTCTTTTCTGACAAGGCCTAGTCTGTGATGGCTGTGAATTAGACACTTAATTCCCACATAAAACTTTAAGCTGTGATCAGCCTTTCTTGCTTTTAAAAGAAACAGCCCTCTTTCTTTGTGCCTCTGATACCATGAGTTTCTTGTTCCATCTGTTTTATTCCTCATCAGCATAAAAAACTAATAAAAACATCCATCGTGATGGTATTTAGATGGGTAGCCTGTATTTGTTCCATTTATCATAATAAAACCACTGCAAACTAAATATTAAATGTAGTAGTATGCAGAATTAACTGGACAGAGGAATAGTCTAATATAGCAGGTAAAAATAATGGTAATCCTTTCAAAACTGACTAAGTAAGTGACACTGAAGTCTACCTTCCATTTTTAAATATTCATTGTGCTAAGTTTAGACACTGGACGACTTGACATTAGGATAGGTAAACCCTGAGTCTTACCTACTGCTTCTCTCTTGTATTTGATTTTACCAGGGAATTAAAAGTGCAGTTTTAGGACATGGCTGAGCCAGTCTAACACCACTGAGGAGGAGGATGCTGCTCCCCTTGTCTCCTTCCTTCCATGTGTTCCTGCCCCCTCCCTTACGCCACCACTATTACTTGCCTGACTAGGTGATGAGCAGTTCTCTGGGATCTAAATCAAGATTAAAATTTTTGGTAAAGTTAATTTGCTCGCTGATGACCTAATTCCCTAATCCACCTCCCGGACGTTGCAGAGTAGGTGGTGGGAAGGCATAGGGAGGGGATATGGAGAAGAGAGCAGCCTGCCCAGTTTGGCAGCAGGCGTTGCCCAAAATCCACAGACACATGAAAAATACTTGCTTTTAAAGGAAAAATATTCCACTTCTTTGATGACTCACTCTCCTTTTCCTGGTGCTCGCTGATGGGAAGAAGGTAAACACTGGGAGCATACTAGTGCCATTTCAGAACTGCGGATTCAAAGGGCTCTTCCAAATGCTGAGATATGCAGGAAAAATTACAGTATGCAACACAAATTCAATTGCTAAATAAAACAGACTCATGATAGTCTGTGGAGCTGTCTCACATGGCTGCAATTTCAGTATGAAATACAGCCTGAAATAGTAACATTACCAGTAGCAATTACCTGGTAAGAGAACAGAACACCAAACACAGGCTGTGGGCTCTTCTGATGAATAGGGTATGCAAAAAATAGCCATGCATGTTTTTCAACAGCTGACATCAGTGTTTTGTGTATATCTGGTTTGTCTCAAATATAAATTACTTACATTAAAAAAAAAAAAGAGTGAAATGAACAGTATTAGAATGTATTAGCTTGCATAATCAGACCTATATTGCATGAGCATCCATGGAAAGATAATGCCCATTTGTCCCACACTGGACAGATCTGTGACTTTCCACAGTCTGATTACTGACTAACTCTCAATTTACATATTCACCTTTCCACTGGACTCTGATCTCTCCGATGGTTGCAATTCTCCTCAGTTTTCTCTGATATTTTGCTTTCCTTTAAACTGTTTCTTAGTACCTATGTATAACATAATTGTTATTATACCTTCAAAAGATTTGCAATGGATGGACAAGAAGGGCAGAGGAAGATTTTTGGGTTGTCACTGAAAAAGCCAAAGAGAGCAGTTTTGAGTAATACTTCTTTTCCCATAGGAAGACTAGTGCTTATTTCCTTCAAACTATAACTGGTAGAAGGTTTTATACCAGGAAGTCCTGGTTCCTTATGATCCCAGTAAGGAAGGCGCTCAGACTCTGCAAGGTATCCCTTCAAATGCCATTTATTGGAGCTAATAACATGGAGCTCCATAAAATGGAGCTAAGAAAAAGAAGAAAGCATTGATAAATTTAGGTCCCTTCAGAAGCTGCACAGATGAAATACTCAGCAGCGGTGTGCACCAGGCAAAGAGCAGCACCGCTTGCCAGAGAGCACCACGAGCATGACACAGTTGCAGTGAGTGAGATCCAGCCACCTGAGGAGTGGCAACTGGGCGAGTGTCTGTCTTTCTTTCGGCAAGCGTGTGCAGCAGAAAAAAAGTCACCATTTTACTACTGCTTTATTATAACAAATTGAGTTACTGCTAGAGCCAACCAGCAATCAAGGGGCATAGAGGACTGGTGGATGTGCTTGGCCTCCCTTTACCTTGGGTTGCTGTGCAAACACAATACACACTGACATACCAGCTACTATGAGCTCTGAAGGGGAAAGGACACGTTAGGCATTAACTCTACCCTGGCCTGACACACTGACTCTCCGAGAGGTTTAATACAAGGTGCTGGTTGTCTTAAAAGTGCTAGCACTAATACCAGTGACAGTCTGCCTCAGACTGTGTGCACACCACACAGAGCTGATCATCTCCACCACAGCAAATACCATGACTGAAAAAAAGCATCTGAAATCCTGTAAATGGGACTTCTCTGGCCACATCTCAGTTCACTGAGAGATGCCAGTATAGCCTCTGCTAAGTGTGATGCAGATTGATAGGCCATCCAAAGCATAAGCAAACATTACCCCCAAACACTGCAAAACAGTTGCTGAGCAACCATAAGAAAAGAAATGTGAAAATCTGACCAGAGAAATGTTTGAAAGAGCTGCTTTTTTTGCTGCTTAATATCTCCTTGATTATGCCAACACTGGGGAAGAACGGCAAACCCCATGAATTAGTCAGATAAAGGGCAGCAGAGTCCTTGCTGACCTCTTTCCTGGGACAAACATGGATATGGAGTAGAATTTAACCTGCTTGTCTTGCTTTACAGTGCTACACTCTTAGCTTTCGAATTTCAGGAGAAGCATCTGATTTCCCCGGGTCCAATGCCCTATTTAAAGTTACAGAAGAGTCCTTGTCTGCTGATGACTGCACATGGATAGCCCATTCTGATCAAAATTTTCAGCTACTCATAGGCTGCTTCTGCAACCACTTTTGCACTAACATTCAGCATAAAAAAAAATACAAAACAAACCCAAGGGTGCGTAGTGACAGACTACTCTCTGGAGAAGTTGTACTGCCCCACCCGTGACTCCTGGCAGAACCAAACTTCCTCTCTTCCATGAGCTCATTTACGTTGGGTGTTTTAAACTATCTTGTCTGCCTTGACAGAGTAGTTTTTCACATTAGGGTAGCTAGCATAATTCAGAAACTGAGCAGTTATCAGACGTTCAAACAGCTTACCTGTGTGGAGAACTGTTGTGGTGATCATGCTGCTGCAGAGGTATGAAATGTAGAGTGTACAAAGAAGACAAATATATTAGCTGGGGGAACATACCAGAAACACTACATGCCCTCTTCTAGAGGAGTTGGTGCAACAAAATGTTTGTTGAGAAAATCTTGGACATGAGGCAAAAAGCTGGCCATCTGTGCAGGGCTGGCTGTGTCCTTCAGATGCATACTCCACAGATGTCCACACAGGACAAACACTTTGAACCAGAGCGTACGAAGGAGTGTGGGTGCCCAGGAAAGCTCTTCATGGAAGCCCCAAAGGCATGTTTGAGCAACTGCTGACCAGCAGCTGGAACTCTAATGTGAATATGTGAAAATGGGAGAGTAAGAGAAGACACACTACAGCTCTTTCCACACAAAACCTGTGCCCTCGGGCAGTAATGGTTTGATAGGGTAAAGTAAAAGCTACAGCAGCCCAGCTCACAGAATAAGGAACACTGAACAAGGTGAGAGGAAAGCTGCTTACTGTCTTTAGATTGTCCCATCCTCATCACTGCTATAACTGCTCAGACAAAAAGTTCATTCTGAGTTGCGAAACTGAAAGCCACCCCAATTATCAGGCTCTACACGTACATGCCTGCATTTCAGCAAAACAAAACACACTGTTAAGGGTAAAGTAGCTCCCTTTCCCTTTCACAGAGGGTGCACCTACTGCTGGATGCTCTGTGACTTAATATGTACAAATTTGGGATTTCTATTATCCACCCCTATGGCCTTTACAGATGCCAGATTTGTTTCTTTACTGCTCATCAAGTCTGTTATTCAATAAAGAGTAATAGCTTTTTACAATTGAATTATATTTGATATTGTGCATTATGATTGTCTAACAGACCATGAATGTTCCTGCAGACAGATTCTGTAGTTTATTCACCTGCCATAGTAAAAAGGTAGGTATGGAAGATCTATGAGAATGGCCTGTGCATGTACCATGGACCTTGTTGCCATGACCTGCAGAGAATGAAAATTAAAAGCTGACCCTCAATCATCCTTTAAATCCTACTGGCTGGTTAAAATCTATTTCTGAATATCTGAATACTCTGGGGTTTGACTTACAGCCCAGCAAATATGTAATTCCTGATTGTTCCTCAAATCTCTTCCTCTGCCATGCCCACCCTCAGACCTCTAATTCATCTCAACACTGCTGCTGTGAATGTTTTCATCAAAATGAAGTTTTAGCAAAACGTGCTTTCTCCTCAGAGCCCTTCTTCCCTCCTCCACATGTATGCTGTAGACCCTATAGTTTAACCTCAGGTAAAAAATTTTGGTCTCACCTAGGTGCAGAAATAGATGTGGCTGTGCTTGTAACAAATACAAGCTATAAACCACACCAATCCTTGGACTCCAGGAACATCCTTCTGCATTTTGGCAGACCAAAACGCCTTTCAGTACTATTTTGGTCTTGAAAAATAAACAGAAAGTTTTGGGCTTGTTCTTACATGGAAAAAATCCATTTCAAAACCCTCTGAATAAAATGACCATCCCGCAGCTGGCTCTGGTCACTGCTTCTGGTTCCTCATGGTCACTGTCCATGAGGAACTTCCCTCTATTCCACTGCACAGACACTGTAGTGAGTTGTTGCATATACATCAGACCTTCAGCAGTTAGCGCAGTATCCACATTTCCCTTCACGCTTAGTGGGAGTACTGTGTTACAGTGCTTTCTGTACTTACAGTGCCTCATAGGTGAGAAGAAGAGAAACAGCTAGGTTTTCAGGGACTGATGCACTTTTTTGCACTCCCTGGTAATACAAGACTCTTTCCTCAGCTATATCCGTGGATGCTCACTAATGATGGACTGTGGTGGCAACTGTTTGCTCACTCCCAGATCACTGCACTATGACTAGGTCTTATTTTCCTGCAATATTTTGGGATCTTTAGCTTCACTTGACTGTGAGAATCACCTGATCGGATGTTACAGCTAGGTTTATTAAAAATGTATTATGTTTTACCGGATATATTTGTAACACTGTTTTTCCTCAGTTTTTTGCATTTGTTTTTCATTTGGCTCTACTTACCTAATATGGCCCAATCACAGTAATGTGTAAATTCAAAAGAACTGCATGACACATAGTTTTAGACTTGAACTCCAATTGCTTTGGTACAGACATATAAGTTACAGCAAAAGCTTAAATAATTCATTTTTTAAATTAGGTTTTACCTCAATAAATAAAGGTTGACCTGCTGCAGATAGAGTACCAGTCTAACGTTAGTCCACTCAATGTTTCAAATTGCAATGAATCAAAAGGTCATGACGAAAGGTACTGACTCAAAAGATGACTCCTTGAAGGCTAACAGTGGGAGTGTCTCAAATGGTACAATATATATCACCAAGAGCTCAGAGAATCTGTTTAGGTTCAGCTGGCAAGCTGGATTATTACGTGCCTCTTTGAAGTTTGTGGGGTAAGTATTTCTCCAAGTAAAATATAATTTCTAATTTGTATTCTTTAATATGGAAAAAAAAGTGATATTATGTTTAAGAACTTTAAGGTAAGTATAAGACAAATATGTAAAAAGACAGCATATACAGTAATTTTACCTTGCCTTATCAATATATCTTATACTGTTTGACTGTCAAATACTTTCAGGTGTGCAAAATATGAGTGTTTGTACACCATAGCTTTGAGTAGAAATACCTCTTTTTTGTTGAAAATCTGGTGTCACATTAGAACTGTTCTTTTAGAATTTTAATAATTATTTTGGGAATAAAGGCATTTCTCTTTTCTCAGTCTCACTCTCTGGAGAATACAGGTGAGGTACAGTATGACATTCACAGAATCTGTGGTTCCACAGTGATTAGCGCCAGATGCCTCTCAGGTCACGTAATCAACCTCATCTGCTCCAAACTCTGGATATGCTGCTATTCCTCCAACTTTAACTGTTTTAGAGATACAAGAACAGTACGCAACGTTCTTGGTCTCAGATTCAAAAGAGAGAATGACTTCAGGTTTCAGTGAATATCCTTAACATGTCGCATTCATTTGCATGTACAGGACTTGCACCTGACTGAATGAATGCAGCTTTACCTTGTTTCAAGCTGTACTGCCAAAACCTGTATTTATGATATATATATATCTCTCATCTATATCATAAATATATGTGCTTGTATAAGAAAAGCTTGTGCTTTTTCTCAACAAAAAAATATCAACAGAGATTAAATGTCCAAAACTGGACTACAGGAAAGAACCCCCCTAAATCTATAGTTCAGCATCTAAGCAGCTGGCTTGGTTTACAAAGCAACTTATTCCCGTTATTCCTATAAACTACAGGAAAGCAACCTCCAAATTTGTGGCTGGATGTACTAAGCAACAGTTAAGAAGTATGCTAAGAGTATAGTGAGTTGACTACATTTGATTTAAAGATCCAGAGCATGGTCCAGAGCAGCCACAGAAGAAATGAAACAGGAAGTTTGCATTGTCTCAGACATCATTCAGAGTCCTCTGGATGCCCATAGGCAAACTCATCCATTCAGTGTTATATTTATCATATTGAAGCATGGATGAAACTATCTATTTCCTAAAAGGCAAGTGCAAGATGCTATCTTGGTGAGGAGCTAGTATCTTGCTGAAAGAAAACAAACATGCATTCAGAGATAAATGGGTCAGGAGCTACAATATTTCTAACGATCACATAATTTGTAGGCTTCACATCATTCATTGGTTCAGCATCACAAAAAAAGCAATGAACTAGCAGTTTCTGGGCTATTGACAGTACTTTTTAAAACAAGTGCTACATATCACCACTATACAGTCATACTTCTGTTTGCTTTAGACAACACTGATTTCACAATGGGCTCCATCAGTGCAGCAAATGCAGAATTTTGTTTTGATGTATTCAAAGAGCTGAAAGTCCACCATGCCAACGACAACATCTTCTATTCCCCCCTGAGCATCATTGCAGCCTTGGCCATGGTTTATTTGGGAGCAAGAGGTAACACTGAGTATCAGATGGAGAAGGTAAGTTACATAAAGGGATACAAACTCCATTTGATCCTGTTCAGTACAGCAACAGATTATCCATTTACATCTTTGGGACTTTCTCCAGTTGAGGGGAGAAAGTCACAAAGTCACATTTGGCACTGGATTCAAACCTGCCTAGAAAAAGAATGCATTCCAAACCATGAGGTGTGGATCTGGAGCTGAGTTTTCACTTACCATTTCTTTTCCCCATGAAGGGCAAGAACGGCCTTTGGTTTCCATTAAGAAAGAGCAGTCTTGAAGAATGGTTAAGGCAGGTCTCTTGCTTCAGCTTGTATTATCTCACAGACCTGATTCCTTCCAGGTAGAAGGGACAACTTGTAATATACAAAAGATGAAATATTCAGAAAACAAGAGTCACCGTTATATATACAATACAGTAAGGTTGTAGCTGGTTTATAGACTGAATACCATTAACTGGAAAAGAAGGGATCTAAGCTGAGGATCTTAGTCACGAATTTTCAGTGTGGCACATACAGTAAAAAAAACAATTTAAAGCTCACATGAAACTTCTCAGTTCATCTATGTGCTAATCACACCTGGTTAGTCCCAACCTATAGTTTCAACATGAACATCAGTGACTCTCAGTGAACTTCACGTACTTGATTTCTTCTATTGCTACTTTCAATTGCAGGTTCTTCACTTTGACAAAATTGCAGGACTTGGAGGAACTATTCAGACCAAGGTACAGAAATCTAAGGTACATTTATTTCTCTTTCACATTTTTCTCCTGAGAATAGACTGTTCTGTGCTTCAAGTAGGTTCAACACCTTCCCAAACCTTTGCGAATGCTCTTAATTTAAGAAATGTAAGTTAAAAAAAAAAAAACCAGAAAAAGAAGACAGGCTGCACATGTTGCATCAAAACAAGTGACAGGACACGAGAGGATGCTTTGGGCACCAGGCTACCTTCTTGTGTCAATGAGCATCTGCACACCTGCAAGTGCTGCTGGGGGACAGCACCTGAAAGGGGCTCAGCACCTGGAGCCAGGGTACAGCAGTAAGACTTGCAGCTGAGACTCCAAAGTGGGGCAGGAAGATGCTTCAGCAGAAAAAAGCCCAGAAACCTCAAAGGCTGGAAATTAACCACACTCTTTCAAAAGCTACAGGGACTTTTCCAGCCTCCAATTCCCACTGCTACCCGAAGAGCACAATGAGGGGTCCCTGTAGCTTGATACCACCTGTGTGCTTTCCTCTGTGTTAATCTGCTGCCTCTGTAAAGATAACACAAGGCATGCTCCCTGTCCTCATCCACTTGAGATCCACAAGCACAAGGTGGGACTTGCAAAGAACAAGACTTTTTTTTTTTTTAATGAAGAAAAATAAAGGTAATATCAGCTAGAGCATTTAGTGGCTGGTTAACCATGTAGAAAGGAGCAGTTCAACACAATTCTCCTTCTCACAAAATGAAGTCCCAGCCACTGTTTATCATTGTGCATTTTTCTTACACGCTCTTAGCCTGTGTCACCTGGAACAATATTCTTGGGGCATTAGAGAGCTGATCGATTTTTTCACTATGAGACACTTCCTGACTCCCTTGTCATCTAGCACTCTTCTCCCATCTGCAGCTTCAGCAGAAAGCTGCCATGAAAACGCAAGCAGAAGCTAGGAACTAGAGGCTCTATATCTATGACAACTCACCAGTTGCAGTCATTGACACCTGAATTTTTCTTTTTGTCACCTCACGCCTGAGCCATACAGTTTCAGATTCATCACTGAGGTTTTCTGCTTGTTACCACCTAGAATGAGTGTTATCATATGCTATGAATTAATTGTATTTCATTAGTTGCTTATATTGAACATCCCTCCCATGGAGCTTTTAGACTGTAGTACATGTTCATTTGCAAATGTCCAAACACTGTGTGTTTTCCCATGTTATTTGTACCTTATAAATAATTCTCTTCCTAGTAAAATAAGCTAACAGCTATACCTTTTTATCTTCTTATCAACAATTCAGTGTGGCAAGTCTGTGAATATCCACCTACTGTTTAAAGAACTTCTCTCTGATATCACTGCACCAAAAGCCAATTATTCACTCCACATTGCCAACAGACTCTATGCTGAAAAGACATGTCCAGTCCTACCGGTGAGTTGTACATTAGAGTGATTTCTTGCTAAACCCTGTATAAACCTGTAATCCAGAAGGACTGGCCAGAGTAGGTGATCTGTTAATCCAGTGGTCCCCACTGGTGTGGACTTCCACAGCTTTTCCCTTTGCCACAGCCCTGACAATAGCCTGAACAGAGAGCAATTCCAGACAAAAAGATGGCCCTGTGAATGGAGTCATAAATGAATGGAGTAATAAACAAAACTATTCGGTAATGTAGTTCCCCCCTCCCTGCTTGCTCCCCCAAAGCCTTTTCATTTTAATAGGTTGTTTGTTTTTTTTTCAAGAAATAATTTGACTTCAGCACATTTCTTCACTTGAAAACCTCACCTCAAAAACAACTTCTGAAAGTGTCAAAATCCTTCATTTGACATTTTCAAAACAAAACATACAAATATTCTAAATCAAACAAACTTCTTACCTTTAAAAATAAGGAAAAATGCTTTAACAAAAAAGGAGTGCACATAATGATAATAAAACACTCTGCATTGAACCTGAAACAGTGTTTTTGGATCAGGCTTTCTTCAAGAAAATATTTAAACATTTCTAATATATACTTTTAACTAGCCAAGTAATAAAAATGTCAGATCCGAAAATGTCATGGATCAGAATAATTTTTCTGGCCCAGTTTTAGCAGGTTCTTCCAGGAAGTAAGCAATGAGAACAGCCTAACCATGGCACCACTATAAAAATCCTTTTAGCCATATTTTATTCCACCTTCATACTGTTTTTAAAATATGACTAGTTTGGTGGCTACAATTGCTGTCTTTACAGATCTACTTAAAATGTGTGAAGAAACTGTACAGAACAGGTCTGGAAATGGTCAGCTTCAAAACATCATCAGATCAAGCCAGACAGCTCATTAATTCCTGGGTGGAAAATCAGACAAACGGTAAGGTCAGACAAGATTTTGAAATATACTTCCCTCTTGCAACTGTATTTGAACAACTTCTGGAAAGACTAAACATTAGAGGAGAAATTTCCTCCTCCCGTTCCCACTAGTGGGTATTTCCTGTGGAAAGGGATGACTCTACTGCACCTGTGTGGCAGTGACAGTGTGTTTTAAACATATCTGGCAAAGGCAGAGGTGCCAGGGTATGCATACTTTATATGCACACTTTTTGTGTCTGGAGAGCTTAACTCATGCAATGTTAGCCCCAGCTTCTCTAGCATATTGGCATAATTTTACAAGGATGTGCTGGATGGGTAAGAACTGGGCTTCCAGGGGAGAAAGTAATGCATGCACTACGCTGATGGTGGGAAAGGAATGATTCAGGAGCTTGTATACATTTATTGTGCTGAGGTAGGAGGAGAAAAGTGTGAGAAAAAAGCACAGTGAGAAACAGAAAATCTATATTGCTGCTTCCCTCTCCTGTTCCTTCTTTTCTATATAAATCTTTTTCCAAGCACTGGTTAGAAATATTCCTGGGGATGTATACTGCTCTTGAACCTACCTGTCTTCTTGCAGAAATGTCTGGCCATGTGCCAGTCGTTCTGTATTAAATCATCCTCATGAACCTGAATTCCACATGCAGACCTTTGAAGAAGAGGAAGTCAAGTCAAGCAGCAGCATGTCGATTGACCTCTAAAATACAAGACTACTGCTATGAAACTTACCACTCTCTGCCCTGCTTCTTCCTTAAAGGACAGATCCAAGATTTCCTTGAACCAGGCTCTGTTGATCTTGATACTGTGCTGGTCCTTGTGAATGCCATTTACTTCAAAGGGATATGGAAGACAGCATTTAAAGAAGAAGACACTCGGGAATTTTCCTTCAGTGTGACAAAGGTAGGGGGGCACAGACACAGCTTCTGTCCAGGAAGCCAGGCTGTTGGCTTGCACAGCCGGCAGTCTGGGTGTTACACATACAACATACTGTGGTCATTGGCTGGGTGATTTAGCTGTGTCCCTCGCTGTCAGGTTTGCAAGAGCTGTGTCTGACCAGAGCACACCAGCAGACAAGAGAGGACAATGGAAACACAGCTCTTCTTCAAAGGCAACAATGCGTGAAGATCGAGGCCTGTCCCTTTCAAAGGGCTTGTATGTACATTTGCCTGCCTAAAGAAAAAAATACTCTCCAGTCACATTGTCTCATGTTTCTGTTTTTGCAGCAAGAAAGCAGACCTGTGCAAATGATGTGTCAGAACAGTACCTTCAAAGTGGCAGCGGTGGCTGCAGACAAAATGAAGATCCTGGAGCTTCCATATGCCAGCGGAGAGCTGAGCATGTTGGTGCTGTTGCCTGATGATGTCTCTGGCCTGGAGCAGGTATGGCCCTGGCAGGGGAAGCAGAAGAGTTACCACTTCAGTGGGACTTGGTTACTGTCAGACCTTTTGCTGTCCATTTACACCCCAGCTGCCCACAGCACGGCTGTTCTGGGCAGGCAGGGGAGCACAAAAGCCCCCACGTGCTACCAGGTGCTCAGGCAGAGACTGGCTTCTTAGGAGAGCCCTGGACTCAGTCTAATAAAATGAAGGTAAAGGAGCATAGTGCTGCTGTAGCCCTGCAGAATAGGATGTATGTATGGGCAGTAATTTCACCCCCCCCCCATATAAACTGTTGAGGAAATGTTGCTAAAACTGATGAGAATGAGGCATTCTTTGCATGGATCACTAATGATTTTTTTTAACAAATCCTCATTAAACATCATAAATGGGCTGCTTTCAAAAATTGCTCCGATTATGTCATCATGGAATGAAAAACAAAGTTAGATAAAGCATGTTCTTAATAAAATATTCTTGATTTTGAAATGGTGAAACCAATCAAGCTCAACAAACTGATCAATAACACTTCATCAGTTAAGACTTCAGAGAGTTTTAAATATAGAGATGGAAAGGAAATGCATGGAAGATATTTGGAAATTACACATCAAACAAATAAAACAGAAGAGACTTGGGTCTAATGGGATGAGCATCAACAGCAGAAAGAATCCATGAACATACAAGGACAGAAAATGAGACCAGCATAGAAAGTAAAAGAAAACATCAAAACTGCTTTAAGTCAAGTTGAGTCAGTTTTTGCCAGATGCATGAAAACTAGTAAAAAAAAATTGTTTTGTCCTTTAAAGAAAAAAAAGAGAAAAGCGGGACCAGTATACAGTGAGGCAAGAATACAAATATAATCTACTGACTGCAAAATTAAATGAAACTTTTGTCTTGGTCTTTTAAGAAAATGAAGATAAACAACTGAGTGAATGCAGGATGCTAATGGCAAAGAGGAAACAAAAATGGACAGATGCAAGGGAGAAACAAAACTCAAAACCTTAATTTGCTTCAGTCAGGTGGAGCAGATTATCTTCATGCAGGATTTCTGAATGAAGTAGCAAAAAAATCAGAATTCTGATGTCAATCATTTAAAATAAAGTTATCAAGGTGTTATCAAGTTACCTACCCGTATTCAAGAAAGGGAATAAGTGATGCAGCCTGTATCATATAACCCCTTATTCTTATTTCAGCAACTTTTTGGAATTATGATATAAAGTAGAGTTATTAAAGGTGTAGAAGAGTTTGCATTTTTTAGGTACTATCAACTGTAGGTAAATTTTCATGGCCTTTTTTTGCAATCTCTTTCACAAGCTGACTAATTTGCTAGGCTGTGAAACTGTTGGGTTGTGCCTCATAAGAGACACAAAATTAGTTGGACAGAGGGGGATGTGTCAGGTGGGTAAGGAACTGAATAAAAGGACAGTGACACAGACAGTACTGGAGAGGCGAATAATAAACTACAAGAAGGATGTTGCTAGGATGCACTTCAGGAACCATTCTGGTTTGGTTTTTTTATGATAGCCTTGATTAAAATGAATGGAAGAAGTTGTATCCACATCCCAGGCATTTCATTCCCTGCTTCTCTTTTCAGCTTGAGAACAAAATCAACTTTGAAAAACTTATGGAGTGGACCAGTCCCAATGTGATGGAAAAGAAGAGAGTGAAAGTGTACCTCCCACGCATGAAGGTTGAGGAAAAATATAACCTCTCATCTGTCTTAACCGCCTTGGGTATGACCGACCTGTTCAGTCCTTCGGCCAATCTGTCTGGCATCTCTTCAGCAGAGAGCCTGAAGATATCTGAGGCCATCCATGAGGCATACATGGAAGTCAATGAAGAGGGCACTGAGGTGGCAGCTTCAGCGGGTGTGACGGGAGACATCAAACATTCCCCTGAGTTTGACGAGTTTAGGGCTGACCACCCTTTCCTTTTCTTGATCAAACACAATCCAACCAACATCATCCTCTTCTTTGGTAGATATTGTTCCCCCTAAAGAAAGAAAGAGCTGGAAATAATGCTTGCCTTCCCCTCAGAAACAGAACCCCTTTATTGTAACATTGTAGTATAATCTCATCTTTTCAATATTTTCTCCAAGTGGAAAGTCTAATCTAAGAAATGCCCATTTGGGAAGCTTCCATAGCAAAGACATACCTGCAGGTGAGGAAACAGCAGCAAGCATGTTTACTCCTTTCCCTTCTCATACTGGTTTCGGGATTGCTTGAGCTGAGCAAAGACTGAGCCAACAGAGAATAGAGGCACCCACCAGCCAGGAAGGGGCCAAGTGATTTTCACTCGAGGAACAAGTTGCAGGCATAACTCTGAGTCTTTGGGAATCCATTACATAGAAAGCCAGGGGCTGTGCTCATCCCATTCCCCGGTAGCATCCTGCTGACAAACCCGTGTTGTTGTCCCTGAAATGTGGGCTTTGAGAACGCCAGTCTGGAGGAGATACTTGTGGGTAAGATTCTGCTATGCAGGTTATTGACTGGTGTCTATGTAAATGTTAATTTTTTTTACTTAGCCGTTGGGAAATGGTGTACATTTCCACTATCCCCAGAGCTGTCCTCTCACCATGAGTTCCTCACCTAATTCTGAATTTCTTGCAGAGGTTCTCCAAAGTCACGGACAGTCTCCCTTCCACTTCAGAGAGCGCAAAGGGAACTAACTTTGTGTAGGTGCAGTTATGCCTTCTCACTGAGTGTAGATTCAAAGCCTGAAACATGGATATCCAGGTGATCCAGAACTCAGTGAGAACCGCCAGGCAAAAGAGCTGTCTGAATTCTTGTTTAAAACATTGGAATACATTTCAAATTTGAGAAGATTTTGATTTTTGTGAAAAATCCTGCAAGTGGTATTAAAGAATCTGATTTCTCCATGGGATTTTTGTGAAAAAAACACAGCTTTCAAAATAATCCAAGTAAACTTGGATTTACTTTAGCAAGTAAACTTCAATTAGTCCCTGGAAAGCCCTCAGGTGAAGTTCAAAACTCGAGTACATTACTTTTCCATGAATGCAGCTGGTCTTCTTTGTTCCTATGATAGTTCAAGGCTACATCTCCTGTTTTTAAGAAATATATGAGAATCCTAATATTCTCTGTCTTTTTCTTCCTATGTGTCCACTGCCATCTGCAAATATGGATATATTGACTCAATACTATGTTCTGTTTTCATTCTAATCATACATTATTGATTTTGATGAATACAATTTTTTTTTTTGGTTAACATAATAAAAGAAAATCACAAATGCTTGTCATGAGAATTATATTAATTTTCTGGACCACAAACCCTTAAAAATATCATTACGTTGGTAACTGTTGTGCGTAAAATGGGATTTAGTACAAAAACCTATTTTTAGAATGAATAAAGCATGTAGATATGAAGTTTCCTAGGCATTTATGAAATGCATAAATGCACACATCTAGAGTTTGGTTCCTCTCTGTATTACAGATTACCAGGAAATAGCCCAATGGAATACTAATTTATTCTTATGTATTTTTCAATACAATTCCAATGGGTATTAAAGATGCACTGACAATTAGTCTGGTAAATATTTCAAGCAACAACTATTCCAGCAGCTCTGCCATTTTAGATGATGAAATAATCTGAAAATCATATAACTCAAAAGGCATAAGAAAGAATAAGTAGATTGACAGCTATTAGGCAAAGCATTTCCCCATTGAGAGTCTTGAGAGAAGGAACTCTGTCGTTAATATCACCTATTTCCACATTAGCACATAGTGTGGTATGATACGAGCAGATCTGTAGAGGAAAGCAGCTGGTGACATCCACATTATTTGAATGTCATCAGGATATTTGTGATACAGACTCAGCTGTTTTTCAGTGGTAAAAACAGCTATTTTACCAAGTATACTTTTTAATTTTTGTTCTTTAGAAATGAAAGCAGTGATATGAACAGTTCCAAGAGATGTAAAATTTCAACATCTCAAGGTTTATCATAAGCAGTTTATTCACCTTTTGCATCTCTTGTAGCCAGAAGCAGTTCATCCAGTCTGTTAAATTTAAAAGCCTGTACACTTAAACAATAGGAAGACTTGAAAAGGGTTACATTTGCAAACTAGCCTTCCTATGATTATTAAACTGGAAAGTGCTTAAAGTACAAAGATATGCCTCAGTGACCAACGTTGTTTTCTGAATGACAGCAAAGGTCAAAATAAAGGAATGAGAAAAAAGCAAAGGAGCCATGAGGCTTACAAGCAAGTACAAAGCTTCCCCCTTCTCAAAAAGGAAAACAGGAGGCAGCAAAAAGTGCAAATTCAGCAATACTGGACCAAATCTGCAACAAAGTACCAATAGCTAGGACCTGGCCCTGACCACTACAGACCAGGTAGGAAGCACAATATTTAAAGGGCAGCGGAAAAGTATTCCCCATGAAGAGGGTGGCAGACCTGGCCGGTGGGACAATGAATGCCTGCTGTGGCCTCTGAACTCTCCAAAACCCTGGGGAGATTTGAAAGAAGCAGCCCTTCCTGTGCCCCAGAGAGACAGGGTCTGTGGTTCAGCCTCTCTGTGCTCTCGCCCACCAAGCAAGCATGCAGCGGAAAGGTGCAGGTGCTCCAGGAGCATGGCTGGACCCCGTGCTCTGCCTGAGTACCTCTGCACTTTCACCTGGCAGGTTTCATTTCCCAGGCATGTTTCTGATTCCTATGCCAATAGGCAGCTGAGCGTATTTGCTTTTAAAAAAAAATGGCAAAAATGTTAACAATATTAAAATGCTCGAAAAGTTTTTATTTGAAAAAGTACAAAAATAAATAAATCTTGAAAACCTCCTTGTTGCTACAGGCATTTTTGTCATAGCCTTCCAAGGGCTTCTGTCATTTTTGTTTTCTGAAGAATTGAGACCCTGTTTCTCTGACAGACTGCTGTGCAGCACCAGACGGAAGGGTTGGCAGGTAACACATAGGGGCAAGACAAAGCCTGAAACCTTCTGCACCTCTTGGTGCAACTAACACACCTCCAGAAAGCACAAAGAGAGGTCCAAAGGCCTCCCAGTATGAGGCAACATTGCTCCCTGTACAACATGGAAACAGTACTCCTCTGTGGGACTTGCCATGCACTCCCATTCCAAGTGCCTCACCTACACCACAGTACTTTCTTTGCACATGAATGTGCAATAACCCTGCTGTCTCCATCTCCCTTGAGATCTTCCTGTACATATAACACAAAATCACAGAACAGCTGAGATTGGAAGTGACCTCTGCTGATTGTCTATTCCAAGCTCTCCCCTTCAAGCAGGGTCAGCTACAGCAGGTTGTTTGGGATGTCCTGCTGGGTTTTGAATATTTCCAAGGATGGAGACCCCACAGCCTCTTTGGGCAACCTGGCTTTACTTCCCTCCCCATAAACAGATGTATTTTCTTATGTTTAAATGGAATTTATGCTATTTCTAGTTGTGTCCATTCCCTCTTGCCTGTTCACTGGAGAAAGTCTGCTCCATCTTCTTTTCACCCTCCCATCAAGTAAGTTATGCACATGGATAAGATCCCCCCTGCACTTTCTCCTCTCCAGAGTAACAAGTCCCATCTCTCTGAGCCTCTCCTCTCATGACAGATGCTTTAATCACTTCATCATCTTTATGGCTTTTCTCCAGTCCTACTCCAGTACATCCACATCTCTTTTGTACCAGAAAGCCCAGAGCTGGACACAGCACTCCAGCTGTGGTCCCACCAGCACTGAGCAGAGGGGAAGGATAACCTCCCTTAACCTGCTGGCAATGCTTTTTCTAATGCAGCCCGTGATGCTGTTGACTTTCTTTGCTACAAGAGACACATTGCTGACTCATGGTCAACTTGGTGACCACCAGGACCCCCAGTTCTTTTCTGCAAAACCGACATGATGGCATGGAGCTTTGTGCAGTGACACGTCTCCTTCTCTCCTTTTCTACAGCAGTCTCTTCCTGCAGGGGAGGCAGGAAACATGTCAGGAATATTATTAAGAATCTCAGTAGGCTACCAGTCAGAGGAGGGGAAGGCTTCATGGAAGGATGTCTGTGTTGACATCCAAGCCAAGACATTAGTTGACAAACAAGCCAAGAGATTAGTTTATCCTATTTTGTGCAGAAGAAAAATGCTATTTTTCCTAGGAGCATGTGACAAGATAACTGGCATGCTGGGCAGCCTTCCAGTGAGTGGTGGGAGGTAAAGTGACAGGCGTGGTGACATGAGCAGGGCTAGTCACAGGCTGCCACGAATAGTATTCTCTGTGGGGAGGGACCCTGCTAACTAAGCTCCCATATGGCCCAGCCAGTAAACTAGTTGTGCCAATGCCAGTGGCCACCTGTCCTGCACCATGTGTATGCTGGGTATAAGGGCCTGGTTACCATGCTGCCTCCGTAGGACCCAGTGAGGTAAGACCATCCACAGCCTCATCCTGGCTGTCGGCTGATCCCAGGTTCTTGAGGGATGAATAAGGGACTTCACATATGCTGTTGTGACTGATAAAGGGACTGCTGCGTGCGCTGGTCCAGAACCTGTGTAGCAGCAGACCCTGGACGCTCTGTGTGCTGCTAAGCAAATGCAGTAAGTGTGAGAGAGTTGTGACCAAGGCCATCATAGGATCCTTCTGAAGATGCCTTCACTGGAGAAATCTGCTCTGCCAACACTGAGGTACACACATCCCTGTCACAGTCTGTGAACGATCAAGGCAGCACTGCAGGCAACAATGTCAGTCTCTTCAGAATGGCACAGTGCTGCTGCAGAAAGATGCCAGGTGGGCTACCGTCTCCTGTCTGAAGGAGCTTGACCAGACTCCTCATTTTCTTTGGCCTGGGGAAAGAACACAGCCCTACAGGACAACTGAGAGACGAAACCACCATTGATAGCTACAGCACCAAGGTCTGCAATGGCAACTAACTGAACAATCACTGGCAGTCACTCTGAGCAAGACAAACAAGAAACAATCAACATTCTCTTTCATACTGGCAAAAGAGCAGCAGTGTGGATGAGAACAAAATCTTGAGTTCTGCGTGGGTGGTTGTGATTGGATGAGAGGCCTTGGTCTGTGAGCTGACCTGGACTTCATATCCTTTTGGAAAGGCTCAAATGTCCAAGAGTCTGTTGGTTTAGGGACAGCTCCACAATGACATGCCTGGCAGAGCAAAGGACAGCAGAGCCTTGGGTGACCTCTGTCTTGGGACAAGCATTGTCGAAACAAGGACATGTGGCAAAACACATCCTTTTGTGTTTGTGCTGCATTACACAGCTGTGCTGGACAGGGCAATCCATTACCTTTTATCCCAGGAAGCATTTCAACTACAGGAAGGTTTGCTTAATCTCACTAGACTCCATGACAGCTCTAAAGTCGCTGAGTAGACTATGCAATACCTCTTATATTCTTACGATTCTGCACTGATGGATGATCATGATCAAGATTTTTACTTACTCATGGAATGATTTTGTTGCTTCTACAACTTGCTTTACATTAATCATTCATTTGATCAATAAAAAATAGAAATGCTAACAAAAACAGTAACCTGGGCTGTGTATCAACATGCTTCTGGAGGAGTGTACTGCCCCTTCTCTACTGCAAAACAAAAAATTTCTTTCATTAATTAATATATTCAACTCAGAAATATTTTGAAAACCATGCCATTGCTAACAACATTAATGCTGAGAATTGGCTGTTATGAAACAACTGTTCTGACTCACTGGACATCTTTGTAGCTACCAAGTTACAGGCTGTCTATGATGAACCAAATGTGATTCAGGTAGATGGTGCACAAATACCAAGGTGGTTCACATATGGCGAGCTGGAGCATACCTCTAGACAATTTGATTGTCAAGGAAAAAGATTCAAGGCATATTCAAAAGTTAGAAGTGACAGGGTAAAACATATTGGCTTTTCTTTGACTTCTGAGCTGGATTTCTTTGACTTCTGAGCTGTAAAGTATACAAGAATGGACCACGGCCGTGAGTGTTAAAGCCTGTTTGAACAGAAACAAAGCAGTCTTAAGCAGGAAAGGCAGAAGGGGCAGCAGCTGCAGAAACAGCTTGCAGTTTAGGGAGCACTCCCAATTGCGTGATTAAAGGTATTCACTACGTACAGACACATTCACCCATTTGACCTGTCTTTCCACCAGAGTGGTGATACCATTTTCAGCTAAATGGTACTTACAACAGCCGTGATGAATTTACGTACCGCTCCTATGAGAGAATAGCTCATTCTCTTTACAATAGATTTGCAGTGATGGGCCACCAACGTGAGGCAAGGCCTAAAGATCTTTCCTCAAAAGCAGCGTTGCTGCACAGCAACAGCTGTAGGAGACCAGCCTGGGCTACACACTGTGCCATGTAAAGTACTAGTGGTATGTAAGTGCACCAGTCCAGACTGAGCTCTTCATGGGTATTACTGCACTAGGATCTTCAGCTGAATGGGGCTAATAAGGACTGTATTAGGGAGAAAGGTATGGATGATTCAGAGGCTTTCCACTTGCATAGACAACTAAAAGAGTTAAAAAGTCTGCCTCTTCTCTCCAGAAGCATAATTTGTTCTAGACAATTTCAGAGGCATTTTGTGTATTGACTTTGGATTTCTGTTTTAAAATCACATGGCATTTAGAGAGGTCAAAGCAGTTTCTTTTATTGCCTGTTCATTCTTTTATTTCAAAGGAATTATGTGACTGCTTTCTGCTTGCTATTGTATATTATGACTGTCCTGCAGACCATGAATATTTCTTCAGCTGGTTTGTACCACCTGATGTACCTGATGTACCACAAAGTTACTTGTGGAAGATCTGTAAGAATGGTCTCTGTATGTACAAAAGGCACATTTGGAACCTAGCATCTGGTGCTGTGACCTGTGGAAAAGGAAAAGAACAACTCACCTTAAACTATCCTTCAAAATTTTAGCAGCAAGTTCAAATCCTTTTCTGGTAGCATCTGACTGGGATCTAAATATCCTGATGCCTGAATTTAAAAAGCAACAGAAGCCTTGTCTTTCTTCTCTGCTCAACCCCTCTTTCGCTAACACATTTTTCTGCAGCTCTGTAATTCTTCTCTATACAGGTGCTCTGAATATTGCTTTTGAAATTAATTTGTATTCCCACAATATGCTCACTGAAGGTTTTGTTCCACTGATGTACTGCACAGACTGTGACTATGCCTGAGTTCCCTGAGCTAGATTGCTCTAGGATGAAAAACTGTGCTCTGTGAAACACTATGTCTGTGGTCTTTTACAATGCAGGCTGCAAGTAGCACCGGCCAATTACATACAAGTTTTTGCAGAACAATCTATTTCAATATTATTAAATTTGGCAACTAATGTTTGAAGGATGTGCTCTTTCTCAAGTTCCTTGGTAGCAGAAGTTTCTCCATTCCTCAGCAAGAGCTATGGATTCTGGTGGGAAGAAAGACTAGTGATATTGGTAGTCCAGCCATCAAGGGGAGAGAGTAAAGTTGCAATAAGTATAGTGTGGGCATACCATAGCAAGCAGTCCTGCACATGCTGATCTTACAAAATTTTTTGAGTTCACAGAATGGTGACTCTGAGAGGGATGTGGCCTGTCAGTACTCATTACAGAGAAATAATAAGGAAATTAACTCAAAATTCCTTAGAGACATTCTGCAAGACTGAATTTCTCACTTTTTTTGTTTTATTTTCATGAGCTATGCCACGCTTTGCTGCCGTAACCAAATCATATTTACTACTCAAGTTCCAAAGAATAGCTTTTATCATTATTTTTGCTTCAGCCATTTCAATATGCTCCTTCCTTTTCTGCAAGGATTCACATGCTATGATGAATGAATCTTCCATTCTGGAGATTTTAGGGTAAAATCCTTTCATTCAGGCATTTTTTTTTTTTTAAAGAATGGACTTATTCCAAGTAAAAGTGCATGTCTGACATTGAGCTCCATCCATCACTTTATTTGGTAAACACAGAACAGGCAGCATAGGGCGTGTCACAAAATTACACAAGATATATTTCAAGGAGTTCGGCAAGTCTGCCCCAAGTATAGCTGAGAAGCTGTACTATTACCTTTGCAGGTGAAGCTGATAAGGTAAGCATTTCTTTCGATTATGATTTAAATTCTAATCTGCAATTTTTTTAAAAAAATCTGTTACAAAACTTACAAAAAGATTGATGTAACCTCATGTTTATGACCTTCAGTATCACGTGAAGAAAAAAATGATTAAAGGATGCCTTCTGCAGAAACCTCATCTCAGCTTCGCATGTGTGTTCTGCATTATTTTACTGTTTCGCATTCTGCCATGCATAAAGTCAAACTTTGTATGAACTAAAGCTTTGTTTACTAACTCTTCCACGTTGAAAAGCTGGTGATATGTTATGACGCCCTTTCTTCCTTCTTCCTCTATCCCTTTAATTTTTCATGTAGAATTAAAAGACAAAATTGAATTTGTTTAAATTCCAGAGGACACAACTAAAGCTCAGTTGCCGGGTCTATTGGAGATATTATCTGAATGAAATTAAGGAATGCAGCGTGTTCAGGTGACCCCAGCATACTGCAGCTCTGTGTTATCTTTAATAGTTACATTTTCTAAGATTAAAAAAAAACCCAACATTTGCTTCATTAATATATTTCTTCACCAAGACCATAAATGGAGCTTAAAGCCTGAAATATAATAGCTAGCAGAATTGGTAAATAATCAAAAAATCTACCTTATATCACCTATGTAAGTGGTTCAATTTAGAGAGAGATTGAGCATCCATTCTAGCACGGGAACAGCTAGATGCACTGATGTTCAAATTATCCCACATTAAGAGACGACTGTCACATGAATGTGATGATTCCATAGAGTCTGTGATGCATATGGCAGAGTATCTTGGATTTTGTTCTCTAGCAGCCACAGAGGGAAAAGATTAAAGTTTGCACTGCTTGAGGATCCCCAAGAGCTAGGCAAAATTCCACCCTAGCAAGGTTCACTCTGCTTGTGTCAACATGTGGGAAGTTATAAGTGGTATGAACACCATACTGTTGCATTAGGCTTTACAGTACTGTATTTTCTACTGTGTGTTGTCTTCTTTAGTAAAAAATCCTTCCCTTCAGTGTTAGATTAAATGCTACGTGCTGAAACTACAGGGAAAATTTTACAAGAATGTCAGAAAAAGGGCAGAAAAAATATTTAAATATTGAAAATGTGATGATTTCTGCAAATTAAACACAAGGCTAAACAAGCACTGTTTTATTAAAAGGTGGATTTTATGGAAAAGGTGATAATAAAAATTAAAGAACACTTTTTAAAAACAGAGTGAGATATAATTGAGTCAACAATGAATGGAACATACTAGTTATAGATGTTTGTCATAAACTGGATGAATTTGGTAAGTCATTTGCAGTCTCCATTGCTGTGCCTTCATTATCCTATTTAAAAGAATGAAGATAATGTTGCTAACATTTGAGACCTCTGATAAAGTAGGTGGTGTAAGAGCCTAGCTTCTGATTAGACTAGGCTGAAATCTCGACTAGAGTAAATCTAGCAAAATTTATGCTGTTGCTTCAGACTTGCACATTGCATACTGGAATTAACTGTAGTTTGGATCATAGAGAGCTGATCTGTTAACTGTTCTTAAAAGTGATGTTAAAAACTATAGTGAAGAACCTGGTTTGGAGTCTCAAAAAAATGAAGATTCTGAGAACAAATCTATGTGTGTTTTTTTCCTTAAGAGAGAGCTTTCCTTAGTGAGCTTCTTTCAATGTAACTAATATTCTTTGCAATATTTTCAACAATAGGGTATATACACGTACAGAGAAAGAGAACTCAAGTTTCAAATAAAAGAGTCACCAGCCTATGCATAACTGGTAGCTATCCAGCATTTTGGTTGCTCATGAATCCAAAAGCATGTCTGCCTTTTAAATCCACACCACTAGATTCTGTTTGCTGAAAAAAATCCTGTGCACCAAGTTCAGGCGTTTGAGTGCCCTGACTTTCTTGCATTACAATTAATATATTTCATCATAATAAGTCAGACTCTTTCTGTTTGCTCTAGACAACACTGATTTCACAATGGGCTCCATCAGTGCAGCAAATGCAGAATTTTGTTTTGATGTATTCAAAGAGCTGAAAGTCCACCATGCCAACGACAACATCTTCTATTCCCCCCTGAGCATCATTTCAGCCCTGGCCATGGTCTATCTGGGAGCAAGAAGTAACACTCAATCTCAGATGGAGAAGGTAAGTTACTTACACGGGTGTAAAGTGACCTCTGCTTGTGCTTGTTGTTCCTTCTAAGTCACATCACTGAAATATGTTATCCACTGATGGGGTTCTCACCTGTTTTAATGCACAAGAAATAAGGCAAGTCACAAAATGGAGAACTGGATCGAGAGTTATTTAGGGAAAATACTAGAAAAAGATGTCTATTTTCACTATAAGGGCCAGTTAGTGTTGACTTAGAAAAAAAAATCTCAAGGACAATTAAAAAATGGATTACCAGTCAGCAAATTTTATTATATGTTTTTTTCCTAAATTCTGACATCTTCCAGATAATGTGATCAGATTCTTTTTAATATATAAAAAAGATAAATCCCAGGAAAAGAGGAAGACAGAATATTATTAGCAGTACATAATATGTAACTCAGTTAATTTCTAGACATTCACTAGAAAAAATATCATCTAAGCAAAGAGTGGTATTTACAGTTTCCAAGAAGGCCACAGAGGGCATAAACCAGTTGCAAGCTCACTTGTAAATTTTTAGTTCATTTATGTTCTTAGTTAGCACTTTTTTTTCTGAGCCAACAGCTTTACCTCAAGCATTGTGTGTAAATCTCAAATTCACATCATTTTTGGTCATGCTTGTCATTTCTACCACTGGCATTTTCTCTTGCAGGTTCTTCACTTTGATAATGTTACAGGAGTTGGAGACACTACTGACTCCCAGGTAGAGAAATAACGTGATCTCCCTTTCTGTCATATTTTCTGCTCAGAACAAAACTAGAACTGTTCTGCCTCTCCTCCTGGCATTTTCAGACCCTGTGAAAAATGATGGTAACACCCTCAAACCAAGGAGACCTGCGGAGGGAGGGAAGGAGAGTGTAACTCACCTATTTGTTAAAAAAACAGGGAAAGAAGGCAGGTTGCACATCTTGCACCAGAACAAGTGACAGTGTGGGGCAGGATACTTTGGGCACCAGGGTGCCTTCCTGGGCAAGTGCTGCTGGGGGACAGCGTGTGAAAGGGGCTCAGCACCTGGAGCCAGGGTACAGCAGTCAGACTTGCAGCTGAGAGACTCCAAAGCAGGGCAGGAAGACGCTGGGCAGAGAAGAGCCCAGAAGTCTCAGTGACGGGAACACAACTGCACTCTTACAAAAAGCACATTTCAGGGGACTTATCTTGAGAAGGATGAACTTGTCAGTTCAATGCACCATCACCACAGCACCTGCTGTCCCAAAGATGACAGCCCTATGTCTGTGGGGGAGAATTCCACTGCAGCATGACTCTTAACTGATAGGGACAATCCTTTAGGGTCTTATTTCCTAGATAAGAAGAAGCTAATAAAATGTATCTTCTTATTTTCATGTCAATGCCTCAGTGTGGCGCTTCTGAATACATCCACAATTCATTCAAGGATCTTCTCTCAGACATCACCAAGCCAAATGCTACATACTCACTCAAGATCGCTGAAAGACTCTATATTGAAAAAACATACCCCGTTCTTCCGGTGAGTTGCACTATGACCTGGCTTCAGTGAGATTCCCCATAAAGGCCCCTGTGACTCTACCCTAGAGAAGCTAGGAGCCCAACAATAGCCCACTGTCTGTTGAAGAAGCCATGTTGTGAGCCATGAGGGGAACTGGTTCAGAATGAGTTTGAACCTTCCTGTGGCTGTTAGGTGGAGGCCAGGCAAAAGTAAAATGACATAAAATATACCCATGTTGCAACAGTCACAGGGAGTAATCAAGATTGCTGTTCATTTGCTAGAAAATGGCTTTTAATGAAAAATTTGACTTTTAAAGGAAATGAAATACATTTTATGACTTGAAAGCATGAAGACTGAAATTGTCAGATTTGGATTTTTTCAAAACCAAATATCAAATCTTCCCGGTTAAAGGAAGCTTTGTTTTTGAAATCTAAGAATGAAGAACACAGTATTCAAAATAAAAAGTTGGCACAAAGAGATGGAAACAAACATTGTCCTTAAAAATGTTTGTTAAACTGAAAGTGTTTTGGTAAAACAAAGAAAATATTTCAAAATTTTAACTTAGAATCCCATTTGAAAAAAAAGTGCCAGACCTAAATATATGAAGTAGTCTTTCTTATCCAGCTTTAAGATTCAGTTACAGGAAGACAGCTGTGACTGACATGTTCAAACATAGGGGTAAAAGCTCACTGTTCCTTTAACCATTCTGCTTCATTTCACACTCTTGCATTTCACATTCATCCATTTTCAAGTTCTCATCAGTCTGACAACTGCAATCCTTCTGCTTACAGGAATACTTAGAGTGTGCAAAGAAATTCTACAAAGCAGGACTGGAAGAAGTTAACTTCAAAACAGCTACAGAGGAAGCAAGACAGCTCATTAACTCCTGGGTGGAGAAAGAGACAAATGGTAAGGACTGAAAAATGGGTTAGCAGATACTTTCCCCTACCTACCATAATTTATACCCTTGTCTTCCTCTCCCCATAATGTCTTGAAAAAGTGGGTCAAGCAAGAGCAGGTTGCTTAGTGCTATGAAAACAAAACTCCACAAAGTGGCACCCCTGACGCCCATGTCCTTCATTGCAGGCATTTGTGCACACTAGAGGAGGTGTATCTTACCACTCTCTGCCCTGCTTCTTTCTTAAAGGACAGATCCAAGATTTCCTTGTGTCAGGCTCTGTTGATCTTGATACTGTGCTGGTCCTTGTGAATGCCATTTACTTCAAAGGGATATGGAAGACGGCGTTTAAAGAAGAACACACTCGGGAAGTGCCCTTCAATGTGACAGAGGTAGGAGGGCATGGACACAGCTCTTGGCCAGGACAGCTGTTGGCTCACACAGCCAGCAGTCTGGGTATTACACATACAACTTGTTGCTCTCACAGGTCGGGTGATTTAGCTGGGCCCTTCAGTGTCAGCGCCTGGGCTTAAGGCCAAGGAGTGTTTACAAGAGCTGTGTCTGATCAGGCTTCCAGAGCACACCAGCAGGCAAGAGAGGAAAATGGAGACACAGCTCTTCTTCAAAGGCAACATGCTTGAAGACCGAGGCCTATCCCTTTCAAAGGGCTTGCACATTTGCCTGCCTAAAGAAAAAATTGCTCCTTGGTCACATCATCTCACGTTTCTGTTTTTGCAGCAAGAAAGCAGACCTGTGCAAATGATGTGTCAGAACAGTACCTTCAAAGTGGCAGCGGTGGCTGCAGACAAAATGAAGATCCTGGAGCTTCCATATGCCAGCGGAGAGCTGAGCATGTTGGTGCTGTTGCCTGATGACGTCTCTGGCCTGGAGCAGGTATGGCCCTGGCAGGGGAAGCAGAAGAGTTACCACTTCAGTGGGACTTGGTTACTGTCAGACCTTTTGCTGTCCATTTACACCCCAGCTGCCCACAGCACGGCTGTGCTAGGCAGACGGGAGTGCAACAGCTGCCCAGATGCTGCCAGGTGCTCAGGAAGAGACTAGCCAGGGAGAGCCCTGGACTCGATCTAATAAACAAAGGTAAAGGACCATAGTGTTGCTGTAGCCTTGCAGAAGAGGATGTTGCTATATGCAGCAATCTCAAATGAAAACCAGATCTCAAATGTTGCTATAGGCAGAGCATGGGGTACCAGAAACAGACATGCTAGCAGGATTTTTTTTTTTCATTTCCAGTGATTTCAGTCTTCCAGGAGAGCACTGAGTGGTTTGCTAAACAAGGGAAGTTTATCCAAGGAGAAATAAAAAAGGAAGTGATGAGGAAAGCATTCCAAGAGCTAACTAAAAGGAAAATGGGAAAAGTAGCATTAAAAGGAAGTAAGATGAGGGAAGGGATCAATAAAATATTCTCCAGGAGGAACAGTTTTGGGGCCAATTTGATTTGATGTTTTCAAGAACTGTATTTTCACAAAAAAAGCCTTGATCTGATGAATAAATTTTCAGATGACAAAGTTTTGGAGAACTTCATCAAGACAATGAGCTATAGGCTGTAGTCAGGAGGATGCATACAAGATAAAAAAATACATTTAAGATTAAGTATCAGTTCTATTGGGTAAAGTAAATGGAAAAAAATAGTAACAAGTGGTATAAACACAGCCATTAAGGCCATTGCACTCTTGTCTCAGGCATTTCATTCCCTGCTTCTCTTTTCAGCTTGAGAACAAAATCAGCTTTGAAAAACTTACGGAGTGGACCAGTCCCAATGTGATGGAAAAGAAGAGAGTGAAAGTGTACCTCCCACGCATGAAGATTGAGGAAAAATATAACCTCTCATCTGTCTTAACCGCCTTGGGTATGACCGACCTGTTCAGTCCTTCGGCCAATCTGTCTGGCATCTCTCCAGCAGAGAGCCTGAAGATATCTGAGGCCATCCATGAGGCATACATGGAAGTCAATGAAGAGGGCACTGAGGTGGCAGCTTCAGCGGGTGTGACGGGAGACATCAAACATTCCCCCGAGTTTGATGAGTTTAGGGCTGACCACCCTTTCCTTTTCTTGATCAAACACAATCCAACCAACATCATCCTCTTCTTTGGTAAATATTGTTCCCCCTAAGGAGAAAAAGAGCTGGAAATAATGCTTGCCTTCCCCTCAGAAACAGACCCCCCTTACTGTAGTATTGTAGTATAATCTCATCTTTTCAATATTTTCTCCAAGTGGAAAGCTTTCAATATCTAGGGATGTATTCCTGAAGAAGCGTGTGACTTTTCAGATCTTTAGGTGCAGGTATTTATGCTCAGACAACTTGTGTTCAGGACTTATATCCAGAATTTCAGGAGGTAGGTTAGGAGTATTTCCCATTGTCATTGAATAGCTTGAGAGACAGGGCCAGTGTTTTGATTTTTATGAGAAATCCTGCCACTGCTATTGAGAAACGGGTTTCTCTATAGGAGTTCTGTGAAGTAAACACAGCTTTCAGAATAATCCTGGTCCTTTCTGTTGAACTTGCTGGGCTACCATCCTGGAATTGATGCTTGGACAACTTGCAGATGAAATTCTAAACTTCAGCAAAGCATTCTTCTTCCAGGAATGCATTTGGGCTTCTTTGTGCTGCACGTACTATAAGGCTGCGTCTCTTGTTCTGAGGAAGCTTACAGAAAGTCCACCATTTCTTCATAAATCATCATCTCCAAATACAACATCTTCCTGACTGATATAATTTCCCGTCTTCATTCCAGTGACATATCACTGATTGATGAATGTTAACTGGTGGTCCTTCTATTTATTCTAATAAAAGCATTGCAAACTAAACACGTCATTACCTATTCTGGTTACCGCACCATGTAACCTGAAACATGATACAGTGGGTAGTGATTATTGACAGAAGTGGTTTACACTAGGATTTGGATCCTATTTTCAAAACCAGAATGTACCCATACATGAAGTCACTAAACAGCTTAAGAATGTTTTTAAAAATTTTGAGCTTAAGCAAATAAACCCTACAGCTCCTATACTTACCTTGAGCTTATCTCCATATAGCATATCAAATGACTAAATTATTTGAATTTGTCATTGTATTTCCAGATAGTTTTAAATTATTTCTTCTAAGTAAGCCTATCAAGGTGATGCCTAAGAGATGTAACCAAAAACATGAGAAGAGTGTTTATCTTAAAAGGTGGACTGCTTCAGCTCTCTCATACCCACAAGAATCATATGAGGAAATCTTTCTTATTGCCTCTTGATGTGATAATCTGCTAGAGATGTTATTTCCTATTTCACAGTCTTTAGAGGGAAGGTTCTTTAGGTTACAGTTTATCTAATTAAAAAGATTATTAGTGTTAATTGCTGAGTTAAGCCATCTCCCTTCTGGGATACACATGTGGAATTGCAAATTACAGTATCAGTACTTATAAAGTGTTAAAAAAAGGAGACACATGGTGGTATTTGGAGCTGCCTCAACCATTTGCAAAGTAAGCATTAAATATAACTTGAAATGATGATGCTGGCAGCAGGGAAACACATTTTCATACCCGCTATGAAATCTATGGGAGATAGGACATTTCAAGGTTTACTGTGTACATTATGTTCTGCTTCCTTATAGCCAAAAGCCATCAACAGAGTTTTGCTACAACTACAAAAAAAAAAAAAAAAAAGGCAGGACTTCTAAGACATTTTTCTTAGGAGCAGAGTGTGTAAGGTTATTAAGCAATTATAAAACTGTTACTAACCTGAAATAAGCATGTCTGTCACTCTGCACTTTCTAGGTACAATAATAGTAAAACTATCAACCTTTACAATGGATTTACTACATAACATGAAGAAAACAGCTATTCTATTGCTTAACCTTTCTTCTGCTTGATGATTATTTTAAAGCAAAGAAATGGAGGAAATCAAGGCAGAAATGGTAAGCAGCTTCCTGAAACTATACATGAGAGAGGTTTCCAAGGCACAGAGTCCACCTAATGTCCTCACTGTGAAACAGAAGCATTTGACTCTTGCTTTAAACTGGTCCTTCAGGTGTCACTAGGGATACAAAGTGGTGTCTATCAGTCTTCTGAAAGACAGACATCTGTTGAAAACTAGGTTTGGGAGCTTAATGGAGGTTCCAATTTTGTTCTTATTTTTATTTTTGTGCAAGCAGGTGATTCTGATTGCTATACTGAAAATGTAGACCAGTGGCACTGTGCTTGCAACCCAGTAATTTTTTAAGAAAAAGACAGAAATATTATTTGCTGAAAGTCCAGAGGCATTTTAAGATGTCTGTGCCCTGAATGAAAATATAATAACATAGTCAAATACTGTAGAAGGGATAGAGCTATTTGGCTTATGAAGGAAGAAATGTCCTCTGTAGAGGCTAAAATGAGAGGTAACAAAGTTGAATAAAATCTATACACCCTGTATCGATGGCTGGGTCCAGAACCGTGCATGTGCATTGCTGCTCTGGGCCAGCAGGACCTGCTGTAAAGGAGCTGTCATGGTGAATGTGGCTGCTGCAGCCCCCATGGAAGCAATTCTGCAAAGAGCAGCATGGAGGGTGTTACAAAGGGATGAGGGAAGAGCAGCCATGAGGGGAGCAAACACTGCCTGCTGCTTCTGAGCTCTGAAGTCCAGCAAGAGTTTAAAAACATGAATCCCAGTTGCCATGAAGTCTAGGTATTGTCCAAGAGTCCTTTTTGTTCCCTGGCAGCATGACTGAAGTTGGTATGTCAATAAATTGCTATCTGTCATCCGCTACACTCCATTTTCATTATGTGCTGTGTTGTTTTGGATACACAGTACTGCTAGGGATCTGTGGAACAAAACCAACCACATGCAATCACATTCTTTTTGATGCTGCATAGGACAGCATTAGAAGTGCTCTGTGGACTAAGTGTGCCTTTCCTTTTCATGTCATTTGGGAAGGGTTGGAGCTGACATATCTTCTCTGCCCTTTGGGGAATATAATTGTCTGAGACCATTCCACACTTCTCTGCACATTTGACTTGCAAGAAAGGCCTACCTTCTCCTAAGCAAACCATGGCGGAAGGCACAGGACTTTGCAGGCAATATGCTCTAATCATAGTCACCAGAGGAAGAGCACTCAGAGAACCTCCTGGACTCCAGGGGGAAAGCTGTCCTGGGCTCCCAAATGATATGTGAGAAAGCATAGCATGCTGAATCAAACTGAAAGCTACATATTGGCTGGGAAGGATTTGACATGGAGCAGTGGTTCAGTTTTCTATTTCTTGAGGCTAGTGAGCTAAGATTCTTCAATCTGGAAAAGAGACAGCAGAGAGGGGATTGTCAAGGAGCAGCAGAGGTGAGGCTGCTCGGCAAGGGAAGGGGGCCCAGGGCAGCAGGTGACATCAAGGCCAGCAGGGCAGGGGCCTCCCTGATAAGGCATTCAGTGCTACGGTTCCCAATGCTACCACTGCAGTTCAGTGATTCCCAAACAAGTCTGTAAGCGATGAGGTAGGTCAAATATCAAGCCTGGAGGTTAAGCCCATGGGTCGGGGTCTGTAGTGGACCTAACCTGAAGAGTGCTGTACATTGAGGAGTTAGTGACCCACATAAAAGTTGACCTGATCGGGCACAGGCATATGTTGTGCTTTGCTATGTTATGCTGTACATATTGCTTGGCCTCCAAGCCTATACTGTGCTGCATGTATTACATGGCTGCAGGATAAACTTAGCCTGCTAATCATAATGGAGGAGCTTGTAGATGGCCCTGGATTGGCACATCCTTGTCTTTATCTTGAAGTGAAGCATCATGTTTCTATATAAATATACTTTTCTTTGACAGTAGAAATGATAAACAGAGTGGTTTACTTCTAAGAACATACCTATAAAAGCTGTAAAGATCACACCACCAGTGAACCTCTGCAGGCATGGGATATGCACAGTGTGCTGTGCCCTGAATGAAGATCCATCCAATGCCACACAGCTTGGGGTTCCCACCATCTGAAGGGACATGAAATTATCTATGCTATCTCCTTTTTCCCTTTCATGTTATTGCCAATAAATTGCATTTTAATCAGTTTCTTACTAGTGTCCAAAATGAATGCTTGCAGTGGTGCATTACAGGGTCCAGCTTGGTGATGTTCATGGCCAGGCACAGGCATGCAAGGTAGCAAGGACCACAATCAAAAGACTCAGTTTAAATGCTTCTCTCAAGTGAGGGAGATGTAGACCCCCATGGAGGCATCTCACAGCTCTATCAATCACAAACAGTGGGATCAAGTGCACCCTCAGCAAGTTTGCAGATGACACCAAGCTAAGTGGTGTGGTTGATATGCTTGAGGGATGGGATGCCATCCAGAGGGACCTGGACAAGCTTGAGAAGTGGGCCCGTGTGAACCTCATTAGGTTGAACGAGGCCAAGTGCAAGGTCCTGCACCTGGGTCAGGGCAACCCCCAGTATCCATACAGGCTGGGGAATGAAGCGATTGACAGCAGCCCTGTGGAGAAAGACTTGGGAGTACTGATGGATGAAAAGCTGGACATGAGCCAACAATGTGCACTCGCAGCCCAGAAGGCCAACCGTATCCTGGGCTGCATCAAAAGAAGTGTGACCAGCAGGTCGAGGGAGGTGATTCTGCCACTCTACTCCGCTCCAGTGAGACCCCACCTGGAGTACTGTGTTCAGCTCTGGAGCCCTCAGCACAGGAAAGACTGGAAAGCTCCTGTTGGAACAGGTCCAGAGGAGGGCCACAAAAATGATCAGAGGGCTGGAACACCCCTCCTATGAAGAAAGGCTGAGAGAGTTGGGGTTGTTCAGCCTGGAGAAGAGAAGGCTGTGGGGAGACCTTATTGCAGCCTTTCAGTACTTAAAGGGGGCTTATAAGAAAGATGGGGACAAACTTTTTAGCAGGGCCTGTTGCGATAGGACAAGGGGTAATGGTTTTAAGCTAAAAGAGAGTAGGTTCAGACTAGATAGAAGGAAGAAATTTTTTACAATGAGGGTGGTGAAACACTAGAACAGGTTGCCCAGAGAAGTTGTGCATGCCCCATTATTGGAAATGTTCAAGGTCAGGTTGGATGGGGCTTTGTGCAACCTGATCTAATTGAAGATGTCCCTGCTCATTGCAGGGGTATTGGACTAGATGACATTTAAAGGTCCCTTCCAACCTAAACTATTCTATGATTCTATGAAACAGTGCTCTGATTCAAGGCTGGACAGTTGCTTCAGTTGTGCCTGAGCCCAGGCAGCCAAACTCCTAGGAGAGGGATGATGTTCTCAAGAGCAGAAGTTTCTGAAGTCTCGGATGATATGGAGACAATGTCAGAGATTGACTATTCAGTATCTCTTTTGACACAGGAACTTAGGGTTAGTAGAAAGAAGTTAGTAGAAAGCAGTTAAAAAAAAACGCATAGAGGTAGCTGACAACAAACAGGTAGCTGAATGATGGACCTCATGGTCAAAGGATGCTGGAGATGATAAAATTTTACATGATTTTGAAGGGAGACTTGACAAAGCCATGGAAGAGAAATCCATTGAGAGGTAATAAATATATAGAAAATACTACCAGCTAGTGAAGTCCCAGGACTGAAAACAGCCAATGTTAGGACCCTGACGGCATGACCAGCTTCAGCAGGAGCCTTCCCCCACACCATCTGTGCATGGGCCCAGGAGGCTGTATTGGGCACTGGCACCACTTTGGCACTAGGGGTGTTCTTTGTGAGAGGAGGACATGAACTGTCCTCAGCCAGTCACAGCCAGTTACAGCTGGCCCTGTAATGGATGAAAAGAACTCATTGTATGCCAAATCTTCAGACAGTCAGAGGAGCATACGGCAGCTCTGCTCAAGCATAATTAAGAAAGGGTGGCAGAAGGAATGTGAGAGATGTGTTTGGAGAAACAAAACAGAGAAGACAGGTGGAAGGAGATGTTATTGAGAGCACAGCTGAAGCCCACACTCTTGGGAGGAGGTGCTCCATGCCAGAGGAGGCACCTGTGAGGGACTGCAGCCACAGGCAACCCATGCCACAGCAGTGACACCACAGCACCACAGCAGGACTGCAGCCTGCAGATGACCGACACTGGAGCAAGGACATCTCTGTGGAACTGCACTCCATGGAGCAGACTAGACCACAGGAAAAAAGTGAGCAGCAACAACTGGCAGATAGAAACAGTTATACACCAACCCCAACCTCTTGCATTGCCTGCTGCTTCACCAAAGGGACTGGGAAGCACAGAGTCTAACAAGAAAGCTGAAACTAGAAAGCAGAGGAGAGTTTTTGGACTGAAGTTGAGTGTGGGGAAGGGGGATGAAAGGTCTAAGTGTCTGTTTCATAGTTTGTTACATTGTTTTTTGCCAATACGTGAATCAACAACAAAAAAATTATGTTAATTAGCAAGAAATTATATGAAACTCCCCAAGTCAATCAAGACTGTTGCCCACAACAGAAGCCCATTTCAGCTGAGCCTTGGCCCTTCAGTTCCTTCCTAAAGTACACTGTAGGCGTGCCTGTCTCCAGGCCTGCCCCCTGATGGACCTCAGACCCAAGCCTTGTGACCTTGTCTCCAGGCCCATCTCTTTTGCTCCTAAGTGGGTGACAGGGCCCTGAGTGCACTAATAAGCCTTTAATGGTCCTGACCAGCCACACCTGGAGCCTCTACCCACACCTATGGGCCCAGGAGCTCTATTTAAGCTATGCTCTGGACCTTCAGTCCCTCTGTGTGCTACATCAGAGGTGTACCAGTCTCCAGTTCAAACACAGCTGTGCCCGTGCCTGGCCAAGGACTCCTAGTGTGACCTTGGCCCTGCCTTGTGATCACTGGACCTGAGCCTCGGTCTGACGTGTGAATTGACTTCCTGGCTTGTCCTTGGGCCTGCCTCATAGCCATGACATTCCCTTATGATCTGGACTCATGGTTGGAGCTGGCTGTGATCTCTGGGCCTGCTCTGCTCAGATCCTGTGGGACTGAGCCCTGGCTGGTGAGGCTCCTGCCCTGCTGGCTGTGGGATCTCCCTTGCCTCCTGGTTTGTCTGTCCTTGGGGAGAAGCTGGCTTTTGCTGCTCCCTGACAGCGAAGCCTCCTTGAGCCCTCTGCCGAGCACTGAGGAGCTCGGTCTCTGGTCATGCAGGGCCTTGTCCTTACAAAACTTCCTGATCTCTCCGCAGCACTCACCTATTACTCAGCTCCAGGATCCTGAGTGAGCCCCCTTCCACCCAGCCGGACCCTCTTTCCCCCCCAGCTTGTGGGGCCTGTCGGGGCAGCCTGACCACTTCACTCAGCCCCAGGCCTCTCATGCCATGTCCCTTTCCAACCCACTGTCCCTGCCCTGGCTCTGTGTCCCCTGAAACAGCCCGCTAACACCCCACAGCCACTGAGCCACTCCTGAGCCCAGGTCTCTGTAAGGAGTGAGGACGCACCTTGCTCAGAGGAGAGGCTGCTGTGTCTGAGCCCTGAGGGTGCTAACAGCCCTTGCTGGCCCTGACCTCCCATGGGGCCTCCCTGCCTGGTCCACGGCCCAGGGCCCCATGTCAGCCCCCGGGGCCATCAGCACCTGCCCCAGTGATGCCACAGCAGGGCCAGTCTCCAGCTCCCCACAGCCCTGCCCTGCCCGGCCATGGGGCCTCTTGATCTTAGCTTGCAGACTGATTTCCTGGCTTGACCTTGGACCTGCCCTGTCACTATGATATTACCTTATGATCTGAACACTTGGTTGGGTCTGGCCACCATTTAAGGGTCTGTCCTGCTTCCCTTGCTCAGGTACCATGGGACTGGGCCCTGGTCAGTGAGGCCCTTATCCCGCTGGCTCTCATCCCCGTGGCTCCCATCCCACGGGGAGCAGCCAGCTCTTACTGCTCCCTGACCCTGGGCTCCCCAGGTGGACCCCGGCCCTGGTTCATCTCTTGCTGTGTCCAGAGCTGTTGATGGACCCTGTTACTGGCACTCAGCTCTGCCTCCCTGGGGTCAGACCTTGTGGTGTGGTGCCAGTTGCTGAGGGCATTGCCCACCATGGGGTGACCCTTGGCACAGCTCACTGTCCTCATGGAGCAGCCCTGCTCCTGCTGCTCCTGATAGTCCAGCTAATTTGCCACCCACATTATTGTCTGCTTACTCAGTCTATATCTCTCTAATCTGGCTACAAGGATACTCTCAGAGATGATGCTGAAGGCCTTACTAAAGTCAAGGTGTACAACGTCCTCTGCTCTCCCCTTGATATAGAACAAGCCAACCCATCCTAGAAGAAAATGAGGTTGGTCAGGAGGGATACGCCCTTGGTAAATCCATGCTGGTTTTCCCCATCACCTTTTATTCCTTCATGTGTCTTGAAATGCTCCCAGGAGGCTTTGCTTCATAGCCTTCTGCAGTGATTCGAACTTGAATACAATTGTACATCAAGGAGTTAGTGATCCACGTAACAGTTGACACAAGAAGGTGCAGGCCTGTGTTGTGCCGACTGTATAGGTTGGCTTCCCATCCTGTGCTGTGCTGCACGTAACCCTGGGCTGCAGGGTAAACTTTGTCTGCCAGTCAGAAGGAAGGAACCTGTAGGTAGCTCCCACTTGGCATGGGTGATTGCAACACCTGTGTCCTTGTATTTATTGTAAAGTGAAGCAGCATGTTTTCATGTGAACATCCTTTTGTTTCACAGTAGAAATGAAGAGAATTGTTTTCTTCTTCAAGAAGAAAATACTTCAAGAGCTCTAAAGACCAAAGTGTCAGTCAACATCTATCTCCATGGATGGGACCTGCACTGGGTGCCATGCCTTGACTGGTGGTCTGTCCAATGCTGCACAACTTGGAGTTCCCTGCATCTGAGGGAATATAAGATTATCAATACTATCCTCTTTTTCCTTTTAATGTTAGCTGCAATAAATGTTATTTTAAGCAATATCTTACAGAGTCTGAGTGCCTTTCTTAGATTGTAATGAACACTAGCCCTAGTGCCTTGCAGCAGTGCACTACACCTTTTCAGTGACTGCAGAGACCTGTAGTCTCCTGAATTCTCCTCCTTTTCCTTTCTGAAAATTAGTCACTTTTTCAAATCATCAGGAACCTTCCCCAATCATCCTGACTTTTTCTTAGTCTTCTTTTTGCTGTTCTACCTAAAGAAGCTTTTCTTACTGTGCTTCACATCCCTTGTCAGTTTTCCCTCCAGCAGAATTTTCGCTTTTCAAATTCCATCCCTGCATGCATGGGAGAAGCTTCTGTACTCCTGCCAGGTGGGTTGTCCTTGCTTCCACCTCTTGTGCACTTCCTTTTTGTATTTGGACTCAGTCAGAATGAAGGCACCTTCATCATCAGAGACAGCCTGTATATTGCTTCAGCAACAAGATATGTGGCATGTATGGGAGCAAGTGAAAGGCTTTGCATGTAGGTGAGGCTAAAACTCATTCAATCACAGTGATGAAGACCGTCAGGTTCTGGGTCAGGTACTCCCTTCCAACATGTTGCTGGCTTGTGGGATGTGATCATTGAAAGTTATGCCATGAAGGCCACATCAACCTATGTCAGATCAAATATTTATGGGGGAGCATTAAGAAATCATCAGCTGTACAATGAAGGCTGAGCCCATGTCAGGTTAAAATGAATGTAAGACCTGATATGGGATATCCCAATGACAATCAAGAGCAATGACAAATGCCCCTGTCACAGTCTGTGAACGGTCAAGGCAGCACTGCAGGCAACAATGTCAGTCTCTTCAGAATGGCACAGCAGAATGGCACAGAAAACCAAATGCTGCAGAAAGATGCCACGTGGGCTACCATCTCCTGTCTGAAGGAGCTTGACCAGACACCTCATTTTCTTTGGCCTGGGGAAAGAACACAGTCCCACAGAACAATTGGGAGAGAAAACATCATTGAGAGCTACAGCACCAAGGTGCGCAATGACCACCATTTAGACAGTCAGCTGCAGTCACTCTGGGTAAAATGATTTCTCTCTCTGTGAATCATTCCCTCATGGAAAGGCAGCTTCCAGATTCACAATGTGGAATGAATACAAACACAAAACAATTAACATGCTCCTTCCTACTGGCAAAAGAGCAGGAACAAGGAGGAGAACAAAATCTTGAGTTCTGCATAGGTTTTTGTGATTGGATTAGAGGCTTTGGTCTGTGAGCTGACCTGGACTTCATATCCTTTTGGATAAAAAGTGCCTTTTATACTCTCAGGTGTCCAAGGCTCAGGTACTCAAGAGTCTGTTGGTTTAGGGACAGCTCCACAATGAAATGCCTGGCAGAGGAAAGGGCAGCAGAGCCTTAGCTGACCTCTTTCTTGAGACAAGCATTGTCAAACAAGGATGTGTGACAGAACTGTTTGTACTGCTTTGCACAGCTGTGCTGGACAGGGCAATCCATTGCCAGTTGTCCCAGGTAGCCTTCCAACTGCAGGAAGGTTTGCTTACTCTCTCTAGACCCCATGTCAAGCAGACTATACAAGACCTTTTGCGTGTTGACACTATCCTGATGGCCTGTTCTCATCCAGATCTTCAGTTGCTCCCGGGTAGATTCTGTTGCTTGCAACTTGCCTTGCATTAACTATCAGTTTGAGCGCAGAAAACCAAAACAGGCCTCTAGGAAAGAGCACAGCATGTCTTTCTCATACACTACCAAAGCAGAGCTGCTTATCCTCCATGTCTTTGCTTATTGTGGGTGTCTTCTGAACCTGAAACTCCAATTCTTGGAGAGAAAACATGGCTTTGGTATAACTCATGAAACAAAGTTTTGCATCAAACACATACAAAACTGTTGTGCAGGTCCGGAATCAGGACACTACACAGAAGTCAAATTCACCAGGTATAAAAAACACCTCTGGGATCATTTTTATTCTGTACTTGCAGTGTGATGCTGTGAAAAAATGATCACTGACAAAACTGCAGCTGCTTCCTGGATACATTTGTAGGTCCTAAAATACAGGCCATTTGATGAGCTGGGCCTCTGACACAGGTCTGGACACTTATGTAATTCACGTATGATAAACCAGATTAAGGGAAGGGGAATCATGGTTGTTTAGGAGGAAGTCTTGAGGGACAGGCAGATTTACTGAGTTAAATGTACTGGCCAAGTCTTATATGTAGCAATGGAAGACCAGTGTGGTAGAAATAGAAATAAACTCCTGTGAACACAAAATGGCCCTGAACAAAAAAGGGATAAGGGGTGAAAATAGTGGCACAGATCTGAGGTTCACTATAAACAGTGTGAGAAAACAGCTTACTAGGTGTAGACACATAGATTCACAGAATCATAGAGTATCTCAAGTTGGAAGGGACCCATAAGGATCACCAAGTTCAACTCCCTGCTCCTCGCAGGACTACCTAAAACTAAACCAGATGACTAAGAGCATCGTCCAGAAGCTCCTTGAACTCTGGCAGGATTGGTGCCTGTTCCCTGAGTAGCCTGTTCTAGTGGCCAACCACCCTCTCCGTGAAGAACCTTTTCCTAACGTCCAATCTGAACTTCCCCTGATGCAGCTTCATTCCACTTCCTCGTGTCCTATCGCTGGTCACCAGAGAGAGCAGATCAGCACCTCCCCTTTCGCTGCGCCCCTTGAGGAAGTTGTAGACTGCCATGAGGTCACCCCTCAGCCTTCTCTTCTCCAAGATGAACAAACCAAGTGACCTCAGCCGCTCCTTGTAAGTCTTGCCCTCGAGGCCTTTCACCATCTTGGTTGCCCTCCTCTGGACACAGTCTAACAGTGTGATGTGCTTCTTGTACTGAGGTGCTCAAAAGCGCACACAGTGCTTGAGGTGGGGCCACACCAGTGCAGTGCAGAGTGCGACAATCGCCTCCCTGGACCAGCTAGCTATGCTGTGCTTGATGCACCCCAGGACATGGTTGGCCCTTTTGGCTGCCAGGGCACACTGTTGACTCATATACAGCTTGCCATCAACCCAAACCCCCAGATCTCTTTCTGCGGGGCTGCTCTCCAGCCCCTCGTCCCCAGTTTGTATGTATAACCAGGATTACCTCGTCCCTCAAGGAGAATCCAGCACTTGCTCTTATTAAATTTCATACAGTTGGTGATTGCCCAGCTCTCTAGCCTATCCAGATCTCTCTGTAAAGCCTCTCTACCCTCGAGGGAGTCCACAGGTCCTCCTAGTTCAGTATCATCAGCATATGCTCACTTTGGCATGTTCTCCTCAGCCTCTTCAGCTTTGAAGGACTGTTGATAACCATTATTTTGTGGACATGAAGCTTAAAAGCAAAGCAAGGTGTGATACACTCCCTGTGACTCTCACGATCCAGGCACACCTCCCAGTATTTTATTATATGCTAGATATTCTTCTGGCCATGTAGCACTAGAAAGCACTTCTTCCACTGCTGATGTCTGTGGCACCACCTCACTTCCTGAGCTACACAGATGAAATGGGGACCCACTCTGCCAGTGGATACAAAAGAGGGAATGTGGGTACTTGTTTAAGTGTTCAGTGCTTGGCTCACTGGTACACCAAACCATTGGGTGAGAAACACCCTGTAGTTATTCACCACTCTTAAGACAGGTTATGGTGAAGTGTTAATAAAAGCATTTATTCATAACATCCAAAGGAGGCAACACACTGAACAATATTCATAAAAATGTAAGTGATGATAAAAAAAAAGAAAAAGAAAAAGAAAAAGAAAAAGAAAAAGAAAAAGAAAAAGAAAAAGAAAAAGAAAAAGAAAAAGAAAAAGAAAAAGAAAAAGAAAAAGAAAAAGAAAAAGAAAAAGAAAAAGAAAAAGAAAAAGAAAAGCTTAATTATATATACCAGGGTTACTTTGGAAACACCTTGCTCTTACTGACCTGACCTCGTGTCTGTTCAGAAAAAATGGCTGACAGTCTTGGCCATAGTGGGTAACTCGTCCCTTTTCTGTAGTGGAGACTCTCATAAGACAGAATTTATTCAGGATCCTTCACCTGACAACTCAGCCAAGGATAGAGCTTCTCCTAGAGAGTTTCCATTAAAAAAGCACCATATACTCCTAGTTTCACAAGGCTTGCTCACCCTTACAGCTGCTTTCCCTTTGAACACAGGGGAGGGTGAGCTGGGAGTTGAGGTACTAGCTGAGCTGCCCAGTCCCCTGGCTGTATCTATGAGACATGGTCTCAGACCAGGCCTCTAGAAAGATTGAAATTTTCCTACTAAAACAGCCTACTTACTACCTCCCTTCCAAGAAGATCTTTGACGATTCTTCTCAGCTATGGTAGCACTGTCTTAATGCTTTAAAGTATCTGGAAGCATTCCTTTGATGCTGGATGTCTTCTCCAGCACCTGGCTGGCTGGTAAACAGTTCCTTGCCTCAGTGAGAGGCAAACTGGTCCTTCTTTTCCTAGTTATTTCACCAAGATGTTTCAGTGGGGCAGGACCACCTGGCCTACATTGATCTGTATATTACAGAATCACAGAATCACAGAGTCGTATAGGTTGGAAAAGACCTTAAAGATCATCGAGTTCAACCGTAAACCTAACACTACCAAGACCACCACTACACCATGTCCATAAGCAAACAGATGCGAAGAGCTAAGTAGAATACATGTACACAACTCATTACTGGCGTTTGATTGACCAGATGGTAGAGATTTTTGATTAAAAACGCACCTGGGAGACTCATTCCCCATTCCCTTTCTCCACCAACATACTAATACATATTTTGTAAGTAGGGATAATGTTTTCTGAGAAGCACTTCTATCATCAGAAAAAGCAGACAAGCTTTTTAGGCTTTCTTAAAGGCTGAAACAAAAGCAGTAGGCCTGACATTAAAAAAGCGAGAATTATTCTGTGCTTAAGTATAGCTATTTATCTGTCAGACTATCTGTGGGAAAACAAAAAACCCAACCCAACCCAAACCAAAACACTTGGCTGATAACTGTGGAGTAGTGATCTAACAAAAAGTAACACTTCCACTACAATCTTGTCTTGCTTAAGTCCTCAGACTGCCTTGGCGACAACAACTCGGCAAGGAGAATGTAGATTTCTATGGCATGTTTATTTTCACAAAAGGAAGCAGACTGAGGCAAAGAAAACTGCACTGTCTAAACTTTTGACAGCAGTACAGGAGCCTACCTCTTCTCCTTAACAGAGATCACAGTCATCTCCATATATGTTCTAAAGACTTATGTCGTACTGACTTTGGATTTCCCCCCCACCTCTTTTAAAATCACATAGTGCTTTACAGAGGTCAGAATGGTTTCTTTACTGTTTGTCCATTCTATTATTTCAATACAGAACAATTGCTTTTATAACTGAAATGTATTTTCTATTGTATATTATGATTGTCCCACAGACCATGAACACTCTAGCTGGATTTCACAGTTCCTCTGTCATCTGCCAGGCCATTAAGTTACCCATGGAAGATCTGAGAGATACGTTGCAAGTGCATACCACAAACACATTTGGAATTGACTACTTTTTACTTTGTCTGGGGCTATGTTTTGCTATTACTCCCTGAGAATAAAATACTTTGCTATAAGACCTTCACACCCATCAAAAGATCTTTTTTAAATATCCCACTTTTCAAAGAAAATGTGCCTGCTTTTGACTTTCATCTCAATTGGTTTTCTCACACGCACCCTTCTTTATTTCCCCAGTTTTGTTAGTAGAATAATAGGCCAAGTCCTGTTCTCACTTATCTTCTGTCTAGCACGGCTCAGCTGCATTTTGTACATTCAAAAAGGATCAATTGAAAGAGAGTTCTGGTCTGTTACTACAACCATAATAACAAATGGATTAGTTATTGACAGATTGACTAATAACTGCTAATTATGTTTTCCATCACTAAGGAGTTCACATTTTTTGTTTTTATTAACATCCCGGTATCTAGTTGCAAATGAGGCTTGAAGGAACATGAGCATTATTTCCCAGTCTTTTCTCCAGTGCAACAGTCCTGATGTACTGGTGGAAAACACTGTTACACAGAATGAAAAACTAGTATTTGCTCTCCCTTCAATCAAAAATGGACCCATTGAAACTAAAGTCTCACCTAATCCCATTAAATTATTTTTATGGTGTCAAAGGTCAAACTTCTGAAGGGCAGCAGTGGGTGGGTCACAATTCAGCCTGTATAAATTCCCAAGGGCTCAGTCAGTCTGTCTACATACAGCTGGAAAGCTGTATTGCCTTTGGTGCTGAAGCTCAAAAGGTAAGTACTTCTCTAGGAAAATTTACCTTCTCACTATATTATTTCTCGCTTATGCCTAAACTTAAAAAGTGAGCAATTATTGTGTTGTGCTTGATATCTTTAAGGACAAAATATTTACATTATACTCTCTACAAATCTCACCTGTGTGTATGTGTTCTACACTATTTTATTATGTGTAAAACCTGAGTATTTGTTTTCAGGAGACTTTTTAAAAGTTTATTCTTTGTGCTTAAAATATTATTTTATGCTTAAAATATGATCTTATTTCAGAGCAGCTTATCCTCTCATTCAATATCTTTTAAGTTCGATTTTAGCAGCCAAAGAATAAGTTTGCTTGATTGACCTCCAGTTCAACAGAGTGCACTGAGAGCAAAACTGCGGCATTCATTGAATTTGCTAGGTTTATTTTAGTGTGAAATTTCTCTAACAGTTGCATCCCTGGAAAATACAGGGAATCTTGTGAACACTGCACAAGATAAAAATTTGTGTGGGTGTGCAGACTTATATTTTTACAATAATCTATAAATATGAACTTGTATACAGAAAGGAAAGTGAGAGAAATGTGTGTACAAGTGTATGTGTATACTCACAAGCATGGTCACTAAAAACTTTATTGGGGTTTAATACTCCAAAGGCAAACCTGAGATCCCAGCATTAAGCACCTACATAAGGGGCTGGATTTTGAAAGACAATAAACCTCCACAATTTCTATAAATGATAGTAAGGAAACTAGATTTATGCTGACCTCGAAAGTTGTGCTTTACATAAGCAGAGTGGCTACACAGGACTTACACCGTCCAGCACTTTATAGCAGCCTCAGACAGAAACAAATATAAAGCTTTTACTGGTCTATGCCACAAACAAATATTCATTTAACAGTGCCGTATTATGGTAGACATTGCTACTTTATCATGTCTGCATTTCTATTCTACCTGAATGTCACTAATAAAATTTAATTTCTCAGAAAGGTTATAGTGTAGTATATATAGATATATTTAAGCAAAGCAAGCTATATCTGAAAGCACAATAGGGTGGAATATGAATTTTGTGCATCAGTCTCTCTCCGAGACTAGGTGACCTTAGACAAATTATATTGCCTATCCATGCTTCCATTACTAAAACAAGGGTAAAGATACAAGCCTTTGAAGATCTACTGACAGTAAGTACTGTGCAACAATCAGATATTTTACTGCACTTATTTATTTTTAGAAAATAAAAATAGTCAGCCAGCCTCTGCTTTTACTTATATCTGCCTAAACCCTGAGCAAGTCTACTAAAATTTGCACTTTAAATTTCCAGCTTTGCAAGTATACAAAGACAGATCATATTTTCTTGTTTTCATCAAAGGTACTACAAAGTACCAAGGAATTCTAGCCTTCACTGAATGAAAATAAGTACAGGCAATTGTTGTTTGACTGCTTTGAAAAGGTAAACAGAAATCACATACAGATTTAAGACCTCTGAGGAACTTTACTGCCAAAAAAGCAACCAAATACAAATGCAGAAAGAAACAGATTCATGAATACAGAGTTTCTAACATGCATAAGAGGTGAGCATAGCAATAGGCATGTTACCACAGAATTACTTCAAAACTACTTGTTTATATTTCATTGCCTAAAAACTACTATTGAAGTGCATTGCACTGTGTTTGTATGGTATTCCGTCATTACATTGTCATTCTGCTGTTTGCTCTAGACAACACTGATTTCACAATGGGCTCCATTGGTGCAGCAAGCACGGAATTTTGTTTTGATGTATTCAAGGAGCTGAAAGTCCAGCATGTCAACGAGAACATCTTCTACTCCCCCCTGAGCATCATTTCAGCTCTGTCCATGGTCTACCTAGGTGCAAGAGAAAACACCAGGGCTCAGATAGATAAGGTGAGGCTACAGTTAAGGATTTAAACCTTCCTGCTGGTCAACAGAGCCATAGCACTTATTTATATGATAATGTCCCTTGCATAGCTCAGAGGCTAAATAATCTGGATCCAGAGTTATCAAAAGCTGTGGCCACCTCAAACTCCTATAGTGTTAAACGAATGCATCAGCCAGAAATCTTGAGACTGGACTTAAGTTTTAATTTTATCATTGTTAGCAGTAGGATTCTCAAACAGAACAACACATTCCAGTGGTCCTTTGTTTAGAGTAAGGAAAGTAGATAAAATCTCCAGGGAAAGAGCCAAAACATGTCTCCAGACTGCAAAATGTTTCACATGAGTTGTCTACAGCTCTCACTTCCTTCATAGAGAGTGGCTGGCTCGTTACCCCGAGGGAAGTTAGTATTATTAATAGCACACACTGGAGCTGATTTCTAGATGTTCAACAGAAAAAGAGATCATCTAAGCAGCCAACAGTAGGCACAGCTATTCAGAGATGGTATGGATGGATTGCACTTTTGAGTCATCCAGCTTCTCAGTTAGTCAATACTTCAAACATCATGTGTTAATCTCAGTTGCGTAACCTTTTTGTCATACCTGTTATTTCAACTACTGTTCTTTTCAATTACAGGTTGTTCACTTTGATAAAATCCCAGGATTTGGAGAAAGTATTGAATCTCAGGTACAGAAATAATTTCATCTCCTTCTCTATGTCACTTTCTCCTGGGAGCAAAATCTAGCAGATAAAGCAGTCTCTTAGCAGTTCCAACCCCTCTCTGATGAGCAGCTAGTGCTCTGCATCCAGCAGTTGGGGGAACATTTTGTTCATAAGAATAGACAGAGAAGGGAGGTAACAGAGGATTCAGAACAAACATAAGATGAAACCCAGCACCATAATATTGGGCAAACAGGGAAAATTATAGATATTTGTATGCTTAGGCAAGGTAGATGAATGTTACTGTTTAAATGGGACTGGTTGGGAATGGAGGAATGCTTACCTGATCTGCTGGAGCTAGATTACTGTAGCGGGTAATTAAAAGTCCCCCTGAGAGAGGGATGAGGAAATTACAGTAGAAAACCAGCACAGAACTGTGTATTTTAGAAAATTACTACATCTGTAGTTATAGCAACAAGACATACAGGATGAACAACAGTATTGTAAGCAGAAGTGTCTGAACTACTCTTCTCATATAGTATGAAAAACCTACTAACACTAACATAACATCATTTATCTTTTTATTTGTATTCATGCCAACGATTCAGTGTGGCACATCTGTAAGCGTCCACACTTCACTTAAAGACATGTTCACCCAAATCACCAAACCAAGTGACAATTATTCACTCATCTTTGCCAGTAGACTTTATGCTGAAGAGACATACCCAATCCTACCGGTGAGTTGCTCTAAGATCTGATCTGAGTGTATTTCCATGTCAAAGCTGTACCATTCTCTAATGCAAAAGCACTATCAGAAGTCTAGGTTCTACTAAAGAAATTTTCTTCCATATGGAAGACAGGATTCATGACTTCTTTCTATCACAGCCCTAACCCTCTACAGTCTTGAGAAAAAATACACCTAGCCAAAAAGATGTTTGTGCAAAGTACAACCATGATCCAATCACATCAAGGTATAATTAATAAAGATAACTTTAGTTGGAAAGAGTTAACTCCAACTGTTTTCTCAATTTGTAAAACAAACCTGAAAAATAACTTCAGGTTCTCAAAAATATTCCAAGTTTTCCCATTGAAAGGAACATTTAGTTTGAAATTCAAGGAAAATACCACTGCAAAACAAAAAGTTTAAAAGTGGGCAAAATGAAAAAAACCATACTTCAACTGAAATGAATGCCATTTTTGGATCAAACTCAGTTCTGGAAAATATGTTTAAAATGTGAGAATATACTCTTGCTTGAAGCAATGAATGTCAAATCTTAAGATGCTTACGAACTAGAATAATGGCTTACTCATTAGCCTTAATAAGCAGATTATTCATATCTCTTAATTTCAGTCTTGTATTTCACATTTGCAAAATGCTTTGACATGCTGATCTGAAAACTGCATACTCTTCCTTTGCAGGAATACTTACAATGTGTGAAGGAACTGTATAAAGGAGGCTTGGAAACAATCAGCTTTCAAACAGCTGCAGATCAAGCCAGAGAGCTCATCAATTCCTGGGTTGAAAGTCAGACAAATGGTAAGAGCAAGCCAAGTATCGGCATAGGTATTTTCCCTTCTGCCACCATGTTTGAACAGCATATGAGAACACTTAAGTCAGGAGAAAAAAAAACCAAAACCTCTCCCTCTGTTCCTTCTCCTGGATAATAGATCAGTTCCCAGATATGCAACTATCATTTAACAATTTTTATTTCCTCAGACACATCCCTTTTAGAGGACTCTCTATATCTGTAGGGGCTTTGCAGGTATGTAATACTTCCAGTCCTGATGAAAGGGACAGCACTAGAATATGCTTTGTACACATTGTCAAATGGTTTGACACTAATGTTGAGAATCTGGTTATCCTTTGATCAGCACGCTTTGCCCTCGAGCTTCCCAGAGTTGTTGTGTGCCTGTTGAGTAGGGCATGCAGTCATAAGGTAATTCAGAAATCTTAACAGGTAAAGGGCAATGGAAAACCACAGAGTTAAGGAATGGCAGGGAGGTGTACGAAATGCATAGAAAGAGGTATACCACAATTGGGATTTTTACCCTACTGCATCTCCATGTGGTTCCTCCATTCTTCCAGTCTCTTCCTGGCCCACTCAAAACATTCCTTTCCCTCATGCTTGAAACACATGGCCTGAACAGCAAACACAGATAAAAGATGCTGAATTTTAACTGAAATGAAAATATTACAATGACACAACCTCTGGTATGGTGTCATACTTTGAAGGAGAAAACCAGGCCGTGATTAAGCTACATGAGCATGAGGACCACAGAATAAACAAGAACAAAATATAAGAAGAAAGCAGAGAAAAATTCTGGTTTCCTTTCCTGCTACCTTCTTTATACAGATATCTCTTTTCAACTTTGGTTTGAAGCAAGAAGTAATTATGTTCACCGTTTGGGTTGGAGACCATCTTGAGATAAAAGGTTCCAATGGTTCTTCCTATTGTCACAAAATATATAGGTTTATTAATTTTATTAATTTTGTAACAAGTAAATCTCTGGGTCTTATAACTCTCATTATAATTCTTTACACAGAGGGAAAAAAACAACTATTGCCAACAGCAGTGAGCAAACCAACCTTGGAAGTACAAGATTACAGCTGCAAAACCAAAACAATGTCCCTGCCTTACACCCTCCTCCCCACAAATTCTATACCCTTCATTTAATGTTGTGATTGCCAAGTAAGATGTATTATACACAGATGTGTTATATACATGTGTTCTCTTTTCCTATGCATTCTTAAAGGAATGATAAAAAATATCCTTCAACCGGGCTCTGTGGATCCTCAGACTGAAATCGTCCTTGTTAATGCCATTTACTTCAAAGGAATGTGGGAGAAAGCATTTAAGGATGAAGACACCCAGGCAGTGCCTTTCAGAATAACTGAGGTACATGGGCATACATCACCTTACAGGTGTCTTCTAGAATTCATGAAGAGAATAGACAAGTTGTCATACAATTTTCCTGAACAAGAGCAATCAGTAGTTTTAACCATAAGTAGACATTTCTACACTCTAAGAATAATCTTTGTGAAAACTATATTATCTTTTTTGTTTTTGCAGCAAGAAAGCAAACCTGTGCAGATGATGTATCAGATTGGTTCATTTAAAGTGGCAGTGATAGCTTCTGAGAAAACAAAGATCCTGGAGCTTCCATATGCCAGTGGGGAGCTGAGCATGTTGGTGCTGTTGCCTGATGATGTCTCTGGCCTGGAGCAGGTATGGTCCTGGCAGTTGGGTTTCAGAAAACCATAAACACAGTGAAATTTAGGTGCTGCCAAGCCCTTCACAATAAAGTTATCCTAAAACACTTCACCAGCACAGATCTGAACACTGGCAACATGGCATTGTTGCATAGAAGCATGCAGCTGTCTCAGTGGTCCTGCAATAGTTTGTGCTGAGCATGGATTGCTTAAGGAACTGCTTCAGTGGGTTAAATCTTGGTCACTGCAGAACAGATTCTTCTCAGCTAAGCAGCTGTTACTCCAGCAGCTTGAATGCCAAAGGTTTTATATCTCCATTCCTGCACACTGAGGAGCTTCCTGGGAAGTTCATGTTAGCTTTAGTAGTTGTAATTATTGTTTGGTTTAGCAGTGCTCAACATGCTTCCTTCATATGTTCAAAAATTAAACTATCTAAAAACTGAATATGAGGGGTACTGGAATGGTTAAAGCAATTTCAGAAAATAAAATGTACATGATATACTATTGTTGATATGAACAGAATACAGGAATGGGATATTGTCATTAGCAGGAATGCAGTTAGTCTGAATAGGAAAAGTTATGTAATAAATGAGAGTTCATTGAAATGTTTGTACACTAACTCAAAGAATCTAAATTAGGAAAATTAAGAGGCATTTGAACACAGCTAAATTTCCTCAGTAATAACTGACAGTTCAGGTATTAGTAATTGGTTACCATTAACACCTGGTTACTTGGAGGTCTTAAATGTAGAAGAAGCTTACACCTCAAAAGCACAGAATTATATTTGGAATGTATTTCCCAAGCAAAGAAGATAAATACGGAAGGGCTTTAGATGAAATTTGCCGAGTAGCCATCTCATATAAGCAAATTAATTGGCAGTGAGCCTATTAAAGAAATAGAAGGCAGGACAGAGCAGAGAAGAAAGAGTCATAGTTTGCTTTCCTCTCCTAGATACATTACTCTGTATACACCTAGAAAAATACCATGCCAAGAGCAGTCAGTTTAAAAGAGAAAAAACCCCACCACTGGTACTGCATTGCCACAAAGGAAGTTGTGCTGTCATCCCAGAGATCTCGTTTGCTTGTCTCCTTGCAGCTTGAGACTGCAATCACCGTTGAAAAACTCGTGGAGTGGACCAGTTCTAATATGATGGAAGAGAGGAAAATGAAAGTGTATCTCCCCCGCATGAAGATTGAGGAAAAATATAACCTCACATCTGTCTTAATAGCCTTGGGTGTGACTGACCTGTTCAGCTCATCAGCCAATCTCTCTGGCATCTCTTCAGCAGAGAGTCTGAAAGTGTCTGAAGCCATCCATGAGGCATTTGTGGAAATTTCTGAAGCAGGCAGTGAGGTGGTAGGCTCAACAGGAGATGGGATGGAGGCTACTAATATCTCTGAAGAGTTTAGGGCTGACCACCCTTTCCTCTTCTTGATCAAACACAACCCAACCAACAGCATCCTCTTCTTTGGCAGATGCTTTTCCCCTTAAAGAGAAGAAAGCAGAAAGAATTTCTGTCCCTCACAGCAAGACCCAAAGTACTGCAGTATCAGGGGTAGAAAGAAACGCATACTCTCTCTTTCATCCATATTTTCTAAAACTGGAAGGCTTTACTTAAAAAAAAAAAGTGAGAGAAATTATGCCATGAAAACAGAGGCCCTTTGCCTTTCCTTTCTGCAGAGTAATATTATTTACTCATGGATGAAGAGTTAAGGGCATGAAAACGGGACCCAAAGAAAGCATGAACATGAACAGAGATGTTCTTGGTGTAAATTAACAATAATACTGCCGAATCATCACACTGAAAAAACACAACCCCATTTATCAGCAGAAATTTTATGGGAAAGAATGCAGCCTTCTAATTAAGCCAGGTTTCTCTATGGCCAAGCTTTGTGGTGACTCCTCTGGAATTAGTCACTCGAAAGCTCCCAGATTAAACTCTAAACTATCACCAACCATTCCTACTCTGACAAGGCAATTGCTTTTTCTTTGTGCTCCTGATACTGCAAGGCTCTTCCTCACCTTCTAAAGACACATTATAGAAATCTTATAATTCATATTTCTCCTTAAACCTTTTTGGCTCAATCGTCATGAAATATGGCATGTTACTATTCAAATTGTTTTCCATGTATCCATATGTAATGAGTCTTACAGATGTACTCTTTTGGTCCTTTAATCATAATAAAAACATGTTTAAGCAAATGCATTTCATTTGGAGTATTTCAAGTGCACCTGGGACAGGGTATTCCTGGTTATACATACAAACTGGGGGACGAGGGGCTGGAGAGCAGCCCCGCAGAAAGAGATCTGGGGGTTTGGGTTGATGGCAAGCTGTATATGAGTCAACAGTGTGCCCTGGCAGCCAAAAGGGTCAACCATGTCCTGGGGTGCATCAAGCACAGCATAGCTAGCTGGTCGAGGGAGGCGATTGTCCCACTCTACACTGCACTGGTGCGGCCCCACCTCAAGCACTGTGTGCGCTTTTGGGCACCTCAGTACAAGAAGCACATCACACTGTTAGACTGTGTCCAGAGGAGGGCAACCAAGATGGTGAAAGGCCTCGAGGGCAAGACTTACAAGGAGCGGCTGAGGTCACCTGGTTTGTTCATCTTGGAGAAGAGAAGGCTGAGGGGTGACCTCATGGCAGTCTACAACTTCCTCAAGGGGGGCAGCGAAAGGGGAGGTGCTGATCTGCTCTCTCTGGTGACCAGCGATAGGACACAAGGAAATGGAATGAAGCTGCATCAGGGGAAGTTCAGATTGGACGTTAGGAAATGGTTCTTCACCGAGAGGGTGGTCAGTCACTGGAACAGGCTACTCCGGGAACAGGCACCAATCCTGTCAGAGTTCAAGGAGCGTCTGGACGATGCTCTTAGTCATCTGGTTTAGTTTTAGGTAGTCCTGCGAGGAGCAGGGAGTTGAACTTGGTGATCCTTATGGGTCCCTTCCAACTTGAGATACTCTATGATTCTATGATTCTTTTATCAGAGTTGGTTCATTGCTTACAGGGAGATGAGGAATGAGAGTCTGTCCTAATTCTGGGCTAAGATACAATATTTAGACCAATCTTCTGCCAGGAAGGGACCAGCATGATCCATAATCCCTCACGCATGCAACTCAAACTAGTCAGATATAACACTTTCGGTACAAACCATGATTCATTCAGTCTCTCTGAAACAGGAGTTGATAAGCAGTTTGGAAGACAGCTGGATATATGCAGAATCTGCATCCCACTGAGACACAACACTGCCTTGGAGAACACATGGGAATGGAAAATAGGAAGGAGTTTTCTAGTTATCTTTGTGGTGTGTTTATAAAGCTTTATAGGCTCTTATTTTGTAACTAAAGAGAATAATCATGCTAAGAGAAGCAATGTCTGTGGCAAGTTATAGTTTCTCTCTGGAATGAATTATTCTTCCCTTTGTCACTGAAGCAAGAAAGGAAACAGATCTGTGAGAAACTGTCACAGAGAAGTGCCAGAAGAGTGAAAGAGAAAGGTTTGGGGGTGTGAAGTTACTGCAAGAAAGTTATGCTCTTTCCTGACTCCAGTATGCACGGCATGGCACCAGTGCTGGGTGGTCTGTGGTGAAATGTTTTTTCAGCTCCACTGCACAGTATTTTGCTTGTTCTACTTGTTTTGACTTCCCCTCCAATCCCCCAAGATAACACATACTTTGACAGGACCTAGGGGGCATAACTTGCTGGTAGCAAACATGATCTTGCAAAAGGAGGAAGATAACATGACACCACCTTCACTGGTGTATAAATAGTTCAAATATTTTCCTTCACTTTCCTGTATCTTAGTCGATTGCTGGTCAGGAGATAACAAATGGGGAAATTTATTGCAAGAGAGCTAACAGTGTGTTTACTATTGTCCTGGCATTTCTGTTGATGGAAATAGGGCACCTAAACTCCTCAGGACAATTAATTTTCAGCAGATTTGTTCTAAAACTGCACTATTTCTAGGCCCTTGAAGTTCTTATCAATTAAAACATACTTCTTGACAAACAGAAGATGCAAAGAAGTACATCTGCTCCTGTATGTAGACAGATAGATTCAGTGCTGCCTCCTGATTTCTGCTGACTTCTCCTGCCAGCACCGCAACAAGCAGTCATATTCTTGTCCTCAGTAGTCACTTCCTCAACCAGCTGGGCAGGCCGTCCATCTCTAATACACAAATGAAAAAAACATACAAACATACATTCTCAGTCTTATGTTTTCAGACACTGAAAACTTTGAAACCATTTTGGGACTTGGCAAATCACACACCCACCAAGGAATGGATGCTGGAGTCCTCAAATCTCAGACAGAGAAGTATTTGTCTATCAGCTAAAAACTTCAACAGCCTTCCACACCTGAGGCACTGTAGCTTCTGTAATAACAGGCACCTCTGTCACCCAGCATGGAACAAGTCCTCCTTTGTGCCAACACAGGAGGCTACAGCTTCTTCAGTCCATCCCTAAAGAAGCAAAATAGTCAGCACCATGTCCCAGAGACTTTGGCTCTCTGCTGTGTCATGAAGTACAGGTGGATTACCCTCTCTTTTACCCCCAGTATTTCTTTCAGCACAAGTATGGAAGAAGGCTCAGACTCACAGCTTTAGGACCTGTCATAAGAGGCTTTTGCTGCTCTACCACCACACCCCATATATATTTGTAATTTCCCACATGCAAAGAGACACAATTAATTCAAAGGCTTAGTGAGTTGTGCAGATACAAGACCACACTTGTTTGCTTGCCTGCCGTCGTACAATGGGAAGGTAATTCACGTAATGAATTTCCACAGAGATGAGAGAATTTGACCCTAGGGCCCTACTCTTTATTCTGGTCCTAATTCTTCAAATACATAAGAATGTAAGTAATATTGCCCAGTTGAACAAAGTCAGTTATTTGCAAAAATTGGTCTCCTGAAGTTCTCCTGAAGTTAGAGTAACTTGGGTTGGAATGGGCAGCTGACAGTCATCTGGCCCTAACTTCAAAGATATAACAGGTTGCTCAGGGCCCTTCCCAGTCAAATGCTGCATATCTTTAAGGTTGGAGAATCCACAATGTTCTGATTAATTTCATTTTAAACATAAATCCAAATCTCACTAATGCAGAAGTAGTGTAAGCCATCCAGCCAGTTTAGCTTTCTCTCACCAAATGAGAGTTGGCCACATGTGAGAATAAGCCCCACCAGTTCCTTCATTTTGATTCTCCCATGGTCAGCCCACAAAGCTCTCATTGTCTTTCCTCACTTTTAACCCTCTTGGAACCAAAGTCTACAGAATACCTCTGTAAGTCCCAAGCAGTGCTTAGTCACGCTGTGAACAGCACATTCCTAGCATGGTTAACAATGCTTAGGAGCAAAGGTGAGATACATAGCTTCATGCTACACATTTTTAGTCCCAGTAGCATAATTTATACTTTGTCTCCATTTTATTATATGTGGATATCAATGGGCTATCATTTGTACCTGGCCTCCTTTTCCTCACTGTTATACTCTTAAACATCACAAGATAAAGACTTTAATACCATACGGTCTAACTGTCTTGTGACATGAGCCAATGCTCACAATTGCGTGCTACTCCTGGGAAAAAAAATATTCCAAACTAATTTTGAGATTTTATTTTTTCAACTCATACAGCACTTTCCTACTTTTTCTAAATGTTAGCAATAGCAACCCACAGTCTAAAATCAATGCAGGCAAACAATGAACTTCTACTAGTGGCACCTTACAGATGACAGGAACAGGATCCTGGAGGTGGGAAAATCCTTACAGTGGAAGGCTGACTTCTTAGTCACAATGGTAAAATTTCAGTGTTGTGGCTCTGATAAGAGGTCAACATGGAGAGGGAGAATAGTGAGGTGTCAGATGAGTTCCTGTAAGGAAGGCAGAGATACAGGAATGTCGTGGTTTAACCGGGCAGGCAGCTAAACACCACACAGCTGTTCACTCACGCCCCGCCCCAAGTGGGATGGGGGAGAGAACTGGAAAAAAGGTAAAACTCGTGGGTTGAGATAAAGACAATTTAACAGGAGACAGAAAAGGAAGGGAAAATAATAATAATGATAAAAGAATATACAAAATAAGTGGTGCACAATGCAGTTGCTCACCACCCGCTGACTGATGCCCAGCCAGTTCTCAAGCAGTGGCTGCGCCCCCCCAGCCAACTCCCCCCCAGTTTTTGTTCAGCATGATGTCCTATGGTATGGAATATCCCTTTGGCCAGTTGGGGTCAGCTGTCCTGGCTGTGCCCCCTTCCAGCTTCTTGTGCACCTCCAGCCTTCTTGCTGGCAGGGCAGTATAAGAAGCTGAAAAGTCCTTGACTTAGTGTAAGCACTGCTCAGCCACCACTAAAACATCAGTGTGTTATCAACATTATTCTTATCCTAAATCCAAAACACAGTATTATATCAATTATTAGGAAGAAAATTAACTCTATCCCAGCCGAAACCAGCACAGAGAATTAAAAGTGAACAAAGGGGGTGGAGGAGGAATCATTAAACTTTACAGGGCTGTGTGTAAGAGCAGTTCCTCTTTCCTCTTCCCTCTTTTCTCTTTCATTCTGCCTCATTTCCCTTGGGCATGGTTCATTGCTATCCAGGAACTCCCTTTCCCCAATACTGAAAAGTTATTGTAATGAAGGAGGAAACATCATAGAAGAAGGTAGCGAAGGTGCCATTCTGTATTTCCTCCCAAAAAAACCTCAGAGGAAGAAGTGTAATTGCTAATTGTCTCCACGAGGTGGTACCTGAAGTACAGTAACGGCTTCAGTACAAACCCCCAAATACCAGATTAAGCTCAAGGGCAGTGTTTTAATAACAAATCTCCCAGGCAAAACATCATTAATAACTGCAGAGCACAGCAAACTGCAAAAACCAACACCGATCTTTAACATGTACAGCAAAACAATGAGCATCGTGCAGATCAGATAAACTAATATCAAGAACAGATGAATCAATAGTGACTTGCAACTGTTAACAGATACAAATTCCTTAACACGCTCTGGTTAATCTGTTATTATCTCAAACCCTTCGGGCCCCACGTTGGGTGCCAAAAAGGACTGCTGTGGTTTAGCCTCAGTTGGCAACCAAGCCCCACACAGCCGCTCGCTCACCCTCCCCCCCGGGGTGGGATGGGGGAGAGAATCTGAAGAGCAAAAGTAAGAAAACTCGTGGGTTGAGATAAGAACAGTTTAATAATTGAAATAAAATAAAATAATAATAATAATAAACTGTAATAAAAAGGAAAACAATGAGAGCGAGAGAGAGAGGAACAAAACCCAAGAAAACAAAAACAAGTGATGCAACCACTCACCACGCGCCGACCAACGCCCAGCCAGTTCCCGAGCAGCAGTCCCTGACCCCTGGCCAGATCCCCCCAGTTTTTGTACTGAGCAAGACATCATATGGTATGGAACATCCCTTTGGCCAGTTTGGCTGTGCCCCCTCCGAGCTTCTTCTGCACCTGGCAGAGCATGGGAAGCTGAAAAGTCCTTGACCAGTGTAAGCACTGCTTAGCAACAACTAGAACATCAGTGTGTTATCAACATTATTCTCATACTAAATCCAAAACGCAGCACTATAGCAGCTACTGGGAAGAAAGTTAACTCTAACCCAGCTGAAACCAGGACAGAGCCCTTCCTCTATACCCCGCTCCTTCACATCAGTGCAAGGCTCCTGTTTATCTTGTTTAGAAATGTGCTTTGAAGATACATTGACTTGATATTCACATTCTTCATCCCAAAACGTGGCTCATCTTGCACTATAGCACTGCAGGCTGAGAAACTCCCATTAACACAAAACAGGGATCAGCTTTCTGATTCAGTAGCGGTGCACTTGATGTACAGTTACACCCTTTGAGAGATTTCTTCACAAAATAGACAAGTTTTGGCTAAAGTGCATACAAGCCACACATATGTCATTACTCATAATGCAGTACTGTGTATCATGATTGAGAAATTCAGGCCACTCTTCATATTTTTTATGTCAACTGCTACCTGGGATACTTTAAAAATGCTCATGGCCTGAGTCATTCAAAGGGAAACTGCACCCTTGCATATGTGAAAACAGTGTGCATATTCATTAACAGATAAACTATCTCTTTTCAGATATAGAGATCGGTCCTTTCTCAGAAGTGTTGCACTTCTTAACAGGGCTGAATTTCTCAGGAAAAACACTACCTTTATTAATTACAGTGTCTAAGCCAAAGCATGTAGATAGAAGTAATAGTAAAGTATGAGGAATTGTGCCAGGACTGTCAAATTTCACCACACCTTTGCTTTCTGTAGGTGTGGAGCAAAATGCCTCAGTAATATTTATACAGGAACCTCACCACACCCTCTGGCAACTCATAAGGTTTAAATACTGTTAGAGTATGTCAGCAAGGATTGCTTGGCAAGGGAAGGCTTGCAAACTTACTCGTAGGAGGTACACAACAGATAGCTATCTACTCTGTTTCAAAATAAAGACATGTGTGTTCTCAACCAACGCTTTAAAGGGAAAAAATGTACCCAGAGAACTAATCTCTCTTAAACTTAAAAACTATTTGAGATTTCAGGATGATACAAACTTATCCTACATAAAAATCTGTTATGGCACAACCCCAAATCTGTTATAACCAGTCTAGGTAAAGCATATACATTATTATTTGCTTTTAGTTGACAAGCTCAGGAAAAGCTTATGTTGTGCTCTCAATTACACTATGACAGAGGCATCACCCAGAGAAGAGTCCTCCTTAGCACAGGAAAGTTCATGTATCTAGTCTCTCAGCACCCTTACTATTTCCTCAGTTTCTGTGCCCCTGTCCTCCTTAGAGTTTTTAACTTTAAATCACAGAGATAAAAAAAAAAAATTACATCGGACCTCCAAAGGGATTAAAATATTCTCAGATTTCAAAATCCTTCTCCTCTCCATGCTGCTTGTATTTCCTGAAGTCCTTTTAAAGGTTTGGGGACATTTAAAATCTTTTCATGTTTAGAATCTACTGCCCTGCTCTGGCTGAGCCAAAAATGTGAATGGAGTGCTCTGCTGGCTGAACCAGAAATTATTTCCTCCCAAGTAAAAAACAGTACTTTTACTGGTAAAAAATATTTGAAGATGTCAGGGAAACTGAACAGCTTTCCTTCAAACATCACTTTTTCTTTTGATCTACCTGAAATATAGAACATGTTAGTTTTGAATTAAATCAGATTTCCAAGAGCTATACAGAGTTGATAGCTAAAATAAGCTACCAATGAACACGAAAACCAGCCATGGAAAGTTGTATCCTAAAATACTGTGTGAAAGCAGAAGCTACCGTTTTTCTGTGACAGAAAGTCTTTCTCTCAAGACGCTCAAGAGCCTTTATAGAGCACTTTATAATGTTCTGTTTAGACATCAAGTATTTCACCTACTCCTGCACCCAGGTGCTAATGAACAGAGCAACACACTGTGTAGGAAAGTCACAGTGACTTGTGCTAAGTTACACTGAAACTGGAGGAAAACCAAATGCATTTATACAGCTGAGATGTGGCCAGGGCACTGATGTCCTGCCAATATTTGTCCTGACCAAACGGAAACATGAATGACTACAGTGAAAGAGCGCACAGGTTTACTTCCCACAGGAAGGATGCGAGTAATACCAATATAAGTCTTCTAGTGTGCTGCTGTGTTGACTTAGCATAGAGTGGGAGTGACAGTACTGCTGCTGCTCAGCCGTGCCACCACCCATTGAGCCGCGTCCTCTGGCGGTGCTAATTTAAAAGGATATTGGAAAATGTTATCAATCCATCACGTTGATTTAGCATATGTTGTCCTTTGAGACGAGTATAATTTTAGTTACTCGGTATGCTTTTTTTTTTTTTTTTTTGCTAATGACCAGCCATGCCATTCAAGAGGTGTTTTAAAAAGGTAGCTTTAAAACCTTGTACAAAGGCACAAGCCTCTCATTCAGTCTAACTCAGCATTTCTGCGTAAACAGAACACCTCAGCCACTTTTTGTAAAGCAGCAAGCCATATTACAAGTTAGCAAATTAAATTCACCCCTGCTTGAAAACCAGAAACGCCACCGTAATTGCTCTAAGAGATGAAGTCTATCCAGTGTATGTATCACTCGTTTAACAACATGGCTAAATTTGTAAAGATTAGTCAAATCATTTCGGCTTTGGAAATCACTTAAGGCCAATGTAAACAGATTACAGCTTTCCCAGGCGCAATGGAAGCAATTAATTCTGCAGTGAACACCTCCCTACACTATGCCGCTCTCTGGAAAATGTAACAGATGCATCTAATCACAACTCACACTGAAATGTGCTGGTTTTGTGCAGCTACAACTTCAAAAGAACCGAAGGGCAGGAAAACACCATCTGATTAAAGTCGTGAGTTCCTCACAAGTAGGAAAGCAACTTTAACAAAGCTTTCAGTTCCCAAATTATATTGATGCAGAAGGTTCACCATTGGCAAGGGACCCTTTGCAGCTGTGCCGTACACCAAATTTTGCAGGTACTCCTATGGCTCATTCCTCATTACAGGATCCTCTGTGCCAGCCACTGACTTACAACATAAGTCCGTGTTAAATGTATGCTCATAGACAGCAGGTCAGAAGAAAGCTCTCAGAAGGCAGTTTATGCTGAGGAGATAGACTTTGTGGGTGAGTCTTGCTCGGTGTCGAGGAGGCAGCCCTGGAGAAACAAGCAGCTCCTATCCAAGTTTTCAAGGTGGTATTATCAACAGTACAGAGAGGTAAAGAATGAAATAAAGGGCAAGGGTAGGATTCCCCAGGGTGTTTCAGTTAGGGGTCGGAGTGGGGATGGACAGCTACAAAAAGGACAACACAGGAAGGGACAGCATGACTGCAAGGAAAATCGGGGAAGGAGGTATTTCAGTAGCCAAGGCAAGAAGAAAAAGAGGATTTCACAGAATATCCATTTCTGGAATGGAAAATAAGGAATAGATCTCTGAGGTGCTACATTGGTCAAACAGCAGCTTTCAGATTAGGGTGGGGAAACAGAAGCAGAAGAAAAATGAAGTCTAATCTAAGACCCACACCAAGTTCTAGCGATGTCACCACTGATAAGGGTCTGGTGCCTGTTTCTTAACTTTCGCGATCTCACAGTGACAACATTTCCCTGGTTGTACAGTCTTAAAATCCTCCAAGATTAACAAAATCCATTTTTCTAAAAGAGAAACCCAGCAGGAGTGACAAATACTTTCTCAGTAGGAAACGGGCAATAGAAAAACTCACACATAAGAAGTCACTGACTTTTTTCTCTGTCTGTTTCTCAGAAATAATTTCTATTAGACGAATCATAAAAGAAGTAGGTCAGCAACTGCCTTTTTTTAAACCCTCCAAACCACAAAAGAAAGGTTGTTTAAAGTAGCATGGGTTCAAGTTGTTACTAGCCTGTTGCCACAGAAGTGTTTATAGAAATACTTCTGCAGTCAGTTTTGTTACGTTCTTGTATGGTATCATTCTCACCATCTATCTCACTTCACATCCTACTCTGCGATGATTCAGTTCTTCCACAGGGATGTGGCCTTCAGGGCATACGAAATTCCACCCTCTTGAATCATAAGAACCTTTGCACAACTGGCCAGACACACTATAAATTCACCCTACCCTTCACATGAACTGTAGAAACCTTGGAGACACCCGGAGCAGCAGTGTTCCTCCCTGCACAAAATAAGGTACTGTAATGATTTCTAGAGATTATTTATTTCATATATTCTTGGATGATGTTGCTTTGTTGACAAATGCATAGAAAAAAGGAAGCAGGGATCTGAACTGGAAACGACAAATGCTTGGGAAATTAATTTACTAAGATGGCACAGGCATGGTCTAGAAGGTGGAAGTCTTAAAAATATACAGGAAGAGCAATTTATTGTAGAGAGTTCTATAATTTCTAGAGCTCACTGGCTAGCATATATATCATAGCAGAGTAAGAACCACTGTGTTTGCTTAAGTCAGCTAATGTGTTCCTGTGCTCTTCAGTTCTCACGAACATCGGGTCAGCTCCTGGTTTGCAAGCTGCTCAGGACACGAACTGTCTTTATTCTAAGGCCATCCTATACCAACCAGAATAGCTCCTAGGCCCTGCCTAGAGCTCTCAGCTAAACCTGCAATGCAAATGACAGACAGCAGCACTTGTGGTCTACTGAATATGGAAACCTTGTCCTGCAGGAGGGGATCTGGGAAGCTGGGATCTGGGCTAGCGCTGTAAGACAGAGTTTCAGGACTTTTTTGAAAGTCAAAAAGGGAATTCAGGATGCTTAGCATGCAATAGTTGAGGCAGTGCTTGCCCAAGCATTGGAAGGAGTATTTTGTCCTGTCCTAAAAGTATAGTTTGACTGTTACTGTTACCAGAATATTTGTTCACTACAGTTATGAGCATCAAAACGCTCTTGCACAAACTGAAGCATAAAAGATGTCATAAGAGACAGTCTCTCAGTATGCTCTAGCCCAGGCACTGGTGAGTAACCTCTCACTCCAGGATGAGTAAAGGACAGTGCAGTAAATGACCTGGTGAACAAATACAAAACATGGTTGCAGGCTGCATTTTCCCTAACCCGAATGATAGCTAGTGTCATCAGTGAAACAGGACATGCTACACTTTGTATGACTTGATAATAGTCAATCCTCCTCATTCTTCATATAGATAAATAATTTTAGAAAGCTTTTAAAAGACAAAACAAACTTCAAAAACTGAAGAGAAACTTGCAGGCACATAGCAGTCATAATTAGTGGATCGCTAATAGCATCTTTTCTCCCTTTCTGTGCAGGTTCAGAACAATGGAAGCTTTGAATAAAGCAAACACAAGCTTTGCTCTCGATTTTTTCAAACATGAGTGTCAGGAAGATGGTGGCAAGAATATTTTGTTCTCCCCTTTGAGTATTTTATCTGCCCTGGCTACTGCTTATTTGGGAGCCAGAGGTAACACTGCAGATCAGATGGCGAAGGTGAGTCTGGGCTTCAAAAGGTAGCTGTCTGAAAGGGTTGATCTCTTGGAATAACATCCTCTATGCAAGAAATTTACTATGATGGAACAGAGGAAAGCCATAAGCAGAAAAATTATTCTAATCAAAACTCTGCAGGCATATGTGCCAGCTCCTGTCTCACCCCTGATGTGCGCTGCAATGAATAGAACAGTTCTCCACTTGTGCAGGGCAAAGAAATAGTCTACTCTAGCCTCTGGAAACAGGCCCCCAACAAATGCGAGAAGTGGCACTGGTGACATTGTTTCCTTTTAAATCTCACCAGCAGAAGTAAGGGATCTTTATCCCAAAGCTCAGTAACTTGAGCACTCACCAGGGAGTGGGAGACCTGGATTCTCCTTCTACTCTGCCACAGACAATTCCCACCTCACATCTCAGCTCTTTGGGAATGATCCCACACAAAAAGGATCTCCCCTAGCTATTATAAATTTTGCACTTTGCTAAACTGTGAGGATAAATCCACATCCACAAGATCAGAGAAGAAACACGGTGAGACTGCAACCCTTTCTTTGGGGTATGTATCTCACAGGCAAAATCGCTTACTGAAATCCCCAAGTCGTATCTGTGCAAGGTTCATAGCTTCAGCAGGTGGCAGAACAGCCCCAGTGCACAGTTACCTAGCTCCTATGGTAGGAGGTGAGGCTTGTGACTTTGCATCTGCTAAGGCAGAAGAAGTTGTCCCACCTGCTAAGGCAGTGATCTAACTCCTGAGTTACAGGACAAAAGAGGGCCAGCAGGGTAACAAAGAAAGGAGTGATCTTTTGCTAGGAAGAAGGGAAAACAAAACAAAAAAAGCATAGCTCTTCTGAAAAATGTTCGAAGGTTGGATGCACCCCTTTGTGGCCTGGGTAAGGTGCACATGCCCAGAGCAAGGGATTTAAGGCATGAAACTGCCCCCATCGTTTTCATGCTTTCTGACACACATAGCAGCGTTCCATTTAGACTTCTGCTTTGATAGTCTCCATCTGGAGATAACTGGCTCTTCCCAGGTATTAACTGGTCACCCCAGGGCATAACTCAAAGCAGGCAGATTCCTCTAGAAAGGCTAGTTACATCACAGTTTTGCCCTGCAACCCTCAGCTTAGTGTGCTCAAGCCATTTTGTAGACATGGGCCTCAAGGCCTAATCAAAGGTTTCATATTCGGTCGAGACTGGACACAAGGAATAAAATCTGAGTTTGACTCTCTTCTTCACCATTCCCATGATATAATTGAAATATTTTACTGAAACAGCAAATTTTCTATTGTTGCATTTATTATTGCTTTTTCCACTATAGGTACTTCACTTTAACAAAGCTGAAGGAGCCAGAAACATCACCACAACCATAAAAATGCAAGTCTATTCCAGAACAGAAGAGCGTCTATCAAATCGATGTGCCTGTTTCCAGAAGGTATCTTACCAAGTCTAGTGATCGAGCTATGGGCATGGTCACATCTTCTCTTGCTTGTATTTTGCTTCCACATTTGCATTTGCCTATGTTTGCCTTCCTCAGATGTAGTGTACACAATTAATTGGTACAGCATCCTGTGATACCTTCATCTAATGCAACACTTATTACATGCTTCCCTTTTTTAGGCAGAATTGCAAAAACTAACCTCAAATTTGCAAAATTTAAAATTTAGTGTTACCATTCTCTGTCAATGTATCTCTTGATCTTTTTCCTTTAGCTTTGAGGAGAGATTTCCTTCTCAAATTATTACTGTTCAACAGCTAGCTGTTTAGCAAAAACATGTTCTTTGAACAGGCATGGTCCCTACCTCATAGAGCTAATCACAACAGAGCTGCCCTCCCACACATTTGATTGCAGCATCAAGACAACAAAAACCAGAGTATTAACTTTTCCAGGCTACCTATGCTTGGCTTCTTCAGAAATTAGTCTCCATTTTAGTTCACTAGTTAACAAAATAAATTGGAATTTGTGGAATTTCCCAGGGTAGACCAGTTGCTTGCAATAAATCTTAGAGAAGTGGAAACCATTATATTCCTGAGATATTTCTTTGACATACTGGCAGGCACCTTGTACCAAAGTATACATAATTTAACATAGCAGAAAAATACAGAAAAGCAAACATAATCCCTCTTGAGTCAGTAAAGGCAGGTTTTCCCCATTGACAATTCAACCACGGTGTCATCAAGGTCTTCTCCCTGCTCTTTCCCATCATCCTTATTCTTTGTGGGAGTGAGCCATTTCCCTGCAGGCTGCCCACAAAGCCGCAGCGGCCGCGAGTTCTGATGAATGGGAACTTGGATCTGCATTCCACAGCCAAATCCTATGGCAGGAAGATTTATTTTAGGGGCTATGTCAACAACTCATTTGCACTGCATGAACAGGAGAGGGATTGTTCCTCATGATTCATGCTTGTCTGAATTGTAAGAATTACAGAGCGCTGTGGGTAGGGCAGAGGGACCGTTCTAACAGTTTAGAAATTTAAGCGGCTGTTCATGCCTCTGATTCTGATGTAATGACAAGATGAACACAGCACAGATTTTCAGTTTACTAATATCACAGCTTAACTTCCTTGAGCTCATTTGAGAGTTTGAGCCCACATTCATTTCATCCTGTTACTTAAAGATAACTAATTTACAGCAATTACTGCAACATAAAAAAATTTACAAAATATTACCATTAAGAGCAAGATTAAGAAATTTAGGGCAAACTTTCCATGTAACTACACACTCAACTTCATAAATGAAAGGAGTCACACAGCCAAATCTTCATGCATTGTTTAACAGTTACATTCTGTCTCTCACTCTCTGGATATACTTAGTTTCACAATCTCCACTTAGAAACCCTTAAATGTTTTACATAGTTCAAGCTCTTACCACTTGCATTCTGAGACGCTTACAGTGTCTGTACCATGTCTGCAACTTTTAATACTTCCCAATGATACTTTTAATACTTTCAAATGATTCTTTTAATAGCTATCTGGTTTAGAACACCTCTTGTGTTGCAATACAGGTGACAGATCACCTCAACAGAAATACTTTACATGGAATTGCTTCAAGGAAGAAATTAGAAATTTTGAACTATTTTACACAACAGATGAGTAACTTTTTTTCCTTTTCTCCAAGACAGAAATTGGCAATTCGGATAATGTACATACTGGGTTTAACGCACTCAACTTTGAAATCAACCAACCCACTAAAAATTACCTGCTTAAAAGTGTCAACCAGTTATATGGAGAAAAAACATTGCCTTTCAGTAAGGTAGGTAGGCCATTTATTCAGATTATGTAGTGCCATTTAACCTTTATGATCTATTTATGACAACATACCATAAACTATATGTTTTAAAATATTATTACATCTGCAAATTATGTTGTTATCCTTAACATAAATATTTTATGTGATACTCTTCCTGAGACTTCGGACACTAAAATTTTAGTTTTATGGGATGTGTATCTAATTTCAGGGTGATTTGCAGATGTGGTTAGGCGCAAACATTTAAATTGAGTATTTCCACTAAAAAATACTTTGTTCCTTTGACAAAATGCTGTGCTTGCAGTCTATGTCATTCTTATCATGTTTTCTCTCTGTTTGGCTGTAGTTATTTATTAGCATTCATATTGGCAGGCAACCAACATAAGACAGCTGTCTCTCTTGCACTGCAGGAATACTTACAGTTAGCCAAGAAATACTACAATGCAGAGCCACAGTCAGTTGACTTTGTGGGAGCAGCAGATGAAATCAGAAGAGAGATCAATTCCAGGGTTGAACACCAGACCGAAGGTAAGCTCCTGCCTCTCCTCTCCCAATTCAAAAAGAAGCCATTTCGGCACTGAACAAAGTCTCTGTACCCAAGGGGCCCAAGGCAGGTAAACAATTCACCTCCGAAAGGTGAATCAGATCAGTTTCCTAAAGCAGTCATCCACTGACAAGCCCTTACTAAAATTAGTGTACTCCATCTGAACATGTGAGGAATGCAGCTTACTCTTCTTTGTAAATGAAGGTTACTCCAGTAATCACTTATTTGTGAATAATCTCAGGCTAGAAGCATGCTATATCAGCACTTACAATTTCCCTGGCTTATATCTGCAGAAATTGTGCCAACACTTCCTCCGAAACAGTAAAACTGCACAAATGTGTAAATGTCCTTCTGTTTTCTCCAGGTAAAATCCAAAATCTGCTGCCTCCTGGATCCATAGATTCGCTCACCAGACTAGTCCTGATAAATGCGCTCTACTTCAAAGGAAAATGGGCAACAAAGTTTGAAGCTGAAGCCACCAGGCAAAGGCCTTTCAGAATAAACATGGTATGGGAATATACTGACCTATATCCTAGACTGCAGGTGGAAAAAGCAGTGAGAAAGATGAGGGAGAGAAATTCCTGTCAGTCTTTAAATTCACATGAAATCCAGCATGAAAGTTATTTCATTTAATGCATATTTTCAGTATATTTTCTTCACCACATCTTCAGCACAAAGACTGCACACACATACTAGCACCTGAGCCACAAGTAAAATTACCAGAAGCTGACTTGAAACAAGCTTCCATTCTCTGAAGGCAGGGAAAACAAAGAGGTGAACAAAACTGTATGGGTTAGTTCTTTACATTTTCATTTTTAACCATATGACAAATCAGAGTGGAATACAGCTTCCTGTAATAGGTGTAATCTGAGACAGCTTAGATAGCCTGCCTAGCCTCCAAGTGCCTTTCCAGAAGACCAGAGGGCCTCTGTAGATCCTGTGTCCTGCCACTTAGAGCCATAAGGATGTCTCAGACACACTGGGCAGCTTGTACAGTAAATACAATAAACTTCACCTGTGCTACTTTAACTCAGTCCTTTACTGTTCAGTCAGAGTACAAATGGCAAACATCTACTTCGATTTGTTGCAGCATACAACTAAACCAGTGCCAATGATGTACCTGAGTGATAAATTTAACTGGACCTACATAGAATCAGTCCAGAGTGACGTGCTTGAGCTTCCATACGTCAATAATGACCTCAGCATGTTTATCCTGCTACCAAGTGACATCACCGGCCTACAAAAGGTAAAGCAACTGAGAACATAAATCATGTGAAAAAACAAGAGTGTCATTATTTACTTATTTTATGCATGTGCAAGGTAAAAGACCAAGTTGCAGTCATGTTTCTAGGAAGGAGGGTATTGATCAGGCTCAAGAAAAAGCAAACTCCAAACTTAGCCTAGCACTGTGAACTTGAACCTCTTGGAGCTCAGACTGGATTTATTACTCTTGGCAGCTGGCACTTCTGTGGTTCCTAATGTTGATCAGTCCTGGAAATAGGTAACCCAAACCCTACAAGACTGGCTCTTCTTCCAGCTGAACAAAAATGAGGACAGAAAGCCAGCCCTGCTGAGATTTACTGTCTGTACTGATTCAGACAGATATGATTTCATTCCAAAAAAACCCCATACAAATTGGACAGCCTCCATTACTTTCCAGGAAGTCCAGAGCTAATACATATGGACACTGCCTCCTTCTGTAAAGAGACGGATCCTGCCTTTGGATAATAAACTCTTATTAAATTCTCATTTATGTTAGTGTGTGTTCTGTAGAAAAAAAGCTCTTTTCAGTAAATTCTATGTGAAGAGCAAATCAACCAGACTATTGTTACCTGACACTCATGTTTTTGTTCTACAACTATTTAACCCTGCTGTATTTCCTGACAGTTACTGAGAACAGTTCAAATACTGCATTGACCTACTGTAGAGCAACATACTCCTTTAGACAAAAAGAACTCTGAATCGGTCTTTCACTACTGGTTTTTTTGTACTCTTACAATAGCTTGAAAAGTTCTCCATTTAAGAAAAGAGAAGAAACAGCCCTTAGGGCACAGGTTGTTGAACAGTCTGTAATTTTCTGATTTTCTTCTTACTAACTGCAGCTAGAAAGAGAATTGACTTTTGAAAACTTGTCTGCATGGACCAGCCCAGAATTAATGGAGAAAATGAAAATGGAAGTTTACCTGCCCAGGTTCACGTTAGAAGAGAAATATGACCTCAAATCTACTTTGAGCAGGATGGGGATACAAGATGCCTTCACTGAAGGTCAAGCTGATTTCACAGGAATGTCAGAGAACGGCGAGCTGTTTTTGTCACAAGTTTTTCACAAATGTTATCTGGAAGTCAGTGAAGAAGGCACAGAGGCAGCAGCTGCCAGTTCAGCAGCACTGGCATCACGAAGTCTTGGTGCTACTGTTACTTTTGTAGCAGATCACCCTTTCCTCTTCTTTATCAGGCACAACAAGACCAAGAGTATCCTCTTCTTGGGAAGGTTCTCTTCCCCCTAGAAACTTGACCATTACTAAATAGGCCCTCTCAACAACAATAATGAATGAAATACACACCACAAAGAGCATCGCAATAGTCTGTGCACTACCTCTTCATTTTCCCGTACTGTTGACAAACCTCTCAATGTTAGAAGAAAGCACATATTAAACATAACCTGGAATTAAAGCCTCTGGCTCATTTTCCTAGCCAAAGAACCCAAAAATGGTTAGCACTACACTATAAGTACCAAACTGCGCAGAACAACATTGATGCATCTTTTCAGCACTTTCTGAAACAGAACTGCCACAATGCAGAACAGACTAAGTTGATCTAAAACAGTAATTCCCAACACACTTGCTTTGGTACATATGAAGAAAAGAAACAGGAAAAACTCCTTCCTGCAGAACACTGCTCCATCTCTATTGGTTTCAGCTCACTAAACTGGTCATCCCAGGAGGGCTACCTCACCCACGTTCTTGTCAGTTTTATACTAACTTAGCAGCCTGGCACAGCTGGTAGTGAAATAAACCTGCAAAATCCTCTGTGTTCCTGATACTGGTGCTTCTTTCATGCATGCAAAGGGGTTAACACATTTCACAATTGCTGTGAACTTTCTATTAAATTAGAACTTTCTAATCTCTGTCGCACAGCAATTGGAAAATATTGAACAACAATATAGAATTGGAGGAAAATAAAACGTATGTGCCTTGAAACCTTCTCCTTTGTAACCTTTCATGCATTCAACACTGTTGCCAGCCCAGCACTGCACTGCTTTACTCTCATTTTGCTTTGTCACGTTTTTCACTGGTTTGAGGCACGATCAAATTGGAGAATCAAGCCTTTAATACTAACTCCCTACGTGCCTTCTGGAAGATTACATGCAAATCCCCCAGTACACATTTACTCCTGTCACAGCTCTTCCTCCTAAGGAGAGTGTCCTAATGAGTCATGCACATTTGCAGGGGATGCTCCTAACTCTCTGAATTTAGAACAGAGAGCAAAGGACTGGGTCTCTTATAGGACTTGCACACACCATCAGCATCTTACTATAAATGTATCTTCTTGGCACGGCAGGAGTCCTTTTTCCTGACAGAGGGGAGACTGCTGGCTGTCACTGAGTCCTTTCTGTTTTCTTCCATGTGACCAGCTGCTTCCAGGGTCCCTTCTTGGCTCTGCTTCCCAAAGGGGAAGGAGCATAGGAAAAGTGTTGTGAAGCAAGTGCTTTATTGTACCCCCGTACAACCTCAACAGCACTGCCTTCTGTCTGACTCAGCTGCGACACATGACACAGGATCCCTGTGCAATTTAGGTGCAATTCTGCCATGCCCTGCTTCACCGAATGCAAGGGCTTCACATCCCCATGGCCAAGTGCCCCTTAAGCATTTCCTGATGTGCCTCAGGAGTAAAGACAGGAAAGCCACACCTGGGAGGCCAAGGAGGAACAAAACCATGACAACATGCACCCAAACTCACTCACAGGCCTTTAAAGTCAATGGAAATGCGAGTCAACTTTTCTCTCTCCTTCAACTATTTTAAGCATGATTGCAAAGATGACAGAGTTAATGTCCTCTTGGCCATGCCAGATCATTACCAAGTGGCAATGGCCACAATGCTTGAAGGATGAGTTGCACAGTAGGTAACAACCTTTGCCCAGTGTTGTGGTTTAAGCCCAGCTGGCAACTAAGCACCACGTAGCCGCTCGCTCACCCTCCCCCCTCCCAGTGGGATGGGGGAGAGAATCTGAAAAGCACAAGGAAGAAAACTCATGGGTTAAGAACAGTTTAATAATTGGAAAGAAAGAAAAAAAAAAATAGTAATGAAATGGAAAATAACGAGAGAGGAACAAAACCTAGGGAAAAACAAAAAAAACCAAGTGATGCAACCGCTCACCACCCGCTGACCGATGCCCAGCCAGTCCCCGAGCAGCAATTGCTGCCCCCCCAGCCAACTGCCCGCAGTTTATATACTGAGCATGATGTCATATGGTATGGAATAGCCCTTTGGCCAGCTTGGATCAACTATCTTGGCTGTGCCCCCTCCCAGCTTCTTGTGCACCTGGCAGAGCATGGGAAGCTGAAAAGTCCTTGACCAGTGTAAGCACTACTTAGCAACAACTGAAACATCAGTGTGTTATCAACATTATTCTCATCCTAAATCCAAGCCACAGCACTATAGTAGCTACCAGGAAGAAAATTAACCCTATCCCGGCCGAAACCAGGACACCCAGGGTGAGCAGCACCTGGAGAAGGTTGCCCAGAAAGGTTGGGAAATCTCCACCCTCGGAAGGGCTGTGGCTGACCTTATCTACTGATGGCCCTGCTCCAAGCAGGAGGTTGACCTCTGGATGTCCCTTTCAATTAACATGTATGATTTTCTCTCTCTTGCCAACAGCCATTCTGCCTTGCCACCTCCCTTTCTCATCCTGCCTGGCATCCTTGCATCTTGACTAGCAAAGGGAGCTAGCTTGCTCACTCTCAGCATACTTCTTTGGGACTTGGAGTCTCCTGGCTTGGGCTTTCCCACCACCTAACCATTCAGCTGACCTTCCTCCTATCCTGATTTCTTGAGGATTTACTCATCATACTAAAACCAACACCTGTTTAATTTCTGGCATTTCTTCATTGCCTTGCACAACATTGATTTCTGCCACTTTTTAGAAGACTTGACCCACTCTGTTCCTGTAATGAGGCTTGCAGCAAAATGCTTAGCACACAGGACCGTTTCCTTCCCTTCCTCCATTTCCCTTCCCCTGTCCCCCAGGGTCTTACAGTTGTTGCCACCACCTTCTCCTTCTTCCACCACCCAACAGCAGCCTGGCTCTCTTCTGGGACTGCAGTGACAACTACTGTGCTGTGTTTGCCCCCATTGTATTTTTTCACTCCATCCTTGCTCGAGCCCTCCCACTGGGGTTGTTTCAGTCCTTGCCCTCCTTCACTACATGCAAGTAACTCAATGATTTGCAGTGTTTCTCTCAAATGATTCCCAGCCATGGTTGCAATGAGATTTCTTCACCAACACAACCAGTGGGGTGTCCATCCCTTACCCTGAATGGTCCTTCATGGCTTTGCCTCTGTCTATGCTCCTAACGACCTTCAATCTGAAGCTGGACTCACAGTGTCTAATTCAATTACTAAGCTTGACGTTTCATGCTGATGTAGCACATTTAAAACCCAGGAGTCACAGCTGCACAAAGCCCGAGAGGAGAATCAGGCCTATAATATCTGCTTATATCCAGAAACCAAAAACAAGCATTCCAGTGTAACCTTTTTACCAGTCATTTAATTTAAAACAACAGACCAGTTGTCTCCACAACACCAGAAGACCCATTGGAATGGGTGAACTGTTCTGCTATCCTGTCAGTAGACTATTGTGGTGTAACAATAGAGCTGAGATTTTAATTCCATTGTCCTTTTGAAATGTCTAAAACTGAAAAGTGAGAAGGTCAACAAGGAGGACAAAATTACATAAGATCTTTTGGGGATTTGGTAAAAAGGAGCTTTGGGTAGGCAGAAACAACCTGGATGTAGGGGAGAAGGAAGGGGAGGTGCAAGCAGTACTATATTTATAAATTTATTCATTGCTTAACACACAAACGCAGAACCTGACCGAGGACAAGACCTAAGTCTTCTCTCTCATGGGATCAGAGGTAAATATTTAAACCAATTTAACTAAGTTTTCTGATGCTTTTAAAAAGTGATCTGTGGCTTGCATGACTGTATAGGTAAATTATAATATACCAGTGTTATAGTGCATTATTCTTGCCTCATGTTTTTCTAGATGTCAACCCTCAGAGAAAATAAATCTGTGAGGCTAAGAAAAACTGCTAATTTGGGGCAGAAGTGATAACAATTCCCCTGGGAACATTACTTTGATAAATCATTAGTTAAGGACAAAAAGGAAGAAAAATACGCAGCTTAAAAATTTGCACATTTTTGAAAACCAAAGGCAGAAAGAAACACAAAGAAAACTGCAGCTGTATAAAAGAGGACATATGTACAATTATAGGAAAATATTATCTGGATAACAAAAAACCTAAAAGAAATTGCTGCTCCTAACAGGTGGCAAACACCATCTGTGTGGAAGATAAAACATACAACTAGGCTATTAGTTTTAGTGAGTGCCAGTGCATTGTGTTGCACACGTAACATTTCTCACTAATATGCACTGTGTAGATAATTTTAAACATTCAAATAGTACAATTCCATCTGTTGCCTCTTTCCAGGTTGTAGCAATGGAACTGGTCTCAACATCAGTTGGCAAGTTTACAGTTGATCTTTTCAACAAGCTGAATGAGGCCAACAAGGGCAAAAACATTTTCTTTTCCCCTTGGAGCATATCATCTGCTTTGGCTCTGATGTACCTAGGTGCAAAAGGCAATACAGCAACAGAGATGGCAGAGGTAGGTTGCTCTATGAAGCATACACCCCATACAATACCTGGCTCCTTTACTGGCTGCAAAATTTAATGTTAGATAGAAAAACTTGCCACTGCAATGACAAGGAACCAAGGCAGACCAGAGAATGTAACAAGTGAATGATAAATTTTATTCATTTCATAGCAGGTCCCACACTTCTCCAGTAAGAGGAAGTGTCCTGTGGGTATCACATGCTGAGCACAGAGGTTTTCTCAACCTGACTTCTAAATTATTCTACACCTTCTAATTTATCCTGTGATTCTATGATTCTGTCACAGATGGGATACTCCCTTTGAGAAGCAAACAGCTGATGCCAGTAGCTCCTAACTAAATGGCAGGAGGCTTGCAGATCCCAGCATCCTCCCTCTCTCCCCTGGCCAGGATGCATCTTTCTATCTTGATTTATGCTTTCCTAAACAACAGCCTGACAGTCCAGCAGGAAAATAGGAAGGGTTTTGGAATCTCCACAACCCCCCACCCAATCCTTCCCCATGCCACATGGGCACATTGCTGGCTCAAAGGGAGCTGTGGTGCTCGACACTGCCCAGCACTCGCCACTGTGTCACCACACGCCTGTTCAGATGCCTTTGTACCATCACTGTGGGGAGAACCATTTGGGTTTGCACATACACTTTGCTATTGCTGAGAGCAGCAGCTGTGGAAGGGAGTTCCAGCAGGGAGTTCCACAGCCTTGCAGTGTGCAGACAGGAGTACTGCGTCGATGCTCTGGGAGGGGGATAGTGCTACTCATTGTTACTCTATGGGATTTACGTATACTGCAGCTTCAGCATCCCTTTGATTATTCACCTAAACAGCAGACAGCATAGTCAGTTATCATATGGAGCAAACCAAGACAACCATTTGATCCCCATTTGGCTTTAAGTCACACCGGTTCCTTCATGCCTATTTCTTACCTGTGGAATCACTGTTTGCAGGTTCTTCATTTCACTCAACCAGCAGGAGCTGAAGGCTCTTCTGTGGCCAGACCTTCTCGGGGGAGACCAAAGAGAAGAAAAATGGTATCTATTAGAACTGAAATCCCAAGATAAAGAATCTCCAGAATGAAAATGTCCAGATACAGCTTAAAGAGTCCAGTATTTCTTGTCTGCACCCCTCTTTAAAGTACAAACCCCAACATACTTCACAACAGGTTCAATTTCAGTTCCCTTCACTCACTCAGACTCTGAGAAGCATGGAAGGACAAGTCACTGGGATAGTCTGGAAGGTTTGCTATATGGCAAATCAGTCAATACAGTCATAAACAGAGCCCTGCAAATTGCAGTGATGGTAAACTTGGAAAAATAAAAAGAGAGAGGAACCCAAATCCATCTCCCACATACGTCACTTAGAATGTTTTGAAAACTTCATGCAAAAATGCAATTGCTGAATGTGTGGTTTCTCTTTCCAAGGATCCTGAGCACAAGCAAGCTGAAGATATCCATTCTGGCTTCAAAGAACTCCTGACTGCCATCAACAAACCGAGAAGCACCTACGCGCTGAGAAGTGCCAACCGCATTTATGTAGAAAAAAGTTTCTCACTATTGCCAGTAAGTTAAATCTCAGAGAGGAGGAAGAAAACATGCAAAAAATATTTCTCATTTTAATTCCTTGCCATTAATAGAACAGGTTTGAAGCTGACCCTGAGTACTGCAAATGAAGAGCCCTGGATTCCAGCGAGAAACTTAACTGGAAAATACCAGTTGGTCTGCTCACAGTATTTAAGGATGCATTGCCCTTTGACTGTAGCGTAGGGATTCCTTTTCATGCAATATGGCTTTATTATTGGAACCCCCAATATATACAATTGTAAATGAGACATTAAAATAAGCACACCCATGGGACATGCACAGCCTTCCTCACTTCTCCAAATAAAAGTGGGAACAAAAGAAGGGAATTTTCTGTCCTTTGATTATTTCTTAACTGTTAACTCACAGTCCAATAGAGAGTAACAAGCAAGATCCTGAAGTGCTCTAGGCTCAAGAAGCTATCAAAAAGTCCAAGAACTAACAACTTGCCTTTGGGACTGAAAAATCCAGTACAGTATAGAACTTATTTCCTTGGGGTATTTTTTGCTATTTTTCAGAGATACATACAGCTCAGTAAGAACTACTACAAAGCAGAGCCACAGAAGGTTAACTTTAAGGCAGCACCAGACCAATCTAGAAAGGAAATCAACGCTTGGATTGAAAAACAAACTGAGGGTAAGCCAAGCTCAACCCCAACACCTTTCCTCTCCTATTAAGTCAGCGTGCTGTTTCCTTTGGGCAGGTGTCCTTGCTTCCCCACATGCCACTGCAGCAGCCAGGTCATGCCTTCCAACGTGGACAGTGAGCAGAGAGGCAGTGGGAGGACAGAGAAAGAGCGACACACTTAAGCAGCTTCAAATACCTGATCCAGATCTCAGTGAGCTCCTTGGGAGATTCCCATCAACTCTGCTGTGCTCTGCATCAGCTGGTCCTCAAGCACAACTGCTGCCCTGGTGCTGCACCCAGGCACCGCAGGCAGAGCAGGCAGAGGGCAGAAACACCTCTGCCTACCAGTGTGCTCCAAGGCAGGTGGGGATGCCTATCTAGCTGTACCATCCTGCACTGGCCAGAGGTGCTGGCCTCCTTTTACCTGGCATAGCCAGCTGGTGAGGCAGTATATGGCTTTCTGCTTCTAGCTGCTTGCCGTGAAGCTGTGACCTTTTTTTGAGGAAGGAGTCAATCCCTGTCAGCTAGCCAGGAGAACCAGGCAGCAAACAGCTTTGGAAGCTGTAAACAAACTAATTGATTTATGTCAGGGGAGTATTTTAGGGAGTAGGGCATGGACTTTTTCACTAGGGAGTTGAACTGAGAGAAAAAACAATCAAAACATGTCTTCACTGTGCTACCTTGGAATGAAACCAGACTCTTCTGATTTCAAAAGGCAAAATCAAGAATTTGCTGAATCCATCAGATGTGGCAAGGAACACTACGCTGATCGTGGTAAACTGCCTTTACTTCAAGGCAGATTGGGAAGTGAAATTTGCGGCACAAGATACGGAAGTGCAACCCTTCCGACTGAGCAAGGTAAGCTCCTCTGGTACCCTTCTTACCGTAAACAGCCTGGTGACAACAGCTACTGTTGAAATCTTTCAATTTCCTAAGTCTTTTAGGTATCCCTGTGGTAACTAGACTCTATGTGAAAAGCTGGTTACAGCAAAATGTGTCAGTGCTCAGCTCACTGCAACATTAAGATGCTGCTCAGGTAAATGTTAATGAGCTCCAGGTAACAGCTACCGTTTCCAAAAGCACTAGAGTCACTGAAGACCTTTCTGTAAAACAGTGCTAAAAGGGCTAGATTGTAAAAATATGATTTTGAGAGTCCAAGCTTCATGGACCGGAACTACATGCTGTGTCATGGGTGAGTATAGTACCCGGGCCTCTGTGCTGTGCAGCCTAGCTAAGCGCAAACATATCTGCTCAAATACAGCTGCAACAGGGTACCTTGAATGGGTGCATGGTTGGGCAAGACTAGAAGAAATGTTAATGGCGTGTATCCAGAAGAGATGTCAATGAATTCACATCAAAAGACAAGAGCTCTGTGCAATTTCCACCAACTGTGGCTTCTGCCTTCTGATTAGCATGTATATGTCGGCTGCTTCCCTGAATGAAGGGACGAAGATGTTAAGAGAGGTTACATACTCCTGCAAAGGTGACTGCTTGCCAGGAACTCCTCTCATCGTGAGCCCCTTTTCTCAGACATTAGTGTTATCTTCTGTTAAGGGTTGTGACATAAAGAGCAACCAGCTAGTTACTTTTTATTGCCAGAGAGGAGACCACAGAAAAACTGCACAACACCCATCCTCTTAAACCATAGCTGCTTCTCTGCCGTAGTCTTGTAAGGTCATATCCCCTACCTGCTCCATCCCCCTAATCCTTGCAGACATTTCTAACTCTCTTCCTCCTTCCTTTGTGGGCTGCTGTGCATATTTTGGGGAGAAGAGGAAAATCAGTCAGTTCAGCCCCCAACAAAATGCTCTGGGACAAACACCAAGATAAGCAATATTGTCCAGTCAAGAAAAGCTTTGGAAAATGAATGACAAATCACTGTTATAAAAGCTGCTTACAAAAGTTTCCTCTCCCTCCACTGCACTGAGTCATCATCATCCTTCCTTTCAAGGAATGGTTTCTTACTTATAAATAAATACTTTACAGAACAAGACCAAGCCTGTGAAGATGATGTTCATGAGACATACATTTCCCGTTCTCATCATGGAAACAATGAATCTCAAAATTATTGAGCTGCCATATTTGAACCACGAACTCAGTATGTTCATCCTCCTTCCCGATGACATCAAAGACAGCACTACGGGTCTCGAACAGGTAAAAAAGTATGCTACATCCATTTTGTATCACCACGCAGTCATTAAAAAAAAAAAAGAACAGGCTGGCAACCTTATCTCCCCCTCTGAGGACATGCTGTTTGATCTCCTCCACTAGCTGAATTAATTTCCTTTAATACCTATCTAATCCCAAGAAAGTTCCTCCACACTGAGTGCCCTTAGTTTGGTAAGAACTGAAGACAGTCAACACTGTGCATAATCAGATGTTTAGCTCTTCAACAGCCCCATGACTGATACCCAATCCTACATGATCTGTAAGGATTAAATTTCCCTTCACTGCACATTCAGGAGGGAGAGTACTGCACAAGTAGTCACAGCCTCTTCCTGAGATAACAGACACCTCTTCTCCATGGCCTGGAACTTTATTCACCAACTTGTTCTCATTCTGCTTGCCCCCACACACATTTGCTTGCTGTCTGAAAAACTACGATTTTGGTGAGACTGCATTTGCTACAATAATGAGATCTGCCACTGTAGTTACTACAATTGTTAAGATTGTTAAATTATTGGTGTCTATCACGTCAAGAATAGCATTCATTGCTCTCCTCCATTTCATCTGAGCTGAACCCTGGTGACATAGTGAGCAGGACACAGAGTGGCAGTGAAAGATTTTGCTGGAAGCAGTTTGTTTTAAAATTGCCAAGGAAATACATGCAATATTAACACCTGTTTCGATGGAACTGGACCAAACCACCTGCCGCACAGCTGGCAATCTCCCAGCAATTTCCTTCACATCAAGACTGAATTAAAAGAGAGGAAAGAACTACCTCAGGGGATGGCAGCTGCAGGTGTTGAGTGCCCTGTCTTTCTTTTTGTCGTGGTTTAACCCAGACAGCAACTAAGCACCACGCAACCGCTCGCTCACTCCCCCCGCCCCGCGGTGGGATGGGGAAGAGAATCGGAAGAGTAAAAGTGAGAACACTTGTGGGTTGAGATAAGGACAGTTTAATAGAGAAAGCAAAAGCCGCGGGTGCGAGCAAAGCGAAGCAAGGAATTCATTCACTACTTCCCATGGGCGGGCAGGTGTTCAGCCATCTCCAGGAAAGCAGGGCTCCATCACACGTAACGGTTACTTGGGAAGACAAACGCCATCACTCCAAACATCCCCGCCTTCCTTCTTCTTCCCCAGCTTTATATACTGAGCATGACGTCATATGGTATGGGATAGCCCTTTGGTCAGTTTGGATCAACTGTCCTGGCTGTGTCCCCTCCCAGCTTCTTGGGCACCTGGCAGAGCATGGGGAGCTGAAAAAAAAAAGTCCTTGACCAGTGTAAATACTGCTTAGCAACAGCCAAAACATCAGCGTGTTATCAATATTATTCTCATACTAAAACCCAAAACACAGAACTACGCCAGCCACTAGGAAGGAAATCAACTCTATCCCAGCCGAAACCAGGACACTTTTGCAATGAATTTGGCAGGGGTGGTGTTCAAAACCTTGCAGCATTAAGCCTCAAATGTTTGTTGCGCACCCTGCCTCTGATCATCAGTAAAACCAATTTGTATTCCATGCTTTCATCTAAATGTTAAATTCACCATTTAAAATCTGTTTAATTCATTAAATTGCCATACAATTGATTAATTCATAGTTAGTTAATGGATTTTTCCTTGCAAACATCAAATTCCTTCTCTTTCTTAAACAACAGCTGGAAAGAGAACTGACGTATGAGAAGCTGTCCAAATGGACTGATTCCAAGAAGATGACCAAAATTCTTGTGGATCTGTACCTACCTAAGTTCACAATGGAGGAGACATATAATCTCTCTGATAATCTGGAAAGCATGGGAATCCGTAGTGCCTTCAGCAGCAATGCTAATTTCAGTGGAATGGCTGAGAAGGATGATATATGGATCTCCACAGTTCTTCACAAGTCTGTTGTTGCAGTTGATGAGGAAGGCACTGAGGCAGCTGCTGTTACTATAGTTAAAGGCGAATTAAGTCTACCTATTAGCAATGGTCTGAAATTTATGGTTGACCACCCTTTCCACTTATTCATCAGACACAACAAATCCAAGACCATCCTCTTTTTTGGCAGATTCTGCTCTCCCTGAGAATGAGTTATTACTTGCTCCCAAACAGCACCCAAGATTCACTGTTCAACAGAAAAATGTGAACGGCAGTGTTAAAAGCTCAACCTTAAGCCATGTAGCCATATGTACTGAAAGTGTATGTCCTTTTTCTTCCCCCCTCCAAGTAAGGCAGCACCCAGAGACCACCCTGTGCCTCAAAGATCATCCCTCTACTGCTCCTTTCTATTGTCCTAATGAGACAGCCCTCCACAGAAAATGGTGCAGAATTTTGCTCCCTTGCATCAAACCTGCTCTTCTGGCTTTGTTGTTTGAGACTAAGGTGGAGCCATAAAAGCTCTCTGCACACAGGCCATCATCTAGCCCCACGCCAAGTGCTGACTTCAAGAGAAATGCAGTTCATCCTCTTGAATCTCCCAGAGAGGAAAAAAATCCCTGAAAGAAAAAAAAAGAACTTGCAGAAATCTATATGCTCTCTTTTCCTCTCCGGGAAACTTGCATTTGCATTACAATGCAGTTTCCTTATGTTCATTTTAAAGACTGTTGGAAATTAACAAAATTTAATACAAACCCAGAATAATCTCAAAATGCCCCTCACCTTCCCACCTCACCGTGTGTATACAGACACATTACATTCATTCTCTCCTGCCCTTGCAGCTTCATGAAAAAATGAGGCAGCGATGGAAAATAGTCCAGCCCTTAATATTTAATAGCCAACTTCTAATCACCTTGCATTTTTTCCTCATTTTTCTAAACTTTGTAGGTTAAGGTTACTGAGAGTTCCAATCAGTAAAAATGCTAAGAAAACTACGAGCAACATGCTTCTTGCTACCTCTTATTGATATGCAATCTAAAACCTCCAGAATTCAAATCTGCTTCCTCTTTTTAAGTTAACCTAATTATACCTGTTTCTGGGCTAATATCCGCACAGTTTCCTTGCTACCTGTATCATTGATCAATGTATGATTTACGTAATGATTTATGATGAATTATGTAACTTATGAGTGCATCTCAGCAAAGATAGTCACGGTATTGACAGAAACACCAGTGAGATTTTGACTGATGCTTTACTTCATAATTTTACTATGATCTGCATTTAATCCAATAAATGAACTTGGAGTTGTATGTGTGTTATTCAAGACACTGACTTACCTGGTTCTCTTAGAGCATCATGTAAGGTGCACGGCTGGAGCACGTTTCCATTCTTGCCATTCCAAATCAACCACCACATCATCCCAGCTGACAAAGCTGACGCACTTCGTGTCTTATTTCCAGTAGGCTTCAAACAGCCCCGAAAACACTGTTATTCAGCATGTTATCCTAGGCATTTACTAAACATACCAAATCAAATTAAACTCTGTGATGAGCAAGTTTTTGCTCACTGAGTCAAGGCATTTGAACTTTTCTTTTTAAGCATTCAGTTTCCCATTTTTGACCACTGCTTATTGCACTATCGGTGCAGTCCCCCTGGGACCTACTCAGGAGGCTTGTTTTCTTGTCACAACACACTAGAAATAAAAAGTCTGACTAGAACCTATAGCCCAGAAAAGCAGCTTCCAAACACCCCTTTTGCGCATGTACAATAGTGAACAAGTAACGCTGCACTGGCAACATCAGTTCCCTTCGTTGGCTTGGGATGGCAGCAGTTGTGCTTTCCTGTGGCCATGAGGAATAGCATAAAGTTTCGTAGCCATTGTGGTACTCAGTAACCACGTCAGAGAACATTATCTAAGGCAACAAGATTTGAATGCAGGAGGGAGGTACTGTAAAAACATTTACTCTCAGCAAAATTCCACTTGTAATTACAACTCATTCCACCTCCACAAAAGGTATTCTATTTGGAAATACATCTCCACCCAACAAAGTATATCTGCATTTTCCTCCCTGTACAAAGTGCTGCTTCTAAAATCAGTGCCCTTCCTTGCCTGTAACCCTCAGCTCAGGGTTCAGCTCTTTGTCATCCAGGACCTATGCTGGTACAGCCCAGCTGTGTGCTATTGACTCAGCTTTACTAAGAAGTTTGTTGTTTAGGTGTGGAAAAGCACACGAGTGAAGGCCATGCAAAATAAGAAAAGTAAAAACACAGAGAAGTTATTGTCAGGATGGAATAGTCAGCATTGCAAGGCTTCAGGAGGAGAAACACTTGCATGCAGAGGTATAAAATCTCAACTTTAAAAAAAAGGAAGAATTGGAAGACAACAACTAGCAACATTGAGGCTGAGCTTCTTCTAAGGAGCAACAAAGAACAGCCCTCCTCCACTTGAGTGATGCCTGGCCAGCAAAGACTTATCAGGGTGGTAAGCATGTTAATTCTTAGCCTTGTAGCATGTTAATCCTATCTCTCTGCTGTGTGTATTCAACAATAAGTATTTACCAGGAAATCCGAAATTGTGTATACCCAGTTTGAAGAGACACTTCATGTAAGAGCAAAAGTTGCCCAAAAAGGTGGGAAAAGTTCCATGCCAAACCAAATGAAAGGTCTTGCCATGCTAATCTTTGTGCATCCCCTCACTCATACCACACTGCAGGGCTCCGCCAAGCAACACCTCTGAGGCTCTCTGAGGAACTACAGCACGGTGTCCACCAGCTGGTGAGAGACGCAAAGGGTCACTTTGGTACCACGCTACTCCCAGTCACAGCTTTGCTTGGGAGATGATGCCAAGAGCACACCTTCCAGTATAAGACATACTTGGGATGCAGGTGAAAAGGGTGAAAGAGAAGGAAAGGAACTCATCCAGGGGAAACACTCTTTAGAGCTCAGCTACTGCAAGCAACACTGGAAGCTGCTTCATTTGTGTCTCCTTGTACTATTTTCATGGTAACCAGTGTCTGGGTCTCAAGTCAGGCTAACCCTTACAGAATCACAGAATCATTCAGGCTAGAAGTGACCACTTGAAATCATCTGGTCCAACCCCCTGCACAAGCAGGGTCAGCTAGTGCAGGTTGCACAGGACTGCGTCCAGTTGGGTTTTGAATATCTGTCTCCACCAATGGAGACTACACAACCTCTCCAGTGCCAAACCTGTGCCAGTGTTTGACCATCCTCATAGTAAAAAAGTGTTTTCTTGTGTTCAGAGTGAATTTAATGTTTTTAATCTGTGCCCATTGCGACTTGTCCTCTCACTGGGCACTACTGAGAAGAGTCTGGTTCCTTCTTCTTCATTACATCCCATAAGGTATTTATGCACATAGATAAGATCCCCCTGAGCTTTCTTTTCTCCAGGCTGTAAGTCCTAACCCTCTCAGCCTCTCCTCATATGAAAGATGCTCCATTCCCTTAATTATCTTTGTGGCCCTGTTCAGGGGGACCATATGGAAAACGGTATCTTCCTTATACTGAAGAGCCCAGAACTGGACACAGCACTCCAGCCATGGCCTTATCAGGGCTGAGCAGAGAGGGACCTCCCTCAGCCTGCTGGCAACACACCCTCATGCAGCCCACGATGCTGTTGGTCTTCTTTGCTGTGAGGATGCACTGCTGGTTCATGGTCAGCTTGTTGTCCACCAGGACCCCAAGGTCCTTCTCTGTAGAGTTGCTTTCCAGCCAGTCAGTCCCCAGTGTGTACTGATGCCTACGGTTATTCCTCCCCAGATGCAGAAGTTTGCATTTCCCTTTGTTGAATGTCACAAGATTCCTCTCCTCCCAATTCTCCACTGTGTCCAGGTCCTTCTGAATGGCAACACAACCCTCCAGTGTATCAGCCACTCCTCCCAGTTTTCTGTTGTCTGCAAACTTGCTGAGGGTACACTCTGTCCAAGCATCCTGGTGATTAATGAAGATGTTAAACAGTACTGGCCCCAGTATTGACCCCTGGGGTACACTACTAGTGATTTGACTCCAAATGGACTTTGTGCCCCTGATCACAACCCTCTGGGCCTGGTTGGGTTCATTTATCTAACTCACACTTCGTCAGCTTGTCCATGAGGCTGTTATGGGAGACAGTGTCAAAAGCTGTACTAAAGTCAAGGTAAACAACATCCACTGTTCTTCCCTCATCCATCAAGCTAGTTAACTCATTATAGCAGGCTATCAGGTTGGTTAAGCATGATTTCCCCTTCATAAATCCATGCTGACTACTCCTGATCAATTTCTTGTCCTTCATGTTTGGAAATGGTTTCCATGAGGATTTTCTCCATCACCTTCCCAGGCTGAGGTCAGGCTGATGGGCCTGTAGTTCCCTGAATCTTTTGAAGTCAGTTGTGACATTTGCCCTCTTCCAGTCTTCAGGAACTTTTTCCAGTCACTGTGGCCTTTCAAAGATGTGGCCTTTCAAAGAGAGAAGCCTCACAATTATATCAGCCAGCTCCCTCAGCACTTATGGGTACAAGTCATCAGGCCCCATGGACTTATGTATGTTCTATTCGTTTAAATGCTCCTGAACCTGGTCTTCCTCTGCCAAGAGTAAGTCTTCCTCTTTCCAGACTTTTCGTCCTGGACTCAGGCATTCCTGAAGGGCGGTCTTACCAGTAAAGACTGAGGTACAGAACACATTGAGTACCTCGGCCTTTTCCATGTCCTCCGTCAGCGTTTCCCCTGCACTATTCAGCAGCAGGCCCATGTTTTCCCTAGTCTTTTTGTCTTGTACTTGTAGACTCTTTTCCTGCAGCTCTTCACATCCCTTGCCATATTCAATACCAGGTCAACCTTGATTTTCCTAACCCTATCTCTGCAAGATCAGACAGCGACTCTGTACTCCTTCTGGGTCACCTCCCCTGCTTCCACATCTTATGTACCTCGTTTTTATGTCTGAGTTCAGTTAGGAACTCCTTGCTCATCCATGCAGGCCTCCTGCCACATTCACTGGATTTCCTACTTGTCAGAATGGACCATTCTTGAGCTTAGAGGAGGTGATTCTCGAATATCAACTAGCTCTCCTGGACTCCTCTCCAGGGCCATATTCCATGGGATTCTTCCAAGCAGATCTCTGAAGATCTCCTGAAATCCAGGGCTGTAGTCCTGCTTTTTGCCCTGCTCCTTCCTCTTAGGATCCTGAGCTCCATCATCTCATGGTCACTGCAGCCAAGGCTCCTACTGACCATCACATCCATGACCAGTTCTTCCTTGTTTCTCAGTATCAGGTCCAGCAGAGCACCATTCCTTGTTGGCTCCTCAATCACTTGTGCCAGGAAGTTGTCATCCAAGTACTTTAGAAATCCCCTAGATTGCTTAAGCCCTACTGTATATTACAGCAGATATCAGGGTGGTCCCCCGTAAGGACCAGGCTTCTTTCAGTTGTTTGAAGAAGGCCTCATCTACTTCTTAATCAGGAAATCTATAGCAGATATCCACTACAACAGCACCTGTGTTGGCCTGCCTTATCTTGACCCATAAGCCCTCGACTGGCTCCTGACCTGTGCCAAGGCAGAACCCTGTGCATTCCAGCTGCTCTCTCACACAGAGGGCAACTCCCTCTCCTTGCCTTCCCAGCCTGACCTTCCTGAAAAGCCTATATCCCTCCACGGGAGCACTCCAGTCGTGTGACCTAACCTACCGTATCTCCATGATCCCAATGAGATAATAGACCTGTAAACACACACAGACTTCTAACTGCTCCTCTTTTTTGCCCATGCTGCCTGCATTAGCGTAGTGGCATTTCAGAGAGGCCCGCAAGCATGCTGATTCCTCCGTACAGGGTTGAGAGGTTTTCCCTTAAGGCTCTTCTGCAGGCACTTCATTCTTTACGTGCCTATGCTTCAAGTGATTCCACTTTAGCTGTTCCGTTGATTGCTATATCCCTCCTGTTCCCATCACCCCAGGCCCTTGGCGTGCCTATCACATTCACAACCTCCTTTCTCGTTGAGGAATCACTCACTCCCCCATCCATTTCTAGCTTAAAGCTCTGCTTAGCAGGTAGGCCAGCCTGTTGACAAAGATACTCTTCACTGTTCAGTCAGGTGGATTCCTTCTCTTCCAAGCAGCTGGTGACTCTCAGGGAGGTCCCATGGCCATAGAAACTGAATCCTTGCTGCCGACAACAGCAGTGCAATGAATTGTTAACCCACAGGATCTGTCAAGTCCTCCTCAGGCCCGTCCACCTCACCAGCAGGATGGAGGACAGCACTACCTGCACCCCCATGTCCTTGACCACTTCCTCCAGAGCCCTGTAGTCATGCTTCGTACTTCCTAGGTCACTCCTGGCAGTATCATTAGTGCCTACATGGAAGAGCAGCAGGCGGAAGGACAGAGGAGCCTCAGTAGCCTCTCTACAACATCCCGAATGCGTGCCCCTAGCAATCAGCAAATCTACCCAGATGACAAATCAGGTCAACAAATGTGGGCCCTGTCCCCTGCAGTTACTTTCACTCCTCACACTTGTTAATGGCCTTTGAGATCTGGAAAGTGCATCTGCCAGTGCTGGAAGTTAAGAAAAGTTGCAAGTCTTTTAGTTTCCATGGTTTCACAATTATTTCCCCCTGTTAGGTTGGGATGCCACACTTGGATATAGCAAGGGAGGCAGTACTGGGAATTTGAATTTCCAGTGCAATGTGCTAACCATGCTTGCTGCTGTTGTTCCAGAAGGCCTGGGGGCTCCTGGAGGTGACAGGCTGGCTGGCAACAGGCTTGGATGGGGGAAGGGAAGAGAAGTCAGATCTGGGGCAGAACAGCTCCTATGCCATGAACAGGTCATGGTGTTCCAATGCTCCTCTCAGCCAGGGTTCTTTCAAGCACTGTCCTTTCTCTCCTGTCTGGCACAAAGGGTGGCTTGATGCTTTTGAAAGACAGTTCCATTTTAGTCTTCCATACTGGGGAAAATGCTATTTAATAACCTTTCTAAAATACTCCAAGATAGCCAAGTAATAGGTGCTACATGCCTGCATTTCCAAATAACTGCTTTCAAGAAGCCCTGGGTTTGTTCTGTATCATCAAAATTTGTAACTTCAGGTCCACAAACTCCTCCTTGAAAGGTCCCAGGACTTTGAAAACTAAAGAAAGAAGTATCTACAGGAAACTGCTGAGATAAGCCTCAATACAAACACGTAAGCATGGACTGCATGTCACTTAGTGATTCTATGCCTGTCAAAACACAGTAGATTAACATGCTTTCAGTTTATCCTACAATGAAAGATGGGGCTTTTTTCTACCAGTGCAAATCTCAGCTTCGTAAAATAATCCCTGGCACCTCTGTGGTAGACTGACCTCACGACAAGTAGAAATGGCAGACACAGCACACACTAATAAAGACAAGAAAGCTTAAAGTGCTGGTGTAGGGTTAGTATTCAAGACAAGGATACATAAAACCCTGCTGCTTTAGAACTGAAATGCAAATGCATCCATATTTTTAAAGGTTTTATTTTGACATCAGTAGCAGGCACAAGAAAATCCTTTTAAAAATGTTATTTATAGTCCAATCCTTTAGAGTTCTATTGTAACATCTGTGATACTTGGTCTCATTTTCTTCCTGGGGGACATAGCTGAATGGGATTTCCTGCAGAGTAAAAATCTGCAATTTGACTTAGTCTAGCACTGATTGTAAATTGTGCTGCTTTTTACTAGATGTAACTGAAAGAGAACTGATCTTCAAGAAATGGTCCACTCAAGAGTGGACCATTTACAGAGTACAGGTATGGGAGTACGACAATGAAACAGGCAGAAAGATACAACCTCACATCCATGCTGAGCAAGATGGGGATGAAAGATGGCTTCAAAAAAGGTCAGAATTACTTCATCAGTATGCCAGAGGAAAATGACTGGTTTTATCAAAAGACTTTTTATGACCATTTCTCAGAGGTCAATCCACTTGAGGTCAACAAGTCAGGCGTTGTGATGCTGTGAAACCTTGCTTCTACCATTCCAGTTGCAGCAATTCACTACTTCCATCCCGCACAGCAAAACCAAGAGCACCTCTTCTTTGGCTAATTTGTTTCCCTTTGAACCTCCACTGCCTCTTACTAAACAGGATCTTGCAGCAGCTGGAATATACCACAAAGAATGTGTACACAGTTTGGGTACCCTTTCTTCATTTTCCTGTATTTTTGGCCAATCTTTGCAGCTTGTAGTACCACTAACAGTTGTTTGGGTTTTTTTCTTCTCCTATTCATTTAGCTAAAAAATAGACAACAGCAGTTTCAGATACATGGCAGAAACGTTTCTTAAACACATAACTAAACACAATAGTGTCTAACACATTTCTGAAGCAAGAAAATAAGATGGATATTCCAGGCACAAAAACTGCACACACCTAAAAACAAAACGCGTGAAAAAAGAGAGGCACATATATCACTCTTGAAACCTGGTATGGCATATGTACCAGTCAGATTCAAAGTGAATATAAGCACAAAAATGTAATTCTAGTTCAAAATATGGACATGTACTCTTTATACTGATGCCTTTTCTGTATAGATCAACTGCACGCTGGTAACTGGTTTACTCTGCATGTGTCACACTAGTGGGCAGAGGCCATTCCTAACTAACCATAAATGTAGCAGAAAAGACATATAATGATTGCAAAGGAAATTTGTCAATGCAGTTTAATCTAAGTCACACAGATAAGAGCAGACTAAACCAGCAGAACTGCTAATTACACTGGTTTAAAGTAAAACATTTGTGTACACATAACTGTTTTGTATGACACCTTTGCTGATATCCAATTTTACACATTCTGCTGTTTTGGCTCTCTACTCCAATACAACAAACAGTTTCAGTAAAAGAAATCATTACAAGCAGACCTTTCAAGCAGTTTTGCAGCTTTTGGTGGATGACCCAAACTCCCTCAATCCATCACAGAGGAATAATAAGTTCAGTACAGTGTAGGGCCTGTAGGTATCTAAAGCACCTTCACCTCCTCTCCTAGGAGCAGCAGTCTCTTAAAACAACATCCACCAGTTCAAATGAGTCCACTGTTCACTCTTATTTCATCACTTATTTTAGGTGACTGTGTAAATACCTTCTGAGCTTCCTCTGTGATCTACGTTCTGAAACAGAAGAGCAAAAATGTAAAATATCACAAAATAAGGGCTTTATGTGACCTGAGCGCCACAAGTATTCAAATCCTTCCCCTCTCAAATTTAACAACAGGATGAATGAGACTAACAGCCTATTTCAACATTCCCTTTTAGCCATACCTTTGAGATTAGTTTCTATTAATTTCCCCAGTTTGTAGAGTAAAAAGAAAAGGAAGCTGTAAAATTATTTCAACATGTCCCTTGCCAACGCAGGGTGGTTGAATTCTTTTCTGCAATTCCTACACTTTTTCAGGCCAAATGCCAAGATTGTGGAGGACACCTGTTGGAGAAAGGCATATTGGCCTTCACATTTCAGGACATATACGCACTAACAGTGGCCTTGAACTGAGGAGGTCTCTCTCCCTAAGTTCTGAAAGCAGGTGATAGAGAGGCGATAAATGATGCAACGCACACATTAATACAAGAAGAGGATGTAGAGAAGAAAAGGGAGGTGCAAACGTTTCTACATTTCCAGAAGTATTCATTGCCTCACAGACTGCCACAGATTCTGACTGAAGACAGATCTTAACTCGTCTCTCCCTCAGGATTTCAGGTAGTGTAAATATTCATATCAAAATAACTAGCTTTACTTTAGAAGTCCTAAAAATTCATGTTAAATTTTTTGGAACTGAGTGGTTAAATGATGGCGTAAAAGTCATGCAGGGGAGGGGCGTGCTCATTTTTTAGTACAAAGTGTAGCCCTTAGGAAAACCCTGTGCCAAGGCACAGTGGTCAGAATGCAAGCCCAGGTTGGGCGAAACCTACACAGCCTAGAAGGGCAGAAAGTTTCCTCACTTGTAGGAAGGGTGCCTTAATCACCAGGCTACCAGTCGATTTAGGATCAGAGGACTGAGAACAGCCTGCAGGAGAATACAGTCCTACTGATCCTGGAACTGAACACACAGACAGCATGACTCTGTAGCACAGTGTTTTGGATGCTTGGCATGGGGTGTATTGGTTCAAGCCTCTGCTTTATTAATATCAAATAACTACTGGATCAGGCATCCAGACTCTTCCTTTCCCAGATGACCAAAGTGGCTAGTGGACCAGTGAACCTCACAGAAACACACACATGTTCTCTCTCTCAAGCTTGAGAAATGCTTGATTGCTCCACGCAGATTCAGTTCAGGTACTCTCTGGGAACAGGAGATGATGTCGGTTTGAAATTCTTCAGGCAAAAATGTTCAGCTCAGCCCTGTTCCCTAGATATGCTCTGGGAGTATCAGCAGCTCCAGGCATAGCAGTAAGAGATATCTGATTTGAAGGTGCTAAAAATGCTTAGGTATGAGCTAGGCTGCAGGGCATTCACCTCTGAAGCATTCCTGAGAATGCTTCAAAGCAGCTGTGGAGCCCTGGAAAGCTTTGAAAACAAAACTCGAGGATCCCAGAGGCTCCAGGCATCTCTAACAGTGCATGGCAGCTGGCTTTGAGGAGTACAGTTTTTGATTTAAGCATGTAAATTGTGGGTGAAGATAGATTTAAATGTCCAGTTGCTTTTGTTGATCTAATGTTTAACCTTTCATCTGATGCCACCTTACACTGGCTTCAGTACATGTTTTAGTAGTCCTTATGCCGGTGAAGACAATGGAAATTTCTGAATTTATCCTAATATTTGTCAACAGTATTAGATTGATCTAAAATATGCTAATAAGAAGCACAGGTTTGTTCTGGATCCACATATGGAAAACCAGTTTAATCCTGGGGTTGGTTTCTTGTTTGTTTTGGTTTTGTCCTGTAAAAACTTACTTGGAAAAAGAAGCAGAACAAGGATGGAAAATCTGCAGGTTCTTATAAGCCAGCAGAAAACCAGGGAAAATTTGTTGTTGTTTAAAACAGGAACTATTTGGGGTTGTATGTAAGATATAAGAATTTAGTTGAAAACCAGTAACTAACAAATCTAGCTACAGCTTCCAAATGTGGGTTTACCTACACCAAGAACATATAAACATCTACAGATCTTTAGTAGCCTTCAAGATACATGGAGTGAATTGCATGAATTCACCATGCTTTTTGCAGCAGAAAATAACAGCATAGGAAGTTTAAAGAAACAGAAAAAAGCTCAAAGCAGCACAGTGAGAAATGATTGTTTCAGTCCCTCAGAATCAAAGAATAATTCTATGAAATTTAAGCAAATGGGGTTTTGAAACAAGTTTGGTCTGCGAAAACATTTCTAGCTAAAATCGTGCTCATCTGATGAAGAATCAATAAAAAAGCTGAGGACATTGAGGAGTGATGGGGAAGGCAGAAATAATGCAGGTTTTAAAAAGAGACCTACTAGCTGACTGTACCTGGTGTCTGTGCAGTATTTTACCCATTACAGGGACACCCTCACACTGTATTTGAGAGGATGCAGGCAATCTGCCACTAGCAGCTTTTTATTTTTTAAAAGAAGTGAAGAAGCAGTCATCACCTCTCTCTGACACTCATTTGTCTCAGGCTGTATCCATGGAGTCTCTCTCAGTGTCAACTAACAGCTTCACTCTGGACCTTTACAAAAAGCTGAATGAAACTTCCAAAGGCCAAAACATTTTCTTTTCTCCTTGGAGTATTGCAACTGCTCTCGCCATGGTCTACCTGGGTGCAAAAGGTGACACTGCAACCCAGATGGCTGAGGTAAGCTCTGAAATTAGCAGTATATCACCTTACGGGTGGTTCCCACATAAATTGCATTATTCTTCTGCCTATGGGGAATGGAAAGGAACAACATGGGAGAACAGCGACCCGCCATAATGTTGGGTACAGGAAATAACCCCATTCACGCTGCCAGCAGTCCTGCAGGTCACTGTTCTTTGACTTTATTTTCAAGATCTCCCTGCTCTGCACTACCCCTACATTTAGCTTACACTTACAGTTCCCAGAGCATTGCAAGTGGTCTGCCAGAGGGAAGTTAGTGACATTAGAGACTGCTGCTGGTCTTGCTTGGAACTCCACCTTCTATTTTAATTGCCTTTTGAAGAGAATAATTCACCTGATATAGTGCTCAAATAGTAATAAAGAGACAGCTTTATTAGCAAAATTAATACAGAGCTAAAATAATCTAGAAAAAGGAGTGCCAGAGATAAAATGGCACCAGCTGGCTCTGGAAGCAGTATATTTGCTTTCTCATACTGCATACCAAAGTTAGTAAGCTCTCCTGAACACGTGTTGGGCTGCACAGGAGCAGTACAAATACCTTCACTTGTGACATAGTTAGTCCATAAATAAGGTAATCCTCCCACGAATAACAGAGACATAGTAGTACTGAAAATATGACTTCACTTATGCCTGCTTTAGCAGAACATTTCAGTCTTGTACTCTTTTAGGTTATATGCATTTACTTAAACACATTAAATATATAATTTTACATTTCTGTCCCAGTAGTAAGAATCTGAAGTGCAATATGCTCTTTGTTGTGCTTGGTCATGATCTGAAAACATATTCCATGTAGCCAAGTATGAACTGACCATTTATCTAAATAAATTCATATTTGAGCCATAATATCGATCTATTATTAAGCAATAAATGTGACTAAAATCTATATAATAATGATAGTTATAGAGACTAAACCAAGAGTAAGGTCTTGTCCTCAGTAACTTTTAATAGACTGTCATTGGGCATGACTGGTGAATTACCATAGAAAATGAACATAATTACATAAGCTTTGGGCACATTTATCTTCAAAAAACAAGCTGTCTTTATGAACATTTATTATGATCACAGGTTCTTCATTTTAACCAGACTGCAGGAGAAGAAGGTTCGTCTGAGACAACAAGGCCTTCTCCGGGGAGACCAAAGAAAAGAAAGATGGTATTTATTACAACAAAAGACTCAGAGAAAAAAATCTCTGAGAAAGGGATAGTTCATTCACAACTACTGCTTTAGACTTCTAACATTTCCTCATAGTCTTCAGTCTGTATCTACTGTCTCACTTCAGTAAGAACTATATATAGAAAGAGAAAAGGCGAACAAGCAGATAACATTACCGTAAAATTCATGAACTCAGGCCTTCAAAAGCAGAACTGAGACACTAACAGGATTTTGATTGGCCTTAATACTGTGTTACTTGGTTTTAGCTGGTCTATGGCAATATCAACAAATCAATTGTCCTAATATGCTTAGGACAATTCTACCTCTTATCAGCTTCAGGGTTTTTCTTCTGTAGTGAAAAACAACTGCTGCATTCATACCTGACACCAGCCCTACCCAAGAAACTCCCACTTTTTTCATGCATGGACACATCAGGAAAACAAAATTCCCCTTTAAGCTAATGCACGCTGATTCACTCTTGTTCATTAGCCCCCCCAGAGACTTGCCACCAGGAGGAACTGCCCAGATCTTTTTCATCAAATGAACTCTCTAAGCACTGAAAGGCTTGTAAACTCGAACGAGCCATATTTCTTTAGCATAGAAACTAAAAGAAAGCTCAAAGAAACTAGATTAGACAAACTGGAAATAAAAGGGGGGAGGAGGTTATATCGTTCTCTCCCTAGGTGGTAGGGGATGAATCTTCAAGACGAATCATTACGTCTACATTCATTTTAGCAACTCACTGACTTTCTGAGTCGTAGCAAAGTCTGCCCAATCTGGTCCTTAAGACATTTCCCTCCATTACCTCTTCAGTCTGTTCCCATCCCCTTGCAAAACCCAACCTCTCCTATCCTGTGTCCTCTGGCTACCAAATTCTTTCCCAGGTGTTCTTCCTAGCAGCCCATGTCTCAGCATGAGTGAGGAAAGACCAGAGCAAGGAATGCCACCTGACCAACCTTATGACAAATCACCATGAGTCAGTGGCACAGGCTCCCAGTGTCTCATGTGCTGAGCATGGTACATACCATGGAGGAGGAGACTGCACCCAAGCAGCTGGAGGGGAGCAGCTGACAGGTAGCAGCTTATTCCTCCATTAGTGAAGCAACAGCTGGCAACAGCTGGCAAGCAAGCTCATGCTCCCTAAAACCATCAACATTGACATCCAGGACGAACTCCCTCCAAAATCCAAACAGCAACAGCAAAATTCATGTGAAACAGAAAATCTGAATAGTTGGTAAGTCCATGCCCCGACATCAGTGTCTGTCAGAACAGAGCACCCCCTCAAAAGCCGCAAGGCTGCCTTGATGGGTCTTTGTGACACCGAAAATCAGGCCTGACCATGACTGAAATGAGGAGATTCAACTTCCTGGGTGCACCATCAGCTGATGTCCCTAAAAGCCTACACAGCACTGCAGAAACAGATTATCACCCTACAGACAGAAAACAATCTGTCCAGTTATACACAGTGCTGCAAACAGGCAACATACTCAAAAAAGAGCTCCATCCCCTGAAATTCCTTTTTAATTAAAACAACCTGGGCATTTCAAATAACCACAGCAGGTGCAACACTTCAGACAGAAAAAAATTATTCCATATTAATTGGTGTCTCTTTCCAAGGATTCTGAGCACAAGCAAGCTGAAAACATCCACTCTGGCTTCAAAGACCTCCTGTCTGCCATCAACAAACCCAGAAGCACCTACTTGCTGAAGAGTGCCAACCGACTGTATGAGGAAAAGACCTACCCATTACTGCCTGTGAGTCGAACATTTTTACTTAAGAATATTTTGACGTTAAGAGGGATCGTCAACAGAGATGATAAAAATTTTCCAAATGATAGCACTGTGGTTTCAGTGAGAACATGAGGACAGCCACATGGCGCTAGCCTTCCACAGACAAGAGGTCCATTTGCCTCCAACAGTGGTCAACAGTTTAGGAAGCGTATGGGAACAAGGCACGCTGTGCAGTGATGCTTCTCCAGAATCTGCTCTGGTCACCAAGCAATCTGCAGCTCAGGGAATTCCTGAACCAGAGGGCATGTCTACTTAATAGACCTTGATGAGCTGCTCTTTCATGAATTTGCAGACTTTCCTTTTGAACCTAGAACAACCCTCAGCACCAGGAGTTCCACAGCTGAACTATACACTGTAGGAAGCGCCTGTGTTTTTTGAGCCTGCTACCTGTTGGCATCATTATTGGTTTGTTTTTCCTCTAAAGGACACTTCTCCGTATCTCTAGTCATCCTCATCCCCCGTTTCTGTATCTTTTATACTCTAGCATTTCTGAGACTGGGGAGGCCAGAGCTGCATAGAGAACTCAGACAATGGGCACACCATAGCTTTATACAGTGGCATTCTAATACTTTCTCTTTTGTTCCCTACTCCTTTCTTTGTAACTCTTTAAATTGTATTTGCCTTTTTAGCCACTATTGGGCAGATTTTTTTCATGCAGCTGTCCATTATAGCTTCAACACCTCATTCCTGAACAGTAATAATCATTCTCTGTAGCATACCCTTCACTGGATCATTTATAAATGTGTTAATATATATATTTTAATGTAAATATTTAGACGTTTATTTTATAGAATAAATATTTTAGCTCAGATCCCAGCACATATCCCTGTGATAGTCCAGTAGTAATAATCCTTCACTGTGAACACTATTTCCTCCTACTGTTGCTTTCCAGTCGTTTAAACAAACAAGACCTATTTCTGTAGTCCCATGGATGCTCAGCCTTTGGTGAGAAGTCTTACGAAATGCCTTTTGGTAATTCAAATAGACTGTAATGGCTCAACCTTCTTACTCACATGCTTCCTGACACCTTCAAAAAACTCCAACAGATCAAACAGACTTAGGACTTCGTATTACAAAATGCTGTTGACACTCCTCCAATACGTCATGTTTATCCATATGCCCACTGGACCTATTCTATTCATTCGCCCTGTACAAACTCATGAGTTTGTAATTACCTGTATCTTTGAAATCTTTTTTAAAACTGATGTTGTATTAATAATCTTACAATTTCTTGGAATGTGGTTTTAAATGAGATTACTGTTCTTTGATCTTGGAGTTTGTTTTGATCTCCTGAGTAATGAGTAATTTGTCCTTCTGAATGCTTATTGCTCATTTTCTCGATAATCTCATGTACCTATTCTTTACCGAGAATCTAGAGCATTTCCTGCTGGGAATCTCCATGAACTGTTTCACAGCAGACAGCAATGCAAATGTTAATTCTGCTTTTCTGCCATGACTTTATTCTACCAGAACATTCCCTTTATACCTGATCCTCTATTGTCCTCACAAACTCTTGGCAGGTTCCTTGCCTCTGAAGCAAACTAAAAGCCTTGTTTCAACTTTATATGAAACTATTCTTCCCTCTTATACTGAACTCTACATCACCAAGCACGAAAAAATTATTTAAGTGATATAAAATGTCGCTTTGAGAAATTAAAAAAAATTGTGAAGAATGTTTGTTTCATGGGATATTTCAAAATTACAAATTTGCACTTTGGATTTCAAACACAAAAATTTGACGTATCAGTTTCCTTGAGACTGAAGTTTGATCAGTCCTTACTTAATATTTAGCATAGAATGTATCAGACCTTATTTTAAGGGTTATCCCATTTCAAACAAATTGTATTTTCTTCAATCATGTATTAGCAGATTGTATAATCTGTTGAAGGGATTATTTCTAACATTTTTATAACTCACATTTAACTAAATAACCATACATTTTCCAATTCTATCTTTCAGAAATTCTTACAGCTTATTACAACCTATTACAATGCAAAGCCACAAGCTATAAACTTTAAGACAGCTTCAGAACAAGCCAGAGCACTGATCAATTCATGGGTTGAAACTGAAACTGAGAGTAAGTACCACTCTGATGGCTTTTTTCTTGTCTCACTTTCAAATCATTAGTATTTCCACATTTATTGCTCTTGAAGCCAAGGATCCATAAAAGATGGAAACTTAGGGGACGTGATGAGCAAAGTGCAGTTAAATGGCTTGAAGAATGCCTCTCTCCAAACCTAACTGCTGCTCCTTACAAGGTCCTTCCCTTGTTTCTTCATGCTGTAGCCTCTTATGATTTATTTCTGTTCAGAGGGAGGCACAGGTAGATACTGGGTGGCTCCACTCTGATTAGTGAGGGTTTTACTTTCTGCATTCTTCAGTTGCTTGAAACCAGCTTCGCAGAACATCCAAGCTATTCCACTTTACCCACTTTCCAATGCCACTTACTACCAAAATGGCAATAAATATATTTTCTAAAAAAAGATATAGAGATACTTCAAAAGTCATTTTTAACATATGTATACCATGAAAAATGTACAGTAAAAAAATCTCCCAAATGACATGCAAACATTTTTGCTAGATAGGTAGGCACAAGGAAGGCACAATTAAAATCGGCGAGTTACACAGTCACACTGGAATAACAGTCCTATTTGTCTGATTTTGAAGGGAAAATCCAGGATCTGCTGCCTGCAGGATCTCTCAGTTCTCACACTGTATTGGTCTTAGTAAATGCCATTTATTTCAAAGGAAACTGGGAAAAGAAATTTCTGGAGAAAAATACTTCTGAGGCACCCTTCAGACTGAGCAAGGTAAATTCCTTGTCTATATGCCTATTGTCATATATGAATATGTCTATTACTGAAGAGCAAGAACTTCTAAATATCTCATCTGCATTTCGTATGCCACTGCAACACTACTCATAGCTGGTGTACACATGGTATAAACTCAGTGAGAACAGCAATTGTGAAAATAAGTCAGCATTATCTTATTTAGGCATATCCATGAGACTATGATTTTCACTTTAACAGCTAGCTCTTCAGTATCGAAACACTTGAGAACACCATGGTTAAGTAGCTTAAGGACAAGGAAATCTCCGTAAGTATCAAGGTCCCATCTTCAAAAGGGACTGAGTTGCTTTTGACAGCAAAGCTTACACATCTACATCTCTTTCCTGCTTTTGAGACACAGTCTATACTCTGAGTTCAAGGAAACTGAACCAACTGTTCTTTCCGCACGCACCCTGGGTGTTGCATAAAATCTCAGAGGGAATTTTCATGGGGGTTCGTCATTTTAGCCGAGTGCGTGAGGATGATGTATTCAGCACACACTGAGGGCACATTATTGAGCTAACAGTATTTAAATGATCATATGCTGATGATTCACAGTAGCTGACTGCATGCATGTTTTTGGACTGCGTCAAAGGCAAGCAAAATTATTTTTCAATGGAAGCATGTTTCTTGTTTGACATAGATTACGAGTGCAAACACCTTTTGTATGCCAGGCAATGTGAAGCGATTGTGTCAATGATGTGACTGTGTATCCAAAACCTACTACAGTACACATGCAGTTTTAGGATCTGTCATGGTACATGGTTGCGGTGGGCTGACCGCCAGGTGCCCACCAAGCTGCTGTATCACTCCCCCTTCTCAACAGGACAGGTGGAGAAAATTAGGACAAAAAGCTCATGGGTCGAGATAAGGACAGGAACATTGGACATTTGTCCCGAGATAAGGACATTGGACATTTACCTATTACCATCATGGGCAAAACAGACTTGACTTAGGGAAATTAATTTAATTTATTGCCAATTAATCAGAGTAGGATAATGAGAAACAATGCCAAATATAAAACACCTTCCCCCCACCCCTCCCTTCTTCCCAGGCTCAACTTCACTCCCAAGTCTTCTACCTATCCCCCAAAGCAGCGCAGGGGGATAAGGAATGGGGACTGTGGTCAGTTCATAATGCTTTGTCTCTGCCGCTCCTTCTTCCTCACACTTTTTCCCTGCTCCAGTGTGGGGTCCCACCCACAGTCCCTTGTGTCCAACATGGGTCCTTCCCACAGCCTGCAGTTCTTCAAGAACTGCGCCAGCATGGGTCCTTACCATGGGGTGCAGTCCTTCAGGAACGGACTGCTCCAGCGTCGGTCCCCTGTGGGGTCACAGGTCCTCCCAGTAAACCTGCTCCTGAGTGGGCTCCTCTGCAGGGGGTCACAGGTCCTGCCAGAAGCATGCTTCAGCATAGGCTCTCCATGGGCTGCAGCTTCCTTCAGGGCACACCCACCTGTTCCAGCACAGAGTCCTCCACAGCCTGCAGGCTGGATATCTGCCTCACCATGGTCTTCACCACAGGCTGCAGGGGAGTCTCTGCTCTGGTGCCTGGAGCACCTCCTCCCCCTCCTTCTTCACTGGCCTTGGTGTCTGCACAGTTGTTTCTCTCATGTTTCCTCACTCCTCTCTCCCAGCTGCTGTTGCACAGCAGTTTTTACCCTTTCTTAAATATGTTACCACAGAGGTGCAACCAACATCACTGACTGGCTCACTTTTGGCCAGTGGCAGGTCCATCTTGGAGCTGGCTGGAACTGACTGCCTGACATGGAGGCAGCTTCTGATGTCTCCTCACAGAAGCCATCCCTGCAGCCCCCCCCCCCCCACTACCAAAACCTTGCCACATAAACCCAACACATTGGTGCACAGAGAGGGTTTAATTCACACGGTACCTGACACAAAGCCTGCAAACAGCTAAACTTTTGCACTCAGATGTAACTCAAATGTAAAGGAGAGAATGGATATATTAGTAAAAGCTCTGTGAACATAATAGAGTATAGGAGTTCATTAGACTATTGGGTAACACAATTTCATTTGGTAATCTGGTCCTCTATGGTTTGGGGAAGAAGAAAAGCTAGCACAGGTCACAGAAAATATCGTTCAGAGGCAAAGTGAGAAAATCAGTATTGCCTGGAAGTATAAAATAGGCAAAAGAGTTGATGGCATCCAGGGGAAGAAAGTCAAGATTTTTTCCCCCTAATCAAGGCCCTCACTCGAAAAATGTAGTATTTGGGAGAAAACATGAAACACTTACAGTAGTTACTTGCTTATCAAAGCTAACTCCTTTATTTTACAATAAGAAATATATTACATGTGATTCAGTTAGCAGGTAGATACCATATGTGTCTACGCTGATTTTTTGTAAAGATCCCAATGACTTTGAAAAGGGGATGCATGTGATACTGTCCAAAGGAAAGGGTACTGCGTATCCGAATGCTGCTGAGTCTTGTACTTGTTTACAAATTTTTGCTTTCAGTTCGATGAAGCAACTAATCTTTATCATCCATTTTAAGGAATGAAGTAACACTATTTTTTATGTCTGAATTTTTTCACAGACCAAGACTAAACCAGTACAGATGATGTTTCTGAGAGATAAATTTTTGATACTCCATGAAAAAACCATGAAATTCAAAATAATTGAACTGCCATATGTGGAAAATGAACTCAGCATGTTTGTTCTCCTACCAGATGACATCAATGATAACACTACTGGTCTGGAGCTGGTAACACTTGACCTACTGTTGAATCACATACACTGTGAGACAGTAACAGAAACAGATGAAAAGAGTGAGGAAGAACAAAGTCCAAAATCACAGTAGAATAGGTTCTGATGTGTGCACACTTTGTTTCACAAACTGTAACACCATGATTTCTCAGCTTAGGATTCAGGACATCTGGTAACATTGCAAACACAGTCTTTTACTTAGGGATACATCTAAAAACTATGTCCACACAACTGTGTTAGCCTATTTTGTGTCCTCTTTTCTATTGCCAGAATAGCACAAGGAAAGCAAGGATCAAATCTGAATCACCGTGCCCTAGAGTTATCTTCTCCTGAGGGCTGTGTTAATTCATTTTTATGTCATTTGCAGCCCAGATTTGCACCTGATATTTTGTGGTGAGGTTTCTCACACTAAGTGCTGACTACCCTGACCCAGAAGGTATCAACAGACACTCATGACCACACCAGAATCAATTTCAGATTCTAAACAGATCAGGGCAAACATCTTTTTATTTATACCTGAGGCCTCATGCCTTCCACTTATTTACCACTACTTAGAGAAAAGTTATCCATATGCACACATAGCAAGCACCTATTAATATCCTTATGAGTCACACATTGCAAAAAAGCAGTATTCTTCATACCAGAAAGAAATAATGAACTACTCTGAGGGTTCAGGCCTATACCTCCCCACCTTTAGGAAAATAAATAGGAGTATAAGTCACTTAGCACTTTGCAGGATCATGCCCTATATGAGTTTAGTGCATGTTCCAGCTGTACCCACTGCTGGTAGCTGGCTTTGTTTTACATGTTCTTGATGAGTGTTAAGGCCTAGTGTGTGCATGTCTTGTCTCTGTCCTTCACATTCAAGTTATTTTCTTCCTCAACTCATTGCAGCTGGAAAGAGAGCTGACCTATGAGAAACTGGCTGAATGGACCAAATCAGCCAATATGATGAAAGCTGAAGTGGATCTGTACCTGCCCAAGTTGAAGCTGGAAGAGAATTATGACCTTAAATCCACTTTGAGCAGCATGGGGATACGAAATGCTTTTGACCCAGTTCAGGCTGATTTCACAGGGATGTCAGTGAAGAAGGATCTTTGCATCTCAAAAGTTATTCACAAAGCTTTTGTGGAGGTCAATGAAGAAGGTACTGAGGCAGCAGCTGCCACAGGTGTCCTGGTGCTGAGATCAAAAGCACCACCAACAACTTTTAAAGCTGACCACCCTTTTCTCTTCTTCATCAGACACAACAAATCACAAACCATCCTCTTCTTTGGCAGATTCTGCTCACCCTAGTCAGAGTTACTCCTTGTCCTGCAGAGCAGGAGACACTCGCTTGCCAGCTCAGAGACAAATACCAAAACCTGAAACTCCTGCTGCACCAGGGGGGAGTGGGACCTGAACCCTTTGCTCCATCAGAGCACGCACCCCACAGCCTGAGGCACAGCTCCTCCTGTGCTTCTCTCCTACACCGAAGGGACAGCCATAGCAATGGGGAGTGCATGATGCCATGCATCCACAGAGCAATCCTGGCTACTATTCAGACCAGGCCATCAGGGTAGCTCTGTCCTCTAACCACTATTAGCTATGGCATTTCTGTCCCTTCCCCTCACAGCAGTGTGTACAAATGTATGCTAACACAGGCCCTCTCCTCACCTTCATGATTCAGATGTGGTCTTAGCACTTGCTCCCACCCTGCAGCAGTTAGACACTGCTCCTGCTTACCCTTTGATTAGGTCCTTGCATTACAAATGGAGCCAGACCCTCCCTACCCAAGGCCTGTAGCCATTCCCTTGCCTTCCTTCCACATCCCAGCTGTAAGTCTTCCTCAGCTCCCCATTTCACCTCAATTGGCTTCACATGTCACTCTACTGATTCCTTTAAAAAAAAAAAAAAAAGAAAAAAAAAAGACCTCTGTGAGGCCTATTTGCCTCACTCAGACCCTTAGGTACATGAGGAGGGGCCAAGCCTGTATGGTCTCCAGCTACAGCAACACCTCGCTTTTGTTCCAAACAACCCGTGCTTCAAAAATAATTAACAATAACAATAACCCCTCATGGACTGGTGGTGGTTTGTGTCAGCTCTGCCACGAGAGGGATGTAGAAGTGGAAAATCACCGGCTGTGGCGAGGCGAGGCCCACGGTGATATAAAGGGGGGAGTGCAGGCAGCTCTGAGGCTTCCGGGCAGTGGTGGGCGGCGGCCATTTTGTCTCGGGGGCTGTGGTGCATCCCCGCCGCGACGGCCAAATGGCCGTTGGCCTCCGCGGAGTGGAAGCGCCGCAGCCGCCGGCAAAAGCCTGGGGCGCGGCTGAGGAGGGGCCGAGCTCCCGCCCTTTCCTTCGCTCAGCAATGCTTCCGGGGAAAGGGAAGGGCCCCGGAAGGAGGTGAGTGAGGCGGCGGCTCCGCTGTCCTGCAGATGTGGCTTTCTACGGGAAGCTTGCGCTTGTGTTTTTTTTTTTTTTAAAGAAGCAGAGACTGCATGGCGTTGCTTTTATCCCCCCCCCCCCCCCCCCCTTTCGTGACGTGGTTTCTGCTTCTTGTTAGCTGGAGTCGCAGCGGTGTGTAGGGAATGCTTTTTATGTGTAGGAGTGACGGGAGCACCGCGGAAATGTGTTTCATGGTGCCAAGTCCAGTGTGGGGGCGGAGGAGGGTCTTTTCGCTCCTTTCCTGTTCCCCAGCCTACACCCTGGTGAATGCCAAAACTTTGGCTTCTTGTGGCTGAGCGTACTGGGACAGTGTCAGATCTTCGGGGCTCTTCCCAGCCCCTCTCCACCTCTGCTGAGGCACATGGGGCCGAGAGCCAGCGGTGGTGGGCAGTTGCAGGGCTCTGTCATCCCCTGTGTCCCACCACCTGCCCCTGGAGAGGTGCGAAGTGGGGAGCTGTTACCTGGAGCTGTTGCAGATCTTACCCTGCAAGTGTTTTAACATCGCTCCCAACTCTCTAAATCCTAAACTCTGTGTCTTTCCCTCAAGAAAGCATGCTTTGGTTCAGGGGATGGGAAAAGGGATATCAGTGCTGCAGACGCAGCTTCCTCTGTGGAGATGGACGTCACCTGATGTTCATCACCCTGAGTTCCACCTCTGGCTGTATTTGAAATAGTCAGCTTGTGACTCCTCTGAGGTGAGGTGGGGAGGTATCTGCATATACTAGGCACTAATCCATGTCGTAGTCTTGGTGGGATGTGTCTCTTGGGCCGCAGGCTGGAGGACAGCTGCACCCTGTTCTGGCCAGGTTCCCCCATGACAAAACTGGTAGTTGGGAGAGACATTGCAGTGTGTATCTGCTGTTTAATCCAGATACAGCCTTTTTGTCCATAAAGACTGTCCTAAAGCATAGGTGTCCACTGCTGAGAATATATGCTTCAAATTCATAGTGGTAGGAATACATAGGGTCAGGGCATCCAAAAGTGTCCACACGAGTGCCTCGCTACTGACCTGCAGAGCCCACGGGGAGACCAGAGTGAGGAATTAATTGCTGTGGACAAACCCTCTGATCACTGAGGGTTTTGCAGCAAACAGTTTACAGTTGACTGACAAATACATTCTTGTATGTTTTTTGTTTCTTGAAGTGCAGTCATTTTGTATTGTCTCCAAAACTGCTCTGATGAGAAGGGTATCAGTAGTTACATTGCTATTCATGAGCTGTGAGGAAAGCACAGATAACTGTAGAGATACAACTCCTAGCCTTGTGTCCCAGCTGTTGAACTATTACTTACAATCTGGTTAAATGCACTGATTTTCAGGTAGGCAAATAGTGTGAGTTGTGTCCTTTTGTCTGTAAATTCTTGTCTGTCATGGAAGCCCTGCAAAAACCTTCTAGATAATACTGCTTTCTACTGTCACTATTCCTGTGTGTTTTCACCTCCAGGTCAAAAAACCTGTACTGGTTTTGGCTGGGATAGGGTTAATTTTCTTCCTAGTAGCTGGTATAGTGCTATGTTTTGGATTTAGTATGAGTGTACTGTTGATAACACTCTGATGTTTTAGTTGTTGCTAAGTAATGTTTACACTAGTCAAGGACTTTTCAGCTTCCCATGCTCTGCCAAGTGCACAAGAAGCTGGGAGGGGGCACAGCTGGGACAGCTGACCCAAACTGGCCAAAGGGCTATTCCATACCATATGACATCATGCGCAGTATATAAACTGCAGGCAGTTTGCTGGGGGGGTAGTGATCACTGCCTAGGGACTGGCTGGGCATCGGTCGGTGGGTGGTGAGCAGTTGCATCACTTGGTTTTTCCTCTGGGTTTTGTTCCCCTCTCTCTTTTGTTGTTTTCCTTTTCATTACAACTTATTATTATATATATTTCTTTCTTTTTCCCAGTTATTAAACTGTTCTTATCTCAATCCATGAGCTTTCTTACTTTTGCTCTTCGATTCTCTCCCCCATCCCATTGGGGGGAGGGTGAGTGAGTGGCTGTGTGGTGCTTAGTTGCTGACTGAAGCTAAACCACGACAAAACCTTCTTGCTAGCAATCTGAGAGGTATCAGGACAGTAGGAAAATTCCGATCTTCATTGTAACCAACATGAACTGAAAATACGAAGTGCCTCCTACTTATGCTTAAAGTACATGTCGTTAAATTACTCGTTTCAGGCAGAATTGGAGGATTGTTTCCATCTGAGCTTGCCTTTTTTTTTTTTCTTTCAGTCATGGGAGAAGAGAAACAAGAGAAAAGTTACTACCGTTTATCGCAAAGTTACTAGGAAAGTGGAAAATCCACCTTTCTTAGGTGGGAAATCATGCATGCAGAAACTTGTTCTTTCCACCAATTTGTTTGAGATAATGAATTAGTAACATGAATTAGGTGTTGGTTTTGTATTTTGTAACAACATATCAACACTAAGCACTGCCTTAAGGGAAAAACAAAACACAAAAACCTTTACTACCAGCTGATATCTTATGATGTCTGGTGATACTTATCTATAGTTAACTCAGCATTTTAGTATTTATTGCTCCTTTTATAGGTGTGTGGTTTAATCTCAGGTTAGTTAACTACCTACACAAGTGATGTATGTAGAGTATGACAGGCATCAAGTTACACATGTTGAAGTATAAACAGAGTACTGTAAAGTTATCTGTAAGCCGGTTATTTTATTGTGCGTGTTTCTGTGTTGTAGGCAATAAAATGGAACTGAAATGGACTTTGATTTTTCTTTGTACTACAGCTGGAAATTACAGTAATCTGCCATGCTACCAAATAACTTTTTTTCCTTTTCTTTTTAAATCTTGTAGGTCAAGTCATTCTGCTGACTTTTACCAGACTGGCTGTTAGGTTTAAAACGCAGTGTGCACACTTAAAAGTTAAGCTGAAAGTAATACTGAAGATATATAGATTTAGAGAAGGTAAGAGTTTATAATTCTGCAATTCTCATTGCTCTGGATTTCCTATGAAGGCAAATAATTGTCTTTGTGAAGTCAAAAGAGACTTATTTTAATAAATCCTAAACAAAACACTGTTGTATATGATAATCTCAAAAGATGTAATATTATTTATTCAGTGAAGAGTGTAATGACACCAGTGGGAATCGTTGTCTCTGTTACAGGTATGGGATTGAAATAGAAAAGCAAACAATAAATCTGTAAAATAACTCAAGTGCCTAGTATGGGATTTAAGGTGCTTGTTCCACCAAATCAGTGTTTCAGTGAGTTGATAATTTTCCAGCCTAATTGTGACACTTGCTGCATAGTTCATACTGGGAAATGTAAAGAACAGAAAGAACTTACCAGTTTGTATTCAAATAAATTTGAGCCGTTCTTGTTTTGTGTTTTATCTCCCAGGCTCTGAACCATGGATCGCCTCTGTGCAGCAAATACCACTTTTGCACTCGACCTCTTAAGAAAGCTGTGTGAAAACAAAAGCAGGCAGAATCTATTCTTTTCTCCTTTTAGTATTTCCTCTGCTTTGTCTATGATTTTGCTGGGTTCAAAAGGTAACACCAAAGCCCAAATAGCAAAGGTATGTCTAAATAAACTTAGTGTATTGAATTTGGGACCATATGAACAACAAATCTGTCATTATGTCTGTGACCTGCGCTTATGCTAAACTATTATTGTTGTTCTGGTCTCGGAGAGCTAGAGGTCTTCCTTTGGTATTTAGGTAAGCAGTACCTGTTTTTATAGCGGGGGGGGGGCTTCCTTCAGTATGAAACTAAGAGGTTCCGGGTTTTTATTGTGTGGGGTTTTTTGTGGTTTTGGTTTTTTGAGACAGAGATCTTCCTTCAATATGTCATTAAGATGTACCTAGGATTTTTTTGTAGGTTTGATGAATCTCTAGCTACATAAAATATTTTATTCTATCTTCTTTGGGCTTAATATCAGACTATACATGTTTTGAAAATGTAGCCACACACATGAAAAAAAAAAATTAAAAATCCAGCCTGTATGCATGTCAAAATGGTAGCTGCACCTTGGTTTAATTTTTTTAAACTTACTCAGGTGGCAAATACCACTTGGCTTTTTTTTACATGTTCAATTGACAGTATTAAATGTATAGTCAGTCACTTTTGTTATTATGTTTGTCTCTTTTTTGCAAAGTGGAAGAGGAGTATAAACACATATTTTGTTTTCATTTAAATCTATAAAAGTTTCTCAAATTATATTATATTGTTGCCATACTTGGAGATATTGAAAATCTGTCTGGACATAGTCCTGGGCTACCAGCTGTAGATGGTCCTGCTTGAGCAAGGGGGTTATGCCAGATGACCTCCAGAGGTCCCTTCCAACCTCAACCATTCTGTGATCCTCTAATGCTTGGCTTGAGTGAAGGAAACTGAATACTGCTGACTCTTCTGCACCCTAATTTATTACTTGTACAGCATCTGGTGGGGTGCATCATATGTGACTTGCACGATAAGCTCCAGGTGGCAGGTGTGATGAAAAATCTTTTGGCTTCAAGTCACAGTTTTTAAACCCAGAAGTCACTTAAAAAAAAAATTTTGTGCTGAAGCAAGTGTGTTTAGAGAAGGCATGGACTCTGCTGAGGATGTTTGTCTTTCTACAGGTGCTTTCTCTGAACAAAGCTGAGGATGCTCACAATGGGTATCAATCACTTCTCTCTGAAATTAATGATCCAAACACCAAATATATACTGAGAACTGCTAACCGACTTTATGGAGAAAAGACATTTGAGTTTCTTTCAGTAAGTAACTGTTAAATTTGTGGCGTTTTTTAGTATAATGTACTTGCCACCTGTTTCCTTTGGAGGTCAAAGGCAGGCTTTGGGTTTTACTCTCCAAACTTTCTAGGCTGTGACCAACCAATGTGATAGATTGTGCCAAAACCCAGTATCTGAACTTGGTGGAGAAGTTCCTTTTAGATAGCCTGTGATCTGAATGTACAACTGGTGTGAAGCACTATAAAATCTATCAGACTCTAAATCTTCAGGGTTCCATGATCCATTCATATTTTTGGTTGTGGGACAGATGGCTCATGTATCTCTTTTGCCTTGATTGTGTGTAAATATGATAAAAAAGAATTGTTATTGCTCTTCAGCATGGACAGTATTTTGTAGTTTTTTCCTCTGTTACGCAAGTCATCCGGAGAGCATGCTGAGAGGAGTACGTGACTTTTAAGATTTTCCTTAACAGAAGATCTAAATAAAGATAATAGTTATTGTGTTACACGTGTTCCTTTAGATGCTTCCCTAGAAGCAAGAAGATGTAAGGCGCTGTTTGTTTTCTTTTTTCCCTTCCCCTGGGAGTGATTTACAGTGATTCTTTTTATGAAGAACGCTAGTGTTTCATTTGTCTAGTAGATAAAAATTACATGGCTTGTACTCTAAAACTTTGCATCGGTGCAATAAAGATCAAACTATATTAAATCAGAGAGAAGATATGTTTTTTCCTCTCTAAGAAAAATTGGTTTCCCCTCTGAGCTAAAAGTTTTCTATTATTCTGGGAGGTTTAATAATGAAACTTATGTAGGGGGAAGCTTACAAAATTATATTTTCTCTCACTGAAGCAAAAAAGCCCAAAACTAGCCATGTCATTTCTCAATTTAGTTATGTAGAACTCTAGCATAGTAAACAAGCCATTTGACTTAATAACATACAGTGGGCAATTCCTAGTTCAAATAGGTGGTATAAAACCTAATGGGAATGTGTCAGACAAAACTTTAATGGTTCTATATGAAGCTGGGGTAGGAAAGTGGGCAGATGTTCTTGGTGTATTTAAGAATCACCTGTGGCTGAATGAGAGTAAAATATATTGCTGAAAAGCTGTTCTGAATGTCCATGTTAGTCATTTATAGAGTCAAGTCAGAAATTCTACCATGCTGGACTAGAACAGACTGACTTCATGCATGCTTGGGAGGATTCCAGAAAACAAATAAATGGCTGGGTAGAGGAAAGGACTGAAGGTGAGTGTTTTGCAGAATGCCCTGTTGTATTTAATGGCAGCCAGGGCTTGGGTAAACAGCTATTTCAAGATATAAGATTGTGAATTAAAAAAACCCCAAACATTGAGCTCTTGCTCTGTTTGGTACATAATTCTCTTCTTTCTTGTGTATTAATTAGAGTAGGTACTATATTAGATAATAATTAGATACATGTCAAACTGTTAAAAATTGGGGTTTTTCTATGTATCATAAAGGTAAAATTCAGAACCTGTTGGCAGAGGGGATTCTTGATTCACTGACCAGACTTGTATTGGTGAATGCCATCTATTTCAAAGGCAACTGGGAAAAGCAGTTCAACAAAGAGAGAACAGCAGAAATGCCATTTCAAATTAACAAGGTATGATGTGCTAACGTGCTCACAATACACTGTTACTCTGTAATGAATACGTTTAACTCTGAAGAAAAAAAAAAATCAAGCAGGGTTACCTTGGGTAGGCTGTATGAAATTCCTTATACCCCCTCCCTTTAGTATGAACACTGTTTAGTTTCCATTAAGTTTCACAAAATTACTAGAAACTTTAATATAACAATTAAGTATTTCTTTCATTCTGTCTTTTCTTTTATCCTTTACCCTTCTTGTTTGTTTGAGAGAGGTAGTCCTCCACATAGTTACAGATCTTAAAACAGAACTGAGGAGAAAAAAATTAGTTGAGTGAAGCTGTCAGGCTATTTGAGAGTTGTGAACAATTTCACAGAAGTCAGTGAACTTGATTATTTTAGCATAAAACTGGTGTGGATAAGAAAATAAATGTTCCTTTAGGTTGTAGGCAGAAAAGAGCACTTCTACATGTGCAGAAGCTTCTGAATGTAAATCTTCAGTCAATTATTATTTTAAGATCTGAGTCTTTGGGATCCAGGTAACTATTGGAGAAAGTTGTAAGGTTGGGGAATGCTGCCTTGGCTCACCCAAGGAGCTTACTTTTAGATATGCAAACAACTGCACATCTCTTTCCTTGTAAAACTAAATGGCTTAAGTTTGTATTTTCATCCTACTAATGACTAGCCACTGATGAGCTGCAGAAGTCTGTGAGTAGGCTCAAATGAGCAATTGGAAACCCCAGGTGTAACCTGAAGTATTAAGCTAGTTATTTTACAATCTGTCCAGTAGCAAAGATTTAACATCCCAGGAGCCTTTCCAGCATCCTGTGACATTATTTCTGTGACTCTTGCACTGCTTATGACTCACTGGATGATTTTCACGTGCTGTGTGGCCTTTTCTTCACTTATCCATCTTTTTTGTGTGTCATTGCTACTGCAAAATAATTTCTGCCATATGCTCTGTGGACATTGTTTCAGTGGGCTTTATTTTAAAAACAAAAAACTACTTGCATTCTTATCTCATGAAGGTAAGGGAGAAAGCAGTGAAACTCTTAACTGAAAAGGAGGAAATGATATAAACAATAGTAGCTGATGCTCCATGTGAAAATGGAAGGAGATAGAGAGTGAAGTTGAGAAGAAAAATCTTTCCCGTCCCTACTATCCATATGACTTTTAAGAATTCAAAATAATGCTCTTGTTTCCTTAGCTTTTTTAGTATCGTTTTAAAATTTTTAATTCCTCTTTGTTATAGCACTTGGAGCCACATGGACTAAAAATGAAAATACCTACATTGAAATTATTTTGTATTCATTTAAAGCAAGGAACACAGGCCCTGCTCCTTACCAGCTCTGTTTAGTGCTTGTGACTAGTTCTTAAGTGAGCGAATGTATGTGTTCTTGCCTCTTTACCTTAAAGGAAGCTTCACAGGCATTTCCACATCAGTAATTAAAAATTAAATCTCAGAGATCCTTACTTCTTATCTCTTGCTTTACAGAAGACAGTGGTGGGGCCGTACTCTGTGGTGTGTTTAGTTCTCTTTAGTCAAATTCTAAAAAGCCCTGAGTAACTGGATGCCTGCTTTGTATTTTGAGACCAGCATACTACCCAAGTACTAACTGTTGGCACCTCTATTTTTAGAAAGAGACCAAACCTGTGCAGATGATGTTCAAGAAGGATAAATTTAACATGACCTATATCGGGGACTTCCAGACCAAAATCCTTGAGCTCCCTTATGTTGGTAATGAACTCAGCATGATCATCCTGCTCCCTGATTCAATTCAGGATGGATCCACTGGCTTGGAGAGTGTAAGTTGTTGAGCTAAATGCAAAGACAGGCTGTATCCTTACAGGGAAGAGAGGCTGATATTGCATATAGGCCTGCAGTTCAGTTCCAAAGCTATTATGTCATTGGTGCTCAACACCAGCTGAAATGTCCCATGCTTCACTGTCCCCAAAGTGATTGGCATGCCTTGGATCACTACTGGTCAAGCTGTGTGCGGCCCCCTTAGCCAGAGGCTCTGGAAGAAGACCTGACCCTCCTCAGGAGCAGAGGTTAGCTGTGGTTATGGTGAGGGCGTAGTATGGTGAGCATCATATATAGTGCTAAGGGATTTGGGGGAGCTCTTAGAAGTCCTGTAGTTTGTCCCATAGATCTTCCCTTCTGAACAGCTGGCAGATTGTCTCCGGCCTGTCACCTGGAAACAGGCTCACAGGAAAGTGTAGGATCTCTTCTGTTGTGGAGATATGATACAAGTTTTGGCTAGTTTATACTTTGGAGAAAAAAATTATTAATAAGGCTTTCTAACACTGACTGCAAAGGGCATTGTGAGCAGACTTTTTCATCAGCCTGTCAACCTGAAGGAGGATCCTGTGGTTAAGAGACAGAAGAACTGGCTTCAGTTCCTTTGGGACCTTGTCATCAGCTCTTCTGTGCCTTTGCTTCCCATATGTAAAAATGTAAAAAACCCCAATCTAACATGTTTTATAAAAGTAAACTTTACGTGGGAGGGACTGATCCTTATTGTAGCTACCAAAAAGCATATGGGATTGATCTCAGCTGGGGCCATAGTCTCTAGTGAAAAGTATAACCTGCACTGTTGGCTTGAGACCCTGGAAAAAAAGATGCATATTATGCACTATGTAAACAAACACAGTAAGCACCACTTTTGGCTGTGTAAAACTGATGGTCTTATTTTAATTATGTAACTTTTGGGTATTTCTTTAGCTGGAAAGAGAACTTACGTATGAGAAGCTGATAGATTGGATCAATCCTGAAATGATGGACTGTACAGAGGTGAGGGTGTCTTTACCCAGATTTAAACTGGAAGAAGATTATGATCTGAAGCCCCTTCTGAGCAGCATGGGAATGCCTGATGCATTTGACTTGGGGAAGGCAGACTTCTCGGGAATCTCGGCTGGCAAGGAGCTGGTGCTCTCTGAAGTCGTTCACAAGTCCTTTGTGGAAGTCAATGAAGAAGGCACTGAAGCAGCAGCTGCCACAGCAGGAGTGATGATGCTGCGCTGTGCAATGATTGTTCCAGAATTCACTGCTGATCATCCCTTCCTCTTCTTCATCCGGCACAACAAAACTTCCAGTATTTTGTTCTGTGGCAGATTTTGCTCTCCCTAAAAAGGAGATATCTTGGCAGAAGAGCTGCCATTACACAGTAATGTTCTGTTTTTTTAGAGTAGGGCTACTCTTTTTGCACTAATCGCCTCCTTCAACTGTTCCTGAATCCACTTCTGTGGTCCTCATCTCAGGCTTGAATATAGAATAACAGAGCCACTTAGACATACACAGCAGCTGCCATTTACAACAACTCTCTTGCCCTGTGCACCTGAGTGCAGAGGTCTCTAACTTCTTGCCAACACAAGAAACATCCCACTTGCTCAGTGAATGCTTCATCTGTCCTTGTAGTCCCCATTGCACTTCACTTTTTGTGGCCACCAGGTAGCAAGTCAGGCAGGGGCACATCTTTAACTCCCTCCCTTCTTTTTCCTCCCATGCCCCTTCCTTTTTGTCTTTTTCTTCCAGACTCACCTATTTAATGTTTTGATACATTCCTTAGAGATGAAAGGAGTCTTTGGCAGCCTGTTGCAAGTGTTGCTAATCATCCTGAGTAGAAAGGTTTTTTGGGATAATAACTGGACAAGCACCTAGGCAAGAATGGGACTAAAAGTATGTTGTACCAAATGTCCTTACGGGATATTCAGGGGGTGAGGATCATTGTTGTATCACCACAGGACACCTGGGTTTATTACCTGCCACCTAGTTTATTAGTCCTTTAACAAAGAATGTAATGAAAAAGCATACAGTGCCTATGCAATATTTGAATGACAAAGCTTTACTTTTTTGCTATTGTTACATATTTTTCCTATTCAGAGTTTCTGAAACATTTTAGTTTAACTGTATAATACCAAAGACTGAAATAGCTTTCCTAATACAGTGATTTGTTTTGCTGTTTTTGTTCCTGAAATAATAAAAGAACTGTAAGTGCTGTAGGACTCTTCCTTTTTTTTTTTTCCCCAACCATAAATTAATAATTTTTTTTATCTGTAGTATGAGGAAAACAATTATTTCTTGATAGCTACATAGAAGCTGGTTGTATTCTTGTTTGGAATTCATTGCTAAACATGGGCTTCTCTGAATACTGCAAACCTGAGGTGTTTACTTAGGTTGCCATGAAGTTTGGAGTTGGCCTTGCAAGGATTTGCAGCAAAGAGCCTTTACACCAAAGGGGTCCGAAGCCAAGCGTTTGTTTCTGGGCAGGACTCTCATGCTACCTCTGTCTTTGTGTGCAACTCTGAATCAAGGCTTAGGCGTCATCATCCAAATGGTGCTAGATTGCCCTATGCTTAAGTGGCTGTCTCAGGTGAAGAAAATCATTATTTGAAAGTTTAGTCATCTTTAGCTCTGGTTAAAGGGCTGGTGCTACACCCAATGCCAGAATGGGCACTATGGGTGGGCTGTGGTCCTGGGGGCCAGATTGAGGGCTGACAGGGAAAAAACATCGGGTTAAACCAGGGAACCCTGCGTGCTGTTACTTTATTTGCCTTTTTTTTTTTTAATGTAAAGATAACTGTAACCTAAACGTTGAGTGTAAATAGACCAGCGTGAGGGGAAGACAGAGCCGTGCTAGCCTGGGCGACCCTGTGAGCCTGTCCCACGGGACAAAAAAAACCCCCAATCCTGTATCACTTGTGCAGGAGGGGGTTGATTTTTAATCACACTCCCGAGGTCCCCTCCGCTGGGAAAGCCAGGCCGCCCCCGGTGCGGCCGCGGGCTCCCACCCCCGCGGCCCGCCCCTCGCCCCGCCCGGGGGTGGTGGCGGGGTTCAGCGGTCCCTGCCGCTCCGCACTGCTCCGCGCAGGGCCGGGCAGGTAGGCAGGCAAGCGGCCGTCGGCTGCGCTGGGGCTCCGCGGGGCGGGAGGGGGTCGGGGGACCCCTGCCTCCGGGTGCTTTATACAGGAATGGGGCGATAACGGGACGAAAAGCGGAAATTTGTCCTCCCCTCCGCCCGTGCCCCCTCCGCGGCGGCGGGGTCTGCGCGGGGCGGCCGGCGCCTCTCGGGCAGCCTTGGGGTGGGGGTTGTAAAACGGCTGGTTTCAGTGAAACGCTTGCATAGTGCGGTATTGTAAGTAAATGAAAGTAAAAGTACGCTTTTGCGTTTGTGTTTGGGGTTTTTTTGTTGTTTGTTTGTTGGGGGGTTTTTTTGCATAGAACTAGATAAAAGAACATTGCAAAGATGCAGGGCGTTTATCCATCTGGCGGTGGAAGCAGATAGTGTTATTTTGCAATTCCTGTAGAAAGACTGTGCTGGATATACCCAAATTGTCGTGCCATCTCCTCCATGTACTTGGGTCTGGACAGTACCTGTAACGGTATCACTGGGCTGCTGCCCTGGTTGCTGGAGGCAGATGCACAAATGCCTGCATCTAGAATGAAACTCCTTGAGGAAACAGGCTAGAAACAGCCAAATCCCAAAGTCCCATGGCAAGCAAGCAAAGAGAAGCAAGAATCTGAGCTGGGCGGGCAGGAACGTTTTACAGCATCAAGCGGTACTGCCACTAGCCTTTGCGTAGGTTTTTGCACCTGACCCATCCCTCGTACCTTTCACCCCGCCCTGCTCCAAGGGCCTCGTAGGGACCATCTCACCAAAATGTATCACTGCTCCGGCTGCACAGTGTCAGCCCTGAAGCTTTGTGCTGCGCTTCCTGTGTGCCTTCGCTAGCGGGTACATCACCTTCGGCTAACAAAACCCCCAGGCTCTGCCCATGCGTTTAGGGCTTCTCAGCCCTGTTGGGACTCAGGTGCATTTGTACCTGGATGCAGCATTGCAGGTAGGTCGCTTGTTCTTGGCAGAACAGGCTGGTGAAAATAGTGGTGGTTTATGCGGCTGAAAGTAAGCGTGTACTTAAGCCTTTGGCAGGATTGACACCTTTTTGTGCCATGAAGATGGGCAGCTTTCTGAAAGGTGTCTTAAATCTCCCTGAGCAGTTACTGTGAATACTTTCTGTGCAGGATTCGGGTAGAAGACGTCAGGGAAAGCTACATGAGTGAGCTCTCCGGGGTGTGCTGGGTCTGTGAGACTGAAAGACTTTAACTTGCAATCCTGCCAGCACACATACTTCCCATTTCAAGGTAGAAGGCAAGGAATTTTTTAAAATAATGTCTTTAAAGTTAGTGTGATAGGGAAGGTTGGGATATACAATTTACGTGGAAAAAAAATATGCTTTTTCAATGTGACTGATTTTTTTTTTTTTAAGAAGATGCATTGACAATGAAATTCTTGCTGTTTCTGTACCCAGCTGCAACCAGATTAATCCAGTCTTTACTCTGTGAGTCACACAAGGTTAGGTTAGGTTTTTGAAGAGTGTTTCCCGGAGTCCTTACTGACTGTTTTATTTTTCAGCTATAACCATGGAGAGCCTGCGTAATGCCAACAGCAGATTTGCACTTGATCTGCTCAGAAGGTTTAATGAGACCAACCCAACAGGAAATGTTTTCTTCTCTCCTGTCAGTGTCTCTGCTGCTCTGGCCATGGTTCTTTTAGGGGCCAGAGGTAATACAGAGGCCCAGGTGCTGAAGGTTAGTAAAAAAAAAAAAAAATCTTTTTTGCTTTATATTTTATTTACATTTAAAATTGCTGTGTTTTAGAGGAGGGAAAATGAAAGGAGGGTATTAGTTTTATGTGCTCAGGAGAAGATTTCTGTCATGCTCACAGAGTCTTTCTCGGGCTCCTTTCTGCAGTTACCTTAGTTACCTTCTGCCTGCTCTGCTCCAGAGCCCTCTTTCCATATTTGCTATGGCCCTTGTTTCTGAATTTCACTTAAGTTAATTCTTGAAGTAGGAAACTAATTTCATTAATTAATCAGTCTCCATTTAAGTTGACTGGAGTTTCCAGCAGCAAGGCCTTATTAGTTTTTGTTTAGATGTTTTGACAAAGAGCTATGGCTTTGTAATGCAAGGTTAGGAATGGTACGCTCATTACTAATAATACTGTGTGTTTTGTAAGAAACACAATAATAATATATAGTTTTATATTTAAAGCAGAACAACTATGATAATACATGATGATGCTACCTAAGTATCAGTATCTTAGTACCAGCTAGGCCCTTGGATACCTCAGAGGAGCTAAGCCCACATGCTTGTTCTTACCATAGCCTTAGGTTAGGGGACGATAATTTAAAAAAACTCATTATAAATTGCAAAAACTGTGTACATAGGAGTGTGCCAGTTTCCCCTGAGGCCTCCTGCATGGAAGGGACTCGGTCACTATTATTTTTGCCCTTTGTTAGGCTAACGCCCGCTAGTGCAAAAGGGTGTATGAGACTTCTCATTGCAGTCATCATCACGTACTTGCCTATGAGTAATTTCACCTTTGTATTCTCGACTTTAGGAGGAGCTGTTTTATACTGTTGAATGGTGCTGTGCTTACTGAATAAGACAATGAAATTATTTTTTCACTACTTGTACAAACAGACTTTGAACATATATGCCATGTAATCAAACTGACAGCCCCGCCTAGGGTAAACCTACTGACAGCAGAAATCATGCAAAAGGAATTTGGGGAAAAAAATGTGTTTCAGCACAGTCACCTTCAATAATGCATGTTCCCGTACCATAGTGCTTTACTTATGAAAACATAGCTAATTAGGCAGACAGTGATTGATAACTGTCAAGGGCTGTTGGCAAGCATATAGAAATTTGTTTCTGTGATCATAATCCTATTGTGAGTTGCCTCCGTGATGTTTTTGCTCAGCTATTCATATGTACAGCACAGCTTACATTAATGCAGGCAGCAAGGCCTGACTAAAAACCCAGTGAGATAAAATGAGGGCTTTCCTTTGAATGCAGTGGCTGTTTCACAGCAGTCTTCCCTACTGAGAAATACAGGATTCAAGTTTGAATGTGAATGTCCCTGCTTTGGTCTAGTCTTCCCTGTCAATGAGGTCTGGCAGCTCCTGCTGTTGTATCTGTAAGCCTTGGCTAGGCAGCTTGCCTCTGGGAGAGGAGGTACTGGTAAAGAGAAACTGCAGTGATGCATTTGATTTTTAAGATGATACAGGGGTTTTTTTATTAATATATAAATACATATATAAGCAGTTACATTTTCATAAAACCATAAAAGATAATTGTTCTAAGTTTTCTTAAGACCTCACCTGTGCTAGTTTTAATTGTATATTCTGAAAAGCAAAACCCCAGGTTCCCTTGGGCCAAAGGGGGAAGCAAGGAAGCTAAAGTGTCTCTATGGCATCATCTCTCTTTTCAATTCCCCACCTGGGAATGAGTCCTCATGTCCAGTGGTCCACGGAGGGGAGGCATGGAGGTGTCACGCAGACAGGACTCACGGTTATGATCAACAGCTTCAGCCGTGACTACGTATAAACTAGGAGCTTAATACAAGTGGCTGACACAGGTAGCGTAGCACCAAGAAACTGTTTCATTCATTCTTTGAGGTTTACAGAAGTCTCTAACCAGCTTCCAGTCTCTTCTTTTCTCCTTCTTCAACCTACCTACCTGCTGGATCAGACCCACCCTATAGATATACTGTATGTTCTTTTAAGACAGTATTAGCAGCAGCTAGTTCTCTTCTGTTATTTCAGACACTTCATTTTGACAAAGTTCAACATATTCATTCAAGATTTCAGACTCTGACTATGGATATAAACAGAAGCAATGTTCCCTATGTCTTACGGCTTGCCAATCGGCTTTTTGGAGAGAAGTCCTACAGCTTTTTACCGGTACGCTGGTGCAGATTGTGATGGTGTGGTGGAACCTGGTGGGAAAATGTAGCTATTTGAGTATTTATGAAGTAGAAATATTTCTAGGCATATTTCTAAATGTTACTTTCTAAATGTGACTAAAGTATTGCGTACATGCATATGCATTTCCATGTCTGTAGGCATCTGTGCATCTCGCCTAAAGGTTGTTACACAGCAAATCCTTTTCATTGCTTGTTTGGTTCTGCTGCTCTTGGGCTCAAAAGAAAAATCACTTGTCTAGGTTCTTAGTTTACAGTGACTATCATAATATCCTACCCTGTTGCAACCAGCATTTTAGGGTGCAACCAGCTCTGTGTCTGTTGCAATCAGCTTTTTAGGATTTTCATTGGTCTAGTACCATGTTACTTAAATATTTCTGAAAACACTGTCTTTATTTGGGAGGGGATGCCCAACATGTCTAAACAACATGCCTCTTCACCAGTGAATTATACCTTTGTGTAGCTAGGTTGCTATTTTTATCCCTCTTCAGCTCTTTCAGAGAGTTTTGTTTTATCCTAGCTGCGCTTGAGCCTGTTTCAGGAGAATGACAGGTAAATATTGCAACACCTGCAGTAATCACCCCATCAGCTGTATACGTGGCAGATGTACCATGAGGCTTACTCTGAGAGGGGATGGGGGGAACCAAACGCAACCCTAGAAACGCCTGAGGCAGTGCAGTGTTAGAGCCCCACCTCAGAGCAGGTGATAATCTGTTTGACATGCACCTTATCTACATCATAAAGAGCTGCTTTCTTACCTGCATGCAATGAAAGCTATTCTTATTGTTCCAAAATCTAGGATTTCCTGACTAATACTCAGAAATTACATGGAGCTGATTTGGCTACAGTTGATTTTCTTCAGGCTTGTGATGAAGCCAGGAAAGAAATTAACCAGTGGGTAGAGGAGAAAACTGAAGGTAAACTACTTCGGTTAATGAAGTAACTGGTAGTGTTTCATACTTGGGGAGCAGGAATAGGCTTTATTTTCTGCCACCTTTAGAACAGTTTAATTTTGCCCTGGGATATTCACTTGATGTGTTCACAGAACCAGAAAATACCTAAGCAAGACATTTAAACAGTTCCATAAGTCCTGAGGCTTTTCCATTTTTTGTGTTCAGGCTGATGAGTGCAGGAGAGATGCCTAAACATAGATTTATACCTTGGAGAATTTGTTTTAGTCAGTCCTGGTCCATATTGTTTATATATTTCTAAATCCAGTAATCCTAAATGTGGGTGTTTTCTAGTTCTTGTATGATGGGTCATACGTGACAGTTTAAGCTAAAAATATTACATTTTCATCAAATTAACTGTATATTAAAAGTTATAGTAGCATGTACTATTAAAAAGTATGGTGAAGTAAAGAGACAGGTACTGAAACACATTGTATTACAGGAATGGACTAGAGTTTTATATTTGTAGTATTTCTGTGGCCTCAGTGTCTTCATGTATGTTTTATATGCCATCAACTTATTACAAGATTTTGTTGTGACTTTTTTTTTGCCCCCTCTGAAGGTAAAATCCCTAATCTGCTGTCTGAAGGCTCAGTTGATAGCATGACCAGGCTCATACTGGTGAATGCTATTTATTTCAAAGGGAACTGGGCAGAGAAATTCAAAGAAGCCAACACCACTGATATGCCGTTTCGGTTAAATAAGGTAATAGAGATACATCTTAGTAGTATGTATCTAAGGAAAAGGTGAAATAATATAGGTGCTAAAGTGGAGCTTTGCTTATAGATAAAATAATAAAAAAATATAAAGTCTTGCATGAATGTTTTCGGTTCACCTGAAGGGTTTTTAATAAATTTTAGTATTTTTCTGTATTCAGCAAGCTATTTTTTCTCTCACTTACTGGGATAGTATCAGAGACACTTCCCATGTATAGATTAGGACCCTGCCTGTGCCTAGCAGAGTGTCCGTCTGCGAGCAGTTTTCAGCTGGTGTGAACTGTGCCTATTTGTGATGCTAGGTAAACAGTATTAAAATGATTGCACATTTTGCTTAAGCCCCATTTTCTTGTTCTATATTCTGCTTATGTTAACAGCTTTACAAGATACTGTATACAGTAATCTGTTTTATGCTGAACAGTGTTGATCTTTGTTGACTTTTAACATCATTTCTGGGGCTAGAACAATGTAAAGGTACAGCAACTCGAAGAAATTGTTTCCGTTTCTGTCAGGACTGTGCTATAGAAGCCAAAGGAGAACCAAATATAATACAAACTCATTATGTCTTCAGAAGAAACTGTTATTAAACAGGCAATCAGGAGTCTGACGAAGGCAATTTTGTAATCACCTGATATAACGGAGGAGGAGGTTTTTTGCAATAATGCGATTTTTAACTTACTTGTTTCCTATCAGTTCTTTAAATTAGTATTTTCTTAACTGTTACTTTTGGTACCTTTTATCCATCCAGAATGAAAGAAAGACAGTGAAAATGATGTACCAGAAGAACAAATTCCGTTTTGGGTATATTCCTGAAGTGAAGATCCGTGTTTTAGAGCTGCCTTACGATGGAAGAGAACTTAGTATGATCGTCCTGTTACCTGATGACATTGAAGATGACTCAACTGGACTGCAGAAGGTGACCCATATAAGCTAATGCAGTTATTTAATGGTTAAGTTCAGCCGTTCAAAATTAAAGCCTTAATGAACCCATGTTCTCAGAGCCCCATATCTATCAAGCATATTTTTTAGACAGTGCTCTACCGGCACTGCAATAAAGAATACGTGCACGTGCTGCATCAGGAAGAGAAGTTGTGTTCTGGTTTTGTAGCTTGTGTTCACGTGTCCTTTGGCTTGCTGAACTGAACCATGAGGGAGACTGCGAAAACAAAGTTCACTATGAGAATTAACTTGCCTTGCTTATTTTTTTTAATGACAGAAAAGTTCTGTCATTACTTTGAAAGTCTTTATTTTCTTAGCCTTAAAGTAGTAAGACTGTTTTCCATTAAATGACCAGGAACACATCAGCTTCTTCGAGCTCTCTGATGATTATTTTTGTTACTTATTTTTAATTATGTAATTCCATTTAGTTAAACAGTAAGAATGGCTGGGTTTAGTTGCTATCAGTGCATGTTTTTCCATTCTGTACATTGCAGCAAGAAGCAAATGTCTGCATTACTTTGTAAAGTAAAAACTGAACTGACTCCACTTAATTTTAATAGCATTTGTTTGATCTATATGGAGCTATCAAAGATATGGGTATGGTCATTTTTGTGTAGTTGCTTTATAGTTGTATAGTGCTCTATAAAGCCTTGTAAATGTTACTGAAAATGAAATCTTTCTACACTGGTGATATGTAATGATCTCTGTCTTTTTAATTCTAGCTGGAAAAGCAGCTTACCTTAGAGAAACTCCAGGAATGGACACGTCCAGAGCATCTATATTCCACTGACGTTCATGTGCATTTGCCAAAGTTTAGGCTAGAAGAAAGCTATGACCTTAAATCGGATTTAGCTGCCATGGGCTTGTTGGATGTATTTGACAGTGGCAAGGCTGACTTGTCAGGAATGTCAGGGGCACGTGACCTCTTTCTCTCTAAAATTGTCCACAAGGCTTTTGTTGAAGTGAATGAGGAAGGCACGGAAGCTGCAGCTGCCACTGCTGGCATTGCAATGCTCTGCATGGTTATGGAAGAGGATTTCAATGCTGACCATCCTTTCCTTTTCTTTATTCGCCACAACTCAACACAAAGCATACTTTTCTTCGGCAGATACACTTCTCCATAAAAGAGAACTCGGCATTTGCAGACCAGTTCTTGCTGTAGTTGTTGAAAGCTGTGCTCCCGAATGAGCTGGATTTTGATACAGAAAGTTAATGCTCCTGTCTTGAGTTCCTAGTAACTTTGACTGAGATTCTGCCTTTCCCATTAAAACAATCCCAGAGAAACTAAGGAGTAATTTATTTTTCTTTCTTGAGATTGACATCATCTTTAATAACTAGGAAAATCTTAACTGTAGGCAGAATAAACCTTTTGAAATTGGACTAGAACTAGAAATACTCTTGGAAGAAACTTGTGTCTTTTAAAGCACAGGATCACCCTGGATGCATCCTTGCATGGGTTTCCCTGTGTTGACACCCTCCTGTTGTGATAACTTGCAATAATCCAGTCATTCCTTATGCATGTATACTAGGATGTTCTTGCAAAGCTATTCATCCCCTGAAGTCTTGCTTTTCAAAGATACCTTAATAAAATACTTCTAGGCACCCAAAGGCATGTTCCTGAAGAGCTGAGTTTACTCAGTTCTGTCGTGAAATAGAAGGTCAGATAACATTTGTTTAGAGATATCTATTTATAGATAAAGGATTAAGCTATTTAAACAGAAGTAACCCCTTCCAGTCATTAGCCAGAAAACTTGCAATACAGCTTTTGAATGAGGAAGGGGAGAAGAAATGAATAACAACTTCAGGTGACTTTTAAAGAGGATTTTTAAAATTTATAGTCTGGTGCCATTTTAGTTATTGAAAATGTGAAAATGTGTCAGGGCTTAGAGGTTTTAGGTGCTTGAAGATGATGGGTGCCTTTCTGCAAGTTCAGAAGCTTTCAATATAACATTAGATTCTGGCCAGAACCTATGTATAATCTGCAATGAATATCTGATGTGTCTCTGTATGTACATGCATTCAGCATTTACTGAGCTGACTTCCACTACCTCTTTATACACAAACCTTTTGTGCTGTCCAACAGCCTTATGCATGGGAGCCACTGCAATTACATATTGTTAGTGTTGGGTGTTTATTTCTGGAGGTAATTGCTTGTATCATGATGTATATCTTGGGTACTGTAACATTTACCTGTACAACCTCAGTTCTAAGTGGGGCACAATAATTTCTGTAATTGCAAACTATATATTGTCTTTAAGCAACAAATAAAAACTCTTTTTCTTAAATTTGTATTCAAAATGGGAATTTCTGCAGCCAATTTACTGTTTCAGAGTACAAAAATAACTGTCTACCTGAAGGCTAGCTCCAAAGAAAACCACTGGTGCAGCAGGTGTGATCAGCTATATGAAGTCCTTGGCTTGTTCAGAGTAGGTGAAAATACTGAAAAACAAATTACTCAATAGAAGAGATGATTGCGTGAACCGTCAGCTTCCCCTGTAAGTGTAATGACCCCAGCTGCTAGCACCTACAGGGAGAGAGTAACGGTTTATATGAAATGACACAAGCACTCGGTTTGCACATTAGTAAACACGTTTCCGTGTCTTGGCAATACCTCAGTTGCAAAGGCTCTGGCAGATTTGTAAAGGAGAGCGTGTATTGCAGTGTGCAGATGTGAACATAACCCTTTCTATGCTGAATGCTTTGAAAAACAAATGCTTTGCAAATAAGTGAGAAAAATATTAGCACAAAAGCCATGTGAAAATTTGGAATGGTTTGATGTTGCATTAGTTCTGGGTTTCTGGGCCTTTATCTTCAGCCTTTTAGCAAATAAAGCTGCTGCTGCCATAGGCAGGTTTTGACTAAGGCTCAAAAACTCCGTTGTAATTACATGCTTATCTTTATCTGCTTAAACTCAGTCAATGCGTGCAAGATACATGATGTCTGAAGGCTTTTAGGGATGTAATTACCAGGAGATCAGAAGAAAGATAAAACCTTGCATAATAGTACCAATCAGCGTAGCTTTATGAGGAGACTCATGTATTTATTACTTTGGTCTCAGTATTTAGAAACGGAATTATTATATTGAGACACATTTGGTTTTCTACAGACAGGATGCACAAAATCTCAGCAATAAGAATCTCAATAAAGTCAGTAGTATTGCTTCACATTCAACCATTTTTAAAAAAACAGCAAACCTACTGGCAAATATTCCCCTCCCATAATTCATGTCCCACAATAAGACTGTGGTGGGTGTTTTTACTTAATACTTTTTTTCTGTGCTCCTGTCAGAACAAGTGATTGACAAGGGCTGACTCCAACAGGGAAAAGTGTAACGCCAACTTTATTCACATTTCTAAAAAATAAAATGCTGCTTCAACTAGCTCATGCAAAGGACTTTGTTTTTAGAACTACTGAATGAGCACAGGCCTCACTGCGTTCAAAACTTGGTGAATTTTCAGTGTGAGAGGTTTTAACTGAAGGCCAGGGAAGAAACTGTAATTTTAAGGAGTTAAAGATACAACATACAAGATGAGAGAATGTCACATCAGAAGTCTCAGTATAAAATCAGGAGCCTAGCCTGAGTCTTAGCTAAGTAGCAGTCATAAATCCACACACACAATATACAAAAAATACTTTCCATATATAAAATCTTTTGCTTTTATCAATCTAGGAGACTGCAAGATTAAAAAGTCTGACTGACTGCAGTTGAATTTCCTAGGGGGAGACCGATAAGTACTTGAGCATGAACTTCCCTGTTCAAAACCAATTTGCAACAGGCTGCTGGTTTGAGAAGACAACATGTGAGTTTCTTCCAGTGGAAGAGAGGATTACGGCAGATGGACTTCACTCTCCATTTTGGCCTCTCCTAAGCAGACCCGGCTTTATAACAATCCAAAACTCAGAGCAATATTTGCTCACTGTGATGTGATGAGTAAGCCAGACTTTGTACTACTGCTTACATAGACTCTTTAGCCCTTTGATTTCAGTAATTTAAAAAGGAAAAACACCACCCACAACCACCATTTGGCTGCTTTCTACCTGATTCATGCAGTTTAAGTTGCTCTTCCTAGAAAGTAAATACCGTAGTGTGGATAAGGAGGACAGTTATCTTGGGGTTTTAAGTCACCTTATCCTAGAGATAAATTTACATAGATGAGTTACCTCAGAGCATGTTTAGTAATACTTTCACTGTTAAATGTTTTTATGTATTTATATATGACCAAAATCCTGGTAAAGTACATAAATCTGATCAAGTCCCCAGATGACTTGGAGACAGATATTTGTCTTGATTTTTTTAATATGGTTTCATTAGACAGGAATAAGACCAGTGCAATTCACTCTTGAACCTATTGAGATAAAAAGGTGCAATAGAAATCAGAAACTGGCTTTTGGGTGGGGTTTTTTTTTTGGTTTTTTTTTTTTTTTTTTTTTAGCAAACCTGTCTAGCTCTGTCATGTCATCTTATGGTACCAACTAAATACATATTCTTTCTCTCAACACGAGAGAAAACACTCACGGTAAAGGGAAAAAAAATGCAGCCCAGAGGTTACCTGAGGATTTAAACTCTTTGTGCATGGAAGACAGTACAAGAAATAGAAACTAAAATAGAAGTCATGATTTTATATAAATATTTAGTATAAAAGCCTGACAAGTCCTTACCAGCTATATCATCTAGTTTTTTTATCTGTGAGAGTCAAACTAGCTAAATAATGGAAACGATATTCATTAGATAATTTTCTAAAAAACTGCAATGGAATTCATTGGGGCATTATTTAATTGATGTTTCTGGTCTTGCTATCCATATCTTAGACATCGGTATGTTACTATTGGGAGAAACAACTTAGATCAGTACAAGTTGTTTCTCACGTGTATTGAATTGCCCAACATGGGCTATGGCGTGGCCTTTCTCAGGGCCTGCGTTACTTCTTAGTAGAACAACTTATATAAAAGACAAAGAGATCGTGGTATGGTGGATTTTGATGGTGCTCCTTACAGTGGAAGAAACTGTCACCTGATGGGATCCAAATCTCATCCCCAGTTATTTTGGTGACACTGCAATATTTGGTATTTCCTTAAAGCTCTACACTCTGAAGATAAATAAATACACCAGTATATCAGCATGCGATTCTTAAGAAGAGACCATTCTTGCCCTTAAGTGAGCTTCAAAAGGTAAGCCCCAGGGACTTGAAAGCCAGAAAACAAAGAAATATACTTCACTAATTTTTAATGTCATTCTTTCATCTTGTGCTTTTGAAGCAATTTCACTAGGAGATTGGCTTCTGCTTATTGAAAGTGGCATTGCCAATCCTACGTGGAGACCTTACACATCAATCCTGAGAGGAAATCAACTTTTTTGCCTTGGGTCTGTTTCAGAGGGACAGGAAATGGTGCCGGGTGAAATATCCATTTGTGAGGGCATGGAGTTCTTCAAACAGTGGAGATGACCGTCTTTAGAGGGAATATAAGAGAGATGCACATCAGCAGGAGGGAGAGGGCAGGGAGCAGCCACTCTGTTTCCAGTGTAGCATCTTGCTAATTACCACAGGGAGGAAGGGAAAAGGTAAATAATACTTTGCTTGGAAAGAGGCCAAGGAAAGAGGCACGATGGCTTTGAAACTTACTTTAACTTGTTGCCAACATTTTAGTAGCCCGTTAGACTGCACTGTCTGATGGAGCTGTCCTGAGGGACACAATCTCTTCTCATGCAGAACTGACAGAAAAACCCACCGGGAGATGAGGAATGAAAAAGCACCTCTGAGCATTTTGCCAAGCTGTGCTGCCCTCTGAAGGCGAGCACATGCTGCTTAGATTTACTCCAGCACTGGAAAAGATACCCTGACTAACCCTGCTCTGAAATTGGGGTGTGGGAGGAGACAACTGATAGTTTCCAAGGAAAGGGAGGAGTAGGGGAAGGAGGTGAGTACAAGGCACCCTACCCAGCGTACACAGTAAACTCAGGCACAAGGAAAAATATTAGGGTGTATCCACCTCATACCACAGGTGAGCTATTGGCTTAACTGTTGGCAATATCTCCTGGCCTAGGACACTTGCAAGCTCGTTTGTCCTGTGTATTAGCCACCCCAATGAGCACTTAGTGAAATCCCTTTAGCTCTTCAGCTCTCGTCCTGTAACGTGGCTGAAAACCTGCAGAGCCCCAGCCATCCTCCGTCACCTTCTGGTGATGGGAGAGACCAGGGACTGGAGTCCACTGGGGAGTTCATCTGCACGATGAGTAAAACTGACCTAGGTTCCTAGCCAGACTATTTTTGCCACTGGGAAATTATTAATGAAGTCTCCATAGTAAGGTCAGCAGGTTCTACTTATTATTTTTTAATTTTCTTTTGGTGGGGAAAAATGGGAAACAGTACAAAGAACCATGGGGAACACCATATACATGAAAAAGCAATTCTGGCCAGTGCAAGAGCAGCTTGATCAAATGTCCTTCCCCTCTTCCACATCAAATACACAACATACAGTTTGTGGAAACCCAGGACTCTGTCTCACCCCATGCTACACCTACTCAGCTCCCTTCTTGCAGGCTGAACTCATCTCAGTGGTAGGCATGGGGATCAGGGAGGGAGGACTCACCACTGCTGTTCTGCTCCAGTCCTGAAAGAGCTGCTTTGTGGGGACCTGTCCCAATTCTGCGATTTCAGCCTCATGGCTGGTGCTGATCACAGCAGTCGTGGCTGCTTGGATTATTCTGAACCAGTGTTTCAGGGGTACCTCCTCACTTCCATTACTCTCCGTGTAGATTCAGCTACATTTGTGCAATCAGGAGTCCTCTACCTCTACTTCTACCTCATCCCACATGTTCCTCCACACAGTGCTCAAAAGCTCCCAAGTGAGCACCAGACAAGATCCCTGGCTCAAATCTACAGGTTATGAAAACTTTCTCTAACTTGGACTTGTATAGAATCAAAGTCCATTAACTTCTCAGGGTGACCCTATCATGACCACATCTTGCCTTTCAGAGGACTAGCAGGATAAAAATACTAATCTAATTAATTACTGCATTAATTCAAGCAACAAGAAAGTTCCAACCAAACAACAAAATCAAGTGAATTATGGGTTAAAAAGAAAAACATGCAAATTTACATAAATGAAGCCTGTCGAAAGACTTGTTCATCTTTAGAAAGACACTTTGCTCAAGGCTCACAAAAACTATCAATCAGTATTATCAGCTTCTGGGCCTCATCAGATGCTGTGGAGAGATACCAACCCTACTGCCAGTTTTATAACCCGCTCTTTAGACAAGATAGGGCAGCTGTTGACCAAAACCTTTGGCAATGTGTGTCCAAGCCCAGAAGAGAACAGTTGTGACATACTTTACAGCTGAATTATCTTGGTAGTTTCAATTTCTTGCAATATATAAAAGTTAACATTACCAAGAATAAGAGTCTGAAATGTCTCACTAGTAATTCTAAACCTGTCTTCACACTTTGCTGGCATTCTTCATCACTAAATTCCCTGCTTAGCATACTCCATAAACACGCACCAGGAACATCCTCTAACATCTGATCCAAACAGCAACACTTCGTGTCCTCTAAATACTAGCCCAGCAAAGCAAAATAAACCCATGTTTTTATTACTGTCTTCAGTGTTTGTTAGTAAGTAAATCTTGAGTTAAACTGGTCTTGAAAAAATAATTATAGCCCACTAATGGGTTATAACTAAGCAATATATCCTCTGTTCTAGGCAATGACTTCTCATATAGAATCACAGAATCATTAAGGTTGGAAAAGACCTCTAAGATCATCTAGTCCCACCATCAACCCAACACCTCCATGCCTACTAAACCATGTCCTGAAGTGCCACGTCTACATGTTTTTTGAACTCCTCCAGGGATGGTGACTCCACCACCTCTCTGGGCAGCCTGTTTCAATGCTTGACCACCCTTTCAGTAAAGAAATTTTTCCTAATATCCAGTCTAAACCTCTCCTGACACAACTTGAGGCCATTTCCTCTCGTCCTATCTAGTTACTTGGGAGTTACTTGGGAGAAGAGACTGACATCCACCTCGCTACCATCTCCTTTCAGGTAGTTGGAGAGAGCGATAAGGTCTCCCCTCAGCCTCCTTTTCTCCAGGCTAAACAACCCCAGTTCCCTTAGCTGTTCCTCATAAGACTTGTTCTCCAGACCCTTCACCAGCTTCGTTGCCCTTCTCTGGACACGCTCCAGCACCTCTCTTGTAGTGAGGGGCCCAAAACTGAACACAGTATTCGAGGTGCAGCCTCACCAGTGCCGAGTACAGGGGGACGATCACTTCCCTAGTTCTGCTGGCCACACTGTTTCTGATACGAGCCAGGATGCCATTGGCCTTCTTGGCCACCTGGGCACACTGCCAGCTCATGTTCAGCCGGCTGTCAAACAGCACCCCCAGGTCCTTTTCTGCCGGGCAGCTTTCCAGCCACTCTTCCCAAGCCTGTAGCATTGCATGGGGTTGCTGTGGCCCAAGTGCAGGACCCAGCGCTTGGCCTTGTTGAACCCCATACAATTGACCTATGCCCATCGATCCAGCCTGTCCAGGTCCCTCTGCAGAGCCTTCCTACCCTCCAGCAGATCAAGACCCCCACACAACTTGGTGTTGTCTGCAAACTTACTGAGGGCGCACTCAATCCCCTCATCCAGATCATTGATAATGATATTAAACAAGACTGGCCCCAAAACTGAGCCTTGGGGAACACCGCTTGTGACCGGCCGCCAACTGGAGTAAACTCCATTCACCACCACTCTCTGGGCTCGGCCATCCAGCCAGTTCTTTACCCAGCGAAGAGTACACCCGTCCAAGCCATGAGCCACCACCTTCTCTAGGAGAATGCTGTGGGAAACAGTGTCAAAGGCTTTACTAAAGTCTACATGGATAACATCTACAGCCTTCCCCTCATCCATTAGGCAGGTCACCTGGTCATAGAAGGAGATCAGGTTGGTCAAGCAGGACCTGCCTTTCCTGAACCCATGCTGGCTGGGCTTGATCCCCTGTTGGCCTGCACATGCCTGTTGAGCGCACTCAAGATGAACTGATCCATAATTTTCCCCAGTACCGAGGTCAGGCTGACAGGCCTGTAGTTCCCCGGATCCTCCTTCCGGCCCTTCTTGTAGATGGGCATCACATTGGCAAGCCTCCAGTCCTCTGGGACTTTCCTGGTTAGCCCGGACTGCTGATAAATGATGGAGAGTGGCTTGGCAAGCTCCTCCGCCAGCTCCCTCAGTACTCTCGGGTGGATCCCATCCAGCCCCATAGACTCATGAGTGTCCAGGTGGCATAGCAGGTCGTTAACTGCTTCCTCCTGGATTATGGGGGGTTTATTCTGCTCTCCGTCCCCGTCTTCCAGCTCAGGGGGCTGAATACCCTGGGGATAACTGGTCTGACTATTAAAGACTGAGGCAAAGAAGGCATTAAGTACCTCAGCCTTTTCCTCATCTGTGGTGGCAATGTTCCCCCCCGCATCCAATGAAGGAGGGAGATTCTCCTTGGCTCTCTTTTTGTTGTTAATGTATTTGTAAAAACATTTTTTATTATCTCTTACAACAGTGGCCAGATTGAGTTCTAGCTGGCTTTTGCCTTTCTGATTTTCTCTCTGCATGACTTGACAGGATCCCTGTACTCTTCTATGCATGTCACAGAATGTAAATGGTTATATCTAAGCCCTCACAGATATGGAAAGCCTTACTTCTTGCATTAGTACATGTATGACCCTGGTCAGTCACTTTTCATTTAATCTCAGAGCTCCATGAGTAATCATCTTCTGGCTATCATACACTGTATCATGAAAGGTTGTGGAAAAGTTTTACAAAGTGTGAGAAATTCTTACCCTTCAAGTACAATTTTTACTATTATATATTTTATGATTCTAGTACTACCCTGAAGGTCCTCATTGCTTTTTTTCAAAAGTCAGTTAATCTTTACTATGGGACAGATCCTGTAATTATTAATTTAAAAAAAATTTAGTCATATTATCATTTCACCCATCTCAGGTGTTTTTTACCAGATAAAACACAATGCCCCTGTTAGACAGCTGAGAGACTTAACAGTTTACAGTTATGGTATTTTCTCTGTAATATGAGGAATAAGGAATGATCCTCTGTGGGTACTTAATATAACAATCTTCTGCAACTTCTATTGTTGCATAACTTGTCTGTAAAATTACAGGAAAGACAATGCCTACATCTCCATCCCCACATACCCATTTAAGTCATACCTTATCTATTAGTACAGAATACTTCATTTACTACCTTCATGATATATCTGACCTAAACATTTTTTTCCTCTAGGTTTTCGAGAATTTGCAATTTGGTCCATGAACAGGCATAGCTTCATCATCAGTAGGGGAGTCTGGAGAACAGATCCCTTAACCTTTTTCCTTAACATCACAACACATCATAGACTATTCATGTATTATGTCACACATTGTAAATGGAGGTGTGAGGTGATAGATGAGGAAAAGACCCAGGCTCTGCATAGGGCTATAGGCCTTTGTCTCTTTCCAAATAACAGGAGGAGGACTGCCAAGTCAGAGAAAACTTGCAGTGTAGCACTGCACGAGATAACGCACGAGTGCTTAGAGGCCGATGGTGGGAGAAAGGAGCACGGACTAACTATTTATGAAGGGAGAACCACAGTCTGTTCAGACCAGAGCAGAAAAATCTGCATTTGCTTGAACCACAATTCATATCGATTACAGAGAATGCGCAAGTATGACCCCTAGACCGTCTTCCACTGGAAACCCAAAGTATTTGTTGCACAGACTATACAGCATTGTTGCAGTTTCCTGTCACGTCCAGCTCTTGCTTCTATTGATGCAGAAATTTTTAGGCCACATTTAAGGAGACAAACAGCTACAGTCAATAACTGCTTTTAAATTACCTTGTGTTGCCTGCAGGCTTTCTTAGTACCTCACTTCCACTCTCTCCATGCAGCAGCGTATGTTAATTTTCCTCATTTCAGCCACAAGCTCAGCAATGCCAGTTTTCTTCCTCTGCACTTTCCCTGCAGGAAAGAGGCAGGACCATCACGGGAGCACTAAGAACACAGGAGAGACTGTCTCTGCAATTTTGCAGTGGCCTCAGAGGAGGATACTCAGAGGAGATACTGCAGAGAAAACAATAATCTCTGCACAGCTGGATGGGCTGTAGCCTCTACAGCCACAGACTTTTTTGGCTGATAGAGACTCTATCAGCTGAACTCCACCAAGTCCTTGCTGAGTGCAGACCACCAAAGAGGACTTTCATCAGGTCTACCTTGAATACACCAAGCTGCTCCAGAACAGGGGGTACTAGAGAGGCATATGGGGCAAAACACAAATTATCATTCTGCAAAACTTCTGTGCAACTTTTGCTGTAACATCTGGGACACAATTTGTTGTAACAAGGGAAGTTTGATCAAGTCTTAAATAACTAAAAGAAGAGCTGTAAACAGAATGTTAAGGCTTTGAGTAAAAATTTCTGTCAACCGCAGGCAAGAAACTACAGTCTGAGGTTTCCCTCAGGTAAAACTTTACAGTGAGTTAGATCTGAGCATCAGTAGGTACTAGCAAATTAAAGAAAGTCTGGTGAGGTTATGCCATTCTTTTTGCTAATAGAAGGTAAGAATGGAAAAATACCTCAGACTACATTAGCCCAACACTTCTACCTGCCAGTCGCATCAAAGGGAAGCACACCAACCTCTTGTACACTTGTAAATCAAAAAAACATCTTTAAGTTTACCAATCCATTGATTTGATTTGTTTTGCAAGCTGGGGTCAGCTTGCAAATCACGGGCCATTTAAAGAAATATTTACATCAACTCTCTGTGTCTTAAGAATTAAAATGAACATTGGTTGATAGCACAAGTAATTTTTCCAAGAGTATTTTGGATTAATATAATCCATGTTTTCACCTCTGTTCCCATCTTTCCACGTATCTTGAAAGGGCAGACACAAACTCAGAGAAGTAGCTCCTACTCTGCTAAACCATCCTGCTGGGAAGAATACGGGTACTTATTTGAGGAAGGAGAACACATAGAAGCATTTAAAGAATCTGACTCAAACCCTCTAACAGTACACAGTCATGCAATCAGTTTAATTTCTGAAACATTTCAGTTACACCACAATCTTTGGCTTAAGTCCTACATTTTTGTCATGCAGAAGAACTTCATATGAAGACTACCAAGCTGGGAGCCTCACAGCAAAATTAATCTCCAATACAAGTACCCTTTGGTCAAGACAAGACAGTAATCAGAAAGTTTCTTCACAGACTGTTAGCATAAGGTTTTGCAGGTTGTATATTGAAAACCTTCAGGCAAGGCCAAGGGCCAGAAATCTATCGTGAAACATAAAGAGTAATCAGCTGAATTTCCTGCTGCAGGAAAGTTAAAGTTGGCTTCTTGACTTGGAACCGCATCCTTAGACCACAGACCTACTGGTCTGCGGAAGTTGCTCTGAACGAACTCCAGATGTGCAGTTGTGGCATTCCCTCTGATCTAAGCTCCCTACAGTACCAAATACCTCTGCTGTCAATAAATACCTGCCTGCAATTTGTGTATACCAGGTAGCTGACCAGCAGGTGGCTGGGTTGTATCACATGCACAGCTCGACAGAGGTGCAAAGAGCTCAGTATGGCTTCAGTGCAAACCAGTTTTCTTCCTTTGCCCAAAAATGAAATACTTATTTACAAATTGAATTAGGTAGCAGAATACAAGTTTTTAAAAACAGTTAAATGCAATACTGTAAATGTGAAATGAGGCACTAGTCATTGTTCAGCCAACACAACATGTCTCAGAAAAAACCAAATTATTTGGTATTATTTAAAAAAAAAAAACCAACCTGTAGTAAATAGTAATTTTGGAGGAGAGTTGGTAACCTTCCGACACCTGTCAGGGAAGTCAGCAGAGCCACCTCCTTTTAGCAAGACCGTAGCATTCTTAGTTGAACAGCAAAAAGATCAGAAGGTCTACATAAAGCACCAAGATTTGACCTCATCACATTTCATAAACTAAGCAGGATCAGGACAGGAATCCCTGAAGTCCATCAGGTAACCAGTATAGGCCTGGTAACAAAGGCATATGGGGTATGTAGCAAGCAAATCCTGAGTAGTTACCGAGCAAATCCAGCTGTAACTGTGCTGTGTTACTGTGTAGGTGGTAATTTTCAGCCAAGACACACATCCTCATCATCGGTGGCCAGATTACTCCACGGCACTTTGACAAGTGTGGACAGTTGCCCCAGTGGCTCCTCAGCATTTCAGTAATGAAAATCTTCTTTGCTAATTGTCTGCTGTAACTCTAGCCAAACACGGTCGTCTTCTGCTACCCAACTCCTAGTTAGCACAGTCATATCCTGTTTTAGCAGTTGCTGGCTTTTCAGCACACTGGACCACTGCACACTTAAGAAGGATTGAGGAGAAGGAAAATAATCAGCACTTGAGCGAAGGAATGTTGTCAACATCAGGAACACTGCCATGACCGTATGTTCCACTTACTGAAATGTTCAGTCAACAGCAATCTTGGATGTGGATATGTTTTCAGTAGGAAGAGGAAGCCAAACTCTCTATTATAACAGCAGGAAGTCAATTTGTGTCTCTCCGTTTTTCAATTCAAAGCTATTGGAATTCCTGAAGCACAACTGGAAATATATGAGTGTGTTTTATTACCAGGAATCTCCTTTCCAAAAGCACTTCCCAAAATGTCATCACACAATAAAAACTTTAAGTGATACAACTTCAAAAACTAACATAATTCAGCTATTTTCATGACAATTCTACTTCCAAAATGATTTAAACTTGCTCTGGAAAGTAGGGATGATAAAGGAACCTCAAACTTTCAAAACCACACTGCTGTCATAAGAATATTTAAGCAAATGCATAGACACTATTTTTAACAACTTTATTGGTTTAATAAATGTTGTTGTACAAAATTAGTCTCTGGAACATCGTAAGAGCAAGAATTACACTGTAATTGTATTTTGTTCACCGTATTTTAGCAGAGGGGGTACAATTTACTATTCTTCCCGAAAATAAACATTCTCAAAATCTGAAATAGCTACTGATTTTAAAAGCAGCACAATAATATTCCCTGTCTCACAGCAAGAGCCAGAAATACAAGTGTCTCATTTTTTCTCCATTTCATTTGAACCAGAGGGTGACAGGACTGTACTGATAAAGCTTATTTTTGCATTTCCACACTGCCTAACTGCAATTCTTTACAAGACACCTTCAGAATAACAGTAGTAAAACCAGAAGGATAAGAAAGTATCTGAAAGGCTCAGTGGCTTAATACTTTCAACCACAGTAATAGATGGCTGAAACTGTGAGGGGAATTTCCATCCCAGTAAAAAAGTATGAGTCATAAAATCAAAACCCATTCCGAGCAAGGTGGTCACGTTTTTCGTTCCTTGAAAAAGTCTGTTCCTTTCAACTCTTCTGGTAGATAGTCCTGCTCTACAGGTTCCTTGTACATGGGGTTATATTTATAGCCTTTACCATAGCCCAAGTTCTTCATGAGCCTTGTTGGGGCATTTCTCAGGTGCAGTGGAACAGGTGGCAAAGGTCCTGTGTGCATTCTCAGACATTCTTTGACATTGCTATATGCCCTGTATACCTCTATAGACTTTGGTGCTCTGGCAAAGTACACTACGCATTGTGCTAGAATAACCTGGAAACAGGAAAAGGGAAAATGTTAAATGGCTTCTTTTAAGCTCTTTGGGAAAAGGTCTGTTATTCAGGTTGCTTGTGTAGCATGACAGGGATTACGTTTTTAAACTGACCTCTGCCTGCCACTATAGTATGAATATTATTATTATTATTTAACAACAGCAGAGGTCTTCACAATTTTCACTCCTAGAAAGGAATAGCTACTTTAGAATATCAGAATATATTATTTATAACAGAGAGAAAAAAATGGACAGAGCAAAATTATGTTAGTTCAGATACCATATTTTAACAATAAATATGCAGTGAATTTTATTTCAAACTACAACATCTATTTTAAGAGCTATGATGTCCTCTTACTTGTCAAAGAATGGGCATGCTGAATGAACAAGTAACTAAATTTGCCTTGTCCTTGCAATCTGTTTCTTTTTATAATTACAGATAGGTTTTATAGTTTGCAGTACTTTCAAATCAGTGAACTAATGAAGCCTTTACCTCACATTCTGGCATTCCAATAAAGTGACAGCCTTGATAAGCAGCAACTGCTTGTGTTAAAGCCAGAGGATCTGCCAGCCCTACAAAAAGGGATCAGATAAAAGCAGGTTAAAGTCAGTTTACTTTAGTTACTGTCTCTTTCTCCTCCCCCCCAAGATGGAAGGTTATCCATGCACATTTCAAAGGTGCTTTCCCAGATGTTGGAACTCCTGGTACAATACTTTGCAGTACATGAGATATACTCCCTCCATCCACAGCCTTCCTTCTCCTGTCTTCCCCCCTCAAAAGAAAGGTCTAAATCGTCGGTATGATTTTCAAACTGAATCTGCTGCCACATGGTGGCAGCCTGAGCAGTAGCTGCCTGTGTCTGGTTCACTTACTTTTTAGAATTGAGAAAGAAATGGGGAAATATTGCTATATAGACATAGCTGCCCCAGATCTCATAAACTCTTCACCCATCACATGTGCTAGAAGTGTTGCTGCATCTGTTACTTTGGATAAGTCAACCAAGATGCTTTACAACTAGGGAGCCAGCTATAAAATCTGAGGTTTGCAAGTCAGGGTAGGCATTTACCTTCCAGAGTCATTAAAAAACAGACATCCCTGAAATACACATTCTCTGTGACACAAGTTTACTGGTGACCTGCAATCACCAGAGTTTAAAAGAATCCATATTAATACACTGCCAAAACCTGACCTCAAAAATATGTTTCTCCCACAATAGGTAATCATCACAATGACACCACATGTAGGTCTCTGTCTGCATATACAAAGTTTTTGTTGGATGTGAAGCATTTCAGTATTTTGTACCTATTTTGCATATAGCAGTTTTGGGGTTGTTTTTTCCTCAAACGCCTGTTTTTGGAAACCAGAAGCCTGGCAGATCTGCATTCAACATAATATTCCAACATGAAATACTGCAAATACTGACCTATATCTTCACTTGCAAACCTCACCAGCCTCCTTGCCACATAGAGTGGATCCTCACCACCTTCAAGCATTCGAGCAAGCCAGTAAAGGGAAGCATTTTCATCTGAGCCTCTCATAGACTTATGCAGGGCAGAGATGCAATTGTAATGTTCTTCCCCTATTGAAAATGAGGGAGAAGAGATATACAAAGCTGTTAGGAGGAAATTAAGTGAAATGCATTTAAGGGAACAGAATATATTTTACTAGATCACAGCAGGTAAACATAATCCGCTTTTTCAAGTTCTTCTTATGTATACATGATTACGGTCTTCATTAATGTTTTCAACATCTTCATCCTTTGCCACATGGATCATTCCACTAACTACATGGCATAACAGAGCAACTGTAAGATGAAAAAGAGGGTGTTTTTTCAAACATTGCAAGGCAAACAATTTGGTTTTGGTACCCAAACAACCTTTCCTTCAAAAGAAAAAAAAATATGGATATTTTAAGCAGTTAGGAAGAAGACTATATAAATATCTCCTAACTGACAAAGAGTAAAGTATGAGCACATACAAACCACTGACTATTGCTTTTGGACACACACACAGCTCTGAGAACACAACAGAAGAATCAGAGAAATCCAGTACTGTACACTAGTGATATTTTAGAAAAAGAAACCTCACATCAACTAAAACTTGAAATAAAGCGTGCAGTAAATGAAACATTAGTTTGCTGTATTATATAGGGAAAAGAAGGAAACGTTGCTGTGGATATACAGTGATGGCACATTACACAATCTGGAGGAAACAGGATCGCAGCACACAACCCTGGGAAACCCCTAAGAAATGTTGAGTTCAGTTGTGGACACCTGCACTACTGGAAGGGTCCTGAAAACTGTAAGCAGCCAAAACAAAAAAAAAAAAACCCACCACAAACAAAACCTGAAATGCCAGACTGCTAAATAAGGAGTGGGAAGACTGGATAAATTACAAGGAAATTTTTTTTTAAAGTTTAATATAAGATTAGATATGGACTCCAAAGAGAAACAAAGCCATTCCACAGATCTTTTAGGGCTAAAGTTAAAAATAGAGGGTCAACATTACAAACACTGAATGAGACCCTTCCTGCTTGCAATTTTTCTCTGTGCAGCTGGTTTTGATTCTTATGCATTTCTTTTAATCAAAACTGTAAGAGTACTTTGCTGCAATATTGTTGTTAAACTTTCCACATAATCTGCCTTTTTTAAAGTGCCTGGCATTCCTTGGCTCACAGCTAAGTGTGTATTATAAAGGCAACTCGCTGCATGCACAGCCATCTGTTAATATTTCTCTTCTTCCTACAGCTAAAAGGATTTACAGCCTGAAGGCCCCATCAGAACACATCACCATTGCTTATAGGCCCTGCAAAATAAAAGGCTGCACGCATGAGTTTGAAAACCAAAGCCCCCATACTGCTGCAATTGCTCCTTTCATAGCCAGCAAGACCTCCACCTCCCAGGTCAGAAACTAGGTCCATCTTCCTGTGTCACTGCTCACGCTGCACTGCAGTTCTGTGGGGAATTCAACACACGCGCTGCCAGCATATGCAGGCTGGCAGACAGCTATTTTTGCTAGGACTCCACACAAAGAGCCCTGCGGTATGCATTCATTACTCATGCCAACACAAACAGTGTGTCCGTGCTCCGTCATAACACTTGAGTTAGTAGCAATAAACCCAAGCAGCTGAACTCGCATCGTCCTCTTGGAAGAGGCGTCTCTTGGTCTTGTAAAAGTAAGGAAGACAGCCTTTAAATATCTCCAGAGGTTGCACTTGCCCCAGTTTTTTTGCTGGAGTGCTTTTATACACTGTTTGGGCTAATGTAAAGTGTCATACTTGGGGACACCAGCTGGAGAGGCAGAATGAATCCAGTGGATAGGTTAGGACTAGAGATACATACCTGCAGGGGACTTCAAAGTACGCAGGCTGAGAAAGGGGACAGTTTTCTCCCTTTATCTCCTTCCTCACAAAGTTAAATGTTGGTGACCAAGTCATCAACATAATGACAATACTTATACATTAGACTTGGACTTCTTCAGAAAAACTGTGCAGTTGCACTTTAAATGCAGTTTCAATGAAAGGCAAAATACAGCTACATGCATTGGACAAAGAGGTTTTATGTTTCTTTTTAAAAAATGCAGTTTACATATATCCTATGTGAGACACCAGAAGGAGTTTAAAAAAAATTAGACAGAACATTTTACAGACCTTTATTTATTAGCTCTGTCTCTCAGGCTGGTTAGCCACCATATAGATTTTGGCCTTATCAATTCAGATGAGAGACAGACACATGCCAACTTATCTATCACTGCTGTTCTGCATCCCGGATGCCTCTTGAAATCAAAATTCTGAAGAGTTTTTGGAATCAAAATACGTTCGCTCTATGCAGTTCCCACAAAGGCAAATACCTTTCCAAAGAGAAACAAGATACTACACAAGAGGCCTTGTGGAAGACAGGGTTTTCTCGTGTCTAACGTATACAGATGCATAAATCTTGTTGATTTATGCCCCTAAATTGCTTTATGTGCTCATGAAGAGTTTTCCAGCTAATTTAAGATGTTGATTTATTGGTAGAAGACAGTGAAAAGGCCTCATTCACTGACCATAATTAATATCTGGACTTCTTAAACCCCTATTTATAAGGTAGTGGGCAAAAGTAAAATCACAGTGCCCATCTCACATTATTTTCTGTCTTAGCCAAAGGTAAACATCAACTGCTCATTGATAGAGTACAGAAGAAAGCCTTAGAGACTTCTCATTCTGGTCCAGCAGAAAAATAAAGCTGGCAAAAAAACATTATGGCACGAGACACCTTCGCTTTCCTCCTCCATAGAAGCGGAAGGAACAACCGTGTTCCAGATTACAGAATAAATTAACTCCAGGTTAACACATTCCCAGTCTTTACCATAACTGAAGTTATGTTGCCACATAGACAGCAAGACAAAATCCTGCAATTATTCTGATATTTATCTTTGGTATTTGCTATTAAATCAGTGTTAGCAGAGACACAATACATAAGAGGAAGAAGAGACAGTACAACCCCATCTTAAAAATCTATTTGCTGTTCATCTGCAGTTAAACTTTAATTAATTTGGTTGCTGCATCATTTTCTCCAAAAATCAAAATTTTAAAAACTGCAATTAAAAGCTAAAATATGACTAAATAGTTTGTTTCCTCTCATATTGAAAAGGCTGTAGGCAGCTGCTGGCAGTGAAATTTGACTACAGCTGTTTCTTTGTCCTTCCAGCTAAAATGCATAGATTATCTGCACAAAGATCTTGTCTTTGCATGTCTGCACACAGATCAGAACAATAGCCTAACGACTGGATTACAAATAATTTCCTTCCTAGACTACTTGGTGAAAGTACATAAAAGAATGCCCAACTACATGTATTTGGCAAATTTTGCGGAAGGTAACCAAAACCAAATAATTATGTAAAATCAAAATTCCATATTTACACAACTCTGATTGAACACTAATCAATTATTTGGTGCTTTCTACATGCACACACTACACTCAAATGTATGCTGCTGCTATCATGATTAGACAGCATCATGTCCCTCCACTTTCTAAGGCTGAAACACTTTATGTTAGAGGATTGTAGATTCAACCACAACAACTGTGATTCAAAAATGTTAGCTAAAACATGCTACAAAAATATCTTTATTTATACAGTAGCCTCTATCCAGAAGCCCTTTGTACATAAAAGGACAAACAGTTATCTCTACTATGGACAAAAGTGGTCAACTGAGACACAGACTACTCCACAGAAGAGAGAAATTTTGTAAAGGCATGTACTTGGGCAACCTGCTACTGTGATAGTATCTGTGGCAGGCTCTTTGGCATTTGTACAATCAAGAAAAACAGAATTTTCACCACTCTCACCCTGCTCTGAAAATCTCTGACAAAAAAAAAAAAAAAAAAAACCAACAAACCACCTACACAGAGCTTGAAGGATTTCTGTCACAGAGAAGGGGCTGACACCTGCTACCTAGACTTGATGCAAGCCTCAGGAAGAGGCACTCTGTGCCATCTCTAACAGAGCAAGTAGGTGTAGGAGGGCTGGGAGCAATGGACACAGACAAGAGTTCTGCATGACAGTGGCCACAAGGAGACAGCAAACACACAAGGGACCTACATGGCACAAAAGACTCACATCAGTAAACCGGTCAGATTTTCCGTTTCCTCCTAATCATGACTTCTTCCTGCCACAGACACCATAAAATTTTTCTTCTCCCTCCCCCTGCCTGCTCTCAACTTCTCAGCTGCCATCATATTGATATCTGCCCAGCTGACTTTTTCCTGACAATAAGCCATAATTTCCTCTTTGTAGCAAGAAGGCTGCAGGCAGGCATATACGTTACAGACAACCTTGAGAAATCTCTCATCACAGGTTTTGAGTAGTGACAGTTAATTGAGCATATCAGATACAGTGGCAAAACAAGAATCAATCAGTTCTCCAAATACTGCTTGGCATAATCATTTGATACTATACTGCATGGTGATTCAAGTATTGCTGAAGAACTAGCATATGCATTCAAGAGGATTCACCTAATCTCTAATATTCGCTCTCCGATTTTTAACCCTCTCACATAAAATGGTATAGTGGCCAACTATTGCGATGCCTAACATTGCCAAGTCACAAATGTAGCAAGAGGGGTTACCACATCAGGAAGCCTTAAATAAAATTAGATTTACGTGACCTGCCCTAAGCAAGCTACAAAATTCATTACCTTAAAAAGCAACTCTAAAAATAAAGCAAACTGCTCAGGTTTTCACATAACATATTATTGTGAATGTGAGCACTTCCAAGATTTTCAAAGGAGCAGAAGTGCAATGGAAGATTTCCAACCCTCCAAGAACAAATCTCCTCATCAAATTACTTCTCCCTCTTTACATTGCAACCCTCTTAGAAGACAATATTCTAATAACCTTAAAGAACAAATAATTTTGAACCATGCAACTGTTTGCAGGGCAGCAAATATGTCTTTTGGCTAACCTACACTTCCTAAGTGGTAAGAGGAAACCCAGTTTAGAAGGAATTTCTGGGTGAGTCTGCTACACTGTAAAGGAAAAGTAATTTTTTGGCCAAATTTCAGTACAATCACTGTTTCACCAGAGCAGCTGGTATGAAAGGGGGAGAAGAAACAGAAATTATAGAGGCTATCAGCTCTTGAGAATGCTGCATCTCAGAAACTGTATCAGGTACTCACCTGCTCGGTCATACAGGATGTGAGATCGCTGTAGCCCTTCCTTTACGTGCTCTTCTGTTATCAGAATGCCATCTGCAGAACCACCTTTGGTAATATTCAAAGGAGTGGTCCTCTCTGCTGCTAATCTGGCCTGAACTGCCAACTGGAGTCCATTCAGTCCAGTCCTTGCATCACCATCACAAAGGTAGGCTAGGGTATTTAGAGCTTTCTCCTCTATGTACACTGGGAATCTGCAACAGAATAACCATACACTGTTAGCCCCCCATCACGCTCCTCTCCTTGCATATCATGCTAGAGATGGCATTTCTTTACAAAGTTTGTTGAGAAGCAGCTGGGTTTAAGGTTTGTTCTTAACTCATTCTGTCATGATTAACCATTGCAGAGCCTGGGAGAACACTGTGGGACCCAACTCCTCTTCCTCCTGCCAAAATGCATGTTAAATACAATTGCACATGAAAAAGGTAGGGCAGGAGCTCTCAGCTATTTAATCCCCTTATTTTTCTTCATCTCATTAAGTTCAATGCACACTAGGGTTAGGGTTCTGACAGAGCACAATTCTGGCACAGCCAGTTGAACTTTACAAGGTTTTACTCCATCAACATTTCATAGCTAGCACTTCAAATTCCTTGTTGGAAGGACAATGAAAAGGTAGGAAGCTATCCAAATGCATGTGAAAGAATATAGTGAAGTATAAAGTAATTAGCATAAGGTTTTGAACTAACTACCCACAGCAAGAGCTGCTATCAGATGTTCTTCAAAAAGCAACAATTGGAAGGATTGTTTACATTGTAAAGCATACACTCATCCTACATTCTTTTTTTTAAATGGTAACAGGTATTACACCTTAGTCACTGGGGTACAAAAAAATATCCTACGAGAAAGAAAAGGCATCCCAGTGCATGCAAGTCACTGTTCTTGCCATCTACTACTTTAAGTATGCCAGGACTATACAAACACATGAAAAAGGCCAAATTTCCAGTGAACACACAATCTAAATTAACAAGACGGGAAGAGTTGAGAAATGCAGCAGCAGGTGAAGGATCTCCTGCAATCTCATAGTGGGTCTATGAAAAATCTGGGAAAGTAACAAAGTCCTCAAGCTCCTTCTCCAGGTTTTAATCTGCTGGGCTGCAGTCCCCACTGTCAGGGCACATGCAAACCAACTCACCTCTGCACATTTCACATGCATGTTGTTGAGGATACAACCCTCAAACTTTAGTTATGTAGACAAGGTAACGGCTAAGGTGTTCGCCAGGCAGAGGGTACAGCTGATTTGATTTGGAAACAGCAGCTAGCAGAGTTAAAGCATGGCATTAAGTAACAGCCCTAACTTAGCCATTTCTAGTAACTGGACTGAAAATCAAGAGTGACACGTATCAGCGGGGATTAATGCACAGAGCTTGGCGTGAGAGGCAATTTCTCATGAAGCCCTTGTGTACCAAATAATTAAGGATTCACAATAGCCCCGCACTTCATTCACCAGAAAGATTTATTACTGTTATTACCAGTGGTGTACAAAAAGGCAATGCCAGGGTTCCCAGACACACACATCCACTAATCTTCATTACTTGCCTCCTCTTCCTCCTTGCAAACCCACTTTGCACTTGTCAAACAAAACAAAAAGACAGTAGGTGCTGGAAAAACTTCAACAGTCAGTATTTGAGCCCTCTCATGCCCACACTTAAGAGGGAAACGCTTGTAGAGCTGCAATGTTAATCCACACCACTGCAAGTGAAGGCCAACAAATGTCTTCTAGGGCCACAACCCATGCTGCAGAGAGCAGGCAGCAGGAATCACATCCTGTGGGAAAAATAAATCTATCTATATACACGTATGCATCTCATCATATTTTTATTTCCATCTCCTTATTTCTCATGTATTTGATAAAGCTAGAAAAAAAAAATTAACAGGCACACAAAGTGGCACTCCTTAAAAATAACCACACATTCTCCAAGGTGTTTCAAACACCATCTTCATGATTGAATGGCGAAGCAGAAGAATATAACAGCACAGGGACTTACTCAGCCAAGTATCTTGTACATCAAATTCCTTGAAAATCAGGGAGCAATGTTCACCCCTCAGCACTACAGATGGGCACCAGATTTTTCTATACGCCATGAAAGAAGCCAGCAAAGAAAGCAAAAGCTATTTTTAAAAACCCAGCAGGCACTACACACAGACATCCTGCTGCTAATACCGCCATCAACAGGGAACAAAAACCAATATGCTGCACACTGAGCAAACACTTTGGATACACCAGCAGGGCAGACTCAAGAGAAGGTTTTACCTGCAAGGACTAAGCTCTTTGCCTGCTGTTTGCAGAGAAGAAGAACACACGCTTGAGGCCTCCTCACACTGATACCCACAACTGCACTCAGCAACTGCAAGCGGAGGGGAAGTGCTGAAAGCACTAAAAGGCAGCTACCACACTTGCAAGAAGCTAAGAACAGTGTGTCCCAAAGCTGAGGCCTCAGAGCACTTTTGCCATTTATTTGCTAATTAGAAGCTGGGCAAGAAAGCAGAGTTGTATTCCTGCCTCTTCAGTTTCACTACAGGACTCTAAGTGCCCTGTTGATTCAACACAAGCAATTAGTATTACAGGAATTGAAACAAATATGCACAAGGAAGTACGGAAAATCTGGTTACAAGCAAAGGTCTTGTCCACTTCCATGGTGAAATCCAAGTTACAACATATTGGTAAAGGAAATTCTGCTCCAAATAATGTATTCTGTATTAGGCTGATCCAGTCCATGTCTACAACAATAGCACAACATACAGGACATTATAAAGAACAAGAATAAATGCAGAAAATTTCCACATACGAGCTGTTTGCACAGCATATTGATGACAATCACTGATTGGAAATAACATAATGCTTCCCTCTTCCATAATCTCAGCCCCATTCACACTCAGTATTTCAAAATAATAACATTTTATACTCAGAATAACTGAATTCAGTTATTTTTTCTGAGGAATTAAAATATTAAATTCCATTTTTTTGATGATTTAACTTCACTAGGCAGGAGCCTAATTTCAAAATCAGGAGGACAATTATTTCAATATCTTGGCTTCCAAAAGACACTCACTGTATTTTACATTTTTAAGCCCATCCTGTCTTCAGAAGCTCAAGCACCCTTCCACTTTACCTGACTTCTGCACACCCTAGAACTGCAAGGCAGAATAACTCCCATGCTTTCTGACCTCTTCCCAACCTCCTGATCCTCTTGCAGATGGACAATCTTGAATTTTTTTCATTCTCCAAAATTAACACTGAACACTCACTGGATGCCAATGCTCAATGTTGGTACCTTGTAACAGATGATACTTGGGGACAAAAACATAAACAAGTCAAAAGGGACGCCCCGGGATCCATCACTCACTGAGATGAAGGTGATATACTAGCTTAAGGAATGGAAAACTACCACTACAGGATAATAAAACCTTCTTCCAATTCCTCCTTGATCTCCATGCCCTCAAGACGGTTTGTGCCAAGAACCAACATGGAACATATGATGAATAACCCATAAAACCTGTATGACACCGCAGCATTTGTTCCAATGACAAGAGGGTGTAAGCAATATCAGAGAGTAAATATAAGGAAGTCCAAGCAAGGAGAACCTTTATAATGAAAGACTTAAAAATAATTGAGCAGAATACGAGATAAAGTACCTGTTGCTTCTTTCACATATAAAGCAGTACTTTCTCACTTTCTCAGTGCAACTATTCTCACTACACTCACTCCTTGACAGGTTGCAACACTTTTACAGGCAAATGCAATTCTCCATCTGAAATACTGCAGTATGATATATATTGCTTACTGCCTTACAGCATTGTCTTTGAATGTCGCCTCTCATCCCAGCAATTCTATTTTCTGCAAGGAAATTGGATGGATGTTCCAAAAAGGGAATAATTTTCAAAAAGGTATTGAACACTGATGACCCAAAGGAAGTCCATCTTCAACATCGTGATTTACAAACCAGTGAATTCAAAACCTGTCAGTACTCGTAATACAGCCACTTAAGAAGTTGAACTGCATGATGTCTGGGCTTGCCAACAGGAAACTGGGGATCCTTTCATTACCCTCAGCTGTGGGCCTTCTGTGCTACCTAACTTCAAATACATTAATCCACCACACAGTTTACTGTCTGACTTCAATTAGAGATACCAGTCTGAGGGCAGCACTTGAATGATAAAAATAAAAAACCAAGAAAAGAAGAATTTTATTTCCTCCATCACTGACACAGTACAAATGTAGCGTATCAGCGTACACCTGCAACAGTTTGTGCTATTACTGAGACAGTGTAAACTGCAGAAAGCACAAGTGAAGTTTTAGCAATATAAAGAGTCTTTAACATTGACTTCTCCTTACTTTTCTTCTTCATGAGTACGTTTCTTCCTTTCATATTCCCCCATCTTTCAGCTTAATTTATTGCAGGCTTTAAAAGACACAATTTGATGGCAGTAAAGTTGATGAAAAAATAACACAAAGCACATCTTATCCTAAAGAAATCCAGTAACTAATATAAAAACTGTCAAAGAAGCTTTATGAGCGTGATGATATAATGAAGAAAAAGATACCTAAGTAGGTAACACCTCCTGCTAGTTCTATTTCAGCTTTACAGCAAGAAAAGGCCAGAGCAGGATGAAAGAGAAGCCAGGTGACCTAACCTTATCAGAAACCTGCAGCAACGGTGGAAGCAAGATAAGAAAAAAACACCAAGAAAATTTAAGGAAACAGATTTAGGCAGAGCACACTTTCTTTTTGATAACCACTGCACGTGCATGGAGTTCAGAGACAATGAAACCTATTGAATCACTCAGTGATGGCTGTGTTCTCATTGAGCACAGAAGATGCCTGTAGACACTAAGGAAGATTCACCCTCACCTTATTCCTCAAGGTCATAGGAGAGACCACAAAGAACCATACTCTTCTTCAAGATGGCTGACCTCATCTAGGTCAGCCATCATGTCAGACAAGTGATGTGATACCAAAACCATCTGATAAACTGAGGCCAAGCAGCACACGCAGGACTTCATACTACACTTCTGTGGTTTGGGAAGGGAGACTCACATGGAAACTGAAACCCAAAATTCAATGAACACATCTCTTGTGCCTTCTGGCTAAATCTCTGCAGCATTTGCAACGTGGGCATGCCCCATATTTGGGGACATGCTGCCTTACAGCTCCTTTTCCAACTCTGGAACAAAGGTAAGCATAGTGAACAACCAATTCAACTGTAATTAGTGACTTTCATTTATTCCTCAGGACAGCATGAACACTGTTACCTGCCTGCATCTAATGACAGCCCTGCTTCATAAAGGCAGGGAGGTGAAGAGGTAAAAGACGAGACACAGCTGCTTCTGGAGAGCAGGAGGGGAGGAAATGAGGGAGCAGAAATGGTATGGACAGTGAAGCAAGAAGGAATTAACAGGGAGACCAAAACCAGAACCACAGTAAGGGACAGGATGGCTTATAAAAAGCCAAACTCATCAGCAACAGTATGTATCAACTACAAACCAGAACCAGATAGCAGCAAGAAAGACAAGAAAGACTTAACACACAAGTGCAACAAACACTCCTAAATTCTGAACCCCATTTTTATTTTTAAATGCTTGGCTCCCACATTAGCCATTGGAGTGTGATGGGATCTCTCTCCATGGATAGATTTCTGAAACTCTGCTAGTCTGACAGTCTGCCTGCCAGACTTCTTTCAGTTTGATGAAGCACCACACCGTGCTGTTTAAATCATCCATAGCTAACGGAAGGTTACAGACATGGAGAGTCTAGCGAAATCCAAACCCAAACAACTGCAGCTGAAACTATGCCTTGTACTTTAATCCTGTACAGAAAGGAAAGTCTCCGAACCCCAGGCAGGGTGTAGCCACAACCACAGCTGTGCCATTACATTAAGGCTGACATGCAGTACTGCCCTCTCTTCTAAAATTTACATTACTACAATATGTAAAAGCTACAAATGAGTAAACCATGAGGCAGGGTACCCTAAAAATAAAAAGGCAATAGCTTTTCTTCCCTGCCCCGACTTCAGCATTCAGGTTAGCAATTCTTAGTGCTTACATTCTGTGATAAAGCTAAAGGACAGTGAATTCCCTCTCATTTATTTCATATGGAGTGCCTGCCCAATTACCACCATGTCAATACACTGTAAATTACTAGGAGTATAGACAAGCATCAACACGAAGGAACTGTAATAACTTGCATGAAAGTAGCGCAGTATGAAGCATTATTCTTATTTGCCAGCTAGACATTTTAGGAGGCAGATAACATCCCTTACAGACAAATGTGGACCTCGTTGTTTCCAAAACTCTCCCAAATGTTTAACGTGACTCTATCTGGCTTGGACAACAAGGAGTAGAGAAAAACAAAGTCTATCTTAAAACAACCTTTTAACACCTCACAGCAACAGCCCCCCCCTCCCCACAGCATACCATAAAACATGCCACAGCACTTATCCTGCAACTAAAGAACAGTAGTATCCTCCCTGATCTTATTAAAAAAAAATTCTCAGAAAACAAACTTCTGTTGGGCACTTCCAAATTAATTTAAGAGGGGATGCCACTTAATGGTAACATGATGCTTTTACAACCAGTAGCAAGAAGTAACACACATTAGGACATGACAAAGACCCAGTTACAGGCTTGTCCTGTAATCCTCAGGAGCAGAACAGATTTAAATATCCTGGGAGCGTGAGGAGCTACAGATCCAAGTATAAAACTCTCTCTCCTAATCCTCACGGTGAGATTATGTTTTGGACAGAGAGAGCCAGTGCTTTGAATTCTCTCTCTCCTGCCCACCCCCCCCCCCCGCCATATGCTGCCACTTCTTTTCTTTACTATCAGAAGTGGCTAGGGTTTCTCTTCCCACCCCCCAACTGCTTCATTCTCTCCCTGGCAGGCAGTCAATTCCTCGGGCTGTGTGCGTTAACACCCTGCAGCCCATAAAGTACTCACTCTGAGCTCTTGCTGCTGCTGCTGCCAGTAGCAGAGTTGCCGTGCTGGTCGCCCTGGCCCAGAACCTGGACCCCTAAAGACCTGACGGCCCGCATCAGAATCACTTCCATTGCTTCAACTGAGAGCTTCTCCAGGACGATCACCCGGCATCGGCTCAGAAGAGCAGCGTTGACTTGGAAGGAAGGGTTTTCTGTGGTCGCTCCTATCAGGGTCACCGTCCCACACTCGACGTGAGGAAGGAAAGTGTCCTGAGGATGGGAGGGAAGCAGAAAAAGCTGATCTCGATCAATGACAACCTGAAACATCCCATGTGAGTAGGCTACGTTTTTCATGTCTTGAGTCTTTGGGTTCCCTGTTGATATGACAAATAACCTCACTGACAAGGCAGCTCATCTGCTCAGCTATCTAAATGATTTAATTTCACGCATACAGCATGTTATGGGCCATTCACCTTAATAACTCGTGCTTGCACTGAGAATGACCCTACCACTTGAAAAGAAAGTGTGTCAAGAATCTGCAAATTGCCTTATCAAATATAACAAATAGTAAGGCTACTTCTAAATACTCTTTGAACCAATCTTCAGGGCTACAGTTCCTTACATTATTCTATAGGATGGCTCAGAAAATTATAGGAAGGTTGGAGTATGATTTGATATAGAAACTGCAACCTGTAGTACAGAATTCAAGCTTTCCATGGTATGACTATGGTCTCTTTTTTTTTTTAATGGTACTATAGTCTTTTTTCTCTCGCAGAGAAGAGACTATAGTCTTTTTTCTTGCAGAGAAGAGGGGACAACATTAAACCAAACAAACACCCTAGGCACATCCACATTCCAGACCTTTTTAAAGGTAATGCAGAATGCTACCCCCCAGGGAGGAGGCTGAAATGAAGATATGTACAGCAAACACTACTAACATGACTTTGCAGAAATAAAATTTCAGAAAAATGTCACATAAAGCCCAGCACATAAGTCAACTATAAGTACAGCTCAGACTTTTATTTAAGACTTTGAATCACAATAATTAAACATTGATTCGAAGTTAGTTATGGAATTTAATTTTTATGTTTCTCCCTAATTCATCTACTAAAAACATTAACATTAAAGTCAAAAGCCCAAAGTAAGTTATCATCTCAAGGCAAAGTGAGAAATTTTACAGAAGTGCTGACAAAGGCTTTTGCCAAAAAGTGGCATAGTACAGTACCTGCTGAGATTTATTGAAACGATGGATCTCGTCAATAAAGAGGATGGTTTTTCTCTTGAAGAGTCTTTTTTCATTCTGGGCTTGGCTGATGACATCTCGAACATCATTTGTCTTGGCACTTGTGGCCGACAGTGTCACAAACCTCGTGCCATTCTTTTTGCTGCTGTTGGCTATGATGTGTGCCAGTGTAGTCTGAAACAGCAACAGGACAAAGCTTTGTAAAAATCATTTTGGACACAGAAACTACTCATTTGAAGGAAATATGTAAAGAACAAAGCTGTATGTTCTGGACATATGGACAGTGTAGACAGTTTATAGAGTAAGGTATTTTAGTTCATGCTATTCTAGCACACAGAAGACTTAAAAGACTTCCTGCTAGAGGTAGCTGCCAATTCCACCACTGCATTTCTAATGCCTGCACTTTTACATACCAGACCTATTCAGTCGCAATACTGAAAAGGCCAGCAATGACAGCTGTCTCCTTTACCACGGAAGAACTCTTCACCAAATACATTTCTGTCACATAAGATGGGCTGACTGCAATTCACTGTCCAGTTATTTTGTAGAGTATGTTAATGGATAAAGAGCTGGACTACTCCGAGACACGTGCAGGAGAGTTTACAGTGCAACCACATTTAAGAAATAAAAAGCCACAATGTTGTCAATTAAAGCCTTTCCTATTTCCACAGCACATAGAAATGAAATTAATCAGAAAGCAGTTGTCTACAAAAGCATGCGAATGTTAGTACTGAAAAAATTTATGTATACTTAAGAAAATGTAACTCTTCAAAGCTAAACAGTCAACAGTAATCAAATACTGGCCCAGGGAAGTAAAAGACAGCTGACTGAACAAACTGTTGGCTGGTTTTAGTGAGCAGCTATGTTGTTTTTCTTTCCTTATAGACAACTCCTTCAAATCAGAATTTATTTATAGGGAATTTCACTGAGCCTACCAAAGCACAGAAGCAACCTCCAGTACTACCTCCCAGGCAGGTTCACTACACCTGAACACATCACAGGCATAATTTCCAGACTTTCCTTCACAACTCTTAGTAAAGGTAGGTGTATCTGCATGTCCCAAGCAGAGTGTATCTCTGTTTGAAAGTAATGCTAGAGAAAAACAGGTGATTCTTCCATCAAGCTCACTCTTCTATTAAAGAAGGAGCCCAAGGAGACTGAAGACAGGAGGGCCTCAGCAGATGAGGAGTAGGACAGGTGCTGACAAAACCCCTTCAGAAGATATTCCAAGTACTGAGGTTAAAGCAGCAGGTGCTGCCAACCCGATCCTCTAGCATGGAGGCCGCAGAAGCAACCACCTACCACACGGCTACCAGTGGTGTTGGCAGGACCTCATTCACTGCCCTAACGGCACTGCTCTCTCTCATTAATGGATCTCCTCGTCCCCGAAATGGCAACCGGCCCAAGATGGGAAAGGGGAGGCTAAAGGGGGAGGATGTATCGCTATTTATTCTTGCTTTAGTTTTAGTAAGGGCTTCCTGATTGTCTTCAGAAGAGGTGTCATTTTACGTCCCGATACAAGACTCGCATCCTGTGTCAGATCCTCTCACCCCCTGGAGCTCAAAACACCAGCCCCTCCCCTCCTTATATCGCTACAGAAGACAAGACTGGAGAGACACATTGAAAAGTGTTTGCAGCAAAGCCTACAGAAATCAGGAAGATCTGGGAAACCAAAAAAGAAAAGTGAAACTATCTTTGAAACTAAGCTAACAAAATGAAACCAAAGTTGGTGTTTCCTTACAGAAGGGCCTTGATTCAGAATGTAGCTTCAGAGGATATACCCATGCCTTAAAAATCACTGAAAGCATGGAAACCCCCAGTACATCAAATTTGAGGATGAAAAAGGAAAAAATGTACCTCTTCCTTCTCTAAAAGTGGTGGTGGGGGGAGGGGGTGGAATCAAGCGGCTATTCTTCTTGTAGCTCCACTTGAACTGGTAGCTCATACTGCATCCTGGCCCTCATTCACCAGGTCACAGACAGTTTTGTTGTTTAAAAAAAAGCAGTGAAGAATTGCTTTTAAACACATGCACAGGAGTCCGTATTTCTACCCCTAATTTACGAAAAAAAAAACCCAAACCCAAAGATATTTGTTTGAAAGTTACTATTAGACCAAGAATCTACTTGAAAATTGCTGCACAGCTCTCAGCCAGCATGTACCTCTCCCGCTTTGCCAACTTCTGGGTCAACAAAGGTTGTAATAAGAATAACATACATCGCCTTTCAAAAGCAGTGCTCAACACGGATCGGCATGTTCATGGCCTCTTCCTTCTGTTCTGCACAATCAATCATCTAGCAAGTCAAACTGCCCATCACATACAGGTTGAACTTTCCCTATTCCTCTGAAAGCCTATTATTTCCCCATGAGCTCAATTTTTTAATGCTGCTTTTTCTCCTACCATCTCAAGCAAAAGTCAGTAACATGCTACACTGTTTTCTCCCTCTTTGTTACTATCAGGTTACAACCTGGAGAACCTATAACCCAGTGGAGACTTAACTTAAGCAGGGTAGCCTAAGTATGAAGGCACTAGAGCAGAAGAACTGCAACTAGTATGCTAAACCCCTAGTTTCTCTCGGTAAATTCAGGGGCAATGTATTTGAAGTATAAGAAGAAAATTAAAAATCCGATATGGAATAAGGCAGAAGAAACCATACCGAATATCATTCATTATCTGAAATAAATTTTTAAGTAGGTTTGATTGTTACATTAGAAAAAAAGTATTTTAAAATAGCGACACTGATGTTGCAATTTAATATGAATGAATACGTCTGTATCAGAACCAGCATAACAAGCAGGAAGAGGAAATCTAAACAGGTTGATATTCTGCTCCTTTTATTATACAGGTGCTTCTTCTTTAGATCCATGTTTTTTCCTTATGGGGAGGAGCAGAAATATTGTTTCCCATAAACCGTAAGGAGCTGTTCTGAAACGTGGAAACATATCCACCAAGAAACTCATGAAACTTCACCAATGAAGAACACTTTCAACTTGAGTGTGTGGTCACTTATTTTCAAATTCATTACACACAGAACAAACACTTAACTCCTGAAACTCTCCTCCACCGTCCTGCAAATTTCTTCATGTCAGCCCAAATGAGAATATCCTTTCCCAAAGGCTGCAACCATCCGAGATTTGCAAAAACCCACCAACCAAACAAAAAAAATAGCCAAACAAGTCCACTCCCAGCAACTATGCTACCAGTTCTTCCAGGCTTTGGTAAGAGTTGTTATGGATGAAATAAAAGTAACCCACAAAGTGTGCTTGGCTCCACACACCTCTCACTGTCAGAGCAGATAAGTCAATCAGATTTGCTGTTTTGGTTAGTTTGATGTTTGTATTAGGAGACAAGAATTTTCTGTGTATCCACAAGTGTCCTTGACTGGGCAACTCTCTTTGAGTGTAACCTATTTCCCTATTCTCTGCGCTGCCACTAGTCAATGCAACCTCACACCCATGGCTGGAAGAAAATAGTAAAAAGCAAGTACAAATTAAGCCTGTCCTACTGATGCTGATGTTCAATGACTAACATTACCTACTTAAGAGTAAGGTGGTCTTTTCATTTTTGCACATCTTCACCAGGCCATTAAACTATGCCCACTGCATTAGCTCACCAAAACCCCTTCCAGGAATAAAGAGTGGCACTGCCTAGCTCTCTTCAGAAAGTGGAATTGAAAAAATTGGGAAGAGATTAGCGTGTATGGTCAGATCATAGCCAGGAAGACTCCAGTCAAGAAGTTGATTTTGAAACCGAAGGTGATTCTTATCTCACTCTTGTGGAAGATCAGGTAGACCTTGTTGAGGGATCTGCCTGTGGTTGCCTGTTAATGGAGACTTTCCTTATTCATTCTTAAATTGCATAAATTTAGCAAAACAGCCATTGTAGCTGTCAGTCACAGAAAACACATGGTCTCTCAGGTTACATCTATACTGTGTTCAGAAAGCTCCTGCAAGGTGTACAGAATAGCTCACAGTCATTCTGTTCCAGCCTCACAGCCCTTTTCACCTCTCACAGCCTCTTCATGAGGAGTCGACATTCATATTACACTTTATGGGAGCACACTGGTACAAGAGCTCTCCTTGTATCTGGATGGGCCCTTCCAATATACGTGCTTCTCCCAACAAGTCTGGAAGGTTGTATAGTCTTCTAGGCCACATTTAGGTGACCAATACAGATCTGGCACAGATCTGCACTAGTGTATAGACTGCAGCGCAGCATGGGTTATTCCTGAGCAGGGATAATCTAGTCAGCATCTAGGCTTTCCCACCAAGTGACTTTGCTGGTTCGTTCCAGAGCAAACCACAGCGTGAATTATGTTTGCGGCAGGGATGACAAAAGACTGACAGCCTAGTGCAAAACACAAGCCCAACAGGCTAGCTACACCTATAGACTTGTAGGGTCTAAACTACGTTATCAGAGTTCTGAACTGGCATCCTGCTTTTTTCTGCTGCCCTCTGACCATGACTTTCCTGGTATTTTTGCCTCTTCCTTTATTCTGGCCAGGATTTCCGTATCTTTGCTTACATGGTGTTGCCATCAACAGCCTCTCCTCACCCTCAACCCTCCCTTTGAGGGCAGCAGGGCCACACTGTGGTTGACAAGCAGTCAGGAAAGGCCACGCTCAGTTTCACTGTCCTGAGTGAGACACCAACAGTGCCGGCATCCTTGGATGCCAGCCAGGCGAGCAGTTCCCTGGGATGCAGCTTAAAAAGCTGGGGTCTGTCCTACCCAGTGTTGCTGAGCTGACCTTAGGCTACCACACTGCATCACAGGAGACGAGCTGGCCTGTGTCTAAAGGAAACTGGCAGGATAGCAGATGAACATGGCCAAGGACACTGTCTATAGAGATAAATGCAATCAAAAGTGGCAGCAGTTGGCATTTATATAAGGGCAGATGCTATTCTTACCCATCTTGTTTGGTTCCTCACACCCCAAATAGCCCACTGTGAGACTACTGAAGGAGTAAGGTGTCACTGAACAGCCACAGCATGTGGTTTACAGCACTTCCAAAATCGAAGTCTGACCAAGCATAAACAGAGGCAAGGTCATTGCATAATGTTGACTGAAATGGAGCTGTGCCTCGAATTGCTGCATCCAGATTTGTCTCCTTGTATTCCATCTGCTTTACAAATACAATTGTATTTTGTGTTCCAGTTTTCTCTTCCTAGAGAGCTACCCTAAGTTATTCCTGACTTATATTGGCATAAGAAAAATCAAGCACACTGTATTCAAAGACTTCGCCCAGGCATCTGCAAAGACAAACTCATTTTTCTGAGTTGTTCTAGACTTTCACTCTACGCTACTGTAAAAGACATCATGCATTTTCAGTTAAAAATCTTACGGTAATCAGTCAAAAGAACTCATTACTTCAAATGGTTCAAATCAGGCCCCAAGCAGTATGAATAAGAGAAGACGAAATATACTCAAGTAATCAAATAGCCATTTAGGTAATCACTTGAATTAGCAAAATAGAAAGGGACGATAAATATGCAGGGAGCAAAATACGTAAGTTGGACTTGCTGTCTGTGTTTCAATGTGTCATATAGCAGACTCTTGAATAAAAACAAAGAAAAGAAATACAAGGGAGTCCTAGAAATAAAATATAAACTCAGTGGAGATTTGATAGAAACTTCAAAGACCACTTACTGGGGTTTTTAATGTTTTGCACACATATCAACATGGCATATTCTAACTTAGTACTAGATTGCAGATATGGACCCCAGAAAATCACGCTTTAATTTTCTTTGTCTTATCTTTTGTAGGAAGCGGGTTCCAGACACTTGCTGTCTACATTTTTTCTTGTTAAACAGCAAATGTAAGAGGGAATGTTTACCACATTTAAATACAGAATGTTCAGGTTTATAAGGCTTAAACTGTATCTGTGGCAGCAAAATTATTCAGTGCTCAAATTACGCTATGTCCCTCTGCTAACTCTTTACTAAAATTGGTGCCCCATGGCAGACAAGCAAAAATCTAAATCCCTGTATTAAGGTATCATAAATCACAGTACGGCTTACTCGGATTACACTAGGATTCATACAGGCTTTTAAAAATTTGCATAGTCAGGATGAACAAGCTAACTGTTCCTAAGCTAATAACCACGGCATCTCTTTGAGGCAGTGTTTCTTCTTCTGGCCTGCATCTGGTCAGCTTCTTAAAAGCAGAAAACATGTTCTTGTATTCAACGCTTAAGAGTGACAAAAGCAAAAACAAAGAGTCAAAGCCTTTTCACCTAGAGCACCTTGGCTTCCTAAGAAATTAGGATCTTAAATCAAAAGTACAAAGACCACGCTCCCTTAAAATAAGAAGACTCAATACAGATGGAAACTCAAAAGAAAATAAACCCACAACAGAAGTACCCTGATTTTGTCTTTTCAGTTTTCATTGTGCTTCCTTGAATATTCAAATGCAGCTGAGGCTGAAATCAGTTTGGGCAGAGCAGTACAAAGCACATGTGTTTTTACTCAGGTAGCTAGGTTCATTACTTTCGTGATAAAAATTCTCCAAAAGTACTCTTGACCTACAATATGAAATACTGCACTTATAGCAGTTTAATAGCCAAGATTATTCTCTTCTTGCTTAGAAAAAGTCTGTTGAACTACTACGTCTCATAAAGGTCCAGACTGATAAATAATACATAAATTAATTTGAAATTTGGCGCCAAGGATTAATTCCATCTCCAGTTATTTTATTTTTTTTACTTAGTCCTGCTCTACCCTTTTCAAAAGCAGTATCAGTTAGCGTGGCATTTGGCTGTAGAAATGGAAGAAAGCATAGATGGGCTGCAATAACCAGATTCCATGGGCAGCAGGAGTATGAAGAGGTTTAAGGGAGTGTATGACCATCTTACACAGCACTTCTGAATTTAGACCGGTGTATCTATTTATACTCCTCGTTTAGCACCTACCCTCTAATGTAAGGCTATTTTATTTGACGGGCAGAGCTTAGCACGTGGGCTTGTTACATTTGAAGCTACATAACACACAATTATTTCTTAATATTCTTCCCACTGAAAAAGACTGTACTCAACAGAAGTTTTTTATTATCAGTTCAACCAGGTCCTAAAACAGTGAGAATACTTATTTCTCCTTCACAAGATCTTTCAAGTTTCAAGCACTAAGTTATGTGATTCTTCACATAAAAAGAGAAATAGGCTTCCTTTTCATTTGTCCATCCTCCACCTGTTTCAGGTTACTTCCTCATGAAATGTTTTCTTAGACATGCTATATATGTACAACCCAAATAGTAAGTGAGTGAGGCAGGCAACCACAGACTTCTTTTTCCATCTTTAGGAAGACTATTTTGCTTTGCATGTTAAATCTGTAAGGACAAGAATTTAATTAAAAAATATCCAAGTAAAGGATAGAACTTTCAGCCATTTACCTGAGATAGACAATATGATTTATGGGGAGGAAGGCCTGAGATGAAAGTATGGTCTAGCACCATCCTAGAAATATTGACAAGCATGGGTGAAGGGAAAAGTTCAACTTTTTGCAGTAGGAATTTCTAGTTCAGCCAGGAACAGATAGTCCATCAAGAGCTAGCTGAAAGCATGTAGCCTCAGAACTGTTTGTTGAGAAGTAACCTAGAAAGGAGATGAGCTACCCAACAGCTTAAGTACTTGGAGAGAGAAAATGTGACAGATAAATTGTGGAACTGTTCCTTGATGGGGCAAAAGGCACAGTCTTGAGGCAGGTCGGATGACTGATGAGCACTAAAATTTAAACTCTGTGAGAAGCAAGCTTACTAAATACAACTCTGCATAAGGCATATGGGTGAGGAAGACGGGTCATGAGAAAGGAGAGTGAAAGCTGTGTTATTACAGGCATGAAACAGATCACCCGTTACTCAAAGACAGTCTTAGTACCACAGAAGGTTCCTAAGGAAGACCTGAAACACAAGCATAAGCTGTCACAAGCTCATGAAAAAGCATTTCCACAGCCAAAAAAAGGTGCGTTCATCAGATCACAATCTAAAAGCCACTGAATTCAGTTCTAATTTCTAGAGACTGTATGAGGCCTTTGCTTTGTTACCACTGTATTTGTAACAGCATTTTTTTCTAAGGAAAAAGGGCTTCAAGAAAGACCAAGCAGACACTGTTGACACAGATAACAAGAAACCAAAGGCAGAAGAGTATGAATAAATATAGAAGCAGGCCCCTGAACATGTTACTCATTCAGTAAGGTGGATTCCTATTTAATAAAGAATTCAATTCCACTTCTCTCATAGGCCATCTTGCTTCAGTCAATCCACCTACCCTTTAATGAGTTTTCAGAAACAGCCCTTCTTTACCTTATCTCCTCTGATCTCCCTCTTTCTGATATTACCTTTTTACTTTAAAGAAAGTGGCAATTATTTAAGTTCCCCAGCTGGTTCTTTTCAGGTGTATGTTTTCTAGCCTAAACAACCTGTTGCATCATAGCTAACAGTATTGATCTCCCAGTTATTCTCATACCTGCTCCTTATTAACTGTGATTAACTGGCATTATTATTCAAATACCATACGCATCAACTCTCTTTTTATCTTCAAGTAAGTATGCTGAGACAAGCAAGCTGCTGCTCTGTCCTTAACCCCTCTGCTAGCATTAATTTATTAGTTATTATTTTCCCTATCCCGGATTTCCCACACATACTCTCACACAACCAAGACATCTATCCATAGATATAATATGCAAAACTTAGTGCTGTGCACACATTAGACTGACAGAGGTAACCACATATTTTGCTTGCTTAGCTCCCCCCCCCCCCCCCCCAAATCTGGAATACAGAAAAAAAGGACAAAATGAAGGGGAGGTCTTTGAGTGCTCCCTCCTGACCACACCTGAGGGATTCATTTGGTCCTTCCCTCACTACAGCTATAGATCCCTTCACCGCTGTGCTGCAATTAGTGTGCTTTGGGATTCACCACGGTCAGCCCTTGGTATCTTAAAAGAGGCAGAACAAGAACATGCAGCAGTCAGATCCTGCAAAGACTGATCAGTTTCAGAGGGTTTGTTTATAGGTGGATGAGTGCCTGGCCACAACCTTAGCTCCCTTCCATGCCTGAGCTGCCTTCTGTCAGGGGCCAGAATTTGTGAGGTAAAGCAAACCCTACACTAGTAATCTGCCAGTATTTCACCCCATTTCCTAGACATTTTTACAGATTCTATTTGTTATTGGTTTTAAGCTTCTCAGCTTCTGGGTTTTAGGTAACGGCTTTGGAGTTTACCAAATCTAAATTATGTGAAACCAACAAGGGCATGCATAACCAAAGTGCAAGCTGCAGGGAGTGGGGTTGGTGGGGGTGATGCACTTCTATTTTATTCAGGAGGCAGGTTGTGTTTTTGTAATCCAAGTGAAAATTTGGGAGCATCAGCCAACATTAAGACATCACAGAAGCAGCCAAGAAGACAGGAAAAAGGAGCGAGTTCAGAAAAATAAACAGGTCCCACCCTTGAAGTTCATCGGCCTCGAAAGCCACATGAAACAGAGAAGGGCCTGAACATCCAACCCGAGCTGCACGGTGTGAACCTCTGCCTGGTCGCTGACCGCCGCCCCCCGGGCCCGGGAGAGCCGCCCGCCGGCGGGGCCAGGGCAGGGCGGGAGCAGCGGCGGCGGGGCCCGGCGGCGCCACTCACCTTGCCGCAGCCCGGTGGCCCCCAGAGGATGAGGGAGGGGATTTCGTGGGACTCCAGCAGGGACCGCAGCAGAGTCTGGGCTCCCAGCACCCGCTCCTGCCCCACGTAATCCCCCAGCGTGTCCGGCCGCAGCTGCTCGGCCAGGGGCTTCCCTTCCAGCTTCTGTGCCAGCCTCGCCCCGCAGCCCGCCGCTGCTGAGCCTCCGTCCTCCGGCTTCCTGGCGGCCTCCTCCCGCTCCGCCCCACTCTTCCAGCCGGGGGTTGCGGGGCTTTGCCCGCCGCCGCGGCCCTTGTGGAAGAGGGAGAAGATGGTGGGGGCGGCGGCCGGGCGGGCCTCCTCCGGCTCCCCCTGCGCCTGGCTCCCCGGCGGAGCGGCGGCGAGGCGCGGCCGCTTGCAGGAGGGCGATGAGCCCGGCTCCGCCTCACCTTCCCCGGCCTGCAAGCACTGGTCCAGGTGCGAGTTGATGTGCGCGCCCGGCAGCTGCTGCAGGCACACGGGGCATTGCACCACCGGCTCCTCCTCGGCGCCCTCCATCGGCTCCCGCCACGGATGGCCCGTGAGGCAGGCAAGGCTGGGGCAGGAAGCGAGGCCACCGGCCTTCGGAGCCCGCAGCCCTTCGGGAGCTGTAGTCCGCCCGCTCCCCGCCCCTAGCAGCGGGGGAAGGTGGAGGCCGTTTTACCGCCCCGCAGGCAGCCTCGCTGGCTTCGAGGGGAGGAAGGGGACAACGTCCCCAGCCAGCCCTCCGCGCTGTGGCGGCTTCCGTCAGGGGCGGAAAGGCCTCTGTGGGCAGGTACCAACATGGCGCCCTGAGGAGAGGCTGCCCTCTGCCCGGGCACTCCCAGGGCATTGCAGGGCAAATTCCTTAGCGGCAGAGGCCTGTCCGCCCTCAGTTGTGTTTGTAACCCGTGCTACTGTTTTTCTACCTTGACATAAGGTGTTGGAAAATCTATTTGGGATTACAGAAGTATCTCTGTGGTCTCTCGGGCTGTGATTCCAGGACAGTGTAGGGTTGTTCACTGCCGGCTTTGTGGTGTGCAGGTTTCCAGCTAGCACGCTGCCTCAGTGGGGTTGTGCAGCCAAACCTGGGGAAGGGGTGGGAGAAGAGCAAGGCCACACCAGTCCCGTTCAAATGGCCTGAAGCACTGTGGAGCTACTTTGGGGTCACACTGATCAATATTGTTAAGGTCTGTGTATTTGGGGGTCCACCTGGCCGTTTGTTGAAATATGTGAAAACTTCATTCTCAGTTGAAGAGCTACCAATAAATTATTTTTTTTTAATAGAGAAAATACGTCTCTTGCATTACGCAGAATGCAGGGCAGGTTGTATTTGAAAGAAAAGCATAGTAAATGGTACTATTTGCATCCTGCTTTACCACCTGAACTTGACCCACTGTAATTCTTTCCACATCACATCTTGTTTTCTTTCTTAAATTATATATTTGGGTTTAATTATATACCATTACATAATCATTCCCAGCTTGTAAAATTGGGGTCAGTCTAATGTCAAGATGTACTGGGAGGTAAACAAGTCTGGCTGCTGGCTAACGGTACCTGTCCCCAAGCTTAAATTTTGAAAATGGCTGGCTTGCAAATGGCAATAGGTCAGAAATAAAGTTTTTATTTGAACTGAAGATGGAGGCCAAAGGACTGAGTTTCGAGCAAAGTGCTTTATTGCCCGTCAAGTAAACCTAGTTCTGGCTGAAGGGGTTATGGTCTAAAAACAGATGGTGAAAGAAAAAGGGGTTGCTTGTGGGTTCTTCTTTTTGGCTGATACCTATTTGCCTGCCCATTTCTATTTCTAACCAGTTTTATAAACATTTACTGTATTGTTTATGTTTTTATTGTGCACATTTTGTTACTTTATTGTTTACGTTTTTATTGTGCAAATTTACTTGTTTCCTCCTAGTGGGCAGAAAAAGCAGTAGGACTGTAGGTATATACTGCCTGTGCATACAGGTAGGCAAGTTTCTGTTTTTTTATGACGTTGGTGTTGTTCGTGAAGCAAGCTATTTTGCTTAAAGTAGGAGATTGGCTTGCTGAAGACCTAGAAGAAAGCATCAAAGTTGGGGAATGTAAATGATGGGGGGAAGGTTTTCACCCTCCTTTCGGGGAAACAGAACTCAACACCCAATTGAATATTTTTTTTTCTTTTTCCTTTTAATAAGGTGGAAGGCCATAGCCTCCCATTGCTCAGTGGCACATGGCCAGGGTGGGATTGCTTCTCTGGGACTGTGGAGGAGGCACTTGCAAACAAATTTCACTGTGTGCACCTCAGAAACTTCCCGTTGTTTAGCTTATTGTTTCAGGCATATATTAAAGTAATAATGGGGGAGAGGGCAAGCATGTTTGGACTCAGTCCTAGTTTGTGCTTGGTAACAGAGCCCAGTAATACCTTTGAGCTTGCCATCCATTAATATTTTCCCAGATAACTGACCCATTGGTCAGCTTGAAGGAACAACATGTCCTTTCAGTAGAACTTGTCATTCTCATTAGATGGATGGCCGCATTTGGTGATCATAACCTAGAGGATGATGTGCTCTTTTGAAGAGCTATGGAGAGCCTGAATCAACTTTCCTTGGTTACAGTCATGTCAGGCCAGTAGTCTTCACAGCCAGGTCGCTCTAAAACACTGTGGGATTTGAGTAGCGGGAGACGTGGAGGCAGTGGGAGGGCATCTGGAAACATCACCTGTTTTTTCTGACAGCTTTAGAGTATGTTGCATCACCCCTTGGTGTGGAGCAGATCAAAGGATCTGTAGAATAATGGCTTGAAGCTTAGACTGAGCCCTTGTGGTATGTCAGCTGCAATTGTCAATGCATTTAGCAAAACTCAAGAACCCTGCTCTTGAGAAACAGGGGAAGAAAATCTCATAAAGTGTCCTTTCACCTGAAGGGGATGGAAAGGGATGTCAGAGCCATGAGAGCTGGTGATAAAGGCTAGAAGCAACAGACCTGGCATTTTTACATACCGGGTGCATGACTTCTTCAGATGATGAATGTCTTGCAGTCCCTGCATCTCATATTAACAGCACGCTCTAAAGCTGCAATAATGTGGTAGCAGGAATCTCTCTGAAAGGCTCATTTGCAAGCTGCAAGCTTGCACTGTCCTTTGCTGTCCATCATCTATAAATGTCACCACTAGCAAGCCACCTCCTGTGTCACACGTGATAGCATGTGGCATCTTTCGCATCTGGGAAGAGTTTGGAGGGGTAACTATGGGCAGTGCAGTTAGTTGATGTGGGTATACATCTGATCTGTTGCATGTGCACAAGATGTGGGGTCAAAACACAGTGAGGAGCATTTTCTGTTGGAAGGTGTTTGGGTAAAAAGAACTGATTTAATTTGGTCTTTCGTTGTACACTGAAAGCTGTTTCTCTGTGCTGCTAATGACTGTAAGGTTGTATATACATTCTTAATTACACCATATAGTTTATGGTATTTGTGCAAGCTAAAATGAAAACCATGAGCTGTGTAATGAGATTGACGAGATTCACCTTTCTAGAGCTAAAGCATTAGTGCCATGCTTTTTGTAGCTGGGTTTCCAGTACAGTGAAGGAAGGGTTACAATAATAACAATGAAAATGTTTTTGTCCTCTATTTCCTGGGTCTACACAGAGTTGCTAAGTGAAATTTTAAAGTACTTTCTCTTACTCTTTTAAAATTAGTTGTGCAAAAGGACATATTTTCCAAGTGTAACCAAGTGATTACTTGGGGGGGAAACCCACCACTGTGGAATAAAAGCCCTTCTACAGAGAATTAATCAAAACTAACAGCTTGACTTGCAACAACTTTCCAGCCAATCTTACCATTAGACAAGCCTCAATGATCGTACATCATATAAGTACTAGGCCCATAGTGAGCGCCTACAGTGGGAAGGAGCCCAGCCGAGGACTGTGTTCTTCTGCAGCCTTCAACAGAGGGCCTGAAATAATCACCATTTTGGCAATTACCTATTTCTGTGGTATAGGATAGTGGAAAGAGAGGGAAGGACTGTGTTCAGGCCTAAACCACTTTGTTTAATATCTAAAATATTAATGGACTTAATAACAGGGTCTTCACACGTCCACTTGCTGGAACTGCAACAGAGAGAAGGAGAACACATTGAGTAACAGGGAACCACTAAAGTGGTTAAAAAGTGGGCAGTGTCCCATAAGCAAGGTCTGCAAGCAACAGCAATATGTATAGATTTGCTAGATCTAAATAGTTTCTATGAACAAACTAAATTACATTGGTCTTGTAGCCTGCTTGACTTATCTGGTGTTGAATGTAGATGAGTAGGTAGAACAGCATCTGTGAACAGGTAGTGCTGTTAACTCTGTATTTGTGTATTGGTTCAGCAAGTATAAGGAGAGAGAGTTGAAATATAAAATATTGCAACAATGGCAGTTTTCTAAGCTAAAATGCATGAATGACACTGATGCTTTTTATTTGTCTTTCTTTTGTACAGCCAAGAAGGAGGAGAAATCAGAAGTTATGAGTCTTCACTGGTTTACGAATCTAAGGTGGAGAGGAAAACAGACAGTAAATTAACTGGGCATAGTATGAGGCTACTTAAGATTAACAGGTTGGAAGAGATCAATACACGATTCAACAGCAACAGACTAGAAAAAACAGCCTTTTTTCAGAGCATGGAAAAAATGGAGAGGACTAGAAGCTTTCAGGAAGAAAAATTCAGTGAATCAGATCCTGGAACAGAAGATGAAAAGGTAACTAACTAACTGCATAATTAATTTTGTCTTCCCAAAGCACTGTCCCTTTTTTCTTTCAGCTAGTTGAAGAGTTTACTATGTGTGTTTCCCAGTAGAATTGAAATTTTCATTATCATCTATGAAAATGTATTGCAGCTATGAGAGACTGGTCAGCATCTTTTAATCTTTTGGATTCATAGAAGCGAGCACATGTGTTTTTATTCTGGGGCTTATTTAAAGCTGGACTTATATTCAGAAGTTGTAAAGAAGTTGTGTGGTTCTGCAGCTCTTCAGAAGCAGAAGGTAAACATGGATTTTGTTGGATTTATGTTTTGAAAGCATTTGTCCTATCCAACAGCTCTGATGTTGGTGGGGACTGAATGAATCCCATGGAAAGAGCAGATTTCCCAGAGGAACTAAGGCAGCTTTGTCCTTTGCTCTGCATTAACACTGGGGGAGCAAGGCATGGTTACATGCTGCGTGCTGTACTTGCAAGGCTGAGTGTGCACCTGTGCAGCACCTGTCTCCAGTAAGAACGGTGCTGGGCATCATAGAATGGGGTCTCTGGCAGCAAAATGACTCTGTGATCAGCCAAAATGTGTTTAGAAGTAGCAACACATTTCTTTGTATTATGCTTTTTCTATGGGAGAGTGTAGAGGAACCAGCATTTTTATTGACACGTCATTTAGACAAGAACTAAGAAAATGTGCTTGCAATAGGGCAATGAGAAATTAATTTTACACACCAGTTTGTGAAAAGACTTGAAAAATTTGGGCTGTGGCTGTTCGTGTGCTGATTGTGCTGATATGGTAGAGCAGTTTTTCAAGTATTCTGAATATTTTTTTGTTCAGATGTTACCCTGGAGCATTGGTGTAAAGTAAATTTCATGATGTTTTCATTTGTATTCACAACCTAAGAAGTTGAATTTTTGATAATTCTTAATCTGCTGGGCCACTTTTGTACAAAATTATTCCAGTCTTCAGCAAGCTACTACAATTTTTACTTTGTAGAGAAAGAAAATGATCCGTATATTAAAACAAACAAAGCATGTCTCATATAAGTAGCATGTGTTTATTTTAGAAGAGTTTCATTTAGTGTTACAGTGAAAATGAGAATTAAAAAAAAAATCTGGGTGGTTGGGGTTTGGAGGATGTTATTAGCTCTTTTAAGAAAGGTTTCTTTCAGTATGAAAATCAGAACTTGCACAGGTGAGAAAGTAAAAACTGCTGTTGCCGCTGTGTAGCTCTGCCTTTGAGTTTTGTCCCTTTAGGATCAAGAAAAAGGCTACTTGAGCTGCTTTGCCTGTGTTAATGTATCTTAGTTTGATGACGAATTGCAGAAAGTAGCTGAGGTAGGGGGATTTAACACCACTTTTTGCTGCAAAAACTCTTGATGTTTGCTTCTTCAATCTAATGGTTGGAACTGGCTCTTTGTTAGGAATGCTGTGAGAAAAGGCAGGGAGAGTTTGGAGGTGCAGCAGGAGAGAAAGGAATGGGTTTAGAAGATGAACAGCTGGTGGCTAGTTGCAAGCTGGAGAAATAGCTCTGTATTCTCATTTTAGCTCATCGGTCTCCTGGGGACAAGACTTCAAAGGTGAAAGGCAGTCCAACTGAACTCTGGTAATATACCACTGGAGTGAGGTTTCCAGATACATAAACATTAGTTATATTTCTCCTAAGCTTTTACAAGCTTAAATTTAATTGCAAAACTTAACTTTCACACAAATTTTTGGGGAATTTCTCAATGGGATACAGAATTGGGCCCTAGCTGTGCTGTTAATGTTGATGAAAGGAAAACCAAGACCTTCCTTTGAAAGTTTTTAGCTTGGTCTGCTTGCTTGATGAACAGTTTTATTATACTGATCAGGAGAGGAAGTAAAGAAGATTGTGCTCGCAGGAAATACAGTAAACTTTACTCAGATGTATGCATTTACATGTGTATGCTTGTGGGCATATGTACGTAATTTCTGTGGATGAAGTCCTGCTCACTTTGAAAGCAGTGACAAAACATGTTAACTACAATGGGAGTGGGTTATGACTCAAGAGAGCATCTAAAGAGAGTAGTCAAACTCTGTACTTGCTAGAAGAGATAAATATTCTGAGACTAATTGATTATAATTACAGAACAAAATTATCCCCTTCCTCAAGCCAACTATTTTTCTAGATATATTTTTTATAAAATAAGCAAACACGATTTTCATATTTCCGTACAGTATGTTCTTGCACCCCCCCAATCTAAAAAAGGAAAAAAAAAAAGACTTTCCAGAGCCGTTAAAATATAACTATGGAAAGCAAACCCAGCAATTGTAGACCATCAGTTATGAATAATGACTTTACAGTGTAATGTACGTCTCGGCGCCGTGAACAAGCTGTGGTGTTGCAGTCCTCTAGATGGCACTCTTTGCCACACCAGCTCTCCCCAGGGACCGTTTGCTCTTGGAGAGGATGACTCAGAATAACTCATGGCAAAACTGCTCTTTACCTGTTTTACATGTGTTTTGTTCAGAATGCCCTCTCGCCCCCCATTTGTACACTTGGCAGCACATGGCTTTGTGTCTCGGCTAAGTTTTGCTTCAGGTGATACATTATCAAGTGAAAGACATTTTGTTTTACAGGAACGGTTTTCATGTGTGAGAACCAGATTAAAAAAAAGAATAAAAATCCAGATCTGCCCTTGACCCATTGCACTGAACAGCCACACCAAGGGGTTGTGCTGGTCCAAGGGACGGGGTGGCACAGGGTAGGAACAAGCAGCTGTGAGAAGGTAAAACCACCTCTTTTGACAATAGCACCAGCTTATGCAAAGGTAAATTGATTGTGAAACTACTGCACAATTTACCCAGCTGCATTAGCTCCCAGTGAGCTCCATGTTCCCCACCTAGGCTGCTTCTGATGGCCCAGCCAAAGCTGCACGCTATTGGTCAGCAAACCTGCAGTCTCTTCCTTCTGGCTTTTACCTGGTAAATGATGGGCACGAGAATGCAATTAAAATTGTTTGATTTTGAATCACTATCTGAATGTAGGGCACTAACTCCCTCTCCTCAATGTCTGTTGAGTTTTAAATACTGTAAAATTATCTTCTTCAGGGTCAGTGACTTGTTTTTAAGCCCTGGCTCCATGATTTGGATGTATGCAGCTTGATTCTTTTCTGTTAGTAACATTCAGAACTATAGAAGCTCCTAGGCTTTTAAATTTACCAAGTTGATAACAAAAGTAAGCCACCCACATTGGGTAATAATTACATGACCACTTTTTCAGGAGAGCAATATTAAATAAACATTCAACAAAAGCTAAATCTAGTCCTAAGCGAAGCTTCAAAGCTTTCTGAACTCTGGCAGACCACCCAGGGAAAGAGATTTGAAATTCAGGGTCTCTGTGCAAGCGTAATGCTGCTGCTCTTAAAGTTCTTACAACCTAGAGAGCTGCAGCTCCAACTGCAGTTACTATGGCTGAAGCTATTACTAGTCGACTAAGCTATTACTAGTCCACAGTGTAACTGTAGGGTTTCTGGATCTTACCAATTTGCATCTACAAGGCTTGGCTGTTACCTCGACTTAGGATCCATCTCTCTTACTTTTTTGCTATGTGGTGCCAATACGTTCATTTGGGTAATATGCTGTGACAGGAGAGAGGCTCCCTGTGCGTGTACATGAGCAAGCTTTCCCTTGGAGGTGTAAGCATTGTGAAGGACCTTTAGCTAGAGCTCAGATACAGCTGAACTAGTGTGGGTAATGCATTGCTTGCTGTCCACTGAGCGGTGGCAACTGGCTGCTTGCACACTTACAGTCTGACGCAAAATGGAAAGAAAAGGCATTGGTAAAACTCATTTGTTTAAATGTTTCTTTTACTATGGTTTTATCTTACATTTGCAGAGTTGTACTCTAGTCATTTACTGCAGTTCAGTTCATAAGCTGAGATGTATTAAATTAGTGAAACCACAGTCTTATGTACCAGAACAGAATTTCTCCCATTATCAGTAAACATAAATGTGAATCCTAACATTTGTTAAAAAATGTGACTTTGTAATTTGCAACTTACTGTTGTATAAGCAGTAACCTCTAGTAGCTATACTGCCCTTGCTGTCCTCCTTGAAAGAACAGAAGTGGCAAGAAGGAGAGCCGCTCTTTCCTTACTCCTGTATTTTGGGGCTTCTTAGTCCTGCTTTTTTAAGGAAACAATAATTTAGTAAGGATTAAACCTCCCACTAGCTAGTGTTATTTGAATAGATAGTTGCTATGCCAGTTAATTTTGAAGTTCTGGAGACATTTGGAGTACTTTCACTTCAGGACAGGTGTTTGTTTTCTTGATATTTTTTTTTTTTAACAAAGGTGGAAAAAAATACTTCTCATTGGTAGTTTGTTTCTTGAGTTGGCAATACAATTTTCCATGCAAAAGTATCTATTTGACGATATTCTGAAAACAATTTAAGGACTAACTTTTAAATATTTAGCCCAGCTGTTGGATATACTCAGTATTTGGTGTTCAGTTATGCTAGGCCTGGGAATGGCTAAATGTCCTCTAATTCCTTGTCTCCAGTCAGAATGTGATCTGCCTTGTCTCCTCTGAGCCTTCTTTATCCCTCTTGACCACCGCCACACTTTCTCTAGCAGTTACTTTCTCTGCAGCCTCTGTGTTGGAAACAACCGTGGTGGTAACCATACCTTTGCAAGTTCCTTTTTCCAGGGGAGGCCAGAGTCACGGCATTATTTCAAACAGGGAACAAAATGATGACTGTTGCATAATTTAACCCAAAATAACTTTCCTCTGCCCCCAAACACTGTTCAAGATACTGATCTAAATATTTTGACAGAAACCTATTTCTTGTTTTACAATTTTAATCAAGAATGACTCTTTAACAAAATCCTGCAAGGGATTCTGTACATTTGCAGTGAGACTTCTTAATTAATGAAGAGATCAAAACCCTCAAAGGCTTTCTTCAGCCTTGAAATCAAAGCACCCTGTCTAAAGTTTGGCTCGGTATGGTCAGAAAAGTGTAAGTGGACTTTAACCAAATTTGGGCACAATTTGTTTTACCAACCTCCTTTTCAGCTTGCTTGAAATGCTGTTATCAGGCGTCATGTTGCCAACCTCAGCCTGGTGCAGTTTTACAGAATATCCTTTCTGCAGTGCACTCTTTAGGTCCTAAGTTCATGGCACTTTGTTGTCATGTGGCAATGTGTGTGATTCTGTGATTTCAGGCAGCTTTGTTTTACTTAATGCTCCTAGTTCCCATGCTTGTGAGAATATGTCTGTCTGTCTCGGCAAGAAAGAGAGGAGTATCAAAGTTTCCTGACTGAAAAAAAACCACAACTAAACCCACCCTCCCCAATGTAACAACTACATAATAACTCAAAATGTGACCTGAGAGTGCTCTGAAGTCTCAGAAGCCAGGAGCTGACTAGGGAAAGGAAAACAGTCATTATAATTTTTTAATCTCTTGGCTTTTTTCAAATGATGTCATGATTTTTGTAGCGTGATTTGTGAATTTTTAGTACTTGAGATTTCTGGCACTCATATTTCTCCACAGCCAGAGGGAGTGTTTTAAATTCTTTGCTTATTCACCTCCGGTCAGATAAATACACAAGCAGAGAAGAAATGGCACTGTTTCTTCTTACTGCTTCGTTTTCCACAATGACTGTTAGCACTCTGTAATTATGGGCACCTGTTGCACAGAAGATGTATAATCCTTATATATAAGGGTTCCTTCCTTATATATAGACCTAAGACCTTATCTAATTGTCCCTCACAATCCTTATATATATCTTTATATCCTTATATATAAGACAATAAACCATGACACGCTTTGTTCCTCAGATTTTTAGTTTTCTATTTCTAGAAGTAAAATAGCTTCCCTGGGCTTATAATGGAGCTAGTAGCAGGATTTTTTATTAAAGTTGCTTACCATTTCGAATTTTAAGACCCTGTTTTCAGTTGTTTAAAAATTTCCCAGGTTTTGGCTGCTCAAGGCAAAGTTTTCCATGCAGAATTTGCATCATATTGAATTGCTTGGGAAAATTCAGCAGAAGCAGTCTATCCATTTCTGGAAATTTTAGGGGAAAGAAGTTATCTTGATGATATTGAGTGTCTCACATCCATGTGGTTCAAATGATTGGGCATCTCCATCCTTTGGATCAAGGACTTGATGGTTGGCAGGTGAGCAGATGCTGGATATGAGATGGGGAGACAGCTAGGACCCACTTTCTGCCTGGTGGTGGTTTGGATATGGGAGCAATGTAGATAGACTGCAAGCACAGGAACAGAGGGGACTGCAGACAGTAAAGCCATGGCATTTCAAACTGACCTTCCTGTGCATGTGCACCATGACACATTTTAAGTGATTGTCTTGAATTTTTGGGTATTTTTTTTCCATTTCTTGCCTATTAAAAGGGAAAAAAGATGATCAGTGGCCTGAACTGCTAACTGCAAAGGGATTGTGCTAACATTTTGCTTTCGTTTGAGAAGTTCTGGGATGTCAGAGTAATTGCCTTTCAAGTCCGTGCAATACACATCTCATGTGTAGATCCCTGCACCTGTTTCACGCTTGTCAGTAGGCCATCACTTCTTTTCCTTATAGGTTCAGGGAACGTGTTGACATGTGAGATGGGATCCTGCTGCGTGCCCAAATCTTGTCTACCTAGGTGGTACTTACAGAGCGGGGGAGGGTTTTGAGGGTGCCTGCCAAATTGCATCTGCTAGAGCAGGAAAACCAAGTTAATCAGTTGATTAAAAATAAAGGGATGGATCTACCCCTGCAAAGAAATGCTGCCTGGATTGCAGGTAGTTTCTGCCTTTTGGCTTCATATCTCTGGCCCACCTTATGGACTGTGTTAAGCTGTGGAAGAAAGAAAGAGATCCCTGCATCTGGAAATGTGCAGGTAGTAGATATACTTTTAATAAGTTAGATATGTTTCACTGATCGGCATCGATATTGTTTGACTGGATGAATGCTGCTTGTGTTCAGATGTAGCTAGTTAAACCTATCTGTTCTTTCATGGGGCGACACATATTCCTCTCTTTTACGAGAACCTCTCCAGCAGTAAATCCTAGACAGCTAATGTGCTTTTGCAGGAAGGTGTGTCTCTCCCCTTGCTGTCGAGTGCTTTGTCTTGCCATTAAAACATGATGCATCCTCTAGTGACCTCTACCGGGTGCAGTACAAGGGACTGCCTCAAGGTTACCTCTTTCACCACGGTGGGAGCAAGGTTGCCAGCCCTTCTTGTTGTGGGACTCGCAGATCCTCAGTAAGGCTCATGCCTGTTATTTTCCTGTTGTTGTCAAGTGAACGTAGCATTATCTCCCCAAACAACTAGCATCACTAGTTATTACATCACTAGATGTTGCAGTCAAACATAGTATGTACGTTTGCTGTGATTTCCCAGAAAGTAATACAGTGCTGTGATGACCCGTCATGTTTTAACTCAAGAGCTTTTAGAAGAATTCTTAACAGGAAACATTGCCTAAACAAAAGAAATATATGAGCTTAGAAAGGCAAAATGGAAGACACTCATTCTAAAGTAGCTCCAAGGATGTAGGTTGCCAGAATGCTTAGGATTTTAATTAGTTTGCTGCAAATGAAATTTTTCTTTCTTTCTGTGAAGAGATCCACCTGCAGAATCTCAAAACTGATTTCATGTTGATGGTTTGAGATCTGAAAAGTCTGCAACCTCACACTTGCATATTCTTCTAGTACTATTAGCCAAAAGAGCCATGACCTAGCGTGAATATATAACAATTTTTCACACATTGTGTGAGGAGCTTGCAGGACAGTGATAAGGAGAATAATTGAAATATTAACTACACATAATCAGCTCTCAAGATTAATAAGATTCATAAAAAATTGAAGAAGGCAAAAAAAAAAAAGTGTAGAATCTTTGTATACTCTTCCATGATGACCTAAGAAGCTCATTATATGAATATCCTCTAATCCATCAGAAAAATTGTTCTTTCAGAAATCTGTACTAATATTTTTCTCAGTAAAAGCAAACCAGGCAGATTTTATTAAGGTTTTTGATGCTGTTTCCATTTATACTGATTCTGCTTCTATGACATATATGCATGGATAAATAGAAAGAAAGGAAGAACTAAGGAGACACTCAAAAAGTAAAAACATGTTAGAAATGTCTTTATCCATGTTATTAATTAATTTGGTAGTGTCAGTTACTGAATGATGTTTTTTTTTTTAATGTTCCTTTTAAGTAATGATCTTTAAGTCCATTGTTTAACCAACTTGATAGAAGATGAAGAGCTAGCTGTTCAGTACCATACTGTCAAGGAGAATGTTGTCCCTGATAGGCACCTCTGTTGAATCTAAAGTTCAGTCACATTCAATTACTGAAACCGCTAACAGTGTAGAATTCTGCGTTTCATGTAAGACAGTCAAACGAGAGTGGTAAAGAGAAGATAATTAATAGACACATAAAAAACATACTAGCACTCTGTTCTTTATAGAAAGTGGTTTCTGTAGAGTCACTGGCAAATTAAAAAAATCAAGTCTGTGGTTGGTGGTTTGCATTGTCTCTGATGCAGTCTGAAGCTGTTACAGCATTCAGAAGAGTTTGAAAAAAGATCCACTTTTTTGTTTATGCCTAGCTCACTAAGAAAGGAAGGAAAAAGAAGTTAATTTCATTCCACTCTCCTATTTTTATTGCACTTCTACTGTTTTGCTACTGTCAATTTATTTTCCAGTTTTTAAGACCTAAGGCCAGTGTATTAAATGGTATTTGTTAGCAAGAGAACTATATCCATTGCATTGTGAAGAAAACAGATTTTAAAATACCCTGTGTTAAGACTACCAAAGATTGCTTTCTAGTCCTTATCTGCAGTAAGGTATTTTTTTCCTGAATTTTGCATAAGTCAGTGACTGTCAGAGCTCTTTGCCAGTTTTGTTGCACATGTCATGAACCCACTTTTGAAATTCAGAGTGGTAACATCTGTCAGAGATTTGTTTTTTGATTGCTCTGCACATAAATTACATTTGTTCTTTTGAGTTAAAAGGTCTCTCATGAAGTGCAAGTTTCCCAGGCTGTCTCATAAGTCCTCACACGTAGAAAGGTGGCATGGACTCAGAAGTATTTCAAGAGCAGGGCAAGTGTCCTTGCCAGGGACTGGCAGTAGGGCTGTGCTCGTGCAGGGACTCCTGGATAATCTGAATCCTTAGCTTTGGGAGGAAATGAGCCAACAGCAGCCTGAGACCAAGATTGCTGTGTCATCTCAGGACCCCATGGCATGTCCATTCCAGACTCATCCTTCCCCCTCTCTTTCTAGAGAAGTATTGTTGTCAACTGCAAGTAAACTGTTCCTAGAGCTGCCTTGTTCCTCTGCATGCTGATACATGTCCTGTGGCTCTCAGACCTGTGAAGGTTTGGACGCATCATTGGTGTGATCAGAAGGGCTGGTGATCTCTACCAGAGTTCAATATTTGAGAATGATACTCTCCTTGAACTCCCAAAGTGAGGAGAGAATGGGGATGGGATCTAAAGAGCTCTATAGGTCTTGCTCACTTTTCTGTGGTTCTGGAGAAAATGTGAGTTTGGCTTCCTAAGGGAGTGTGAGGGAACAGTGCTACCCTTTGGTCATGATGCTTCTTCCTCAAAGCAGCGTTAATCAAGAAAGAAAATTTAAAGCTATAGTAAATAACTTTCAGTAAATCCATTTTCTTTTGGTATGTGATACTACAGCAGAATACTACTGCCAGTGGCAGGTAACTGTACTTTTGGTAAGCCTGCATCTGTTAGGTGGGTTGTAAAGGGCCTTTGGTAATAATTATATGTGTTATTATGAGCAAGCAGAGACCCTAACTGAGATTGTGTGAGGCACAGTACAGGTCGGATCCACTCCACAGAATTCCTTGTCTGAACAGCTGGATAAGGGAGAGGTAAAATGAGAAACAGGTAGAGAGATGGATGAAGAGTCTCCTCAGGTCATGCTCTCAGCCGGTGACATCCGTACAGAGACATCTGTAATATGGAAATGAATTGCTGACTCTCTGTCTAGTATCCTCTTTACATAGCTATATGCTGAGATCTGAGGGGAGGCATGCCTCTGAACCCTCAGACTCCTGGATCCCAGCCATTTCATGAATGCTGATTACTTTGCAAAGGTCCTGCACACCATTTGGTCCAGGATCTAAAATTTCAAAAATATGTCACAGCTTCTAGATGTTTTCTTTATTTTTCTGGTGTTCATTTACATGCAATTCACTCCTTCCTCCCCCAGTTCATTCTCCTTGATTTTTATTTAGATCCTATGAATACCGTGGTTAGAGGTTTGTCATAACCTTTGCAATATGTGACTGTTAAAACATATGAAAATCAGATCAGTTTTGATACAGCAAAGGCATAGATACTTATTTCAGTGTAAAAAATGTTTTATCTTGTCTGTTTAGACTTTTTAAGGGAAGGAGGTATTTTTCCTCTTTGACCTTAGATGCATGGCTTAGCAAAGAATTCTTTTGGCCACTGTCATTCAAAGGTATCTCATTACAGGTTACCTACCCAGCCAATTTGTAATATACACGGAGTTACAGGGAGATACATCCAGACCGTCCCTGTGACCTTTCTCTTCTGGCACCCTTGTGCAATGTCTAGTGGACATCTTTAGCAGAAGTCACGGTGCAGTAAAAGTGACTTTCCAGTGCTGAGTGCAGCGTGAGGATTCCAAACAAGGGCCTTTGCATAGGAGAGGTCACATTTCTGTCACCTCGAACGGAAACCTCACGTGTAATGAGCATTTTGAGGAGTTGAGAATCTTCATTTTTCCCCTTATATGGACAATCCAACGTAATTCCTGGTGTTTGGTCCTTCTGTGTTTGCTGAAAATGGTTTATTTTTCACTCCCGAGTTAAATGCCTTAATTGCTTATATTGAAACCATAACTGTTTGTTAGGCATGCATTGTATATAAGGGAGGATTTTTTTAAGTACTGTGTAGTCAAGTGCTTTTAAGTGCTTGATTGACATTTACAAATGAAATTCCTGAGAGAAATTAAAATGGAGCTCTATAATATGACCTTATGCTAAAGAAAGCACACAGGATGTTACACGTAAAGGAATTTGTTATTGATACTAAAAAGAGAAGAGAGATATTTTTCCATAGTTCCCTGTCTTCAAGGCTAACTAAGCACACATACTGGTACAGAAGATCTCCCTAACGCCATGCCTGGACTAAACAGTGATGGAGCAGATATGTGGGCAGATGGGTTTAATTTCAGCTATGACCCTATCTAGTTATGAGCCTGTCTATTTGACCTCATATCTTAAATAGTGACTGCAGTTGAAGATGATAGGAGAAAATTACAGCTTTTTATCTTAATTATTGGCAGTGAGACAAGGTGCAGGATGATTTTCTGTTGACCTTTGACAATGCCACAGCCCTTAATATCATAATTACATTTTAAAGGATATGTTCACCAAGAGAATTGTTGCTTTTGTCAAACCAAACACTTTCTGCTGTCTTTCTGAAATTTATGGTAGACCCATGTTTGGTAGTTCTAAATCTGGAGAAATTGCTTAAAGCCTCGTGGCCCTGCATGTTTTAGACATCGTCTCCTATTTATATCTAACCCTGTGTATTTCTTCCAACTCATATCTTAACAGGGCTTTATTATGGTTTCATAAGAAACCTGTTCTATTCTATAAGAATAGAAATGTACAGTATGGAAATGTAGCTTGCTGGTGAGGGCATCTAAAGAGTTGGAAGGTCTAAACATAAGTCCATGTAGCACCACTAAAATGGAAGAATGAACAGAATTCAGAAGATTAGGTCAAATGAATCAGTCAAATTGACTAAAACTATTAACTTACGTTTCTATAAAGAGGTATTTTTATTTCAGTCATTTCTAATCCTCTAAGCTGTCCTTCTTTCAAGACAATATTCTAGCTGCTAAAAAGGCAGATCTGTCTCCCTGTTGCAGCTTTCCAGGACTACATCCAAGATCTGTATCTTTAAACTCTGTTGTGTACAAGCTTCATTTTTAGTTGTAGAACAACTCACTGTCTGTTAAAATAGAGACACATGCAAAGGTATGGATTTATCCAAATACTTAAATTGCCCAGGTTTTTGAAGGTGTTTTCTCTTCATTGTCCTGATTCTACATACAACCACTGCCTCTCCTGTCATGTTAGTTACCGGGTTTGTTAAATACAGTATTTACAGTGCTTTCCTTGCTGTAAGGAGAACACCTTGTACACATAATGCTGCATAATAAAATATGTATTACAAATCTTTATTATAAAGTTGTACAACAAATATAAGTTGTAAATTCAACTGTATGTTGCTTATTAAAAATTGTTTACGTTTATTGGGATGCTGCTCCAGAGAACAAGCAGGAACATCTTTAGCTAGGAATTTGTGGTTGGAATTCCTAACAAGTCAGGCAGATTTCATTTAATGATCTTCTTAAAGAATCCCTATGAAATATTTTCTGGCTGCCACCAATTGCTAACAGATTGATTCAAAATGTTTGTGAGGGCTAGTATGGGACTTGTAAAGAAAGCTTGTGTGATGCCTCTTCGCACTCTTCCTGGCTCACGCCTGTGCTGTACGTGGTCCCTCTGCTTCACTAGCAGTAATTTCATGGGCGGTTAGATAGTTCAGGAGGCCAGCTCAGGATGAGCATTTGCTCCTTGTGCTCTCAAGCAATACAAAGTTTCACTGCATTAGAAATTATTTATGGACACTGTGAGTGAAAGTGGTCAAATCAGAGACTTGACAGTCTAAGTAGGCAGGCCATTACAGAACTGTATGGAGAAGCAGGGGCTCAGAGGGGTGGAAAGAAGCACCCAAGGTCACCCAGCAGATCTGTGACAGAAGCAGGGCTATAAGCCAGACTTTCTGACTTCCAGGCCGGGGCTTGAGGCATACTGCTACCGCAGCATGGCCCCCTTGCAATGAAAGAAATGTCTTCCTTATCACACCTGTTTCTTATATCTGGAATTGTATTATCTAACACACGTTGTATGAAAGCCTTCATGTTATTAGCTAGCGTTTGCCAAGTGTGTGGGTGATCTTTTTTTTTCCCCCACAAATTCTTCAGTCATCTCCATTTCAGCATCATGTGACTGTGGTAGAGAAAATTGGCTGCTTAGCTATCTCTGGGTTCTAAAATCAGTGGAATGCTTAATTGAAAGAATATGGGTGGGCAATAATGATTTAAGCTCTATTTCCAGATCTGCCAAGTCTCCATAGTTCCCAGGATCTCCTGCATCTGGAATCATACTCTTAATGTATGCAGTGTCTGGAACTATGAATTGTTTTCCAAAATCTTCAGCAGACACCAAAGAAAAAATTAGACTCTTAAAAATAAAAAACTCACATTGTCTTTCACTTACATTTGACTTTAGAAACTTCATTTTGTGTTTTAGCTTGGAAATCATAATAATTTATAGGAACCTATCAATGCAGGGAAGGTCAAGAAGAAGAGAAGTGCATGTCTGTAGTGTTATATAAAAGTTTTATCAGCATGAATTTGGAATGGGAATTAATTTGAGTGCCAAATGAAACACTGAGGTTTATGCCAAATAAACATTTTATAGAAAAAAACCCCAAAACATTGCTTTGGAGCATCTGTTTATCCATTGTTCAATATCTGTCCTGTTTTTTGTCTTCTCAGCTTATAAAGGCATGCTTCCTTTGGTCTTTGTGGTACTCCACTGCAGTCCAAAACAGTCATTCAGTATTAGAAAGAACTAGATGAAACTAGAGCGTAGCTTTCTGAACTACATAAGACATTTTAAGTACTGCTATCTGTTGGTCAATTATAATTGCAAACAAGCAAGTACTGTTTGTTCCAGTGGAAAGCTGAGATTTGCTACCTTCCAGTAAGCTAAAATGACATGCTAAAGGATATGGCTGGAGATGCTTCACTATGTGGGTGGTCTTGGATGACACATTATTTACAGTGAGTCTATTCACATGCTTGAAGTTAAGCATGTGCTGAAATGCTTTGTTAAATCAGGGTTGTTAGGTATTATGTATTTATTTACATTGAGGTTGTTTGAGCATACATCCAGTAAAAAGGCAATTACTCTTTCAAGGAGCTCATATTCTATGTGTAAATAAAAACAAAAGGAGAATGACACAACAAAGCAATGAATTTATTGTTCAGTGAACTTGTCTTTGTAGCTAGCCTTTGCTTAACCAGTATAATGCTTTAATCACATCAGAGGATTTTTTCAAGCTTCATTCTGCAGGGTTTAGTTTGTGTTAGGATTTTGCTGTACCGTGGATTGTGTGATAAACCTTCTGTTGCTGATTCCTTGAAATAGGTTAAAGTACAAAAGAATGTAGGGAAAGCTAAAAGATAAATTGGAGGAGCGAAGAAAAGCTGGCCCCTTTTTAATTTCTTTTTGAGTTGTCAGACACCCAGATTGCTTCTCTTTTACAGAAGTTCTCCATTGAGATCAAACCAGGCCAAACTCCTTTGGAGTTATTCTGGTTGACAAAAGCCAAGAATCAGTCTGCTGTGTTTCACTGAGCAGAAAATAAAGAAACCTGCATTAGGATGATTCCCTCTCCCCACCAAAAAGTGGAATTTCAGTAAATAAAATGTGCATTTGAGATAAAACTTGCCCAGCTGCCACTGATTCATTGTCAGAATTGTGGTCAAATGGGAGCTTCAGTTGTACCCCTGAAATGTAAATTCTTTGGTTTATGAAGCTGGATTATTTTTTTTAAGCCATTGGGAACTAGCCGGGCTCATTTCTCTTTATTCTTTCCCAGTGCTTTCATATTTATTTTCCCTGAAAGTGACACATCATTTCTATTTTGTGAACATCAGCAGTTTCTTCTGATATTCCTATCAGTAGGACTCCTGCAATATGGGAGACAGAAACTTGGGCTAACATCCCTTTACTGTCTGAGCATCAGTTTAAAATCTGTAATGTATATAGTATATATCCACTGCTATCTGATTGAATGGGGTGGGCTAGGAATTGTTCCCAATAATGGTCATCTGAATGCAATGAAAAGAGAGAAGAAAATTGCATTCAGATGAGCTGTGATCTATGGATTGCATAGGATGTAAACCTTCAAACCTACCAGGCTTATATTTTTATTAGAAACTGTTGCCAAACATTTGTCTTTTTTTAGAGATCCTAATGCAGATAATCCTACATTCATTTTCTAAAAAAAACCCCATGATTTTTATGAGCTGCAATAGTAGGTGTCCCATTGTGTCCCCAATCACCTTACCTGTTGTTAGCTTGCTGATGTTCAGGAAGAGTGTCTGCAAGACCTGTAAGAAAGGCAGGCTGACAGATGCAAAACTGGTCCCTGTGTATGCGCAGGCACACGTCTAAACTCTCAGAGGTCTGTCAGTTGCTCTGCTTGGAATAATGTAGAACAAGAATAAGTCTGTTCCCAGCAAAGAGAAGTCCTCACTGATTAGCTACAGGTATTTTTCAAATACTCTGCAAGTGATGTTTCAGTTCTGTCTCACCCCAAAACATGGATCCTACATACCTTGTGTACAGTGTATTTTTTCTTTTGAGGGACTGATGAAGAGCAACTACAGTTTACAGTGACCTCTAGTGGTGAAAAACCTTTCTGGAAGAATGACATCGCTAATACCCCGATTTTGTCTAAAAGTCATTCCTCAGAGGGTTTAGGTGATGCGGGTTTCAGTCCTATAAAGCATATTACATTCAGATTTATTTATCATGTTTTGAGCCTTGTATCTGTTGTTGCTTTTAAAAAAAATCTTGGATTTTTCTTCTTTCCACTCTTTCTCCTCTCAGGATCTTCTTGATTTTTGAATTGACAATGGTTGACAATAGTTGACAATAGTCATAGTGGAGCCATATTGTATATGAGCTGTATGAGGCTTTGCTGATTATGTGTTTCCTGGTATAATAGTGTGAGATCAGTTATGGTCTTCTTCCCCTCAGAAATCTTATTTTCTGTAGTCTCCTCTATGCTCACAATTCCTTTCAGCTCCTTCCACATCTGCCTTTCTAGCTTTCCCATATATTTACAAAGTCCCTCATATGTTGTTCATTGAGGACTTTTTCCATTTCACTTAAGCTGGCTTCTTCAGTGTTCTATGTTAAGAGCTGATTCTGCAATGGTTTAGCCACCTGGCTAGCCCAGACCCCACAAGTAGTATGAAAGAGTAGATTTTTGGAACTGGTGATGCTGGAATATGGCATTGGTGGTGGAGGAAAGATATTTTCATGTTCTACAAGGCAGAACATACCTTTATGCTTTAGAGTCCTTCATAGCAATTTTTATTAGAAGAATACTTGTCTTTGCCTATGCTGAATTCTGTACTGTGGGCAGGACAGATTAGCCTGATTGCTTTCAAGTGATTGGCATTCTTTACTTCCATTTCTTAGAATTACTGACCTTTCTCTCTAGAAAATAGAGAGCTATCTTCAGGAATGAAAATGGAGCTGGATTCTACAAAGAGCAGTCAAAATGTCAGGTCATTTGTGGTTTTATAGGGGTGGGGAGGAAAATTTTTGGGGTTAATATGATACAGGAATCACTTGCCTTTCCCAGATGATTTTCATTCTTTTACACATCATATACCAAGTAAATGTGCTCTGTGGTAGACATGCAAGGGATCAGAAGTCATCAGACTTCAGCCAGCTGCTGTGAATGTAAATTCACATGTGCGTGACTTGAGTGGACATAGTCTGAGTTACAAACGAGCTTATAATGGGAGTTGTCTTTTCCTGGGAATATCTAGATGGAGAAACAGAAAAAACAGGTATGAAGATCAGGTTTCAGAATTTGCAAAAGAAGTCTTGTTTGCTGACTTTCTGAACCAGGTTTTGCTGATTATAATGGGTCTTTAATTCTCATGGACTTTCTTTGGGATGGTATTTGAGAGATTGTTGGAATAGAGTACCTTATCTTGCTTGAGATGAGCTAAAATTTGGAAAACAAACTAAGCAATTAAACAACACAGCAGAGCAGCCCACTGAAAGATAAAGCATGAAACATTCTTCTGCAAACTTTGCTTGGGCTGGCTCTATCATAAATCCTTCCCAAAGAGATCAGTTGGGTGCTGTTGAATTTCCTTTAGAGAGGCTTTCCGTACCTTTGCCATGACCACAATGCCTGGGAGTGAAAGATCCTGTTGTTCTTGTAAAAGAAAAGGGGGCGTTACCCTTCTTGACCACATTTCTGCTTTCCTTTACTCTGGGCTGCAAGGGGGCAACTGTGCTTGGAAATGGGAATATTCAAGTCCTGAGAGGTAGGGAGCTTGGGTGTCATACTGGCAAGGAACCAGTTAACTTCCTGGGAATCTCTTGGTGGCCTGCTCCTTGTGAACTCTGCAAATGCCTAGAAATTGAGTGCATATTTCTAATAGCTGTGGAATAAACATGTATAAGAATAGCCCATTTGTTTGGTTTTCCAGGCCGACAAAAAAACAGGGCTCACATTGGAGTTGAGGTGAAGAACTAGTGATAGACATAGGCACGGCTGGTTCTGCAGTGACAGGCGTGTGCTGCTCATCCTGTAAGGTTCTGCCAATAATCTCTGGGCAGTGGAACAGAGATCAGGTTTCATGCCCCTCTGAGAGCTTGTGGACCTCTGAAGAGATACTGATGGTGTCAGAGCAGCTTGAAAAGTTAGAAGACTGTAGTTGTCAGCAGCACAGCAGGTGTTGGAGTGACAAAGGTTCAGACCTGAGACACGAAATGTAATGGTGCAACGACTGTAGCTGGCTCTTCTGTCCTGGCTTATAAACCATCTATATCAAAGCTAGCTGGAAACTGAAGTACCTGCAGATGGTGACAAGTCTTGTGGGCTTAGGGGACTTTCTAAACATGGTGTTCAGTGATATGAATGTTAACTATAATAAGTCCACCTCTCTCCAATTGTTTCTGCTCCTTAAATGGCTCCAGGCATATTCTTTTATCCCTGCTAATAATAGATGGGATTTAGAGATGGCTGATATGCCAAGGACTTAATACCAAGCACTATCAAAATGTATCATAGCTTCAAACCATAGTTTTGGATGTTCTGCATGAACCTACTTGTGTCAGTACTTTCCAGGAGTGCTTCCTGAGGACAATGGTGTTTCCTTTTTTGGTTCAGCAGTGGTAGGCATCTTGACAATGAGCTGTTTTCTGAGGGATTCTTGAGAATCACAGGATAATCTTCAGGAACTAATGCAAGCTAATTAGAATACATGATTATAAACTGCTCATCCTATCCTGAAATCTACAGATCTGTGACTCTGTGTATTAACATAAAAAAATTAAAGCTGCTTTCATCCACCAACCTTATTTCCCAGCTCAAGATGAAGCAGGGCAGAAACAAGATTTGTGCCTCCAGATGATCAGTGTCTAGATAAGGAGTGAACGATATCACTGTACAAGGCACTCTGATGCCTTCCTTAGAGACTTCCATCTATTCCACCTTGGATGAAGGAAAGCCGGGATGCAGGGTTTCATGTTTCGAATGATTGTTATATCTACCTATAGACTCGGGAGGTAAGGTGGGAAGAGACAGGAAGGTGGAAGAGCTGAATTTATTTTTTTATTTATTTTTCTTTCAATCTACCTGTCTCTTTCTCCATTGTATTTTGTTGGCTCAGATTCTTCTGTTGAGTATTTAAAAAACAAACTAAGTTTTAAAACAATTGTACTTGAATAGTCTGTCCTGAGCTTGAGCAGACTAACTTGTAGTGCTGTGAGGGAGACTGGAGCATTAATGAAGCAGACTGAAACCTTTTACTTTGCAATCAGGTTTAACTCTGTCTCTTCAATTTCTAATGAGCCCTGAAAGCCCGAGAAACCTCAAAAAAGCAAATTGCATTGTTTATTTACATTAAAGCACACTTCTAAGTCTCTATTTGGGACATGTAAATTATTGTACCCCACAGTGGAATAAGGTATTCAAGGTTCATGTAAAATGTTTATTGTGTGTAATGCTCCCTCACTGTCTCCTGTCCAGTGAAATTTTTCCTTGATTGGGATTAGTCTGTTCAAGCAGGTGAATGCCTGTTAGTGTGCTGAAATGGTGTGAATTTAGAGCCTACCAGCAGCTCCCTACTTAATCTTCACATATACAGTATTAGCACATAGATTAAGTCAATGATTCTTCTTTGAAAGTTTCTTCATGCTTTGAGGGCCTAAGAGATGCTGTGCATGGAGTTAGTGTAGGCAGGGAGCATGCTGCAGATGCGCATTCTGTCATGTCTAAACAGCCAGGTTACAAGAATCAACAGCTTTGCACAAAATGCTTCTGAACAGTGACCTGAGCACAGTGATAAATGTGTTCAAGAGGAGCAGACAGCTAACAGGTCCTTGATGTTCAAGTTGGACCATTTCAAGAAATCATGCTCCTTCAGCTGTTACTCATGGCTTTGTGTCTATGGGTTATTTTTCTTGTAGCAGTAAGCAATCATGTGAGCACTCCTTCAGAAAGGGGAAAGGTTAAAATAGATTGCTTACTTTAACTATTATTACTCAAAAGAGGCATAATTGTTCTTTGTGTTAGTGTGACACATATCCACTCCACTCCAGCTCTGATGATGTCTGTGACAGTTACAGATGCTTCTGTGGATAGCTTTCAACATAACAGTTCTTTGCATTTTCGTGGCCTGATGCCTCCTTCCAATCCTAAAACTCTCAAAACATCCTATGACTCCTCTGAATGATACTGCTGTATTATTATCCTCGTTTGAAAAATGGAGAAACTGAGTCAGAAAAGTGTTATGCAACTTGCTTAAGGGGGTGCACAGCAAATAGGTACTGAGCAGAGAGTTGACCTTAGTTCCCTGATATTTTCCCTTGATCACAAAAACCTGAAACATGAACCAAATGAGAAGAAATATTTTCTTTTTTTAATTAAAAAAAAAAAATCCCAGATTTTTTTCTTCCAATTCTTTTTCTTTTCTTCACGTTCCACTACAGTTCCCAGTTTCAGCTAAGTCTGAAAGCACTGGGCATAGTGATAATGTGCTCAAGAGGAGTAGAAGGCACTGACGGGTCCTTGAGATTCACATTGCACCATTTCAAGAAATCATGCCCCTTCAGCTCCCTTTAGGAGCACTGCTATGCAAGTTTGGGATGTTCCCTTGTCACTACGTGCATTCAGGGCATGTTCCTTAAAAAAACATGTAAGTATTTCTATATTGAGCAGCAAATCAAATGCATGACTAGCAGTGTCTAAAAAGATTAACTGCAGACGCAATATTGCAGGTACTGCTTGCCCAGAGATACTCCTATACGACCAAATCAATGTTTGGCAAAGAGGCATTGGGTTCACCCAAGAGAGCAATCATTTAACCACCTTTGCCTTTGCTGCGTTAACCCTTGATGGCCAGTGGTGAAGCTACAGAGATGCAGTCCCCTCACTGAGGTCCAGGGCGGTATCTGCTCCCAGCTCTGCCACACGTGATGCTTCATTCCTTGCAGTTACAGTCCTGATCCATGACACTTGATTCTGGACGGTGGCAATGCAGACATCTGATCCTTCGTGCTTGATCTCTGACACTGGATCTCCATTAGGAAAATTACTGGTACCTGATCTGCCTGATCACAGCTACTTGATATACGGTGATGTTCCCTATTGTGGCATGTTTACCACTGAAAGTAAATTTGAAACAGCTAGTGCAGCAAAACCGACGAATTGAAGGATTTGGCTGTACTCTTGTGGTTTAGCCCCAGCCAGCGACTAAGCACCACGCAGCCGCTCGCTCACTCCCCCCCTTGGTGGGATGGGGGAGAGAATCGGAAGAGTAAAAGTAAGAAAACTCGTGGGTTGAGATAAAGACAGTTTAATAGGGAAAGCAAAAGCCACGCACGCAAGCAAAGCAAAGCAAGGAATTCATTCACTCCTTCCCATGGGCAGGCAGGTGTTCAGCCATCTCCAGGAAAGCAGGGCTCCATCATGCGTAATGGTTACTTGGGAAGACAAACGCCATCGCTCCAAATGTCCCCCCTTCCTTCTTCTTCCCCAGCTTTATATACTGAGCATGACGCCATATGGTATGGAATATCCCTTTGGTCAGTTTGGATCGACTATCCCGGCTGTGCCCCCTCCCAGCTTCTTGTGCACCTGGCAGAGCATGGGAAGCTGAGAAGTCCTTGACTAGTGCAGCAACAACTAAAACATCCCTGTATTATCAACACTGTTTTCAGCACAAATCCAAAACATAGCCCCATACAAGCCACTATAAAGAAAATTAACTCTATCTCAGCTGAAACCAGGACAACTCTGCAGATGCTGTGGCTGAAACGTGACGTTAAGAAACCATATCTTTTAAGGAAAATGGCAAGAAGTAGTAGTGCAGGGGTAAAAGGAGAAAGGAAAGAAGAAATATTTAAAAAAATCTGTGCAGATCCCAACAGTTATATCTGTTGTCAGAGCTTCATGCTGTTCCTTAACTCTGTATGCTGTGTTCAACACAGACACATTTCAAACAAAACCAGGAATAGCTAGACCCAGCTTCACATACAATTGTCTTTCTATGTCAAATTTAGTTGATTCTGTTTCACAATAAGTATACTTTGGTTCAGTCAGTAGGTTTCCAGAAGCTAACAAGACCTTTGACTAAGCAAGCTGGTTGAAATTACTTTGCAAAGAAATTTATAATCTGGCTCATTTCATAAGGTTTTCGGTTTCATTGTAATCATTTTATGCCCCTGAAGAGAGGGCTGCATTAAGCAAAACTGCACTGAAATGAAAATTAGGCATGCTTCATTCCAGCAGGGTTGGAAGCATTGCTTTGCCTTCTTTCCCGGTTAGTTTTATTTGGAAGTAGCACATCCTCATGTGTCTGTCAAAGTCTTCTGCTTTCATAAGCCATCATTTTCCAACACATTCCAGTGTTTTGTTTCAAAACTCTCTGGTTAGCTCCAGTGACAACTATTTTTAATTCTTGTGCTGGAGAATTAAATTGATGAATTGGTCAGGGAATAGAGACTTGTGCTCCTGGTAATCACAATGCATTTTCCATAGTGTCAGATGAAAAATTTAGGTAAAAAAAAAAAAAATCAGGAGTCACGAAATTGAATCCCACAGGCAGAAAGGTGAGTGAGGTCACAGCAAGGCTTCCAAATATTTCGAGGTGCAAGCAGGATGGGAGAGAAGCCAAAGAGCCAGAAGTCTTCCATGATGTTAGGTAGGACAGACCTAGAAGTAATGAATATCTTCACTATGTTCTAGTGGCAGAAAGAAAGGATTACAAGTGATTAAGCAGGGGTTTTCATATGAATATTCTGGATTTTGAGGTTGGCCAGCATCCCAGCTGCAGGCGGCTAGTAGCAGTATCTAAAATTGGGGAACATGAGGTGACATTCTTTCCTGGTGAGACCCTCTTAGGTTCAGACAGTCAGACAGCAGCCCATGGCCAGAAGTTAAATCTTCACTATTGCTACTAATGAAGCTATCCTTTGTAATTCTGTCCAGTGCCTTTTTATCTGTCCATTTACCCCATTGCCCCCACAATATCCTGTGGCAGTAAGCGCCACAACAAGTAATTAGTGTGAAAATCTGTTGTTTCTCATTTGAAACTGATGTGCAATACTTGTGTTGAATGTCTCCATCATCTTGCACTGGGAGAAATGGCAGTCAGTCTTTCCCCATTCATCTTGTCACAGCAATCATGATTTTCTAGAGCCATGAAACTACTTACAGGCATATGTATGACTTTTCAGTGAGTATTGAGACTAAGGCAAAGGCATTAGTTAGAAACAGCATATTTCTTTAAAAACTACAAAAAGAAAAAAGAAAGCAAGTGAGAGAGAGAGGAATGAACTGTTTTATGAGGCCATAAAACCAGCTGAGCAGACTAAGAAGAAACCGAACAGCATGGCCTCATTGCAAAGTGAGATTGCTCTGTGAAATTGCCCTACCTTTCCAAAGAGCGTGGATTTTTTCCAGCTTGCGAAAATTGCCTTTCCAAAGAGTGAAAGTCGGATATTTTGAGAGGAATAATCCCTTTTACAATGCTCATTTGTGTTGTGTAGGCAGAGTGAGGAAATAATTTGTGATTTCTGATCAGTCCTCATATATTTCATACCCTTAGGACAAGGTCTAATCCATGATTCCTGCTGATGCCGTTTCTCCAAGCAAAATTAATGAGAGATACATTGATAGGAGTCATGATGAAAATACCATCTGCCACATCATCTCACAGAATCAAAGACTCACTACTTAATGTTTTGAGATGAGAATAAGCTGTTTTGTTGTTCTCTCTCGTTAGAGCCTACCCCAACGGTGCAGAAGGAGCAGGGTTACAGAACTGGGTCTTGCCCAGGACAAGAGGAGACATAATGGAAATGATGCTGAAAGCTGTAATTGAAGTTTCTGTGATGATGATGATGGACTGTTTTCTAAGCATAGTTGTAACCGTTTTCGAAGTGGGGGTGAAATGTGAGATTAGTCTTCTCTGCCCATACCCCTTGAAAAGTCAGGTGTCTAATCGAAGCTGGTCTCCTCCTTTAGTCAGGAGGGAGAGCAGTACCACCAGGGACACTTCCTATTTGTCCTTCATTGTAACATGGGGTTGAACTATCCTGTAGACATTACTCACTTTTTTCTCCTTTGGCTATAGAGGGTGCCTACCTTAAGCTAAACATCTTTTAGATGACTAGAGTTAGATTTATGGGTTTTAGAGCTTCTGTAACTTCATTTTCCTTGCGTTTATGTCCAGCTTTAACCAGTGTAATAGTACTAATTGCTGGTTATGCTGCTGAGGTGGATAGGAAAGCCAGACAGGAGTATCCATAGGGATTTGAAGGGAAACCTGTGCTTTCCCTTCAAATAGGAAAGAGAAAAAGGGTGTGACTTGTATCTGTGATCCCATAAGTATTACAGAGTTTAAAAGAGAAAAAGGCCTATAAATAAGCTTCCACCAGCTGCGTGAAGTGAGAAGAGACCATTTTGATCCTACACTCTGCCCTTCCACAGGGCAGAGGCCATGGAAATTGGCCAGGCAGTTTCTGTCTGGAGCCCAAAAACTTGTGATCAAATTAGAGCGAGTAACGTTAATGGAGTTCTGTAAATAGAAGAAGTGAGCAGATGAGGATAGGTCAGGGGAAGAGAGGAGAGGGCCTTTGAGGTAAGAGGAGTTTGTTTCATAACAACACTGCTCTTCTCGTGTTTCCCTGTCCCAGAAGCAGAGTCACTAGACACTCAGGAATCCAGATCTGGTCTTTCATTAACACAACTACAACAACCTTATTCTAAGCAATGTTATGTTTACTTTTTTAAAATACAAAAAAGAGGTAACAATTTATCCTGAAAACACATCAAGAAATGCAGAAGAGCTGTGTCCTAGGGAATGTTAGTTTTCTTACATTGCATAGCTATAATGTTTCTTAATCCTGCTGTTTTTTCAAGTCAGAGTTTCCTATTTATGAGGTTTTATTAAATGGTATACTACTGCATGATACTGGATGTTCACTGTGGTCAGCTGTAGAATGCAGCAAGAGTTCTAACATTTCTGTTCCTTGTTTCTTTGCATTTTAACAATGCAAAGTTAGAAATAGCCTATAGTCCCTCTTATGCAGAAGCACAGGGAAGCAGGTGCAAGCAGACCATGCTGGCTAAACATTGTCACCCCCTTTTCTGTTCTCAGATAGGATAAGAAATCCAATTAGCTATTGGGCCAACTACATGGAGCAAGTGGCAAAGGTAACGGCACAAACTTTTCACCCGTCTTCCTTTTTGCTGGACAAGTTTCTAGGAGAGCACTGAGGCTCTCCTGAGGGCAGTGCTTTCTCTGACAACCTGCTTCACTAGGAAACTAGGCCTGTTTACCAGTGCATGCAGCTGGTTTCCTGCATGAGTTGTTCAGAGGATGACCGCTCTTCTCTTCAGCTTCTGAAGGGTTCTGACTCCTATAACATAGCAGTGAAGTTGTTTTCACCTAAATGTTCAAGCAGGCACTTCAGAAGTTCACAAGTGAGTACGAACAGCAGGCAAAACTTTTCCCCAAAGACTTTTCAAAGAGCGGTCAGAAACACTTCTGGATGCACGTAATGATATCAGATGGTGAAGCACACTGGAACATGACTACTCTCAGCAAAGGTTACCTTGCACCTGTTCTGGCCGCCTGTGTGGAAGTTCCTTCCTAAATGGATCATACTTCAGTTCTGGTGTCTTTAGCTTAAAATCCTCCTCATAAAACTAATGCTGAATCCCACAGCATGGAGTTAGCAAAGGCTTAAAGCCTCCACTTCAGTAGCCTGCAGGTGTGCACTGTAACTGAATTTTAATTTGGAGCAGGTGACAACAGGAAAGCACAATGTGTGCATTTTGGCAAAGAAGTGATGCAACTGCTGAGCTGCAGCAGGCAGATCGAGTCCATTGGTTTGGTTCTTCTGTACTTGCTGGGAAAAAATATCTGGCGTTAGACACTTGTGAGCTAGTTTAAGCTATTCTTAAGCCATTCTGTTAACACAAGGCTTTCATTCTGGACTCTAGTTTAATAATGCTGACTACTGGAGTTCTTCAAAATCTAATGAAAGACTGCCTCACACTTTCTGGAGGAAAAAAAAAAGAGAAAACTCTCGTAGTTGCATGAAATCAGGGGTTTAAGAGGTAGGACTGCAATTGTGTAAGTGATATGATGTGGTAGGGAGGTGAGGCTTCTCAGCAGGCAGCATAGCATTAATAAATTTTTTTTTTCATAAAAAGAAAAAAAAAGTAATTCCTCAGTATTTACAGGCTGAAACACACTGTTTCAGCAGTGGAATATTAATGAATCAGTAATGCCAGACTGTTTTCTTTAGCCAGCTTCTGTAACGCTGGTGTACTTTATTGTTTATTCAAACTGCAGACTTATCCAGCGTTACATGTTGATAAAACTTCTATGAAAAGAAACTTCTGTCTGGGAAAAGCTATGGCTGGCCAAAGGAAGCGCTCTTTTTACTTAGCCAGTTGGCCCAAAGGCCAAGCACTTTAAATCTTACATGATTTTACTTAGCCTGCACATTAAGGTAGGGGAATAGTGTTTCAGTTATAGGCGCTGTAATCCAGCTGTGTGTCTTTTGGGTCATTGTGCTCATCAGATGCCAAACTGACCTCTGAAAGCAGTTTCCCTGCAGCATTTCTATGAAATAAAAACTTAGCTCATCTTCTTTACTGAACGATGCAGCTGTTATTTTACTGCTGGCCTGCCTTAAGGAACACTGCTTCCCAAGAAAAGCACTGAGAAGTTGAAAAATGGCAAATGTGCAGCTTCAGAATTTCTCCCCCAGTTCTTATGGACTGTCCTAACATCTGGTCACATACTACTTTTTTTGGGACCCTCCTGGATGGTAAACAGGAGCCTGTTCACAACAACTCGATTCTCAGGACTTTTGTTTCTTCCCATTGAGTGCATCCTTCCTTGCGTTACTCACTCTGCTCCATTTAAACAGGTTCTTTACTGATTCTAGACTGCCTGAAGGATGTCATAGAGAGAAGTGAAAGCACAGGAGAAAAGATGTCAGTGTGCAGGGGTGCATCTGCCAGTGCCACTGCAGGCTCTTGAAGGTGCGAGAAGCATCTGCAAGGTAAATCCTGCCAAGATGCCCTGCATCTGCAAGGAAAGTCCTCCCGTGACTCGATGGCCTCCAGGAAAGCAAGCTCTATGCAGCTTGCATGTAGCTATGAAAAGACTCTGCGAAATCTCTGGCATAAGAGCCTTAGCAGTTGGTGAAGTCTGAGCATTTTTTTATTCAGTTAGCAAAGGCAGGTAATTGTCAGCAAGAGTACTCTCCACAGCTTTTGTGTAAGTGGTGATATATTTAGCATACAGAAAATGTCTTTTTACGTTTCTTTTTTTCTTGGAAATAATTTAATTTGAAATTTCTCACAACATTAAGGCCAGACTGATGTTCATTTTTGGAAGTTTCAAGTTGGACTATTAAAGCTTGACAAATTAAAACAAAAAGGCTTTATTATAGAAGATATTTGGTGAATCTCAACTTGTTTTATGTATTAGTGTCCTGCCAGCTACCAAAGCACCTTTTAGATCTCATCAGGTAATTGAAAATTGAAGAAGTACCACACGGGATCTTTGTAATGGCTGTTGATATAGTTCTTTTCCCGAATGTCTTTGGTTGGGCACTGAATGTGGCTAATCTTTACAGCCAGGTGGCTGGGCATCTGGAATGATCATGGTTGAAATAAGTAGGGGTTAAAGGAGACAAAAATAGGTGGTGATTGTGATGGCTTTCAAAGTTCAGCTATAAGGCTGAGAACTTGCCATGTTTCATTTTGGAATGAATGCTCTGGGGGGAAGAAAATAGCTACAAAAGAAGACATGTAGCTAAAAGGCATTTCTGTCACTGAGAATATCCACCAGTGCCAAATGGTATTAGCGCATGCACCCTGGTCAGGACAGGAAGACAGGGAGGAAGATTTCTGTGACCTTTATTTATCCTCATGTCCATTCATTCTGTCATATGAAATTGAGCAGAATGGGCTATTTGTATTGGTATAAAACAAACAGATCAAAGGGGAGAAACACTGTAACACTTAACTTCCTGGATTTTAGGGCTTTTTAATAGAAGCTCAGAAGTTAAATTTTATGTAACACCCTTTCTTTGAATTCTTCATCCCTAAAGCATAAAGGTATGCTATGGCAATTTGCCAGGCGCAAGTTACAATCTATTAAAATATCAACAGGTATTCACCAGAATTAGCCAACCCTACAAATAAAATGAGCTCAAATTACCCCTTCCCTAAAAACACTGGCCTCCAGTATATGCATCTCATGGTGCTTTCTGTTCTTCTACACAGTCCTGGATTCTGACATTCATGCTGAATATGAATGTGCCATTTATTTCACTTTTTTTGACACTAGACTTTCAAGAAGAAGAAGAGATGGGTCAAGGTATTTTCTGCACGCAGCTTTTTGTGCTGATTTACTTAGTTAAAGTCTGTTTAATTCCAACTCCGGTTGCAGTCATACTATTAAAAAATGTCTGCCTGGATAAATAACCAATGCCCTGGCTCACCTACAGAATGAGTGGATTCCTGGTTTTGGTGCAGTGCCTTAGCAGTGGAGCAGGATAAAATAATTTCTTAGTGAGTATATGATGCAGAAATAGGCTAATAGTAGTTGTGGAGAGTGTTTACTGGTATTTTAAAAAACAAACAAGCAAAAATCCCGAAACCCTCCTTCCCACTTCTGCACTCCCATAGCTGGTCTCACAGTAGAAGGCAGCAGGGAACAAACCACCACAAGTGAAAGTGAATCAGTAATAATTCAGCAGAAGAGCACTACATTCCCCTTGTTGCCACGCTGGGACCTTCACTAGCCTGGGTGTTGTTATCTTTGCAGTGTTCTTACAGCAGAGAAAATAGGTTAACTCATAATGAATCCAAAGATAGCTGCCTTTGCTTTTTAAAGGTTAGTTTCATAAAGCTAGCAGTTCACTGAGTGACAGCCCGAGACACACATGGATCTTGACTGCTCCTTCTATTGATACTGCCTGTTGAGTGGGCAGCCACTGCAGAGCTTGTCCACTGTTTCTGACCAGGGCTCTGATATTGTGGGCTGGACAGTAGTTAAGTTTTGCAGCTTGAAGGAAGCTGAGCTATCAGTATGTTTCTTCTGGAGAAGATAATACATCCTTTGTAAAAATTCTACCTCCCAACAGGCCAGGCAGCTTTGGGGCTCTTCTCCACAGCTCTTTTAAAGATCTTTTAATCAATACAGTTTCCCTTTCTCACTGAAATTACATTTACTGTATTTTTAGTATGTTCTGATGGAGCAAAAGGTGTTACTTACATCCAATTTTCCATATAACCACTTCTGATGACTGTCCCTTTCAAGTCTTTTCAGCCTATCCATCCTGAATTAACTTTTTTGTAAGAAAAGGCCTTTCGTGGTTTATAAATTTTAATACAGGATGCTAGCTGCCAGAAAGTTTTGGATTGCAACCAAAGATTTTAACCAGTCTACCCAGCAGATGAAATGAGGTACGGCTCCTGCTGCACCTGGAGACAGTACTTCTTTCATTGCTCTGTTTCAGAGTTATGACACCTCTGCTTTAGCCTCAGAAAGTCAGGAATTTTCCTTTAAACAGGCTTCCTGGAAATAGAGTTTTAGGCTATTAATGGGTAATTTATCACACAGTATTTTTCAACTGTAAGAAACTCTGGGTTTTGAGGTTTGTTTTGTTTTTAGTATAGTAAATTGGGGACAGCTAAGCAGAGGTGAGACTCTTGATGTGATATCTTGACAGCAGGAGATGATGATAGTGGAGACCAACCCGCAGTGAAAGAACATCGTGCACTTTGACGGTGAAGTGCTTTGAACTTCAGCTTCAGCTGTTAAGCAGACAGATGCTGATTATGGTGGCTTTTTTATGTGCTGTGCAGTTCTTACTCACCCAAAGAAACCCATTAACAGTGGGACGCCATGTGTGAGTGAGTTGTGCTTGACCTGGATAAATGCTGCACCATGCAACTTGCAGTGGATTACCTCTCCTGTGTAAATGCTTTTCCACATGAAAGAGATCTGCAGAGCTCCAGAATACGAGGAGTACCACCCCCAGAACATGGATTTTGTCTTTCATTATCATTTTCATCTTCAAAGATCTAGATATATTCTACAAAGAGATCCACAGCTCAATTAACTTTTTGTTTGTTTGTTTGTTTGTTTTGCAAAAAGTGGTCATATGAATGCTTACAGAGATGCTCAAACTTTGAAGGTGGTAGTGTATCTACATGGCATCTGCAGATTGATCACTGAACTGCAACCAGGATGTCTCTGTAGTTTGTTTCAGGGACTTGCTACCATCATTTATCACTAGGGCATCTCCAGGATACTTAGTTACCAGGGTCATTATAGTAAAGGAAATCAGAATTCATAATTAATTAACAGGTCGTAGAATAGTTGTATGCAGAGAGCCCTGTGGAGCAATAAATTCCCTAGTCCTACCTCATGAAGTTCAGTGCCAGACTTTTCTTGCTGTATGCTCCTGCCCAGTATAAAGCTGTTTCCTTTTCTGACCTTAAGCAGAGTTCCAGACTAGTGTTTTGGGCAGACCGCAGGGGAGCCATAAAGGTATATCACTTATGACACAGTATGTCACTTAATCTTAGGCATACAGTTATTTCAGCCCCCATGGAGAAAGAGTCCAACATGACTGCTGATTGTAGAAATGTATCATTTTGGATAAATTCCCTGATACATGTTGATGTATCTTCTTTGGTTGGGAAGGGTGGAGAGGAGGAGGGGAGGGGGAAGAGAATGGTTTTTCTGTTCTACCATCACAGACATCTGTGAACTTTCAGTAAACAGCATGACTTTCTGAATCTGTTTCATAGCTTTCATGCTTGCTTCCTAATCTGTTTCAGAGCAGCACAGCTGTAAGCTTATATTGTTTCTCAGGGAGCTGTTGTTGTGTACTAGAGAAAGAGCAGACATACTTTAGCTCTCACTTGTGCACTACTGTGTACAGTACTTTCTGTGCTTCGTGACTAGCGTATAGCAATACTTTAATATTTTAGATAGTGGCTCTCCTGTTCCCCGAAGTCTGAAGTTGTTTCTTCTTTGAGGCTTATTGAGATTTGAATCTTACTGAGATTTCTACAGAAATATTCTGTAAATGATATAAAGGTCTTCTTCAAAACAACTTCTTTGCAAATGAATAAAGGAGGCAGCCTTCTTTGCTAGGGATGTCTACAGTTTATGACCACTGTCATGATGGGGAAAAATACAAAGACATGATTTATCTGTAAAACACAATTGATGATTCAGATATAAAAGATATTATTGGAACTTGTCTGCTAGGTCCTATGGCCAGTCCAGCCACAAAATGTGCATCTCTTATGGCCAATCAGGAAACAAAATCTGCATCTCTCTTGATCGGAGTTTCAGAAAAATATTTTTTTTTGGTTTATTTGTAAAAGATACAGCACTAGGATGAAGAATTTGAACTAGAACTTCATAAAAGTAGGCTAACATATATTCCCTGCCCTTTCTTAGTTTATGACTGAGTTTGCATTAAGTGGATGAATACAGATCAACCGTAGGATAAAAGCTGAAGACAAGAAGGTGGTCAAGATTGCTGGAGAGAATTAATTTTTAAGGAAGGAAAAGGAACATAGAAGTTCCAGATATATAGGGCAGGGATATATAAGGCACGAAATAGACACTGAAAGGAATAAAAATAAATGAAAAGCCAGCAGAAAAGTAAGAGAGTGGTAGATAAGGATAATCTTACAAAGGTCTTAATTTAAGTAATTAAAATATAAAACAGTAGATAATTTTATTATCTGAGCTTCTGAAAAGTTGACTCCTGCTGTATGTTTATGAATTGATGTTTTTCTTTTATCTATCCTGAGATTTTATTTTAGGGATTTGAGCAATTTTTTTAATAGAAGAGGAAATCAATACCTTCAAAGGAAAGCCAACTCTTACATTGTTTTCTGGGCGATGAAGCATAACATGTTGACTTGTACCGTTTTCACAAAGGAATTCGTTATATGTCCACAGACACAGAGTATCTTCAATTTATTTTCATATAGGAAGGCAACTTCTTCAGAAAAATATTCAAGAAAAAATTTCCCCTTTTTTCTCAATACTGCTAGAAAATGGTAATATATTTTTGTGTGTAATCTAACTATATACTTGAGAGAATACTGAGAGGGAGATGCAATAATAAACTTCAAATACATAAAAGGTACCTCCAAAGGAGAAGAGAATAAACTGTTCTTGTCATCCATGAATAGGACAAGAAGAAATCAACTTCAGTTGCACTGACGGAAATTTATATTATGCTTTGGGAAAACCCTCTAACAGAGAAAATTGACAGCGCTGCACCAGGTTGCTTAGAGAAGTTATGGAAGCTCCAGCACTAGGAGTTTTCAATAATAAGCTTAATGTATGAGACAAACTTCCATACAAGTTCAAGAACTGTATTTGCTCCACATTGTCTTTTAGCTGCATAAAGACAGCTGACTTTCCTCCAGATCTTCCCACTATCTTAGTAATAAATGTGCAGGAAGTTTCAGTATGGATATAACTTGAAATACATCATGCCCTGTCCACTCTTACCTAGATTGCATAAAATTTCATATAATGCATCTCTGAGTGATCGAGGACGGTTGTTTTATAACATCTTTTCTTCTGAAGGTGGAGGTCATGGTGGCCCGGTCTAAATTACCACTTGTAAGTCAGAGCTAATTGTTCACACTTCCCCACCCTAAATATATACCCTATGCAAACCTGATCCTTGCCAGGATGTAGGTACAGAAATGTCAGGAGAACATATGCTGCTTACACATATGAGTGAGCAATGGCTGGAATGTGGGGCATGTATCATACACGTGCTGCAAACTCATGCATGGCAGGCGGCCCCATGTTATTTCTGGGGGAAAAACACCAGCAGTAAAAGCCTCCACAGCAGTAAAATACGAAACTGGACTTGGGAGTTTTGGAGATATCTTATCTAGAATGGCTCGAGATTGATGAACACGGTACCATGTTTTCCAGATAAGGTTCAGTGATAGCAGTCTTCCACGAAATGCAGCAAATGCAGTACAAGGCTTACAGCTCAAGAAAGTTGGAATAAGACTCTACGACTCAAACATTTCCACTTGTGCTCTTGTTTATAATGTTTGATGCCAGCAGCCATAAATTTACGAGGTGCTCTGTCTGGGCCTTTAATGGTTAGGAAATACGAAGAACTGAACTGAACTAAATTGAAAAGACTCAGGCTAAAAAAGTGAGGAGGGGGAGGAAAACTCCTTTTAATGTGGGTCCTGTAGAAGAAGATAAGGTAAGGCAGGGTAGTTAACATCTCAGCAGTATGATCAGAGGACCAAGAGCTGGTGAAAACTAAGTGAAAAACTTTTCTAAACAGGAAGCAGGCTTCCTTTGCACTGATAAGTTGTCACGTGAAATTAAAAAAAGCAAGTATTACCTCTTTTTACTGATCAGAGACTGTTTGGATGTTTTGGGCTATGATAATTTTTTAAAAGATATTTCTTTCTAATACCTATGAGACTGACATCCAAATGCTGTGGAACTTGAGGTCCTCCTGTCCTTCACAGGCTTTGGGTCAGAACGTGCTAAAAGCTTGGTCCAGGCATCTCTGAACCAGAGGCTCACTGTTCAGAAGCAGACAGCTAACAGAGCTGGAGTAGCAAACAGACTTGTCTGTGGTAATTTCCTAATGCTAGCCAGCTTTCCATATTTGTGTGCATAGAGAAAATAACACTAACCACAGTTTGAGTTCAAGAGAGAAAGCAAAAGGAAGACTTGACTTCTCTAGTCTGTCCAGTCTTCACCTTTAGCCTCTTTATCTATGTCTATACAAAGTATGGACTTTTATCACATCTCTTACAGACTCATTGTATCATGTCTGCAGACATGTTAAAAATGGGAAAGTCACAGTAGCAGCAACTTATCCATTGCTACTTCGTTGCTATTTCTTCTGAATTTTAGGTGCCTCTATACTTTGAAAATTACACATGCTGCTTTAAGGTCTTTTTCAGCTGAACTTGAAATAAAAAAGAAATACAGGTTAATTTTTTATGTAAAAGCCACTTAGAAGAATTCCACATCAATGGAGCAGCAATTGTATGGAAGAAATAAAACTGTTTTGGCAGATTATTAAATACTATCAATTTTCACAGTTGATTAGCACTATATTTTATAGTGCAGGTGCTTGTTACACCTGTGTGCAAAGATTCCCAGGGTTCAATGTCAGCCTTTGGGCTGACACTGTCACCGCCATGGTGCAGTGTCCTAGTGGTAATATTCTGAAACGTAATATTAGGCAAAGTTAGGCATATGGGGAATTGTGTCATCTTCAAAACTAGTGGAATTGCTTTCTTTCTACAGTATTTTGGTCACTTGTGTTTGTTTATTTTCAGTTCATGAAGGGTAACCATTGCTGCAGCTTGTACCCTTAATCTCCAACAGACTTTTTAGCAGTTTTGGTGCTAGGCAAATCCAATGACCAGTCATCACTAAAATTTGTGAGATGAAAATAAGAAAGCTGCTCTGTGGGCTTATTTTGTGTGTTAATGATAGGTACAGTTGCTAAGAGATTCTTTCAGTGACTAGGAAAAGTGTATTCAGGTATTTGGCTATTAAAAATATCTCAAATTATTTACATGTAATGTTACTGAATTTCATAAAGTAGCTGCGCTAATAATACACCCCACGAAGAAAGAAGTGTTCAAATACTTTAAATAATACCATTTTTTACAGAAGACTTTCCCTTAAGTAATTCATTCTCACTGAACTCTTGAAAGGTACCTGAATATGTAAGAGTATTTCCAGTTTACAGAGCAATAGGCACGAATCACAGATTCCCAGCTGTGAAGAAGTTACTGGCAAGAGCTTTCTGAGCCCAGAAAACAAGCCAATGTTAGCTTGCTTTCATTTATTCCTCTTTTCTAGCCACTACACAGCAGTTCTCTCTTCCATTTAACTTCAGCTGCAGACAGAGCTACTAATGCATACTGATGAGGTTTTAATGAAGCATTTTTATAGTTTGCTTTCTACTTTTTAAAAGTGTCCAGCATTTTTCTATGTCATGGCATAATATTAAATCAATAGGACTTTACAGATGATACTTGATAATAGGATCTTACCTCACAGAGCTTAAAATTTTTATTAGTGTTTATAGTATTGGTTTGAGGTATTTCACATAACGTTTCCCTGGGCAACTGTTAGGAGGGATTTAAATGTTTAACATATGTGGCTGTGCGCAATAATATAACACATGATTTTGCCATTACTATCTGTATGTCCTTTTTTTTTTAATAATTTCCTTGCTTTTACAAAATAATGTTACTTTTGGAGAGGATCCTTGTGGCTTACAGGCTTTGCCTATGAAATCCCCCAGAGCAGGAGTCCTAGCTGGACAGGTGGCAAGGTCTAATAAACCTTTAACCTTTTTTTTTGTGCAGGGGGTGTGGGGGTCAGGGGGGAAGCTCACCATGAACTCCTGTAGGGATGTTTCATCCAAGATAAATGGCTCTTCAAACCTGGCCATTTTACAGACATGCAAACACCTGTCCTGGAAGTTTGTGTCTAACAGGGGCTTCTGCAGATGTGAAACTGTCAGGAGGGTTTAGTTTATGTTCCTAACAGAGGTGAACGGAAGAAGGCAAAGGTGTTCAAACACAACTGCTCTCTGCTGGAATTGACATGATGTTCTTTGCTTCCATATTCTTTTCTTTTGTGACTGCTGTCCTGTATATTATTCTGTCTATGAAATAGGGATCCCTAAACTCCCTGTCTCTTTCTTTTTTTTTTTCCTATCCTGTTTCCTATTTTAAAATCATTTAACCTTCTCAGTCCGCTCCATGAATACGCTATGCACAATAAAACATGGTGGTCACCTCTTGGTAATGTGTGTTATGTAAAGAAGAGATTTCAATCCATGTTTTAGGGTCATGCATGGACACAGTTCACCTTTCACTCACAGTAACACGCTGCTCTTAGAAGGTGACAAATGTACCTAGGAACTTTTTTCCTTTATTAACCTGTGGTAACTGGAGAACAAGCTCCTGAATTATCACTGACTACATGTTGATTCATAAATGACTGTGGGAGAATGCCTTTGGAAACTTTTGAAAATTTCAGCTGCGATTGACTCTAAAAGACATCTTTGGCACCTAAAAATAAAGAGGAGATCTTTGATATTCTTCATTTAGTGAACAGATGCAATTTTGAAAGGCTATCTAGTGTGTTAGATACTCAGAACTCGCTACGTCCTTTACCTAATTATCCCTCATGCTCCCCATTTAAAGGATGGGAAACTGAGGTTGGCAAAATAAATAATTCACTGGGATCCTTTGAATAGAGCAGCAGTCTGGCTGTTTTACAACCAGCTGCCTGACTTTACGTGTTGATTTCTATAAGAGGTATGGCACAAGTGCAGACTGACCTATGTGTGGTCAATCTATGACAGTCATTTGTCCAGCTAGCCTTTTCTTTGTATTTCAGAGGCAGCCTTTCTCCATCAAGGCGATCCATACTGATTTGCTTCTTGCTCATGTGGAATATAGTTGACTTGAGATAAGAAGTTCTGGTTTTATTCTTTCTTTTTAATTCTGTTTTTACTTTTCTAACCAACATGAAAAATGTTCAACAGTTCAGACCTATGCCTAGGGGAGTCCTGTTCCCTGCCATGATGTTTATTCTTTGTCCAATATTGTCTTTCTGAAAGAAATGAAGGCCTTTTGCAAAAGCAAAATTTAAACAAACTGTTTGAGTTATGAATACTAATCACTGGTTTTGAGACGTTTACTGGCATGCAAACAAAGCAAAGAACTGAGTCTCTCTATCAAACTTTGCATTTTGGAATTTGTATGACCAGATCATAGTATAACATAAGAGCCTCTTCATTTGTGGCAAATTAGTACAGTCTCAATAAATACAGAAGTAAATTAAGATATTGGCTACGAAGAGAATTGCTTGTGTATAAAGAGCTAGCTATGTGGTAGCTAAAATACAGGGTAGAGAAAGGGGCTCTGATTTTTTCAGATATCTGCATTCCAGTGTCACCTTCTTCTTTTACTTTCTTTAATGTATTTGTTTTTTAACAACTCTATTGACTTCCTGCCTGGCATAACAGGCTTTTCAAGCAATGGAGGTTTTCATCGGAAAAGCTCACCTTAAGGCATAGTAATTTCAAGCAGCCACATTTAAGGTCCCTGTAAGGACACTTATTCTCTTCAGAGCAGGGATCACATTACATACAAGGCTTTTGAAAAGCAACAACAGCACTGCCAAAGTGTCTCTACTCTTAGAGACTTCTCACATATCACGTAGCCTTTTTGCTGTCAAATTCCATTGGAGTGCAAATAGTTCAGTCCCTGCTAGGGCGGATGTCACTGAAGCGAGTGCATTTAGGATGCGCATCTCTATATTCACTTCATTTGGAAACAGATATATATATATATAAAAGAATAGATCAAAGGCGTTTTTCTTCCTAAATAATTTGGATGTCTCTTTCCTCTGTTTTAGTCAAATATATGAGAGTAGTTTATAAATTAGTTGAGCTGGAGTTGCCAAACTTGGCTGTGTATCTGAGGAGTCTGGATGGGAAGTGTTTGCAACTGATATTGTCCTCAAGCAGCTGATCATCAGAGCATTTCCTTCCTGTACCCAAATCAGCAAAATGACCACATCAAGCAGGCAGAGCTGTTCTACGTCTATGGTCAACAACTTGGCCAAAATATTCGATCCAAACGCTTTGCAAAACCAAGGGCCTGGTAATAGAATGGAACCCCTGCAAATCCTTCATGTTGCAAGCAGTGATGTCAGCGCATCTGAAAGTTTTAACGTCATGGATCTGAAGTTTGCCTCCCTTGAACAGAAAATAGATAAGCTGTTGACTCTGCAAGACACTGTCCTTAAGAAGCTTAACAGCATTTCCCAAGAAATCTGTTGCATTGAAAAAGACATTGAGATTGTAAAGGTGGAAACATCTGAACCTGGATCAAGGATGGAAAGAAACAAAAATCTGAGAAGTAATGAAATGAAGAGGCTTTGCCTTAAAATGGAAAAATCTCTTTCTGATATAAACAGGAATGCAGACCGGCAGGTTAAAAGACTAGATGGACTGGAACAAAGTGTTTCTGGACTACAGAAGCTTGTAGGGCCTCTGGTTGAGAAGGTTAAAACATTAGTAATTCATAACTCAAGTGTAAAACACCATGTTCAAAAACGTAAACTTTGCAAGGCAGGTGATTATACAAAAGAAGCTGGACATCTTTTTAGGATGCACGTTTTCTCGGAGAAAACAGCTGATGCCCTGCTCAAGAAGAAAAGTGAAAAGGTGAGCCCAGGTTTGTGTTTCATCTTGTCAGGAATCATTGCAAGCTATGGATATGTTCTGCTATATGTTTAGCTTTTTCATTTTGTTAACGTTTAAGAGAGAACAACCAATATGTTCTAAAAATGAAAAGTATTAGAACAAACTGAGAAAGTTTCAGTGGAAAAGATACAGAAAAGCTACTGAGTGATAAATACCTTCATTTTTTCTAATGATTTCTGTACAGTTGTAAAACATAACTAGGGGTCACTGACATGGGTGACAAAGATTGACACAGACTTCAGGAGGCTTGGGTCCTGGCCATACATTTTACTATGATCTTCTCTGGATTTATAGTTATCTGGGGGAATCAGGTTGCAGCAGTCATGTTATATGCAGTGGAGTCTAGAGCTTAGTGAAACTGGTAAAAATCCTTCTTGGGTCAGGGCATGTACATATGTATGTCCTTTATTTCAAAGAACATCTTAAGTGTGCTGTTCCGATCTGGTATTTCTGCTGACATTGGTGGGGAGGGGGGGACTTCTAAACTGGGATCTGAGGTAGGGTTACTGTAACTGGAGCTGTGGCTTGTGTAAACTTCCTCGGGGGAAAAAATGCCTGTGTCACTGTAACGGGAGTTTCATCGTGTTCTTTACAGGTCAGATTAAAAGACCACAAAAATTTCCTGAAAGGCTCCATTTATTATAATAGGCTCTTGTAAGGTAGTTTAACTATTCTTTGTTTGGTAAAGAAGCCCAGTAGTATTAGAAAATTAAGGAATTTCTTCTGACAAAGTGTGTTGATATTTAATTAACCTACAGTGAACCAAAAAGATTGCCTTTCATATTCTTTTCTGCTTTTTTTTTTCCCCCAAAAAGTCACGTACAGGGTTGACTTTTTGATACATTTAAAGAGTAATTCTTGAGTTTGTTTTTCTGAAGTTTTTGAGCAGGAAAAACATCGTGTGAAGATATTATTGGAAATGGCATTGCTTGAAAAAAGAAGCACCCAATATTACTCAGACTGGTATGGTCAGCAAACCAGGTGCTTTTCAGCTTGGTTACTCTTAGGCAGCCCCACTTCTCAGGTAGACAAGAAGTGTTTGAGCCATTGTAGGAAACTATAAAAATAGCATTCAGTGCTGAGTAGCAGCAGAGGACCATCGTGTAAAGCTCTGTCAACTGAACTGGCTGATCTGCCACTATGTAAGGATATAAAATGTGCAGCCCTGTTTCCAGAGCATCATTAACTGAAGGGAAAAGTGGCTGCCCTGCCAGAGGAGACCGACAACAAAAGTGGTTTCTACAGGCCCTTCTTGAACATCAGGTTGGACTGGTTTCAATAAAGGAATTTTAACAAAAGGGAGGTTTTCTTCTTTTGTACCATTACTTTGATGAGAAGAGATTGCTTATTTTGAGCATCTGAGTTTAGGGCTTCTTTTACTTTTCAAAACATCAATGAAAACATCTGTTGTAAAAGCCCCATCATAGTGAGAGCCACAGGTCATCTCTGTAATGCTGCAATCACTGCAGTTTGTGGTAGAGCTCTGCCTGTCTTGGTGAAATTACATATACATCTAACCTATTTATAAATACAAACTGAATCAGGCCTGGGATGTTAATGAACTGGCATCTCCTGGAGGCCCGAGTAGGTGCGAGGCTCTCTGCGCTACAAATGCATGGTAAGAGAAAGGAGGGGACCGTGCAGGCTTTGCTGGTGAGTTTGTGGGAGCCGGTGGGTGTAGTGGAAGGGCAGGTCAGAGGGGGAAGTCGTGCTCCTGGCAGGCCAGAGGGGAGCCGGGATGGCAGAGATGCAGGTGCCCAGTGGAGAGTTCAGAGCTACAAAGGGTCTGGAAGTGGAGGGTAGGGGGCTTAAACATGATGGAAACAGAAGCAGCCTACTGACAAAGACCCAAAGAGAAGAGGGGCAAGCGGAGTATCTGTCTTTTTCCAACAGCAGCTCCATCTGTAATCCCCTCACTGATTCATTTTTGTTTAGGCAGACCCTCGGTGATGTTGAGTGGACTTGGTAGGAGCTTGTCTAGCATGAGGACTTAGGAAAGGCGGCACGAGCATGTCTGGAATCACGCTGGTGATATTACGTTGTTAATATTCTGTTTGTTTTATGAGATAGCATACATATGTTAGCTTGTCATTACCTTCCTCTCTGTGCGTTTGATTTATTAGTAAAGAACCATCATAAAATTATCAAGCTATCCTGTGAACAACAGCTGGCTTTAGTAAACAGTCATCTTTGGTTTAAGTAAAAACAGACTTGAATTCAGCCCTGCATTAAGAATAAAAAGAACATGGTATGATATCCTTCAGCAGAGACTGCTGAGCTTGGCTGACAGTTTAGTAGGAGCCAGTATTGACCAGTGTTCAGGGCAGACTCTCCTCTGCCTGGAGGGGTAAGAACAGCATCTCTGAGCAAGTTAGTGAAAAGACTGGTCCATGAGACACTGAAGTTGGTTGCCTGTGCCTCTGCCTGCATATTCAAACTGGATTTACAAATGAGGTTTTAAATTGTGCCAAAGGAAAAAGAAAAGCAAAGGAACAGAGAAATAGGGGATCTCACCCTTGCAGACTTTTACACCTGAAAGGTACCACTGATACCTAGTGGCATAGCAGTGAACAAACCTACCTGATTATGTAGAAATCAATCCTTGCTTCTGTAAACACAATCCTTATCACTGTCTCTAGTCCCCACCTGACAACAATTTTGAACAATACTGAACCTGAAGAAGCGCTGGCTGCCAGGCAGTAAGACCAACATCTCTTTTATCCTAGGTGGGCTCCGTATGGCAACACTGAGCAATCCTGCAATCACTTTAGACATACACAGTCCTATTCTGTTTCCTTATGGCTGTGAGCAAGGTGATCCATTCACTACAGCTAATTGGAAAGGACAGTATCTGCTTTTGTGCACTGCTGGATATGGTCAGATATTTTGGGTGATGTGCCTATTTGTCATCCACCCTGCCCCAGCTAGGAGCAAATGTCACCTCTTAGTTCTAACAGCTGAGCTGACTGACAAATACTTGGCTGTCCCTAGCCTGGTTCTGCAAAATAATCCAGTCATTCTTAATTACTAGTAGGTGGTGCAATAGGTGGCCATGGATACATCTAGATAAGGCAGTGGATTGTGTTTACATACTGCTTAATCACCTGCCTTCCCATCCTTCCCTCTTTAGAGAGGTGCTGCTCTTTGCTTTATTAATTGTAGGATCGTTTTTTCATTTTTCCCAACTGGCTCATTTTACAGACCTGGATTAAGTAGAGAGCAGTGGAAAAGGCAGAACAACGGGGAGGGAAGAGGGGGAATTGGAGAGAGGTAAAGAGGGGGTGATAAGCAGCTGGGGTGTGTAAACTTTCTTCTGGCTTCAGCAGCAGCTGGAACAGTTTCCAGATCACAGGCTCTACAGGGACTTTTTGTGCTCTGCAAAATATAGGGATCACTCTCCTCTGAAGCAAAATTTCTGCTTTCCTGCCTTTTACTGCCATCCTGAAATACCTCCACTGCCTCATACAGGAGGTTAGTTTATTTCTGTTTTGGGTTGGAGTTATAATATTGTGTAGCCTGCAGACACTTCATGCTTTGTCAGTGCTGCCAAATGTCTCCCAGCCGTTTTCCACTGAGTGCAGCGTGACCCTATCACCACATGGCTGAGAGGAGTAGCATGTATCACTTGTCGTTTTAAGTTATTTTCTCACTACTACCACCCAGGGAAATCAGCGGTTCTACAGTAAGGGTCTTTAAAAGTCTTGAGGTTTTCCTCAAATTCACCTTTTTAAGTAGTCCGTGATAATCCTGTTGCAAAATGACTCTGTAACTCCATTTTCAGTCCTATTCCTTCCACTTATAAAGAACGGGAGTAAAATAATACTTCACTTATTTCCTCCAAATTAAACAGTTTAGAGATTCTGTACTATTAACCTGTGAATACTCACCTGGAGAGTCAGAAAATCCCTTTTGTTGCCATCGTAAAGTGGTGTTGAACTTTCTGCAGTTGCCTGTAGGTTGCTGTAACTTCAGTCTCCTGCCATTTCTACAGGCTTTGCCATAGGACTAATAACTGTCAGCAGTTTGAGGCTGTTTCCCACACTAGAAACACCCCAGCAGTGGGAGCTGTGCTTTTGGTTTGAACCCTCTGTCCCTCCCGTGCAGGTCTCATACTGCAGTTGCAACTCACTGGCTGCTTTAGTGGGAGTCTGCAATGAAACTGCTGTTTGCCACGTGTATTTTAAGATCCATTCAGCCTCAGTCTATACCCATTCTTCTGATTCCTTCATTTTGCCTACAAATACTAATGGGTCCCTTATGCATTATTTAAATTCTCTCCAGATTGGCTGTGTTCTGTGACTTTTTCATATTCCAGCCAAATAGGCAGGAATTGTTTCATTTTCTTTTTTTCATCTGTCTGCAAGAGTTTCTGCCATCCTCAGTGGTTTTGAGGGTAGAGACTTTCTGCAGAATCTCAGCAGATGGGTTGTTTGCTGCTTGGGCAATGCAGCCAGTCAGCGCCTTCGTCTGCCCTCATAATCGGGAATGCTCCTCTTCCCCTCAGGACTGATGCCTTTATCTAAATATGTTCTTGATAGAGGTATTCCAGTTTTTGAGTTAGGGTTAGCTATAATATATTAGAGTTACAATTCTCTCTCTGACTTTCTCTGTCTATAAACCCAGTATGTTTTCTCCAGACAAGACATTTTAATCTTGTTTTGCCCCATTTTCTCCCTTACTGACAGCCATAAGAAGTTTTTAATGCCCTTCCAATTCAGAATGCTGTTTAATTTTGCTTTCATTTAGCCTCTGAAGTTGCTGTCTGCTCTACAATGTTCCCTGGGTAGGATCCTGCCCTGTGCACTGTTGTTGTGGTTTTGCTCTCTCTACAACTCTGAGGAATGTGTGGAATCAAAGCAGGCACAGCTGATTTCTGAATACCTGCACACCACATCAGATGGCTTATAGGCATGATGTTAATGCCTGCATGTTACAGTGACTGTTTTAGGAATCCATTACAATTCCTTTGCAAAACTAGAGAGACCTCATGATGAAGGATGAAGAGATACCTGGTAAGTGCAGGAGAGCAAGACAAGGCAGGTCATCAGAGAGCAGTCCTGTAAAAGCAGAAGGTTCCTTGAAGAGGTGAGACAGTGGTAGGAGGGATTTGCTCAGGCAAGAGGTCTTCGCCCACTCCAGTCATCTAAAATCCACCTTTTGTCATCAGATATCCTAGCCATTTAGTCAGTTTTCAGGTGAGGACTCCTCTCAGCCCCTGTCAGAAGTCAGATACATCTGCTAGTAGTAAAGGTACCATCCTTGGATGCCTCCTCTGGTAGGAGAGTGCTATTGCAACTAAATGCGGGGTCTCCACCACACTGGCTTTTGATGACAAGGGTAGCCGCTCTGGAATGCAATTAATTTGGTGCTATCCTGGCAGCCCCCCGGGTTTTGTGCACATGTGCCAGTGAGGAGGAGCGGTGATGGGTGGCTGGGCAGCAGCCCCAACAGGGCCTGGGAGGAGTCCCACCACGTTCCATTCGCTGGGCGCTGCCTGCATGTTGAGGTGCCACAGAAGAAGGTCTGTCTATAAAGGGGAAATAAAGACATCCCAGGTCTTTCCCCTCTACCCAACCCCCCTTCTTGTTAAATGAAGTCCGTTATTAGGAAACCTGTATTTCTGGAGTCCAATTCAAAGTGAGTCATCAAAGCTGTAGGGGATGATTTCTGAAGTTTGTAACCCTTTGGAAATCTCCCAACAGTGTGATTTCCCAAAAGCAGCTTAGGAAGGGCGGTTCAAGAAGCCTGAAGACATTTGCCATTTATATCATTGCATGCTTAGCTCAGATAAGTTAGTAAAGCTGAGAAATACTCTCTTAACAATGAGGCTACTTAACCGATATTGTAGCAAAAAATTGCCTGAGTAGTTTGACAGATGGGTGGTTTATGCCCACGGTTAAAAAGATCTGCCACTGATATGGCTTTCAAGATGGATTTTTTTTCCTCCTTTCTCACACTGTGACGATAGTGGAGCCCACTTTAGAGGATGAGCCATTTAATGGTAATGGGGAAAAAGTGGAGAATAGCACCTAGAAAATTTTGGGGTTATGGCACAGGTGCATATGAGTCACATGTACACCTGTGAAGCACATGGGACCCTGTCAGTTATCACACATGTGAGGGCATTGAGCAGTACAGAGAAGGGGTAGATATGAGGCTGTCCAGTATGTTGGTAAGACAAGCAGCCAGAGTCTCCAGTGGTTCTGCTTGCCTGATGTTGCCCCTGATTTGTTCAGGTGAGAAACCCAAAAGTGATAGTAACAGGTTGATTTGATTTCCCAGATGCAGTTGAAAGGACATGTGTCAAAGCCAGGTAATACTGAATGCTCTGGTCTTAGGAGGTGGATTGGTAGCCTCAGATTTGTTGGTTATTGTTACAGGCCTGCATGTATTCCAGAGACATTAAAATTATACCAATCAACTGGAGCTAAAAAATCTACCTCCAAAGCTGCTCTTCTACCTGATGCTGACTCTGTTAAATGACAGTGACTAGACCTCAAGGCAAAAGTGAAGGTGATTAAAAGCAACCTGTTACTGTTAGTGCAATATGCTTTGTCTTCACCATAGCAGATGGCACGCTTGAGGCCATGGGCTTCATCAGGAGCCTGGTTGCATGAAAGCCTCTTCTACTCTTCACTGTAAGACTCCCTGTTTTGAGAAGAATGGCCTGGCAGGAGGAAGCATCCATTTGAAACTGGACAGCCACTGCTTCTCCAGTGCAGCGGGTGGGAAGTTGGAAAACTGAAGTGGGGAATGGACAAGGCTTTGGCTTCACTGGTCTTCAGCTTCTCACCTAGGATGGTGTTATTCCAAGGGATTTTTCAGTATTTAGTATGTGTCTTCATGCAGAGGTTGTTACCTCATTACCAATGTATTTTCAAGGCAGCAGGTCACATAGAAATTCTCTTGTATTTCCTAGTGGGGGAATCACAATTCTCATGGCTCAGAGGTTATTTTTGTGTGTGATTAAAAGGTACTTGTGACTTGAGTTTGGTTTATACGGAAAAATGATTTCTTTATCTAGTTCAAGGAGCTCTATAAAGATCATGGAAGAGTCAGTATCTTTGCCTGAAGGTGCCATCAGTTTGTGTAGTGTAGCAAAAAATAATGACACAGAAACAGATGTACTGCCTGCCAGTAAAAGCCTAATTCCCATGTGTACGTTTGTATCATGTATAAGTTTGTATCAGAAATACATTCACTGAATATTTTACATTGCTGGGGGGAAAAAGGGTGTGTATTGAAGAGGAACAAAAAAGGGAAGGAGGGGATGGATTCCAGCTTTGGGGAATAGCACAGGAGGCATCAGCATGCATGCTGTTGCCCCAAGGTCTCTGTTATATGTGATGCATTCTCCTGCATACCAATGTGGACATACTGGGAGCGTCCACAGTACTGTGCTCAGGTGGCAAAGCCCATGGCTGATTTCTGGCTGTTAGTGAAATGAATTCATCGCAAAGCTCAAGTAACTTAATCATGTTGGTAAATGGATGGTGATCAGGTCTTACACAAAACCAGGATATCTTGCCATAATAAAGCTCTGCAAAGTATCTTAAGAACACAAGAAAGAGACACCGAGTAAGAACTGTGGTTTAGGTATATGCAAAGTTTTGTGTCTCAGTATCGGCTGATTGAAGTTGAGAATAATGTCTTGACATCAAATGAAAGGTGATGGGGTGATAAAGGACCTCTAACTAAACGGTTGGGGCTGCTTCATGAGGCCATTCATTAAAAAAAATTTTTGCAGTAGGAAAAAAAAAATCAAATAATTTTATTAGGTGAATAAAAAGAATTTGAAAGTTAGCTAGGAAAACATTCCAAGGGTAGGACTGCTACAGTATAAAGAAGGAATTTAACTAAGTACAGCTCATTAAAAAGGAGTCAGATGTCTATAAAAAACATTAATTTCTCACTGCATTTGAAATTTCTGTTAAAATATATTATATTTATATATGTAATTGCTTATTGCTTAATTTCTGCAGGTTTCTAAAGTCAATTTAAATAATTTCCAAAAGTGTGGTTTTTTTCCATTGGTCTATACTGAAGTTTTAGCCTCTGGAGTATCTCGCATTATTCTGTTATCATCACGTGGGCTTTTATTCTGTCTCTCTTACTTAGGATCTAGCAATACTCTGTATGAAAGAATAAGTTTAAGTCTGGAAAATGTATTTTGGAAGACACAATACCAACTTGTGTAGGTACAGACACCTTTTTGGTTTGGTATATTTTGCAGGGTCACAATGCAACCTTTCATATTTAACCTTTTGTGGAATTAAAATGAAAACTTCATTGAAAGCTTTTGGCTTGTATGAATAGGGAAAATTACTGTAGTGCCATTAAATTCATTGTGCATATTCAAGTTGTTAAAGGAAGGGGAAAAAATAAGGTGTAGACATAATTTCCACTAAGAAATATTGATTCCTGTAATTTTAGAAATTACAGACTGGAAAAAGTCACATGTCATGAAAGTTCAGGAAGAATAATATATAAATAAATAAAATCGCATTAGGGATTAAGTTAAAAAGACTCTTAAGAAAGCACTGCTAACAGACTGAAGGAAGAGGAGTGTTATGAAGAGTAGTCGGGTGGGATAGATGTCATTAACAAACCACCACGCCTTTCAGATGAGGTTTTCAGAAGAGTGTGATGGCCTTGGGTGTTCATGACCTGTGGGCACTCGCAGGAGCTGGCTCGACTGCCTGGGGTTGGACATTGTGGGGGCACATACCCCCGACAAACTACAGGGAGGTCTTTGTGCCTCTCGCGGCATGCAGCCAGCTGGGAGGGATGCGTTGACTTCTGTCAGCTCCAGAGAATCTGGCACAATCCCACCCTTTACAGGGAAGAAATAATGAGCAAAAGTTTGTGGTTTTATTGCCAGGTCAAGATTTGACAAGTTGAAGTCACATGTTTCTGTAAAGAGCAAAACATGGAGAAAACTGGGATGCTCATGTATAGACTACTCATGTGTCTACAAACAGTCCAATATCTAGTCCTTATATTTGTATTTCTTATTCTAGTGCACTACTGACCCTATATTTATTGCAAATAGCTACATTTATTGATTCTGAAGGATACCAGTAAATGTTTCATTGGTATTCTTTTTTTTTCCTCATTTAAATTAGTAGGAGCTCCTCATCTGCTGTTAAAATGTAAGAGATCAGAAATGATGCTTGAATAAACACTGTAGTAATTTATGTAACGCCCTGGCAGTTTCAGATATTTGGCATCGTCCAGCGTTCCACTAGATAGATTTTCAAAAGCTGGCTTCTGTATTTCACACCTGCAAACTACAGCAATATTTAGTAGGAAGTGCTGTGTGCCTGCAATTAATTCTGAATGCAGAAGTGAGATCTGGCCCCATGCATCAAAGAGCTTGGAGGCCGTTTCTCTGGTTATTTGCTCAGCTGACTGTATTTGATCAGAGCTGATGTCCTCAGTGGTACGGTGAGGTTGACATACTTACAGGAATCCGATTGCATTACGAATTGTGGTCACATTGCAGAATGAATAAGTCCGAGGCTTTTCCCTACTTCTTTTAGTGGTTTTCACCATTAAAAAAACAGAGTGAGCATTGGTTGATTCTCTGTGATCCATCTGGAATCGTGACATTTATATTTAAGTTCCATTTGAACAAGGCTCCAATTTATATTTCAAGGGTACTTACCTAGTTGTATTTATGCCTTTTCCATTTTGTAGCTTGCAACTTCCTGGGACCAACTGCATCCCAAATAGTGTCAGTCTCAGTTCTTATGCTCATATTACAGTTTCTTTGTCTCGTGCAGATCAAGATTTTCTGAAAAATTCCTGCTGAAATCCCTTCATGCAGTTTCATCCAGTTTTTCTCAACTCTTTTTGCTTCTCATGGAGTTTCCTTTCCCTTGAACTCAGTGTTTATAGCGGATACACATTGCTTTAATTTCATGCCTATTTTCTATATAGCCTGATGAAATTAAAACCAAAAAATGAAGCATAAAAAATGCAGAGGGCTTACCAGAACAAATGTTTACTAATGGGACTGATTCATGCCCAGAGTACAATAAGAATAAGCAGTAGGACTGCTTGCATGATTAAGACACTCAAAATTAAGTGTCTGGCTCTGTATATTTTGTTGAAATATGTATTATGCTGCTTCAGCTCATAGCTCAAAGACCGAAAGTAGTCTCCCTGGAAAATATTTGGAGGTATCTGCATTTTTCACACCCTGTGGATCTATTATTAATAATGATAGTGCCAGTTTCATAGTACTGTGAGAGGAAAAAGGCGGGTGGAAAAGGAGCACTGAGCAACAGCAGACACAATGGTTTACTGTGGTCACCATCCTACTACAAGTCTAGGAGTGGCTGATGAAAAAACACACTGAGCAAATGGCACAGGAATATGAGTAAATAGCCATAAAGGTAACAGTAATAGTAGAGTTTTTATGAGGAGCTGGCCTGGTATAAAGCACCTCTAGATGTCACTGTAACATTGTAAAATGTAGATAAGAGAAAGCTACAAAGCTGACATGGTTTATACGCTCCAATTGCTGGTAACTGTTTCGGTCAGCCTGTAATAAATTATTCGATCATTAAAAATGCTGTTACCAGATCTTGATTAACAGCAAAAAACTTTTTGAAATCTGTCAGTAAGACTGTTACTGAACATTTTACTAGAATATTAAATATTCCTAGCTTTGGTTTAACTAACTTAGTTTTTAACAGCAAAAGCTAGTGCAGGGCAACAGCTCATTTCTGGATGTTCTTTTAGTCCCTGAGGCTCAATCTTGATCTTTTCTGGGCTGTGTTTATGTCAACACTGATGTTGATTACAACTGAGATAATTTTTCTTGCTTTACACTGCTACCAATCTGATCAGCTTGGTAGTGATTGAAATAAGGACCATCATTTATAGGAAAAGCGTGAGTTAAACACAGAGTACTTGGATTTGACCAAAAAAATCAGGCTGCAATTTCATGCAGAACAATACAACATGAATGCTGTATATACTAATACATCGATTGCCTTCTTCACAGGTCATCAAAGAAAAGTCATATTTGAATGATATGGGAACAAAAGAGAAGAAGCCACCAGATTCAAGAGGTTAGAATATTTTTTTTCTGATCAGTTTCTAGTTCCTAAGGGTACAACTGCACAGAAAGAGCCATTACTCTCCTGAGCAGCTCCAGTGAAGTTGGTTGGGTTATGTGTGTGCCTATCAGCATGAATAAGAATTGTCCAAGCAACATCAACCTACTTTTCGCATGCCTGTGCACATGGTGGCAAACTGCTCAAAAAAGTGCTTTGCATGAGGAGTTTATTAACCTTGACTTGGCTGACAATAAATTTGAGTGAGAAAAACATTTTCCAGTGCTGTGTCCAAAAGGAAGAGTTTGTGACCCATGATAATCCCTTTTTTAAAGAAGTAGTCTGCTCTTGCTTAGGAGACATTTACACTGACATTTACATCTCCCCCATTGAAAGTGGGAGAGGAAAGCAAGTGCCTAGTTGAAAATGCAATAGAAGTTATGCTAAGTGCGCAACCCTACTTTAATATTGTTACTCTCAGAGAATTACTGACAGATTCCTTGGTAATCTGTTTACTTACAGGGGGGGCCATCCAGAAGAGCCAGTCCTGCTCTCAGGAAGAAGTTGATAAGCTCAACAAGGAAAATGCTGAGAGGGAAAGTTCGGTTCTGCTTGAAATGGATCCTCCCAAATTTCATAATGAAGGGCCAGAGGAGAAAGGAAGAAGTTTGGCTTTTGAAAGCTATTACAAATACAGGAGAAGCTCGGTTCGGAAATCCTTCACTACAGAAAAGCGGCAAGAAGAAGATGCTGTTGATGATGCTTGTCGAAGGATAACTGGGCAGGAGATAGAGAGTGAGTCCCCAGGAGATGGGGAGAGGAAGGAGGAACATCAGGTGTCTGGAGATGAAAGACATGAGGAGAGGGAGAATGAAGGGGAGGGAAATGCTGATAAGAGTGAAAAAGAAGTTGAGGAGCCACCAGCTCCTTCCCCAAATGAAGATGAGGCAGGACAAAGCCATGATCAAGAGGCACCAGAGGGAAGGTAAGGTCTGAAGCTCAGGCTGCACATTCTTAAGACACCCATATTTTAGAAAAATATGTAGTTCAAGTTTCAAGTCAAAGTGGCTGGTTAATATAAATATTGGTGAAAATCCAGCCCAATACAAAAGTGTAAAATGAGTTTATCTCTCTGATCTAACTCTAAGCTGAAATTACGCCCTTAAAAAAGACAGGCAAACAATCTACCATACGTGGTACTAGCAGTGTGCTTTGGGTGTTTGCTTGGGAAATAGGTTAGGAACATGGGAATTATATTAGGCTATTCTTCATCTCTGAGAATTCTCCCATTGTTATGTTATATACTGCAACATCATATAACCTATGAGCAAAGTAAGGTTAGATTAGGCCATGTACCAACTGGGAATTAAGTTACTGCAAAATGTAGTAACTTAAGTGATAACATGAAACTGTGATACTTTGCCCAGGCAATTAAGCTGATAAATTTGTTCACTGTAATTCTTTCTTTGCTGCATTTGATATATAGCCCTTTAGGGATAAACCAGTTTAAGCTCTCAGGAACCTATATGAACAGAGTGAAATCCCAATGCTCTCCCATTGTTTTAAAGGTGAGATTGATAGCCAAATGTTAAATTTAGAAGAACTCAAGCGAGGATTTCAGTAATGGAGAAACATTTTGCTGTCATGATTAACTTAGGGGTCATTTTTATTTCTCAAAGTGAATATTAAAAGTTTATTTTACACCATGAAGCAAAATAACCTAATGTTATTTGAATGCAATATATGTGTAGGCATTTTTCACGTATGTTTCTAAATTTGCTCTGCTTTAAGTGTACCCTGCTCTAATGCCATGTTTTGTCCTTGCAGGTGTAAAGGCTGCGAAAAAGGTACAGGAAATTATAGTTCAGTCACTGAGCAGACCTACCAATTTGAGCATAGTGGTAGCAGTAAGCATCGAGTGAATGATGAAGGCCTAATCAAAATGACAATAAAAAGAGCAGGCTAGATGCAGAAAGTGCTGATGGCATATGTAAAACTAAAAAAAGCTCTTAAAGGAAGTATTCCTAAAGGCAAAGCATTTGATTCCACTGGTATTACAGTGACGATCAGAGAGGGATGTCCGTAGAAGAGCATGATTTCATGATTGTAATTAATAGGGGAAAAGGTGTGCATGATAGCTCTGATGGGAAGCAGTGTTCATGTCCCATCCTAAGCTGATGGGAAATAACACGGTTCTGTTTGCTTCCATCTTAAAGGCTTCTGTTCTGGCAGAAATTAATCGCAACTAATTCGCTTCTGCCACAACTACTCCACTAATACTATCCTCTTTCCCTCTTGTTTTAACAGAGCTAAAACTCCTAAGTATAGAGTGGTGGGAGAAATTATATCATGTGTGGCAAAATTGGTTGACCTGTGGAAGTGCTGAGAACATGTGTTAACACAGAATCTGCAATGCTCTGGATGTAGCCTGCAAAACCAGCTTGCTCATATTCGTACCATTGCAATCTGAAGTGAGAACAACTGCAGCTATAAAATAAAAAAATACAGATTTTTGTGTGGAAGCCTGACTGATGCTGTTGAACAGTCAGATAAATGGTGTTCAGGCACCGAACTCTGAAGCAGTGCTTACTGGGCTGAAGCAGAGATTTCTACTATTAGACCTTCAGCTTGAGAATTGCAGTGCCTATCCCTGTATATGAAATGATGGCACATGAGACGATGGCCTGAAGGATTTGAAGATATACGTGTGTGTGTGTGCATGCATAGGACTCAGAATGAATTTCTTTGCTTTGGGAATGGGGGGAGAGTGGGAAAGGCAAACATTTATTAAATGTTTGTGCTAGCCTCTTGTAGCAGGAAACAGGAGATAGTGTACTAAAACTTTAAACTCCATAACCTGTCCTTACCATAATCTAGCAGATTGGTAGGGATGACATTAAGGTTAGAGTGTCTCTCTTGGAGCATCTTTGATCTGTAATAGTAGGTCATTCTTGAATAGGGAGAAATCCCCTCTGGTGTTCAGGAAAAGAAAAACAGAGGGTCTGTCACTGGGAAAATCTTGAAGGCTAACACTTAGGCATAGTTTTAAAGAGGCACTCTGGCCGCTTTAAAAGAACACTTCCTTGCCCAAAGTTTGGTAACATTTGGGATCTGAGCTTTCAGAAAGACATTTTCTTCTGTCACTTACATGCTGGGGCCCTTGGAGTTTGTGTTGTTAGAGTCAAATTCTCCCTTTAGGGTAGAGGTTTTCTTGGCATTTTGTGGGTCTCGGTAACACGCAAAGGCCCATACTTAAGGACGTGCAATTCAAACTCTGCAGAATCCCAAGTAGGTGGCAAACTTCCAGAAGCCCCAGCTTTTCACAATTCCTTGACCATGAACTAACTTCCTGACCATGTAAGTTATTAACACTGTCAAAAAAAAAAATCTAGGTACACAGCTGGTGTCCTGGAAAAATGGTCGTTCACTGTGAATAAGGACAATCTACTGCTACATTAATGACCAAAGTGTTCCTGCCAGCTACATGCTGTCATGGGGTTTTTTTGTTTGTGTTTTTAATCATTTTCACTGGAGTAATGAACGGTTTTAAAATTGCTCAACAAGCCTTACACAAAAGGGAGCCGGCATTCCAAACCAGAGAGCTCATGTTGAAACGCTGGGGCTCTAGCCCTCCCAACCAGTTGAAGAAGTATTTGTCACCTTGGTCAGCCAAAGGTCACTCTCGGGAATATCAATCAAATGAAAAACAACGTGGGTATGAAACTGAAGTCGCAACACCCTGCAAAAAATCCAAAGAGAAATTAGGTATGCAGGGCTGGTCTCCAGCAGGGATTTTGACATCAGGATGGCAGAATGGTCCAGCATGTAGAGGTCTGGACAATAATACCAGAGATCTGCATTTGTGCCAAAACTCCATAGCTGCTGCAGTGTGATGTTGGGAACCCATCCCTTCTCTGTGCCCCTCTTTACCTTTTATCTGCTGTCTTTTTTAAGGACAGAAATTCTTCAGAGCAGCACGTGACAGTTACCATGTGTCCTACCACACCGAGTCCTGAGCTATACTGGAAATCCCAGGTGCTGCCTGCCAGGGTGAAACTCCCTCATGTGCACAAGCTCTAAATGTGATCTTTAAAGGTGATGACCACCCTATGGAGAATGAGAAGTTGTGTCAACCAGTAGAGAAGGGTATTCTTCACGACGAACAGCAAAAGCTGGGAAATAGCCTCTTTTAGCTGGGCCTAGAGAGCTCAGTCTCTCTTCCTACTGCACTGGAGAGTTACGGTACATACTCTCCTATTAACAGTCCTGAGGAAAAAAAAAAATCAGAGAAAAAGCTGAATTCCTTCCAAACAAATTGCTGAGGCACTTTGTGGGCATGAAGATACATTGGATTAGTCTAGTGGTCTTCACTTTGCCTCTTGCTACAGTTGTGCAGAAGATGCTAACTTAATAAAGGAGTCCTTGTCTTCGTAGTGTAGCTCCCCAACCACACCCTGTTTTCTGAGCCAGAGCTCCTGGAATAAAACCCTTCTTAAATAACAGAGAAAGATCTATCTATAAAACTTACAGTAGGTGCATTCAGTTCTTAAATGAGCTTATCTGGGGAAAAGAGGGACTAAAATACAAGATAGACAAGCACTGCATGTGACCACTCATATGCTATCTGTTGTTTTGTCTTTTGTAGATGATAGTTCTACTCCACCAGCACCATTTGATCACCGGATTGTCTCAGCCAAAAGGGTGGGGATCAGCAGTTATTATAATGTCAGCGAGAATGAAATCCTGGGAGGGTAAGTCAGGTGAACCCAATCAACATGGAAAGCAAGACACAAATTTACAGCCAAGCACCCCGGGAGGTGAATGGAAGCAATATGTCTCACTAGAGCCGAAGTCATGAAAGTCTAAGCTCTAACAGTGCTTTAGAGAGGGATGAAAACAGGAGGCTGATTTTACTGTGCGAGTGAATTTTTGCTTAAGGTTTGGCACCAGCAGACTTGGCTTGCATTTGATATTGTTCTAGGTCAGCCAGCTGCCCTCAGGCTTTATGACAGGGCTCCTAGGATGCTGTAATACTTTACCTCATATTGCAGCCAGCAGGATGTAGAGACATGTTGTAGCCTTGTTTCTCTCAATGGGTCCCATCCCTGAAAACACATGCATGTTTTCAGATAGATCAGCAGGTTAATCTGACAGGCCATGTAGTTACTTGATCTCTCATGCTGGCATTGTTTAGGAGAGAGTGATATTGACATTTTTGATGGTGGCATCGTCTTGGGTAAGGCTTTGTTTCATCATGAAATCACAGCCCTCCCTTGGAGGAGAATGATGAGATGGAAAGGGGCAGATTGTGCACATAAGTGAGTTATTATCCTTAAAGTATATTGACTTCCCCAGGATTAGTCATTGCATGTTATGAGGTGAGTATAGTGAATCATACAAGTGGGATAATACCCCACAGCTAGAACAGTGTGTGATTTTGGTGTGCCTAAATGAGTAGTAGCAAGTCTAATCTACACAACAAAATAGCAGCAATAGAGCAATTGAAATGGAACACAGTAGGGAGAGGATAATTTCTGTTGTTTATAACCTAGTTTACATTCAGGGCTGACACCAGTACCACTGGATGATTTTTTTTTCTCCTTTTTTTCCCTAGAGGGCGATTTGGTCAAGTGCACAAATGTGAAGAGAAAGCAACAGGTCTCAAGCTAGCGGCCAAAATTATAAAAGCGAAAGGTCCTAAACAGAAGGTTGGTAGAGTGTGATATTAGTCTTCTGTTCCCTGATGGATCTCACACTGTTCCTCAGCTACACAACAGACCATGGCCAAGTGGCTCACAAGCCATCACACTCATAGGACCTGCTGGATTACCATTGGCTCTAGTTCTATTTCCCTTCTCCTCCAGAACTTCTAGTAACTCATCAAAGTCCTCTTTTTGGGTTTTCTCTTTTTGTTTTTAAATCTTAATTTTTCTAACTTTCTTTTCAGCTCTTTGTGTTTCTTTTTTGGCTTTCCTTTTTTGCTTTCTGCTGTTAATTCTATGTGTTTTCTTTAGTGGTAAAAACATTTGTCAGGCCTGTGACATAGCGTATTCCCTCCCAAGCACGCTGTAGCCTTTGCTGCAATGACTTGATGTCACTGTGAGGGATGCTGATAACAAGCATGATCTGCACTCCTGACATCAACACAAATACAGATGAGAAGAATTAGTCTGGCCTGCTTTGCAAACCTCATGGCCATGTGGGACTTGCTTTCACAGGAAAGACATGCATAGCATCCTTTGTGTGACAGTGGTGTCATTAATGGTGTTCAAGGGTGGGATTTGTCTCAGCTAACTGGGGTTGGCAAGGTATAGCTGTGGCCAAGCCGATCACCAAGAATCCCCTTGTAGTCAATGGAGACAGATTAGCACCACCAGAGAATGATTCAGCCCATCCTAAACTGCATGTCTAAAATAGTTGGGCTGAATGGAGGTACCAGTCTCTCTCCCCTGACTGCAAAGGAAGGGTTTGAGGACTGTCCTGGACTTTTCTTACACAGCTTGATTTTGTATACTTATAGCTGGTTGAACCAAGTCCTGTTCTGCTTCTGTCTTTTCTTTACATCCCTGTGAACCCACCACTTGTCCATTTGGGCTCTCCCCTTCCTTTTCCTCCCAAATAGCTTATTACTGAAGCAGTCCCCCACTCAGGCTCTGAGTTCAGTCTAGTAGCTCCTATAGCCTTGACATCTACCACTGCAGGAGTAGTTGAAGGAAAAACCCTGTGTTTGGTTGCCACGAGTGAAAATATGAAGATAATGTGGATGTCTGGTTCAAACTATGTCCTGTTTCATGTAGCTTTCTTAGAGAAAAGGCTTCTGTAACAATACTCATGACTCTTTACAGGATGAAGTAAAGAATGAAATTAATGTCATGAACCAGCTGAATCACGTGAACCTCATCCAGCTATATGATGCCTTTGAATCAAAAAATGACATTGTACTAGTCATGGAATAGTAAGTGTGTTCTTTCCCTTCCTGTCTTTACCACTTTTGCTAGAATTGTCCATTTTCTTCTTACTTTCTCCTGAAATTAGAAATAGAGCTTCTTACAGGTGGAAAGAACATATGAAAGATGTTCTCAGGAACAAAAATAATGGAATTTAAGAGAAAAGTTTTCCCATGCAGCCATTTATGCATTTTTTCCAGTGATGTGCCACATTCCTGGTGCTGTAAAGCCAATGCTCCATTTGAAGATAGAGCTGTGTTATATATCTTCTCTGTAATTTCAAATTTTAATTTGTGACAGCTAAGAAACAGACCTCTCGGAATACCTCCAGTTCTGTGAGGCAAACGAGAAGACATCTTGCACCAAAGACAAGCCAGCTGAAGGTGTTGTGCCTAATCCTTACACTGGCTGCCTGAATGGATAAACCTGTTTTTTATGCTGGGTTATCAAGCTAATTAGGCACAAAATAGCTGCCTTAAAGTCAAGTTAAGCAGATGTTGTCTTAAGGAAGCCAAAAAAGGAGTAACTAAAACTTTGAAAGGCATGACAGAAGGTTCAAAGTTATGTGAGTTTGGCTATTCTGGACATTCTCAGATAGTCCTCTGAATTTGGTCTACATGATTAGAATATCACAAAAGGTAAATGTCTGTGTAGCTATGAATGGGTAAGCTGGAGGCATTCTGAAATGTGATGAGAAATTAAGAAGTCATTTTTGTTGACGTTGGGTAGTTTCAAATTGAAATTTCGGTTCATGTCCCTCTCAAACTCTGAGGGAGGAGACTGCAGATTTAAATGCAGATTCTCCAGCATGTTGTCTTGGTTTTCCATGTGACTTCATTAATTTCACTGGTACAAAATGATGACTCAAGACAGCATAAGGTTCAGATTTCAAGACTTTCATATTTATCAATGGATGGGAGACTGGACTGTCAGACCTTGAAGAAGTTCAGGCCAGTATGCATCAGAACCCAGTTCTTGGAAAGTTCAGATCACAGTAAAAGCTCATATTGTAGACCCACCTTACTGAACTTGACTGTGAATGGTTAAAATAGTCAATAGCATAAATTCTGTATTACTCTAACTGCATGGGATTGGATTTGGACTTTGTCCGCATTTTATTGTCTTTCTCTCATCAGTGTGGAAGGAGGAGAGTTATTTGACCGAATTATTGATGAAAACTGCAATTTGACAGAGATGGATACTATCCTGTTCATAAAACAGATCTGCGAGGGAATTCAGTACATGCACCAAATGTACATTCTTCATTTGGATCTCAAGGTAGAGAATTGAGATTTATGTTTTGTGCAATGACAGCTGTGGAAACTCATTCTTAATGGTAGGCCATACAGCTTAGCAGATTGCCATGGCAGAAACAACCAAGGGCCTTATTCTGCTTTCCTTAGACCAATGTGTATTTACTTTAACCACATTGAAATCAGTTAAATTACTACAGGAGTAAGTAAATTAGTTGAGAATTGTGGTCATATGTCATCAAGCCCCATAGCGCTTGAATTTTCCACAGACTGATTTTACAGAAAGCCAGCAGCTGACTACAAGTATCTTGCTATTTCCAATTTTGATATTTGGATCTCAAGATATTGTGCAAATATTATTTAATTCAACTGCACAAGATCTCTGTTTTACACATCAGCTATGGGGTAGCTATTATCCCCATTTTTTACCATGCAGAAACCAATGCATGAGTGAGTGGAGCTAAATTCGAGGGTCATTCACGATCAGTGGAAATCCTGCACATCTTTCTGAAGGACTACACTACACTGTCATGGTCATGAAAAGGCATCAATAGATAGCCAGCTTAAGGGAAAATACATTAAAATGTACTCGCTAAAATGAAAGAAATAAAAATAGTCAGTGGCTGATGTAACAAATACAGTACATCTATGTTGGGTGAGGCAGTTGCTGCTAGTGCAGCTGAAAGCCCAGAGAAGGGTGGCAGATTGTCTGCCATGTACTTGCTTAGTTATCTGAACTATTCAACTATATACACAAAAAGTCGCCTCACTTCTTTTTAAAAAAAATCCATCAATTGCACATTCTTACTCTGGTTGACTGCTAATGGTTAACTGTCACCCCTCAGAAAACATTTGTTGTAAAGGTATTTTTCATTAGACTGTACATTTGAGCTGGCTCTTTCTCCCTTAACCCAAGTTTTTATCAAATAATAGACTTGTTTCTTACCTCTGTTTAGTGCAGAAATAAAACGGGATGATGTCTTTAGTTTTATGACTGGCTATAAAGCTTCCTAGTGATCGCTGAGCTTTGCAACAAAGCAAAAAAAAAAGCCCCAAAAATGCACAAGACAGTTTTCTCTTTGGTGAGATTTTTATTATGGGTGCCGTTTTTGGCTTGTAATAACTGAGTTAATATAGTACATCTTTAATGTTGTTAGTGTATATATTATTGCAGTGGTTAAGCAAACGACCAGATGCTTGTTGGGACCTGCTTCAGTTGCTAATCAATGACCAGACTCACTTTTCTCTTTCTTTATAAGCATCCAGTTACCCAGAAACCTGTCAAGCAGAAGTTTGCATGGTTCTTTGGGACACATTAATTATGTTATCGGAGATGGCACAATTTTAATATGAGGTCAAACTGCTGACAAAAAGATACATATACAATCCAAGAAATTCTTCCCAGAGACCGCTTTTCATGTGCTTGCCAGCTATGGCTTCTCCCTTCTGTTTTGCTTGTTCATAGATTGCTGTCAGTAACAAATGAATTTGGGGAAAAAAGCTTGAAACTGAAAGAAAATCGTCCTGACCATAATCATCCAGGACCTCAGAAACTATGGACATACGGTGTTTAAAAGTCCTATGGTGTTTAAAAGTCCTACATGTAAAATGAATTAGTAATGGTGACAAAGGTTAACTAATGTTTTAAGTGTTGAGGGCTGTTTTGTTTCAAAGACGACTCAATGAGCAACAAGACAGAGGTAGCTGTAAAACTGCTGGCAGTGAATATGAGATTGTATTTTAGGTATTTATGTTTCAAAGACGATTGGCCAAATTCTGTTCTCAGTCCCTTCTGTATGAATTTGGAGTAATTCTAGGAAGTTAATGGATTCCTGCCAGGGAAATGAAGAACAGCATTTGGCCCTATGAAAACCCAGAGAGATTTAACCTGTGAATCCTACCTTTTGCTAAAATATCTGAGAAAAGCATAAAGTTGATGTGACTAGCTTAATATATCAGTGTTCAATCAGACTTACTGCCAGAACATTCATGAACTCAGAAACTTAAAGCTGTAAGATAAACTTCAAAGCCGAATAAATACTTTTTTTTTTCTAAAAAAATCAGTGTCAGTTTATTAAGGTCTGTAAAATCACTGTACCAGCATCTTGAAACCCCCCTCTGGAAGTCTGCATTCTCTGTCCCCCTCCTCCTAATGAGTTATTTATCTGAACTGCTGCCTTATGTCAAATTAAAAAGCCAAGGACAAGAAAAAGCAGTTGCAAGGCATAGAACACATGACCCCAACTGCTGTGTGATAGCTGGGAGGGACCCATGCAGAGAAATCTGAAGGAGGAAAGCAAAAGGTGCTTATGAGATGATTGCTCTTTTTAGTTTTTTTCTCCCTACAGTTTGCTAAAAGCCCAGTTTTTCATACTTGTTTCTCATTGAAGTGTTTTTTGGTTTCTCTTGACAGCCCGAGAATATCCTGTGTGTGAACCGAGCAGCAAATCAAATAAAAATTATTGATTTTGGATTGGCAAGAAGGTATGTGCATGTGTTCTTGCTAATCATAAATGAATTAGGAAACAATGAAAAAAGTATTACATCTCTACAATGACATATTAGATACATAATGGTCTCCTTTCTGTATCTAGGGATACACAATAGGGATATCCCTATTACCAGGGACATCTTTTAATAAGGAATATTTGGAGCTGAGTAAAAAAGGATTTGTTCTGAAACCTTTTTTCAGGTAAAAGGTTGAAAGAGGGCTGATGCTGACTGAACATGCACATAAGTAGATTGGAACAGCTAGAATGGACAAAACCAGTGGTACATCTTGTCTGGTCTCGTCTCCAGTATTACAAGATTCTTCAAAAAAAGAGTATAAGAGACCATCAAGGGCTGTTACAATATATCCCATGCTATAGCACTTTCTAGTTTAATTAGGTACCGTAACCTCAGTGAAGGATTTACTGGTTAAAAATTCCATACCTATGATATGGAGAAGCCCCAAAAAGATGATAACAGCTGCTCTGAGGAGTCCTTGAAAGCTGCATGTCTTCCTTTGTATAGCAGTTGAGTTTTGCCCTGAAGTGTGATATAAAGCTTGCAAACATTTTTCATTCTATATATGGGTATATTTGTTTTTATTTTGTACCTCTGTCTGTCCTTGTTTTCCTACTGAATTTCCTGTATGCTTTTGAAATCCCTCTAAGTGCTAAACAATTTACGATACAACTTTAATTAGGGCTATAATTGATGTTCTCTGTTAATGTTTCCATTTCCTAGATATAAACCCAGGGAAAAACTTCGAGTTAACTTTGGGACTCCAGAATTTCTTGCTCCTGAAGTTGTGAATTATGAGTTTGTCTCCTTTCCTACAGACATGTGGAGTGTAGGAGTCATTGCTTATATGCTGTAAGTCGGATTTAATCTCTGCTTTGTAAGCTGTTCTGTTGAACTGTGTCAGTCATCCAAATTCGTTGTTATATTGGAAGGTTGACAAAATCTGTACCCAAAATAGAAAATGTAGGCTTCTTTCCAAATCACATATTCAGTAATCTCTCCCCTTTTCCAATGACCATGAACTTCCTTGTTTCACTGGATATTTCTCATGACTGTTTGAGCATCACACTTCCAGAGTAATGTAGACTGCTTGGTAAGTTCCCAGTAGGTATATGCAAGAGTGGTCAGAGGTCAAGAAAACATGACCTACCATGAAAGACAGTAATGCTTGGTTTGTTAGGGAAGGAAGAAGGGCGATTATTTAAACATGTAAATAGAAGAGAGAATGGGAATGCTCTGGAGACTTTCTTAGACAATAACATGTTGCAAATTAGGCCAGGAGTAACAGAACAGTCATAGGTGGCACATTGGAGATTGTGTACAGAAAGGGGAAAACACGGGAGGACTGAACATTTTTTTGTTTTTACTTTAGCCTCAGTGGATTGTCTCCTTTTTTGGGTGATGATGACAATGAGACCCTCAACAATATCCTGTCCTGTAGTTGGGATTTTGAAGATGAGGAATTTCAAGGTGTTTCTGATCAGGCCAAAGATTTCATCTCAAAGCTTCTCATCAAGGAAAAATGGTATATAATCCCTGTACCTTTGAAATGTGTGTTCCACACCATTATGTCACAGTTGTGTCACTTGTACTGCTCCATTGCAGAACTATCATGACTTATCAAAGTGTTTTATGTCCACATAGAATATTCTAATGCCAGTTCATTGATGGTGTTCATTATGTCCATAAAATGATCTGAAGTTACCTGAATGTATTTTTGCTGTGAAACCGAATTTAACTTTATGCATTAGCTGCCATCTGGCGTAGTGTCCTGAAATGACAGCATTGCATGGTGGCAGAACACATGACCTGTAGGAGATAATTGTCAAATTGTAAGATTCTAGGAAAAACACTTACTAGCATTCTGGTTTTCCTTTAGCTGGAGAATAAGTGCAACTGCTGCCTTAAAACACCCATGGTTATCAGACCACAAGCTCCACTGCAGACTCCAGGTCCCTAAATTTAAATATCCTTGTGCACTGTAGATCTGCTGTTGCCTTCTTGTGCTGCCACATCACGATTTGCTTTGACATTTTTCTTGTCTGTTTTTGAGTCCCCATTGCTGCTGTATTTCTTGCTGCTGTGAGACATGTGTGTCCTTTTGTTTTTATTTAGCTGTTATAATTTGCATGCTCACACTTGCTCATCAGTTCTTGCATGTCTGGGAAGAAATATATGGTCATGCAGTTGCTGTGTGTTGCGGAGTGGATCCATTTCATAGCAAAATGAGACTATTTACAAAATGAGCACTGAATTACCATATTAAAAGATTTTTCGAGCTGGGGATGGTTCTGCTTCCTGCTTTGAAAACCCTTTCAGGCTCTCCTGAAGTCCCCTATGAGTGCTGTTAGATTTCATCCTACCTTTTCCCAAGGTATACCTTTCCTAACAGAGCCTGGAACCTCAGCCAGTGCAAATCTTTGTACTTAAGCACCTTCTTGCCCCTCAAGGGTAGCCAGCTTAGTGGCCAACACAAAAGAAGCAGTTGTTTGTTCACATGAACAATTCCACTGGGCTGAGTTGGAGGAGCAACAAGATTTTAAATCGTTTTGAATATTCCTCTGTTAGTAGTCAGTGAGTTTGGGAGATTCATGCTGTTGATGTGCTTGCTGTTGGCTGAATCTAAGTGAGTCCACTCTGCGGTTCAGTGGTTCATCAGGGGATAATCTTAAGCAGGTTTCAAAATTTTTACAGTGTTTGAAGTGCAATATTCACTTCCTTCTTTGCTGGCAAAGCACATCTATGTTAAATAAAATTACTGCTCTGTTGCCTAGCATGTATATGTCAAGGTGCCTTTTGAACTATAGCCATCATTAAGAATGAAGAGACCATATTATTAATTAATAAAATAATCTTATTAAAATAAGAGCAAAGATTATGATGATAAGAAAGCAGTAGTAGCTCTGCTGATGAGATGGTGTGGGTTCTGGGAAGGATGGACTGAGTAGTGTCCTGACAGCTCTGTCCTTGCGAGATGTTCCTGTTATACAGAGTAAGGATAACAAGTAGTAGTATAAAATGGGAAATAATAACAATCAAATAAATTATTGTAATTTTCATTGAAATTTAGCTTTCATGATAATATTCCAGAACAGCAATGCCCCTGAGATTATTAGAAGATTTGTAAGTGTGCATACACAGTAAAAATAAGAGAGTTTGTCAGAGGTAAGTATCTCTTTAGAGGGTTTCATAGGATACAATTTGACTCCTTTAGTTGGGCTCTAGTGAAGCTCCAATTCTGCAACCTGGGGAACAGGCTGTCTTTTCCAAGTGCTACAAGAACACGGGCTGCTTACCTGCTGTGCTGCTTCCTGTCACCAGTTTTCTTCTGGGGAAACCCTACCCATTACAACTCATGTCATCCTTTGTAGCTCCTCCCCCAGTATTTTTTGTTTATACTTCTTGTGCTTTACAAAAATAGCTTCACTAAACGTGCTGATGTTGTGGTGTTCTGCCATTACCTTAACTAGAGGTAAGATGTGATTGATCTTCAATTAATGCTCCAATAATGTCATCTTTCTTTCTTTTTTTTGTTTTTCTTTTCCTCTAGAAGAAGGCTAAAGGTGTGTCCCGAGCACCCTCAGTTCAATAACCTCTCTGAAAGAGCTGCCAAACAGAAGGTTTGTTTTGGGTCCCAAGTGTTTCTTCAGAAATAAGTACTGGAGCCCCTGTGGAGGGGATCAGTGGGTGGCTGAAGACCTTGCATAGTCCAAAGGGAATGGTCCAAACTGTATTCACCACCACCATCCCTGCTGTTGTTTGGAAAGCATTCAAAATGTAAACTGGCCCTATCACTTACACCAAGTCACAGCAATGTGAAAAAAAGATCATATATATGAAGCCATATGAGCTGCAAACCCTGGCCATTTTAGAGGGAATAGTTATGCTCCCACTGGCTGTCATGGGGCAGGATTTCACCCAATAATTTTTCAGTGTTGAAAGCTTTCAGGTTTTCATGCTGTGGTTAGGAGTATGGTTTAAAAAGGGTAGAAATATGAAAAGTAATTACTTTTTAGCAAAGGCACGGGCCAGACCCTCAGGGCAGCTCCGCTAACTGTAGTGAAACGAAAGTGAGGTGTCTCCTAAAAGAAGCTGCTCCACACTTTTGAGGACCCAGTTCTGACAGGGCACTTCTCTGCCCTTTTAGCCTATAGCAACCCAAACAATTCTGACGGACCGTCTCTCTCTCTCCTTTTTTTCTGTCTCCTTGTCTTTGCCCTTTCATTAACAAACACTTCATTAGTGGCTCTCAGGCTGGCTTGGTTGCCTTCCCCGGGGATCAGGGAGACTCAAGTCTGCTCTCATGGTCTGTCTCTGGTCTTTGACCAAAGCATACTCACGCAGCCACTTTGAAATCAGGCTACCTCAGGCGGTACAGTATCTCCATAAACCAGTATACCAATTCCCACAGCCCCTTTTACCAACTACCACAGAAATTGGTGCCTCTGCTGAAGGACCATGGGAACCACTCAAAGGTTCTGGGGGCACCTCTGGGCAAAACTCAGTGGAGGGTCAAGATGTGAATGAGGCTGAGAACACACACACTGTAAAACCACTTCCTTTTAGTTGTGCGTCATGAATAACAACCAGGATGCCAAAATAAAAGTAGTCCACTTTTCACCACAAGCAAGTTTTTGATGCTGCCATCATGCATCATCCACTTGGTAGGGCAAGTGATGTACTGGGTTTTGTTTGCAACAGGTTTTGTCCAGAAACATGTAAAGAGAGTATTGTGAGAGGTTGAAATTTTTGTTCTGTTTTGACTAAGTAAAATTAGAACAGATTTTATATAGTGTAGTGTAGTAACACAGAAGTTAATGATCTTTAAATGAGCTACCTTGGGGACTTGAAGCTGCCTTTCCGTGGTACACTGGAGGTCAGTGAGGGCTAAGGTGCCATTATTATATCCTACTTGCTCTCTGAAGCCACATAACTTCCTGCTATGGTAATGTCTCAGCATCAGCTTCTGCAGTGGGAATCCAGTGGGAATGAATACATCTTTGTGATCCTCAGCATTCATCCCCCCTTCACTGGTGCTGGGACAGGTTACATGAAGCTTTTGTTCACTCACCTGAGTGCTTCTGTGTAGTAGTTTTCTAAACAGGTTTTCCTGACCTGTTACAGGCCTAGTGTTTTTATCTGTATTTCCCATTTCAAGCCACTAACTGCACAGCAACCAAATGGTGAAAACTCTCCCTCTCTAATGCAGGAAGCACTGTATTACACAATTTTCTATTACAACCAAAATCAACTTTGAGATACATTGACTGTCCAACAGCAGTCAAATTTATTTTTAAATAAACTTTTTATAGCTTTGTAACATAGTAACCTACCCATGATCTAACCTGCGGGAAAACCTGGTTTTGGCTTTTGCAGTGTTATTTCCTCTGCATGTGTTTTTCTTTTTGGAGTTTATTTGAGTTTACTTAATGAGTGGATCTAAAGTCATAGCAGTGCTTTGTTTTTAAAGAATCCCTTTAGCTATTTTTATCAGGCAAGCAGTATGGTTACCACATTTAACCCAAAATAATACACTCAAGTGCCAGTTGATTTAGACCTGGCATTATAAATGCTTGCATTGGTAACACAAATAAATGGAGAGGTTTGCAGCATGCCTTTTCATGCTGTGATCTGTATGACAAGAGAGGCAAAAAAGCAGAGTAGCTGCATTTCAAGAGAGACCTCCAGGACCATTTCTCCACTTAACAAAGAGGCCTTGTCTTTTTAATATTGTATAAAACATCTTACAAATAAGGTGGCTGCAGCAACCCTTTGTAAGCAAGAAGCTTCAGCGCTGCTTTCTTTTCCTTATGCACAAAGAAACCACCCTGTGGTTGTCCTAGAACCCTTAACCAAATAAAAAAGTATACTGCTGAATTAACTGGATTCTTGTTTTGTTTATTTTGCAGAAAAGCTGCTGTGTGGTTACTGCTGCTAAGAGATTGGAAAATATCAGCAGTCTTGGTGCTTTACCCCCCTGCCATGACCGAGACTTCTACTAAATGGACCAACAGCACTTTAGCTGCAGGACAAGTCCCAGCATTGCTGAGCTGCTTCTTCTCTATTCAGCTATTGAAAGAAGGAGAGTATTTCTCCAGGTTGCAGGAAAGTGTTTCTTCTGGAGCACCATGTTCTCCATGTCTGGGAGCGCTACATTAGCTTGGATTCGTAACGAACTTTTCTCTATCTATCTTGTCTTACATCCTCATTTACTTATCAAAGGCTCCTTAAGGTTCAAATTATCAGGTTAAATTGACTGTTTCTCATGTCAGCCCAGAAGGCAGTCTGTCCCTGTGTTATATCTGTAGCCAAAGTTGATTTGACACTGGAGTCAAATAATTAAAAAAAAAAAAATTGCAGCCAATTTACAGCTGCCTTATGTAGAAGATTTGAAGTTCGTTTTTCCTGTCACGCTAAAATGAGCTAAGGATTAGCTCAACCAAAGTTAAAGCCATGTTAATGTAACACCAGTGGAAGCGAGAAGTGAGACTTTCCTTGCATGTAGGTGAATTTGCTGCAACCGTGATATGACACATTTTAGGATTTTTTAGCCTGATGAATTAGTTTGCTTTAAATACACTTGGATTAATTAAACAAGAAAGAAAATGAGGCACTATTCACTTATACCCATGCAGACTCTGTTGTCCAATATGCAAGTATAATTAAGAGTTATTTTAACAGAGGGTGATTTTACACCAGCTAATTTGTTTAATGCTAATAGGACTGATTAAGACCATTGGCAAAGAGGACCGTTAGTCCTCTGCTCATTATAACCTCTGGGTACAGGCCCAAATGAAAATTCTCTGTTTTTCTAAAGTTTTCTTTTCTTATCTTGCTCCCAAGCCTTTCTGATTCTTAACTAGATAAAAAACTGGGAGTCAGAACAGCTGAATTCTTTACCTGAGATTGTTTGATTATGGCTCGTCATTAAGTGAATCTGAGTCTTAGTTGCCTAGGCTGTGAGATTAAAATAATGAGACTTATTCCCTGCTGTATATGGCTTTCTGACTGCTTGGTTTCAGAACTACATAAATGCAAAGTATAGTGAGTATTTTATTCAATGATGCTGACTTATTGTGGTGCCTTTAGATTTTCTTTGATTAATCCAGTTCTGATCAAACTACATATTAACATAGCTATCTCTGTATATTTATCTACACATTTCATATGTATTTATATTTAAATTATGTCTTTTTTTAAAGGGGATCAACATAAAGACAAAACAGTATTATTCATCACCACCCAATGAATTATTTTTCATGCCTTTGTCCTTTCTGGATAGCATTCATATTGAACTAAAAGAGGCCCATTAATGGGACACCATGGCCATGACATTCTCTACAGCCAGTTTGATCCAGTGTTTTAAAGCCATTGTAGTAGATCTCTTAAGACTGCTCCTGTAAATGAATAGGGCTTCTTACAGCTGTGAAATCTATGAAATACTGATGTGTTGTACTAGTTGTTGCAAATACATGAGACCCATTACTATTATCACACAATGACTCACCATGTAACTATGATACCATGTAGAGCACTGCCACCTTCAAATCCTTATCTGTAGTCTTAACTAAAGTAAACTTTGACTAGCAGAAATGGAACTTTCTTCAGGAAAAGACTAAGCAGTCTCAAAGCAAGAAAATGAGCATATGACTTTTAGATAGAAACTGGCCTGCTTATTTTTAGTCTCCATTTATGTTTGCCTGTGCAAAATAAATAGAAAAGCTACCTTTCTGTCAGAGCTGGAGTTCCCACTCCTGTTCTGACTACCTTCAAGGTATTGTAGCTTTTTGTACAGTAAACAACTCAATGATCAGACTAAAATGCAGCAGACCACTTTGGAATGACAAGATCTCATTATGCACTTTAGTGCCAGTATTGTAGGATTGGGTTGGGGGTTTTGTTTTTCCTGTGGTAGATTTTACATGGGTATGAATAAATTGCATGTCATTTTGAATCTTATTAACTATACTAAAATAACAGTGTGACTACAGTCTTATCTGCTTTGTTGCTCAGTTGAATTAAGAGGATTTATCATTTGTGGATATATACATCTGAGTAGTAATTAAGAGCTTAGTGCCATAAAGATCAGTCCTGTATTAGAGTGTGTTGCGTCGAGTCAGCCACAAATCCTCCAGGAGCCGTAGGAGAACGTGGCCTCTGTTGTGCACATCCACAGAGTTCATCTGTACAGCAGAAATATGCACACGTGAATTACTAGGGAAGGTGGAAGAACTTGACATACTTCACACGCTTTGGGAGGCTAGGCCCTTTCAGAAGGCATGAGTTGAGGAGGGAGCACCTCACTTAGCCCCTTGCTTGTGCAACAGGACAGTGTGCTAATTTACTCAAGGGGTTTAACTTTCATTCTTACTAACATGGTGGTCACACTCTTGAGTCTTATCTGTAAACTGCTCCAGGAACAGCTCCCGTAGTGGCGAATGCGGTTGACGTGGGGACAGCTGGAGGAGGTTGAACTGAGCGAGTCTCTATAGTGACTGAAGGTGCCATTTGGTGCCCAGGGTTAAGCACAAACGTGGGCCTGCAGGTGTCCAGTGCAGGAGGACAAAATCCCAAGCGTACTTCTTGTTATTGCCACATAGACTCTAGCTCTGCAGCACCGAGTCAAAAGAGAGGCACATTACCAAGATCTTTATCATTATCAAGGGTAAAAAAATTATACTGCTGTGTAATTATCACATGTATAGCGATGTGCCTGAGAAAAAGTCTCCAGAGATGTTTGCTTGTATCTTTTCTGGCTGTTGTAATTTTAGTTAAATAATAACTTGACACAGCTTCTTTTCAGTGGCTTTCTAATTCTGTCTCATTGCACTTTGAGCAGTGTGTGTGTGTGTGCGCATGCAAGTTTGTTTTTGGTTCTGTTTTCCTTAAATACATTCTGTAACAACTAATAGCTAGAGACTGCTATTAATTATTAAATTATTGTTTTGACACATCATTATTTATTTTCTACTAGGTAATAATAAGAAGTCGACTAGGTTCTAATAAGTCAACTGCATCTATGTGAGTTTGCTTATTATCATTTTTGTTGAGTATTGGTTTAAGCAATTGCGTTTGGAAACTGTGAATTACTGTGCTCGAGAGCAGGTTTGGGTGTGAAAGGCGCTGTACTAGCTGTTGTTACTCCATTTAGCTCCATACGCACAGACCGTCAGAGATGGCTGCAGGTACTACAAGAGTGATACAGAAACATCGGTTGTGGTGGAAGGGATAAAGTGTCAAGATGCAGTATTTGGCCTGTGTGCACCATTGTATTCTTCCTGACCTGTAAAAATTAAAGGCCATATCACGGGAACATAGTGATTTATACTAGGTGATGACTTGACCTGCAGGTTTGCATACAGACTCCCTGCTGGACTGCAAAAAGGCAGAGGGCTTTTTCTTCGGAAAGGCAGCTTTAGCAGTAATGTTCCATGGGGGCTGTTCTGCAGGGATGACCTGCGGGAAGTCATTGGAAGTTGAAGGCACTCTGTAACTGGCAGATTTTCTCAGCGTCTCAGATGTAACTGTACTCAGAAAAGCACGACTTGACTTGTCAGGCATTGAAAGACAGCTATCACCTGGCACTTACAAGAATTAGGATGCTGTTATTCCCGTTTCTATAGATGCAGCAGAGAGATTCAGCTAGAGAAAATCTTGGAGAGTTTTGCCCAAGATATACTAGAGTAGTCTAACATTAGCATCAGGATTAGAAGCAAATTTATTTGGCTCAAGGTGGGGCACTAGTGGCTTTCCAACTCTTTTTATATGTTGATCATCCTGGAGGCTATGAAATGGATAAAAACCTTTACCACAGAAAGATGTCCATACTATCATATCCATGTTTGTAAGCACCTGCAGCCAGTCGCTCCCCTGAGTACCCTCACAGCATAAGCAGTTGGCAATCTGTGATAATCCACTCTGGAGATTACATCAGAAGCTACTGCTTAATTTCTTTTTCATATTCCTTCTTATGTCAGAAGCTGAATAAAGTTAAAGCCTAAGCTAAATTCTGCTATAACCTGATTGCAACCAGGAATAACAGTGCAGCTCCACAGAATTAAATAAGGGAAGTGCTTGGTCCACCTTTTGTGATGTGAGTAGCACAAGAGCCCAGTTTAACCCCTGCCTCCCTGCCAAAAAAATCTATTTTGCACCAGTCCTGACCTGTAAAAATAAAAAGAACCTTAATTTTTTAATATTAAGGAATCTCAATCAAGATACAGTTTTTCTGCAGTGGTTAAATTGCTGCAGTAAGAGTCAAGGTATTTTAGCATCTTCAATTTAAGGCTGACATTACAAATCACTGACAGCCTCTTTCAGCAAAATGGCCCCCACCAGCAGGAGCTGTGAGAAAAGCAGGTGTTTGTCAGCTCTTCTCCGCTGATGGGGACCTGAAGACATGCCGTCCCCTTCCCCTGGCCCCACCAGTGAGCAGGGCAATTCTTAGCTTGTGGACTTTTAATAGGTGATAACGATTGAAGTTTTGCTTAGTGTCAAACCCACGGCAGTGATGAGTGAATGAGCACCCATGTTCCAAACTCCTTCCAGGAGGATGCTGCATCTTCACATACTACTTCTATCATCACCGATAGATACTTGTCCTTGTGTCTCGTGTGAATAAAACTAAACACTGCATGAATCCGTTTAGGGACGTTAGACTGTTTCACCTTCCATGAAGGCTTGGTAGCTGAACAACTACCTACCTGTTTCAAATCTTAGATGAAGACTGGTAGAGATAACGCTTTGTAAATATGTTGTTTAGCTATGTGCATAGAGTTAGTGATCACATTTTGGCGCAGCAGAACTAACGTTTGTGTACCCCACAGCAACTTCTCTTAAATTTAGATGACAGGCATGTGAGAACTAAATTATGAAGCACATGGATTTTCATGTACCATATCACTTTGGCTCGCATATCTGGTTTTGTATATTAACGCCTGTATCTCTGGTATGTGTTCTTTTGTGAAAAACATGAAGCAATCTTGTACAAAGATGACTGAGGAATAAATGCTGATTTTGTTTACTCCAGGGTTTTTGTTTGCTGTATTTAATGTGCCTGTCATTTATACTAGTAAGTAATAAAAAGAAACATGGCCTTTTTCCCAACTGCTGTCTCTAGATACATGAAGATAAAAGGAGAGTAATTTCCACTGAAACAAATACACCAGAGTTGAAGGTTTGCTCAAGCTCACAGCTTGTACTCACCCCTTGTAAGAAAGCCTCAGCTCTCTCTGCAGATAACTAGGACGTGAGGTGCTCTCGGCTCCAATCTTGCTGCAAGTGCTTAGACCAGGTCACTAGGGAGGAAAGAAGAGATTACTGAAATTTCTGGTGCTCGGTCAAGGGACCTGGTGTCACTCTTTTCTCCTAAATTGTCACACTCGGACTGTTGGCTTGTTATTCAGTATTGCTGTCTGGGGAACGCACTTTAACCTTACCCCATCTAGGAGTTCTCTGACTAATAAACCAGCCTGAAATCAGAAGGAATGTTTCCTGCAGAGTTAAATCAACCTTAAATTGGGCTGTCTAGTGAAAAAATGAAGAGCAAGAGCAAAAATTGAGAAAAAAGTTAGAGGGTGAGAAAGCAGGAAGCAACCTCTGACTGGCACTGGTCTATATTCAGTAAGTAGCACTTTTTCTGCATGGTTTATCCACAACTCTGGTTGCAGCATTTGAGACATTCACCATGCTTGAGGAGCAGCTTTGGCTTCTTACACTGGAAGGCTCCCGTTTAATATCAGCCTGTATTTGATGAGCCTGAGCTTTGCAGGTGTAAAATCTAAGCGTAGAACAAGACACCCTCCTGATTAAGCCGGAAGTTAAATCAACCAGAGTTGCACTCGTGCCCCGGGGAGCTCAGCGCTCCTGGCCAACACGGAGCAAAGCCATCGCAACCTGGCTGGCAGAGCTTGGGGGCTGGAGGAAGCGAAGAGGCGAGAGAACAATTTTACAACAGCCGAGCGCAGGACATGCAGCTGCTGCTTCTTTACACCCGCTCAAGACAGCCCCGAGACTACCAGTCATTTCAACAGCCCCACGCTGGTTAGCCCAGGCGAAGCCTCTTTCTTGGCATCCTTCCTATGCAAGTAGGCGAGAGATTTCCCTTCCAAATTAGCGGGCTGTATAGCGTCCACAAAAAGGCTTTGTTTCCCCTTTCTTCTGAAAAACGTCTTCTAGCGGGGTCCCTAATGTGATCAGCGCTGGTAGCGGCCCTGCGCTGCTGGGAACACCGCGGTACCGTAGCCGCATCTTGAGCCCGTGCTCAGGCTCCGGCATGTGTCTGCACGGGGCCCTGACGAGTTCAGAAGGTGTCCAAAAATCTTTTGGGGTGAAACCCCAGAGTGAGTTCCTGTGCATGACCAGGCCTTATACATTTGCTCTTCATTTGCCTTTCTTGAAGGCAGTCTCTGTGGTTTAGTTTTCAGTGCCTTTCACCCTGGCGTAGGAGGTTTTGTCCTGAAAATATTAGTGTCTGCGCTTTATAGCTGATGAGGAAGACTTTGCCATAGTACCTTGGTCCTCTCAACAGCTCCTGCTAAATGCACGCCACTGGCGAAAATAAAATAAATGGGGATAAAATAACACTCAGCTCCCCGTATGTGTCTGTAAAGCAACTCCATGCTTTTAAAATGTGTTCACTAAGTCCATGTGGTTAAAAATATGTTGACTACAGGAAAAAAATCCAACAAGGGACACTCATAATTCTTCATTAATTAATAGTCAACCCTTTTTCTCCCCCAATTATTTCAAACACCTGCTCACAGTAAATTTCGTTTGCAATTTTTTAATGCTACTTTAATATTACCCAGAACTTGGAAACATACACTAAGCTTCTCTTATTTTTAATTATTTTCAAATTAATTTTAATTTTCTGAATATTTTCAGTGCTGCCCATTTGTTCAATAAAACTGAATTTTAATTTTAATTTTTTTTCTTAAAGGCCTCCTAAAGTTTCCAGAGCCTGCTTTTATGGGCTGTTTTAATGAAAGCTTTTGGAAAGGGACTGGAGATTTCCAAATTCCTCTCCTGAAGCCTCCTCATCCGAAGAAAGAGGGGGGGGGGGGGAAATCACTTCATCTGGGGTGACTCACATCTCTTGCATACAGCAGGTATTCATCCGGGAGCTAAGCCATCTTGTACTTGGAGTGCAGGCTGGCGATGTATATGGGGGTGAGGGGCCAGACCCCCCTCGGCTCTGGGTGGCTGCAGTGAGAAGCGAGGGTGCCTGGCCACGAGCAGGACCGAACTCTCACGGCTCCAGGCTGTGCCATTTGAGGGCCTGCTATAAAGCTCGCAGAAAGCGAGGAGCACCTTTACCCTCTTTGGACCGGGTCCTAAATCAATGAAAGCCTTGGCAGGGAGCGCAGTGCGCGGGGGTGTGCCCCCACCGCCGGTGACGGGACTAACTGCAGGGGGAGGCAGAGCTGGAGGGCTTGCTCCACGAGTCACAGTTTTCAGGCTCTCCTGGGTGCAGCAGGGCCAGCACCCTCAGCAGCACCGCTCCTGTGCTGAGCTGGCTGTGTCTGCCCTCCAGCTCCCAGCTTGCACCCATCGCCAGTGGGTGCACGATGAGCATCTTCGCTACCACCAGCAAATCAATCAGATGCAAAGCTGTCGCCAGGGCACAACGTCCTGCTGTCCATTGTGGACACAGGGCCGTGACTGTGGCAGAGATGAGGGAGAGGAAGGGAAGGTGAAAGCTGTCCTTTTCCGGAGCCGTCCACTCCTCACCAGCTAGTTTAAATGCACCTCCCCTCATTGCTTTAGGTGTCCAGCCACTGTTTCATAAACTCTTATCTTTGGCTATCTCCATAACATGCGCAGGGTGTGACATCTGGCAACTGAAAACAGGTCATGGCAAGTGACCTTTGAGGTGACCTTGGTCCTTCAGGAACATAAGTACTTTCACGGAGAGGGTACCAAGACCCCCAGCTCTGGAGCAGAGACAAGTCCTTGGACGTATCAACCCCATTTCAGACTGTGTGGTCTCAGGGGCTGGAGATGATTTAAAGACATGTGGCAGGGACTTGCCTCGTTAAAACGTGATGGCCTCGATGTGGCAACTGAGCGTTCCTGCTGCAGCGCGGTGTCGCTTGCCACTTGGTACCCCTCTGCTTCGCCAGGCAGTTCATAGCGGGTTCCTGATCCCTCAGCGACAAAGCTCACTTCATGGGTAACACTTAAGTAAGCCAAACCACCAGACTGCTGAAAGGAGCTATTTAACCGGCACCGACATTTGCTAGGTTTCTTCGTTTTGCTTTTAGCTTTATGTTTTGTTATGGTTCACTTGTGCAGACTTAAGAAATACCCATTGTGAGGAGCTTTCATCTACTGTGGTCTTAATCTCTGCAGATGCCCATGTTACAGGGACTGGAAGAAGCTTTCTAATTGTAGGAGGTCTTTTTTTTTTTTTTTTTTTTCTGGTAAAAGTGCTGTCTAAGAGCTATTCAGAGGGCCTGAAATGTTAGACTTAGTCCCACAAGCATTAGTAGGCAGAGAAAAAAGCAAAGTTCAGAAACGAATTAAAAATGTGGCATGTCACAAAAAGCTGCAATTTGTTGTTTGGGTGGCACTGCCAGACATAAATGACCAAGAAAATCTTCTGTAATGTATTTTAGATCAACTCATGGTAGAATTTTATCTTGTTATAACCTGTTGTCCCCATGCTTTTTCTGCTATTACTGTTGCATTGAAATCACACATTCAGCTTCAGCAGCACTTGGCTGTGCTCAGTGCTCCCCAGTCGCTCTCCTTCAGATAGGTCACTGCTCAGCAGGCAAGCAAAGGTGTGCAGCCAGTTTGATTTCTGTGCAATAGCAGCAAGTTGGGTCCTGACCATGGATGCCTTCCTGAGCTGGGGCCAAAATCAGCAGTCAGTCAGTACCACTGGGGTGGAGCTGGTAGCAACGGGAAGGTGATGCCCCCGTTATGAGGAGCATCTCAAGAGACAGCGTGTGGGCAGGCGCTGGTTTGCTTTGCGCCTCCTCCCCAGGGCCAGGGAGCCTCAGTCCTACTGGTACCCAGCAGAGTCTGGTAGCTGTGTACAGCTGATGTGCAAAGATGCCACTTGTGAGACCTTGCTGCAAACGGCTAGTATGGCCACGAGAGGTCAGCATTGTTGTTTCTGATTTAATAAAATGGTCACTTCCATCTCTTTGTTGAGGGGTTGCTTTGGAAAGTAAAGTTACATGCAGAACTGCCAGCGCGGGCTGGGGTATGTAGTGCTGTGGCACTCCCAAACCCCCGTTAGGGACCACCTTGCCAGCCCGCGCATGTGGAGATGGGTGACCTTTAAAATATCTCTGACTAATACAACACTATTTATTTTCAGGCACAAACTGTGCTAAATACAGCTTTTAACCTCTCCCCATGCCAAGCCTGTTCTTAGCACACCAAGTAGAAGAGCCCAGGGAAGTGCCTGAGGTATGATACCAGAAAAGGATCAGAGAGTTTGTGCAATGTGGAGACTGGCCAAGGTGAATGTGGGGAAATGAATGGTGGAGCTGGGAGTGCTTCTTACTTACTGCCATTTTACACCATTCTTTCTTTATCAATAGCACTGCTCGAGGTCCTCTGCAGAACATGAACAGAAAATAGATGTGATTTAGGATTTGCATGTAAATCAGCTGACATGAGTAGAAAAGCATGAAGAAGCTTGCACACTCCTGTTACAAAGAGGAATCTCCACACCATATGGTTTGTATGTTGAGAAAGAGATTCTGTAGGAAGTTACACACATCAAGTGAGATGATGAGTACTCTTCTACTGGCTTGAATGGGATGTGAGGGCATTAGGCAACCCTAATGAAAGACCAAGAGTTGGTCTTTTGTCACCTATTCTGTCTTTGCTCTGTGCACAGAAGTCCTGTTGCTGTCCTGAGAGAAAGGACAAGAATGGAGGTCTCAAGTTCCATATATTATCTCTTTCTCTATTTGTATGAAAGCTGAATGATTATTCGTGAAATAGAACCAGAAATTATATGGTCAGAGAAGACCTCTGTGATGGCCTTGTCTGATCTTCAGTACCTTAGATGCCATAAGACCTCCCCCAATTAATTTCCTTTTTAACTATAGCATATTTAAAAAAAAAAAAATCTTACTTCTTGTCTGATTTTGTTCACCTTCTACCCATTGTCTCTTGCTTTACATTTGCCTGAACAAATCTCTACTAGCAAATGTCTCCTCCTCACCAAAATACTTCTAGAGTGACTGTCCAAGCCCCACCTTGACCTTCTCTTTAAGATAATTGGAGTTGCTCTTGCCCATCTTTCACCACAAAAAAGTTTGGATCATTCTCGTAAGTCTCTTTTGTATTTAAATGTTGGTTTTCCGAGGCCATTCTTATACTGTAAATATAACACAGTATACCAGTATCTGTCACCTCGGTGCCAGGTGTAACAGGAGCATGGAGTCCTTTGTATTCATTCCCCCGTTGCCTGTTTCCACACCCTTGATCGCCATTAGCCTCACTGGTCGTTAGGTCACTAACTTTCAGCTATGACCTGCAAGTTCCCCGTGCCTGGCTTTCACTGTTGCCAGGACAGAATTTTCCAGTCTACGAGCAGGACCTGGCTTCCTTTGGCATCAGGTTAACAACATTGATACGTAAGTAGCAGTCACCGGGCTCCAGAAATAATGTCTGTTTGCTGTGAGTGGCCTTGCCCTCTCTCTGTGTACCAGCTGAAGAACCCATGAGACAACAGTGTCTCAGATCAGTCCAAAGGTTTTCATCCCAGCCACCAATGGCTGGAGCTTTATATTCTTTCAAAGCTTAAATTCCAAAGAAACCAGGAAGGTCAACAGAGGAGACTTGTTATGGAAATATGGCATAAATCAAGAAACACCTTGTTTGTGAGGGTCAAGGGAAGGAAGACATCCACAGGTAGTATGGGAGCAAGGTAGAAATAATCCAGCCTTAAAAGAAGTCAGAAATCTGGCTCACTGTAAGCACATGATGGTGATGGGGGTAGGAGTGAGGAACTCCAGCAGTATCAGATTTGCCGGCGAGGAAAAAACATAGTCTTGAGGGTTTAGCAGAATGTTTTAAAGTAAGGCCTAAAAGAACTGAGAGCAAATTCATCCGCTATCATTCATTTTGGTCTTCCAACCCATAGCTGAGAGAAAGTCCCTTGCCTGCACAGTTTACAATCCAAGCAGACAAGCAAGCCAAAGGCAGCAAGGAGAGCAGAGGTGCAAAGTGGCTTGACCGGAGTCCACTCCTGTTCCAGGCTTGGTCACACATCTCCTCTCGAGTCGCGTCTAAACAAGCTACATCCCCAGCTGCTGGCCACCACCCATCCATGCTGCCACAAACCCCTGCCACCCAGGTGTGCTGCGTCACCGCTAGTGTGAGCGTTCCCCAGCCTTTCCCAAGCAAAAACTAAGCTCAGGCGGTAGATCATTGCTAAACCACCTCATGCTGACAGAGAGCAGCTAATAAACACTAGCAAAAGCAGCTCCGGCAGCAGCTCTGGCAGAGGGAAGACAACGAACAGCCAGGGGTGGGGTGAAGCTCCTCATGTCCACAGCCAGCTCGGCTGCAGCCTGGTGGACCAGTCAGCACGTTCTGTGGAAGAGCTTCAACTCAAGTCTCTGGTGCTTATCCCAGCTGCAGCTCATGCTGCCTACACAAGTCCCCAGCATAGACAGGGGAATGCGGCTAGCTCACCTGAGAAAAGTTAATGTAAGCCCCAGCAGCCCAGTCTGTCAGTGACAAATCTGGTAGTCGTTTGGAGGATAAAATGGGTAGAGGAGGGCAAAAGTCTGCAGAAAGCAGTTTGTGACAAACAGGCAAAATCAGGTAGCAGAAGGTAGAGGACACAGATCATCCCACTCACACTGCTTCCTGCCATGGTGATCACCACTGAAGTTATGGCAATGCTACTGGTGATTTTGCTAGGCAGGGTCATGGCCTTTGGTTGGGCTGGTTTGCGGGGAAGGATCTCACCCCAGGACAGCGTGAGATCAGCCATCGGCCTCATTCTCCTGAGAACCCCAACCCTGTGTTCATGTGTTCCCATTTAAACAAGAAAAAAGCTCCACGCTGTACAGCGTGTGCTGACACCAGCTTTCTTGGAAGTGGTGAGATGTCACGAGTGCCTGACTAGCAAAGGCATGAGGGATGGGCAGTCTCAAAAGGCAGCAAAGGTGAGATGGGCAGTGTCTTCTCTCTTTGCCGCTACTTGAACCAAGATGAACCAAGAGAGGAAGAAACAAGCTGAAAGGGCTGACGAAGCAGAGGGAGTCCTTACTCTTCGTTTCTCAAACAAACTCGTGCGTGGTGGCACGCTCAACATAAAGGCAGCATTGTCAATTTTGAGCATCAAAGCATCACGCCTTCCAAAATCCTGAGAATGGCTTAAAGATCCTGAGACTTCTTAAAAACAACAAATGTCAATTTCCTTTTATTTTCCTTTGGGTTTTGGAGCCTTTTGGGGAGAATTTGCTTCCTCTTTGTTGCAAAAGTAAAGGTTTACCTTTTGCTCTGAATGAATGTAAAGCGCCTTGTGGAATCCCTTGATTCCAGCTTCTGGGTCTTTAAGGAAAACACCAAAAGTCATTAAGATGTGCAATTAAATCACGACCGTGGCTAACACAGCAAATATAAATGCAAACCCTGCCCTAGAGAACAAAGACCCATTCATTCTGCTTAAATTGGTCTTGAGACTTGATTGCTGCTTCTTTTTTTTTTCCCCCTGTCCTTATTTCTTCAGAAGGAGGGGGGACTTTCTTGGCTTATGCCACATCCTGGATAGTCAGAAAAGCCCGTGCTCAGCTGCCTGAGTCCGTCTTGCCTCCTGTCTGCCAACCCTCTAGAAAACTGAGGTTACCAACAAACATCAGCAATGAGTGAGCAGAAATAAAGAGCCTTGATAACTGAGGTAAAGTGGCCCTTATGCAACTACGAATGATAGGGGTAGAAAAACAGGAGCCGGAAACGTCAAAAGGGAGCTGAGGTTGCATTCCTTATTGGAAGTAAGAGGTGAAGGAAGATCAGTCAGCGGCAAGTGCTCTTGCTCCATACATCGAGAGGGATTTGCCAGCAAAGGACATTAATGATCTGAGAGTGAATTGCAAGTCCACAAGGGAAATCTGAACTGAAAATGGAAAAGACAGAAAGCTAGGCAGGGAGATTTGTATCGGGTTAAAGCGTCAACATTTAGAGATGGATAGATCATTGGAGCTCAGACGAGGAGGAACAAAAAAACCCCACCCTCTCAACAAAGAAGCCAAAGAAAACAGCAAAACATAACACCAGTGTCTCCCTTTATCCCAAAGTTAAGGCTCCGCCAGCCTGACCTTTTTTGGTTGGTCTTATTTGTGCAACAGGATTGGCTCAGAGGTGAAAAGTAGTAGTCTACAGAAGGGGGCAAATTGCCTCTGCCAACTTTCGAAAACGGGTTTTGTCCCTTTTCCCCCACACCCCCTTTTTTTTATCAGAAGGCACCTCTGTCTCTGTGGTATTCAGTGAGATTTACCTGACTGAATCTCCGTTACCAGATGAAGGACGTTCAGAAGCTAATCCATCTAAAGGGATTGTTGGCCAGGAAAGCGGAAAGGCCCATGGTGCAATATTTGGGGATTTGGTGTTTTGGAGACCACAGTTTGTATTGGACTGCTCTGGTTTATAATCCTATCTCTCTTCCTGTCAAGAATATATTATAAGATTTAATCTGTGAAAAACATCTCCTATATTTTTCGCTCAGTGAAAGACCTCTTTTTAAACATGAGGACCACACGTCTGAAATTTTAAGTAAGTTCTGTGCTAGTGCTGCAATTTACAGGATGGGCCGGGGCTTTGACTTTTTTTTTTTTTTTCCTTCTTAGGAGTCAGTTGAGTTCCAGGCATTTCCAGGACTATTTATGCCCGTTAATCCCTAGAAACTGGCTGAGAGCCTTGGATTTGTCTTCCTTTTTCTGAAATGAGGCATGGTCCACTTGGGCCCTGTAGCTTGCTAATGAAAAAAGTGGTGGGGTGTGAGCCAGGAGAGGGGCCGCGGGGGAGGACGGGGAGGTCTGTGTTCCCCCCTCCACTCTGCCCCGGCACAGGGCAGGTCACGGAAGAGCCTCTCCTGAAGAGACAATTAAGTGTCGATCCAAAGAACAACATAAAACTGGCACAAAATTCCTTTCTCTTTCAAACCACAGGATTTTTCAATCAAATACAGATTTTAGCAGCAAGAGGTGAATTTTGGCTGCTCCTTAGGCTTAATTTATTAACAGTTTAATCCAAACTTTCAGGCGATTAGCCAAATTTGTTACTTTGCATGGCCAAACTAGAAACTGGTCCTTGCTTCATTGGAGAAAGAGATTCCTTACAAGTTCCGCAGGATGTCTTGGTTTCGGATATCTGAGAAGCGCAGATCCACCAAAACCTATTTGCCCCCCCTAGTTTCACCCTCTCTTCTTCCACTTCTAAATGTAAGATATGCTGAAGTGTGTGAAAAACATTTACATGCATTTCCCACACTTTCCCAAAGCCCAGCCTGTATTCCAGGGGAACATGTGAGCTAACTTTTTCCCAAAGCCATCCAGCCTCCGCTAAATAACATAAAAGAAGGAGTTGGGCTACTTCAGGATCTCACAACGTGGCGTTATGATTGTTGATTTCCATATTAGTTGGGAAATGGTCAAAACTTCCCTCATGTTACCCTTCTGGTGACACTTTCCCTTAAACCCTTAGTTGTCTCCCAGAAGCATCACCCCATGACTTTTTCCTGACAGCTTTTCTAAGGTTGCTAGTTGCCTTATGGAGCTGGTCAAAAATGTTCTACAGTATCAGGAGTTGTGGACTGTTTAAAATAAAACTAAAAAATCGATACAAGTAGTAAAAGTGTTCTGAAATCCTCATGTATATTTTTGTTGCATTTACGCAAATAGGTTGATTAGATAAAGCACTTAAACCAGATAGAAATTGAACATGCACATTCCCCGCTTCTTACAAGAAAGGCTTAGACATTAAGAAGTCAAATCTGTGATGAAGGCTCCCAACTTTCATCGCTTAGCTCAGTGAACTGTCAATTAAATCTCCATGGACTGAAGCAAATCCCCTGCTTGCTTCTATTTCGTGGCAGAAAGTTAGCAGCCATGTGTTTTCCAGGACGCCCAGAGAGACTGGCTCATTTCTGGAGCAATTCTTCCATCAGGACATGAGAAAGAACAGAATATTTGCAAAGGGTGGGATTCAAGAGAAGGGGAAGATATTTATTAGCTGGCAAGCATAGCAGAAGGCCGGAGGAGTGAGGAGGGAAAGGAGGTGGGCGTACACTGAGGAAATTCCCCTCTCCAATATTGCTATGGATATCTCTGCTGCTGCTCTTCTTTCTTTCTTTTTTTTTGTTTAATCATCTGACTTGTAAAGAAGAATTGGATTTTCACTAGTCTAGAAACTGCCAGCCAGCAGTTAAAATACACCCTGGGTCAAGAGAGAGCAAAGCCCAGATGCACACAGGCTTTTAGGCACCTCATTTGAAATGAAGTACCTGCGTACGCCTGCAGACCTGGCTTCCAGGTGGTGCAAACCAGGCACGGGAGCTGGGAAGGGGCTGCTGCTTCTCACCCCAGGGGCCAGAAATCTCCTGCCAAACAGAGGAGCCACACAGCTGGACTTCACAGCCACACGAGGAGCCACAGGGCACAGCCAGAGGAAAGCCAGGTGGGTAGACCCTGGAAAACCATGCTCTTGCACCTGGCGTGAGAGTTTTAAAGGCAGGAGCTCTCCCGAGGCACCTGGTGTGGAAGGGCCAGGGGGGCTGTCACATCCAGCCGGGGCTGGCGTTTGACTTCTGGTGATACTGGCTGAGTCACTGCTGGCAAATGGTGTCCCAAGGAAGTCACCGAGACTGCCTCGTGTGAGTAATTGCTCTCTGGCGCAGACCTCCCAGCCCGTCTCCCCTGTGCTCTTGGCAATGGTGCCTAGAGCGAAAACAAATAAATAAAACCCAAAAACCTCCCTCAACCCCCTAGCTAGTGTTTTCCAACGTGTTCGAAGCCTTTAAGAAAATATTTGGAACCTATTTTCAGAAAAAGTTCCAATGGTTTCCCAAAGCCCAGATTTGTCTAGACTCTCCCATCCTCAGTGCAGGGAAACAGGGTGAATGGATAGGGTGTGATACGGATTTTTTTGAAAGTTTGTTTGGATTTCAGGAAGTGAACAAGATAAGCCAAATGGCCCTTTCCTGCTTTTGCTCTTTCAATATTTTTTTTTCCTCAGTAAGTCCTGACAAGAAATGCTTGAACTAAAGAAAACTCAGATGAGTTTGTTGCGTTCCCCCTGCCTCACCTCTCCGCTAAAAACCCACCCACACCTGAGACTGGGAGATAGCACTAAATCAGTCTTTACAATCTGAGCCCCCGGGCACATATGAAAGCTCTTTCCTTTGTCATTTCTGCAACACAGAAAACTGGTTTCCTTCTTTTTCCATCTCATTCAAAACTTGCAGGGAGACAGCGGGAAATAATCCGCTGGGGATGCACCAGAGGCATGGAGGGTCTGATCCAGAGGGGAAGAAAGGAAATAATCCTCATTGCATTAAGAGTCCCAGGTGCTGACGTATGAAGGAGCCATTTGACATCACATCAGTCTTGCTGACAGAAAAGCCTGAGCAAAGACAGGTGGGAGAGGCAGGTCTCCAGCCCAGCCTCCGCAAGCCCAATGAAGGGATCTGCATAATAGCCAGAAATCACTTCTCCTCCATATGGGTTTGTTCCTAAGGACACTCATTTGCTTGGAATGAGGTCTGGTGAAGGAAGCTTCATGATCCCTCCATTTTTACATAGTTTAGTGTATCCATGGATGTTCAGCTTGCCCATAGGTGCCTGACCCGAACACAGCCCTTCGTGTCCTGAGTCGGACGGACCTCTGAATTTTAGATGTAAGAAATCTGGAGTTCATACTGATGCGCCTATATCCACAAACTGGTTTCTGTGAGCGTCCCCTTCTAGAATAGCACATTTGTAAGAAAGAGAAAATCAGGTGTCCCAATATAAATTAATTTTCTTTCCCCGCTACCCAACTCCAGCACTGCCATGTCACTCTCCTTTCTCCCAGCTCTCTGGCCTTGCTCCTGTACAAAATACAAACATTTGCCAACCCTGCTTTTGTTGAAAGCAGAGTTTTAGTATTTGATCAGAATCAAATCTCTGGAACCCTGAATATTACTGTAAGTTGGAGGCTGGGGAAATAAATTCTGTTCCTCTGCTGGAACATGTTGACCTTCCTCCCCTCTTGTTTATTTGTATGATCTGAACTAATTTCTTATTTGAAATCTACACCAACTAAAAGCATTTCCTAGAACTATTTTTTTAAAGCAGGTTGCTAAACTGACTCTAGAAGTTGCTTATTAATTGTTGGGTATTTAAAGGCCATTTACTGCAGTAGAGACTTTTCCACCAGCAGATGTTACCATAGCATAACAGGAAGATGGAGAAGGACCACAATAGGCAGGATATTAATGCACCTAAAGGAATGTAAAGGCTTAATGCACCAGATAGAGAGCCTTCAAAAAGATACACGATAAATGCTCAGAACAGTTTGAAATCTGCAGCAGCCAAGTGAGCTGCATGTCATATAGGATCTGTAATGACAAGACATTGTTCCAAAGCAGTGTTTCTCTTTGCAATATCAGAAAATCTGTACCATTCCTGTAAGTGTTTCTGAAATAATTTTTTTTTTTTTGTACAGGCCACTAAGTCATTTGGAAATAGTTGGTGGTCCTTTCTTTGAAGATACATCCCTGTTGTGAAAAATATAAGTACTGAAAAAATCTTAATAAAGCACACATAGCAGTATAAACATCTGCCCTTCCAAGGGGCTTCATCTCAGCTTTGGAGAGCTCTAAAATGGGGGAAGAACAGTTTATTTTCCACATTTCTTAAGTCCTTAGCCTTTTTGATGAGGCTGTCAACAGTGAATTATGACAGTTAGATGTCATCTAGGCTCCAAAAAGACTCAGTTTCTCTGTAGTTGCCTGTGTACCTTTCCATATTTGTCCCTATCAGCCCAGCCCTTTTCTTCTGACCTGTCCCTAATTCACAAGGCTTACTGGCTCTGAATCTCTTAATCTGTAAACCAGAACTAATTCTGTGCCATAAGGGTGCCATAAATTCAAGAAATGGCGTTATGAAACCATTCCAAGACTTCCAGGGAAAACACACGCTAGCCACGGTGTTCCCATAGTGCCAGGTAATGCCAGCCACGTTGCAGGATGTGTGTGTATGCACGTGTGCATGCGTGCATGCCTGTGTGTCTGTATGGTGCTGGTACCTCTTCACTAGGAGGTCTCCCATGACAGAACCACCATCAGGTTAGAGAGCCATGACCTCCCCAGCAGTCCAGTCCTTTGCAGACTTGAACTGCATTGCTATAAAGCCCTTTCTGACAGAGCGTTTTTAAAAAACAGTATGTATGTTTCGTCACTCGTTCTGCTGCAGCTGCTATTTTTGCCTTTTCCCTTATTTTGTTTCTTTCAACTGTTCATTTGCCTCCCTGGTGGGAAGAGAGATGAGACACTAAAGTACAGAAACTGTAAACAGCCTCGCTTTCAGGATATCTGCAACAAAGACAGAGACGTTGTCATTTGGACAGACTGAGGAGGTCTAAAGAAAGAGTCCCAAAGAAGTTTTCACCTAAGAGTCAAATGAAGGAAATGTTATTACTCCAACTAGCTTATTATCATGTATTTTGGGCTCCCCAATTGCTAGTAACATAGGCTTGGGTCAAAATTTCAAAAAACAAGTGCATAAAGTGCGCGCACAGGACACCACAAAAACATCTTCCCTATACATTTACATATCTCATTATAAGTGCCCAGGTTTGACCAGCACCTCTTACAAATAGACATCTTCTTTAACGATTTGACTGCTCCAACTGTACCTAAAACGTCTGAGGGGCCAAGGACGCTCTTTTCAGTGTGGGTGGCTACGCAAAACTGAAACCCGTCTGGCAGGCAGTTAAGACTGCAAGTCTCAATCTGTCATGCCTAATTTCACCATTTATGGCTGCAATAGATTATGTTTGGAGAGGGAGTATCAGCAGCATGCCATGCATTAATCTGAAGGCTGAATTCCTTAATAGATTAAATAGCCTTCATCTCTGATAAGTGATTGTATTTCTGGTGCGTGAATGGTGCTGTGAAGCACATAACGCTCTTAATAGCTGGGAAAGACTACAGCATGAGAAAGTGCCTTTCCAGACTCACTTCCTCAGGATGTCGTTTGGATTTAGAAATATCTGTGGGCTGCAAAGCTTCCACCCACATTTCTAACTTCAATCTTTCCTGGATGCTTGAGTTCCCTTAGGACCAACATATCATGGTATACCAAAAAATATTATATATAGCTTTGCCCTCTAGATCAGCAGTGCCCTCTGGAAGAACCTTTTGCTTTACTGGCAGCAGCAAATACACACGTTATCCAAAGTTGCAAGATCAGCAGAAATGAGGAGCTTTTCTCTTTGACAGCAGCTGTAGTTGTCTGGTCTAAAATACCTCAGATTAAAGTGACAGTTTACCACAAAATATCCCCATCCTGCCGAAGGAGCTTGCCCAAAACATGCCCTTTCTCTCCTTACCTTCCAAACTTGGCAGTGTGCGAAGGCTTATTTTCCCAGTCTGTCACATAAGAAGCTCTGAAGAAATGTTCCTTGCTCAGTCATTTCTGCTAACTCTGTAACAAAAGGTTAAAATGCAAGGGGACAAAACTACAGAAAACTATTTATCAAGGGAACAGAGCAAATTATGTTTCTACAACACAGAAGCAATAAAGAGCGGTCTATAACCAAAGGTCGAAGCCAATGCTGCTTTTAGATCTGAGATAATCACCAAAGTATTTAGCAGAACAGAATGCTATACTTTATGGCATGCTCTCTGCCTGAAAACTGTTACTTAATGGACTGGGGTGACAGTAAAAGAAAAGACACATTTCTAAGAACTTGGCCAGCACAATTATACTCTGAAAAGTAAGACATGCCTTTGTACTCTGAAAACTGAAATAAATGTGGAATTAGATTTATTGTTTAACAAATAGAAAGATAATTTGCTCTAGCTTCACCATTAGATCTAAAAAACCAAACTAAGCTCTTGCTGGCTTCTGAGACATTATTAATAATAAAGATTCTGAAAATCAAATGCTGCACTCCCTTTTCTGTCACATCCTCCAGTTCCAGGTATAACTGAAGGAGCAGTTTGGTCTTTTTGCCTGAACTTAGAAATCCTGTTGGTGATGTAAGAACTGGAAGAGACCATAGGTCATTCTTCTGGAGCTGCATGATGTCTCAGAAATATTATCAGGAATAGAAAGTAGTCACCAATTATTGATGAGTCATTAGATTAACTCTCCATGTCCAAGCAATTTAACATACTGCTTGCTGCTCATCCACAATCTAACTTCGCAGGGCCTCTGATTGCATTGCCTTGGCAATACTGTATACCAGGGTGCTGTTTTACATATGTATTTGACATAAGCACCCTCTTCAAGAATCCTGTGCATGTATGAAGGCAGGGAGAAAGACTTGGTTCCTTTGTTCCCTCCCGCATCTTGCTGCAAAGGAGGATACTTCCATCTGGAGACAGCAAATGTAGTCACTGATACAACTATGTCTTGTGACTCAATGGATCAGTCCTGAAGGTCGTTCTCAATGTTTGCTTGATCCCTTTTTTCATTGACTGCAGTCTCTGGGGCCATGTTCCAGGGAGTCTTGCCTAAAAGTCAGTTCTTTAGAAGGCTGGGTAAGCAGACATGAGGTGAAAAATGAAATCTCAGATCTTCTCTTGCTAACAGTCTTCTTGCTCTGAAGAGACCATGGTTATGTGCTGGTTTTGGCTGGGGTAGAGTTAATTTTCTTCACAGTAGCTAGTATGGGGCTATGTTTTGGATTTGTGCTGGAAACAGTGTTGATAATACAGGGATGTTTTAGTTATTGCTGAGCATCCTTTTTGGCACCCAACATGGGGCTCGAAGGGTTTGAGATAATGACAGATTTGATTGGAATGTGCTAGATCGAATTTATGGCTGTTATTGCTGTTTAGCCGTTAATTGGCAGGCTCCAATTGCCATGGGGCTTGCTTGCCTTACTGTATGTTAGAGTCTAGTGCTCCTTAGTGGCTGCTTTTTGCTTTCGCTGCTTGCCGTGCTGCTGTACTGCTGATCATCTGACTCTGCTGTGCCTGGGAACGTTTTAATAACAGCAATGGTGATGCACCTGGGCTGGCAGATGGCCAGGGCATCGCTGCTGTTTCTGTGCTGCTGTACTGGACAGGCTGGAACTCCAGTATGAACTCTAGTTAAAGGGACGGTGACCTGTGGATGAGTTCACGTGGGAGCAGGATGCCCCGAAGCATCTGTGGCTGTGGATAAGCCCATGCCAGAGCCAGTACATCTTGAAGCATCTATGGCCGTGGTTATGTCTGTGCTGCAGCAGGTATACCTCTGAAGGGACTGTGGCCCAAGGATAAGTCCACATTGGAGAAGGTACACCTCGAAGCATCTGTGGCTGTGGATAAGTCCATACTGCAGCAGGTACACCTTGAAGCATCAGAGGTCATGTTGGAGCACCTCAAAGCGTGTGGCTGTGGATAAGCCCATGACAGAGCAGGTACACCCCTGGAGGGACTACAGCCATGGGTAAAGCTGTGTTGGAGCAGGTTTACTGCTGAAGAGACTGTGGCTGTGGGTAAGGCCACACTGGAGCAGGTATATCTCTGAAGGCATTGTGGCCCATGGAGAAGGCCACGCTGGAACAGGTGCACCTCAAAGCGACTGTGGGTGTGGATAAGTTTATGCCGCAGCAGGTATATCCCTGAAGACACTGTGGCTCATAGATAAGGCTCCACTTGGAGCAGGTACACCCCTAAGGGACTGCAGTCTGTGGGTAAGTCCAAGCCGGAGCAGGGGCAAGGGGAGGAGTTCATTGCAATGTTAAACCCGATGGTCTGGTCCAAAGGGACAAGGGTGGAGATTGCAATGGAAATACCTTTAAATTGTTGTAACCTGGGATTTGAGTTGCATGTTATGGGAATTACTATAGCAGGAACCCCTTGTTGCTAGCCAGGCTAGGAGCAAGGGGAGGAGTTCATTGCAATGTTAAACCCTATAACCTGGCCCAAAGGGACCAGGGGTGGAGATTGTAATGGAAATACCTTTGAATTGTTGTAACCCATGATCTGAGTTGCATGTTATAGAAATTACTATAGCAGGAACCACCTGAACCAGTGGAGGACAAGCCTCACAAGAAGCAGTGCAAGTGCAGCAGTGACCCGACCTGAGCTGGCTTTGGTGCCCAGTAACTCCACGCAGCACACCACCTCTCCTGTCCTGAGTGACCACCGTAACAGATGGAGCCCAAAGCCATGGACTAAATGAACTCAGTGGACATTTATGGACATTCATGGACATTTTACAGACATTTCACAAGGGTGGTCCATAGACTAAGGGAACGATATCTGTGTATTGTATCAAAGGATGAGAAGCGGGGTGGTGGGTAATGAGGATGTATTGGATAGTGTGGGACCTGAGCATGACGTAAATGGTATGGAATAAAGGGTGGAGAATGTGCTGGTTTTGGCTGGGGTAGAATTAATTTTCTTCACAGTAGCTAGTATGGGGCTATGTTTTGGATTTGTGCCAAAAACAGTGTTGATAATACAGGGATGTTTTAGTTATTGCTGAGCAGTGCTTACACAGAGTCAAGGCCTTTTCTGCTCCTCACCCCACCCCACCAGCGAGGAGGCTGTGGGTGCACAAGAAGTTGGGAGGGGACACAGCTGGGACAGCTGACCCCAACTGACCACAGGGATATCCCATACCATAGGACGCCACGCTCAGCATATAAAGCTGGGGAAAGAAGAAGGAAGGGGGAACATTCAGAGTGATGGCGTTTGTCTTCCCAAGTAACCGTTACGCATGATGGAGCCCTGCTTTCCTGGAGATGGCTGAACACCTGCCTGCCCATGGGAAGGAGTGAATGAATTCCTTGCTTTGCTTTGCTTGTGTGCGGCTTTTGCTTTCCCTATTAAACTGTCTTTATCTCAACCCACGAGTTTTCTCACTTTTACTCTTCTGATTCTCTTCCCCATCCCACTGGGGGGGAGTGAGCGACTGGCTGTGTGGTGCCTGGTTGCCGGCTGGGTTAAACCACAGCAGTTAAATTAGAAGAAAATAAAGGATTCTGAGGTTAAAACTCACAGCTGGTAATTAGTCCAGAGAAGCCACGAACCTTTCCTGTTTGCTGTGAGCCACCTAGCTTACCAGAGGCAGTTAACACAGAAAACACGAAAGCTCTTTAGGGGCAATACTACATGTAAAAAAACCCAAGCCTTTGGATTTCAGTTTGGGGAATTCACCCCTGGTTAGCTTTTCTCCCATAGGAGTTTGGTTGTCATTTTGCATTAATCTGTGAAATGATGTCATACTGAAAAATTACACTCTGAATTTTAAGCATTATGGAGGTTGAAATCTATCACTCACCATGGTCCAAAAATAAAAATGAGATTGTCCCCTTTAGTGTCAGTTGAGCATTTTGTGTCCTCACAACGCACTTACTGATCAGTAGGAAAATGTCCATTTGCAAAAGGATTATACTTTTAAAACGGTGTGTGTATGCACACATAAATACTGTTCGTTACTGCACAAAAAGCCTTGAACTACAGGGTTTTCCTCATAGCCAAAAAGATTATAGCTGCATTTATATCTGACCCTCACCAGGAGATGCTGGATGCTCACACAAAATGGATATAGCTGTATGTATCTACATGGGACACAAATAGCCCGTGTGAGGACCTGTGCATAGGCATGCCCAGCAGACTCAGACTGTGGTAACAGTGACTCTGGCATCACACTTACAAACCAGGAAAATTTGAAGAGGATCAGAAATGTGCATGGCTCCATCTTTCTGCTTCATCATTCCTCTCCTATAAGAGGACACTGCAGAAATTGTTTTTGCCTCTCTTACCCCAGCACACCCAAAGGACCGTCAAAAAGATCCCAAAGAAGGTTTCCTTGCCATAATGTTCAGGACAGTGACATTTACGTTTCATGCACTTTTAGAAAAGCATATGCATCAGTTTGAGATTTGTAGCTCTGGCCATAACCACCTAAGCCAGGCCTGTCTTACAGCTGGTAAGGGTGGTAGTCCCTACTTGCTTGTTGGGTAGTCAATGGCTGGTAAGCACACTTGTCTGTAGGGTGTTATAGCATTTGTTACAGGGCTTTTACAGGCACCTTTAACACTAAATGCTGTGATGAGTCTCCCGGCCATGGCCTTGAGGCACAGATGGGATCACTGAGAAGTACCCTGGTGTGTGTCAGATCTTAGCTTAATTCTTGCTTGTGTTTGAGGGGATCTGAATGCACATCTTCTACTTCCAGTGTAGGTGCATGTGAGCCATGACCAGGCTGTATATGGTATTCCAGGGCGGGCCTTTCCCACCACTGAAGCTCTTTCACTTTGTTGGTAATAACTCTTCACTGGACTGCAGAAGGTGAGGTCTAGAGGTCAGGGCATTTATGTGGGAATACGGAGGTCTGCATCATTCATCCCAAGAGGAGGCTTTGTGTGTGGCCTGTGACATTATCACTCACTTTCTCTGTGGCACACTGGCTATTTATGCAGGTTCAAATTACTGCAGAGAGAGGAAAGATCTGAACCAGGGTCTCCCAGATCCTCAGTGAATGCTTTAACCTTTCAGCCCTCGGGGGAAGATGGTGAGGAGGGACCACCTTTCCTGGCTGTGTTTTCTGTAGGCACCAATCCAACTGGAGTGTCCAAGATCAACTTCACAAGTGAAATAGGCAAGGGACAAGTTTTCTGTGGATCGTGGTAAACCCCAGGTGTGGAGGACTTGGTTTGCAACCCAGAATGGTAAATGAGAGAGGTAAACAATACTGAGACTATCTAAAAGCCTGAGCTTTAGGTGGCTAGAAGATGACAGTGTTGTAAACACACGTGACAAGGGACTTCACACACCTCTATAATTAGGAGGTAGCTGAGCAAGGGCTCTCTTGGGTTATTTAAACCTCTGGAGCCTTTTGAAATTGAGACCAGCGTGTTTTCCTCAGGCAGAGCCTTCGGAGATTGAGTCCCAGGACTTTACCAGGGGCCTTATCATGCAAAGCTAAATCCTCAGTGCCAGCCACAATTCCAGTAATATCCAACATGAGCCCATCCTTGTCTCCAGTCCCACACACGTTCTCTTGGTGCTTGGTGTGCATTTGGAGAAAGGGTGTTACTGGCTACAGTGCCTGCCTTTACAGGAGAGAGGGAGTTTTCTGGCCACCTCTGCTGCAGGTGGAAGGAGAGGCTCCAGGCGATCCTATACCATACGAACCTAAATCCCTGGATTAGCTTTCTCTGGCCCTGGCCTCAGTAGAGTCATTACGTAAGTATGATAGCTATATAATATATAGGTCAGACAAAGAGCTCATAAGACGGCATAGCAGGGAGCAGAGCTAGAAATGGTAAAGTATGTTTTTCCCTCTTGCTGGAAAAAGAGGCACATTGGCTGAGGTCTGTCAGAAATAAATGTAGGTATTGAGACCCATGGTCTCCTGCAGAGTTCGGTGCTGGCTAAGTCATCTCTACTGGAGTCTGGCAAGGAGCGGTGCAAGTGAAGAGACTGAAAGGGAGTGATTATTTAGCACCAGCAGGTTTGTGAGTCTCCACAGCAGAGGTTTAACATGCGATATGCCAGCAAATCATGGCATAACGCTGACTCTGCCACTTTGGCGTCAGTGAATCTCAGTTGCAGGAGTTATGCAAGCACAGCTATAATCAGAACTCTGCTGTTACTATCTATAGGAGACCGAATTTGACAGGGAAGCCCTGAGTGTCCCAAGCATGGACATGTTGTTCCTTCTGAGTCAAAGGTCTTCACGGGTTTTACTCAGAAGTGGACTGTGCAAACTACAGCAAGATAGGTAAGCAGTTATTCACAGCATTCATCCCAGTGTGACTCAGCATCTGTGCAAGTGCTCACAAGCATGTACAAAGGTTATGAAAACTGGTTTATAGCATTCGCTCCGTTCCCACGTACGGAAATTCTCATTGAAGGCAATGGGAGATTTTTGCCAAGGTAAAGACTGAATTAATACCCAAACATTTGCTCATTACAGCCTGTTTCTTATTTACACTAAAGTTCTTTTGCACGGTTGTGATATTTCAAAAGAGCCTGGGACCCAACTTACTCAGCATACGGTCCGTCTAAGCTGGCAGCATAAGGTAAAAAAGTCACAGTGTAAATGGGGATCTGTCCCTTTGCAGTTTCCATTGACAGATTTAGTTAAGAAGACTGGAAAAAGCATATTCCTTCAGGAAAAAAACCCAAATCATTTTAAGAGTACTGAAGCTTTCTCAAAACATCCAAATATTAGTCAGCTTAGAAACTCAAAATTAAGATTCTTCTTGAAAGACAGGGTGCAAAATTCAAAGCAGGAATGCACAAGGCATTATGCACAAGGGCTCAATCCTGTGGGGACATAAGTGTGTCCTGCCTGGAAATCTGTGGTGGTGCAAAAGCAGACAAAGCCCACTCAGCCACGCCGCCACCGTGTTTTCATTAAAGGCTCCCTGGGGGAACGGGGAGAGGACGTAGGCGCAGGATTTAGACAGAGTTACTGAATCCCCAACCTCACTGCTGTCAGGGGACGAGATCAGCAACTGGAAACTCCTGCAGAACCAGCCCACCCATTTGGCTTCCTCTGCCCCTGTGCCACCCCTGAAGCAGTCCCTGAGATAGCAGGCACCTGCTCTGCCGGGGGCCGAGGAGAGGGTTTGTGGTCTCTTTTGTAGCGTAGCGTGGCTGGAGGAGCAAAGCCCTGGAGCAAAGCCCAAGGAGCAAAGCCCTGGCAAAGCCCAGGAGCAAAGCCCTGCCCAGCCTCCTGGCCAGCTGGGAAAGGCAAAGAAGCAGCCCAGGCACCGAAGGACACAGGGCAGCAAGCCCAGCAAGGACTAAAGAGCGGGCAGGCTACGAAAGGCAAAGGCTGAAACTCAGGGATGAGGAGGTAGGGATCTGGATAAGAAACGGCAGACGAAAAGGGTCGGCTCTGCAGAGCCTACCTCCAGCCCGTGCTCCGGGGCCCATCTGGATATTGTTAGGCCCCCTGCCCACCCACCCACCATGCCTGGAACGTGCAAGTACCTTATCTTGCATTTCTTGTAATGCAGAACACCAACTTCTTTTTATGCTTCTTGGCACAGTTTATGACCTTTTTACAACTCCTTCCCTGTCAGGATATAGGCCATAAAGATATTTTAAATGGCTTCTCTTGGTGGTGATCTATTAGTTGGAATAATGGCTCCATATGCAAAATATGAACCCATAACCACTGTAAGCTAGCCCTATACCTTCACGTCGTTCAAATCCTGCTTTGAGAGCCACTTGTGCTTTGAAGCTACAAGAAAATAGCCAGCAAATAATTAAGTAGAAGGACTGTTGAGCATAATTTATGTAACCTTTCCCATTTTCAAACTGCAATTACCTATGTAGGGACTGGATGAATAGTGGGTTTTCAGTTCAGTTGCTGAGCAGAAGTATCAGACGAAAAAATGTTTGGTTTAAACCAAAGCAGAATTTTTCAGATTTTCTTGAAATGCAAAAAGACAGGAATTATTTATTTTCTGTTTCAAATTACTTAATCCTTTTAAAATGCTTTAGAAGCTGTAGATTGCCTGTGAAGTGAAAAATGTCATTTCAGAGTGAATAGTCGCGGTGTCACTTCAGCCTTCAGAGAGATTTGGCTTCCCAAAACTTACTGCTTTAGAAGACTATCAGGACAAACTCGTTCAACAATTTAAAATCTTCCCATAAGCACATTATCTTTTTTGTTCCAATTTTTCAAAAAGCCTTGTCCCAGAAATGCATTTTTTTAGCTCATTTATTGTTCAAAAGAAGAAAGAAAAGACCAAAAACAGAGCACTGTGTTTGCTGCTGACTATTACTCTGACCCCTCTGCCTCCTTACTCTCTTTCTACCCAGTACCGTCCACCCATTTGCATCCTTTGGATCACAAGCCTTTGCGGTTGTGCTGGCTGTGTTATCCCGGAGCACAGCCATCCCTCTGTCGGTATCCCACCACCAACACCTGAGCAGAGGACCGCGTTTCCCCCCCAGGTACCGGCATACAGCACCGCGAGTCAAGAGGCTGCACACATATTCTGGAGAGGAAAAGTTTGTCCCATGGTATGTAAGGGGTGCGGGGAGGAATTAACAGCAGCAACGCTTTGTCCGTTCATCTAGATAACTTAATCAAGGTGCGGTGAGCACAAACTTAATTATTTCCTAAATTCCTATAGGTCTCTGAACTGCCAGAGGAAGAAGAGTGCCCGAACTTGGAGCCCTTCACACAGCCCAGCGTACCAGCGGTACCCCTGATCTCTCTGCTTCATCACACTTCGCTGCTGCTCACGCACTTGATGTGTTGCACAACACACCGGCTAGCCAGAAAAGGAAAATATGACTCCAGCAACACGAAAGACAAAAGCTATCAAAGGCCGGTGGAACAGCCAGGGCAGAAAATGGCTGTTTCTTCAACCTTTTGTGGGCCTCTGGCAATTCGTAGCACTGTCATGTTTTGGGATGGAGGGATTTCTGCTCCTAACTGCTTGTGCTATTCATTCAACTGCCACACAAAACATACTGCTACGTGTCCAGGAACAGATGATTGCAAACTGGTATAAATATTTTTTTATATATGTATGTGTATATGTATATTATGTATATATGTTTAAAAATCAATACAAGAATTTTGCTGTGGGTTATCTGCCTCAAAGTTCAATAAAAAATTCCAGTTATTAAGTGTCAGACACTGATGTTACAGAAGAAACACTTGTCAAAAGCCCTTATGTAGTTCAGTGGCACTATTGAGAAAATGAATGTCTCTATCATGGGGTGGCAGGCTCTGATCACAGGCAGTTGTTGACGTGAGAAGGTATTTCAGGTGTATCAGACTGTGGGCTGGGTTCACAACAGATATAAACTCATAGCCAGTACATGCATTTAAGTAAATTTGCACCAGCTTTCACCCTGTTGCCTCTAAAGTGTACGTGTCTATAAGCATAGCTCCAAAGCTGCCATTACAGTGGTTTCTTCAAGTGTTCAGAAACACAGAGGTGGTAAGACGTCTTGTCACTGATGACTGTCCATGAAGGTGTGCTACGTACAGCACTTCAGCAACAGAGGAGTCCCCCTGGGACCTGCAGCATGGATGCAGCCGGAGGGAGCAGGTGGGTGTGCACGCCAGAGTGCCAGCAACACACACACGCACCCAGCAACACACAGCAACACACCGCAACACCGAGCAGCCACAGAGGGCCGATGTCCTGTTGCGCGCCAAGGCGACGTTGGCCATGCAGCAGATCTGAGCAGGACGGGGTGATGGATGCCATGGCCACACGTGGCACGGCTGTTAATAGCCGTAAACTTGGACAGCAGCTATGAATGTCTCCTGTAAGCCGGTGAAATGTCTTTTATCACTTCATTTTCAAAGCCACAAAGGTAATTCCCATCGCAGGAGTCCAGCCAACGTTAATGGCAGTCACACGCCTTGCACGTCCCTCCCTGGTGCCTTGAAAGTTTAGTTGGCAATTTGTTGGACTTACTTTACCTGGGAGATAAGGAGGAGCTGACCAGAAGGGCAGGAGTTTAAAAACAAAGACAGTGTATTATATCCCATCAGGTCTTCATCACCTGCTCGACCTTCCCATACAGTGTGTGGGACCCCGGGGGGGTCTCATGTCGTTACAGCCGGTTTGTCCCGTGAGCCCCCCCCTCCCCTCAGGGAAGTGGTTGTGAGGTTAAAATTTAGAAAGTGGTTCTCTGCAGCTAAAAAACGTGCGGTTTTACCCTAACCGTAAAATATCTCAAATCGTTGGGATTAGCCCTTTTCTGCTTTCCCGTGTGCCTTCAATTAGCCGCATGAAAGCAAACCCATGGCTTTAGGACCGAAAATAGCTGGAGCGAAGTGACGCAGGCTTCGCCCAAGATGAAAGAGCAGCTTCCAGAAGCCTAATTAAAAGCAACTGAGAAACCAGTACTTGATACAGCCTCTACTCACCTGAAAAAATAAACGGAGAGCTGCAGCCAGGCTTCGGCGCGGTGTTGTGGGAAAGCGGCTGGAGGGTTTTGCTCGGGTCACGGGAAGGCCCAGCTCCGCCAGAGCACAAAATCTTTCTGTTCCTGCCTGCCCCAAGTCAGGGGGAGGTCAGCCAGCCAGCCGAGGCCACCGCTGCACCGACGGTGCTTCGCCCTACCCTGGGCAACGGGACGGCGGCATCCGCCACCGCGACAGCCCCCCGTCACCCCTCTCCCTCCTCCACATTCCAGCCGCGGGTTAAGGGAGAAAAGGAGCTTCAGGCGGGTTTTCCAAATTTTCCTGCGGATTCGTGCTCGTAAGCAACCCTATCCCCGCTGTAAAATGGCATATGGATATAGCTGTCATTTAGAGAACAGCCGGGCAAGCTGACACGTTATTGAAAAGCCCCATTTCTCTTTTAAACTTCACTGTCATCGGGGTCATCCCTGAGAAGCCCTGCTCTGTCCCTATGAGGTGCCACTGGCTTCCTCAATTTTGTTCTTTAATTCAATTTTTCCATCAAATATCCCTCTTTTAGCTCACCTGCACTCAAAATTATAGGGGCAGGGGCAGTGTGAAATATCCTGCAGGAAGGCTTAACCACAGCTTAGAAGTACTTGCTGTGGCCATGGTCCAGATCCTTGGTGTTTGGTCTGTTTCCTGATTTTGGTGAAGGATCTTGGCTGGGGAAAAAAAGCCCCTCCACAGAATGTGAGAGAGCTTCACAATACTGATTTGACACTCTCAAACTAAAACGGCTCAGTTTTTCTTCTGAAAATAAAAATATTTCAAGATATAATTTACTGAAATGAAATTTTAATTGGCGAGGCAAGCCAGGAAATGAAATGCCTTGAATAAAATATTTGGTTCACAATGAAATTTTTATCTCAATAGGGCGGAAAAATATTATTTGCAGGATAAGGTGAAAATGATGAAAGAATTATTGTGTTTTTACCAATGACTTGAAAAATCAAATAGCTTTACGGTTACATCTTAATTAGGATTGCTATACCTGCACTTACATACGTATGAATCAAGAACTTATACCTTAATGTAAAGATGTGAGCAGCTGTTTGTAATATGCAATTATCATCCTATGGCACAGGCACAGGGGTGGGACAACACGGTTTGAACAGATTTTAAATTTGGGGAAGTAAAACTGGAAGCAGCAGAAGAGAAGGGAGCAAGACAAAACAACACGTTGTCACATTTATTTGCCATGGACTTTTCTTATTCTTAGATGAAACATTTGGTTTTGGTCAGAAATATTCATGGTTTTTTGCTAATTTTCATCTTTGGGGAAAAGAGTGGCCAGCTGATCCCTACAGCAGACTTCTGTGCATTTCACAGGTAGCCTGAATTAGGAGCTGAGAAGCTGTCAAGAAACCCCACTAGAAGCAGCAGTATGCAGCAAAGAAAAACACAGTGCTCATAATTTAAGCCTGATTTAAAATCTGATAAAGTTGATAGAAGTCGTCCAGAAGTTGTAGCTCAGACCCCTGAGCAGAGACCCGCAGTACACCGAAAGGGACCATCACGCGTGGCACAAAGGTTTCTTAAATTGTATAGCAAGGTGAGACCAAACCTTTTTCTCTTATAACAGGATAGATCAAATAGCTTGGACGAAATTAAAACCTAAGCAGGCAATCGGCAATTTTTACAGTAGGGGTTTTCTACAGTGTTCCCTGTAAACTACTGCTTAAACTATAAGTTAATGAGAAAGGACCTTTTTGATCCGTATATCCTTGTTGGTGCCCAGTGGGAACAGATGCATGTGTGATCTGTGACTACGGTGCATATTCTGCTGCTCTGATGGAGCTGCGGATTCCAAATTGAGAGAAACAGGAAATGTTTAAAAAAACACAAACCCCGAAAGACAACAAAAACCCAAACCAAGCAAAAACCAGAAAAGAAGTGTTGAGGGGTTTGAGAAACACTTTGGGGGGGGCGGGTGAAAGTGAACCAGCAAACACTGAAAACTCAGTAATAGAATTATAGGTGTGTATGTGACTAGGGTGACTTAAGAGACCAAAGAATACAGGTAATTAATTCACACCGAAGGAAACACAGTCATATGGAGGCAAATCTTGACAGAAGGCACTTCTGTATTTTACGAGGCTCTGTGAGGAACTCTTTTCCTTAGAAACCGTTGGAGTAACATATTCTCCTTTCTCGAGTTAGCTGAAGTGTGAAACATTATCCTGAAAGCTGTTTATTTATGAGCCCTCCGCAAGGCACGTAGAATTCTCAAGGACAAATCTCTCCGTTTCTTGTAAAAATATTTGAAAAGCATTTCAGAGGCCTCACCGCACCTCTGAATGCACCGCTACGGACTCCACGGCCGTACTCACGGGGCAGAATCATCTCAGGGCTCCTTTGAAGAGTCACACCAGAGACGTGGGGTTTTTTGCCTGCTTTTTTCTGTGCAGCACTCAACGCGAAATGGGCTCAGCCTACGCAATGAAGTCTGAAAGTAGCATAGAGCGTTAGACTTTCAATTTTCAAGGCTAACTTTTAGGTATAGGGGTATCGTTTCTAGAAGCACGCCTAGGAATAAAGTACAACTGGTCCTCAGTAGGATCAGGCAAGACTAACAAAAAGAATTATGAAGGAATAATCTTACAGATTTTTCTTGAGGCAATTCCTTTTTTTTCTTAGTAAAAAAGCTGATTAACTACTGAAAGGTTTCATTGTGAATTATCCAACTTTTCAGGAAAAGTTCTCTAGAAAACATTAATAATTTCAGTTAGTACTCAAATGTGAAATAATGTTTGTGTTTAAATGTGAGTAATTTAAATGCCTTTATTTCTAAAATATTAGGACATTTAAAGGATAAATTTAATTACATTCCATAGTGAGAATTTTTAAAATGCTTTTTACTCTTGACTTCAGGAAAAAGCCTGCTTTGCTACTTCTCTGTTGTTCTGTACATCGATGTGTGAGGTACGAGTGAGGGGTTGTGCGTGGGAGGGGTGAGGTGTGAAAAGGAACTTTTGTGTACGATGGGGAGAGAGAAATAAATGGATATGTGATGAGGCACATGTTTAAAAGGTAAAGTTTCTTAGGAAGACAAAATTGCTAATCATTCTGTAAGGCAGGCATTATTAGTAGTCTTAATATTTTAAAAATATGTGTAGAGATTCAGGTAAGGAAGAAAGTATATCAACTACACTTTCTGAATTGCATTACAAAAAAAAAAAAAAGTCATTGCCCAACAAACTTACATCTTCTAGTTTACAAATTTGGAGATCAATATATATTCTTTATTACATAGCTGCCACTTGAGTGTTTTCCAGTCTTTTGATAGCAGTACTAGTAGCACCACGTTACTGCATTTCAACTCTCAGGTGCTAGTTTTCTTAATGGAATTGCCATTCTTTAACAGATTTTAACAGGTTTTTTGGCACATTAATCCTTCATCAGCTTTTTCTAATGCTGTATTGTCATTTGCCTATGAAGTGTCACTGTATGTTTTGAAAAATAAAAATTATTATGGGAACAAAAGGCCCTATTCAATGTTCCTGACATCCTTGTGAGCCAAAGTTCACATTGATCTCAGCTGCAGTCAACAGTTTTGTCTGTGCAAAGCATAAGAAAGGGGATCTGAATAGGATCCAGAAAACTAACTTATAATAGTATAAATCCCCTTAAAACTCCAGTCCTTCTGTGAAGAAGCATTGGATGGACAGCTCTGCTGCTCTTTCTGCCTGCTCCTCCAGACCTGTGGCCCTCCATGCACAGACCCTGATTTTCAGAAACTTTAAAAACCGTCCATCACAGTGGAGATTAGCACAAGATTTGGGCGCTTAGCAGCATCTCCAGACTGGAAACTTCCAGGACGTTGTGCAAATCCCAGTGAAATTATTAACTTTGAATGACTATAGACCAGGCCTCTCTGGAGGAGCGGAATTTATGCGAGGACAGCCAGTTACCCACAGGATTTCCCTGCGCTGGTGGGGACGGTGGAGTGAGGACCTCTCTGTTGGCTGTTGCGTGGGGGCTTGCTGGGGAGCTGGCAGTGCTGAGGATGGTGGAAAGGGATGGAGGAAGGGTTCGATGTGGGGGGAACAGGAGACAGGACCTACAGAGGGGAGAGGTAAACTAAATAGCCCGAGTCAGCTAACTGATGCTATTCTTCTGCATTTGGAGGCCACTGGTGCCACAGGGAACAAGCAGCTCTGCCTCTCCACCTGGCCCTTCACAGCCCCACTGCCTTCACAGGTGAAGCCAGGAAAGAGGGGAAAATGCTACCCATGCCTCGGTCTACCCAGTTTAATGCTAAAAGGGGGCACAGGGTGCTGTGGTTCCAAAACCGATAAAAGATACCTTCTCCGTTTGTTTTATTCTTCACAACTTGACCTGGATAGAAGAAGCCTGGTGGCAGCAGGAAGATCTTGCTTTTGATTACATGCTGGGGTGTCAAGATTAACCTGTATTTTTCTTAGCCTAGTCTTAATTCTCCGAATTAGGATCCAAACATGAAAAGATTAATTTTTTTCAACTCACCTCTTACTTCCTTCCTCCCCAGTGTCTTCTCCACTAAGGAAAAACAGGAGAGAAATTTACCCCTCCCAGGAGGCAACTTATTCATTACACGCCTCAGCATGGGGGGAAAAACTGAAGTTAAAATTTAATTTTAAAGTCACTAAATTAAGCCACTAAATTATCTTCTTAAAATGAGCCCAGTAATCCAAGAGGGAAAACCTCTCTCTCTAGGCTTAATTGAGAAAACAATTAGATCTAGATAAAGCCAGCTCTTGCCAGATGACACAGTCCAGAGCACACTGAAAGAAACCAAATCCTCAAAAGCAGAAACAAGAAAAGATCGTTATAAAAGGTGTCTTTTCCAGGTCTCCCTGGCATTTCTCTGGGAGCTCTTGCAACCGCCATGTGGAGCTTCATGAGAGATGGAGCAAACCGATGGTGCCTGTATCATGGGCTGGGAGCTCCTGAGCAAACCAGAGCCCTGGGACAGAAGCGGGTGTCCCCTGTGGGCGCTGCACTCACCCTGTCATGGTGCTCACGAAAAAATCGGCTTCACCAGGTGAGGAGCTGGGCAGAGCAGGGAGATGTTCCTATGTGGTAGGGACTCCTAAAAAGCAATTTGAGGTCCCTGCTCTTCTGCTGGGGTCAGGATTGGGCTTTGGTCCCAGAGTGTGGATGTCTTTCGGGGCTACCTGAGAGCTGAAAGCATCGAGCAAGTGCCAGAGCGGAAAATTAGTTGTTAGGCTTTTTTTTGCTAAAAACCTTCAATTATTCACGCTTCCCGTAGGTTTGCCCAGTGCTACCCAGCAGAGGAGCTCCCCAGGCCAGTCTGGGAGCGGGGAGTGTTGTTCCAGCAGGGTCTGGTGGCCCCGGGCAGCCGGTCCCTGCAACAAACCAGCGATTGTTCGGAGGGCCTGGGGGCCCTGGGGAGCTCCATGCCCCCCAGGCAGGGGGTCGGTGCAACAGGGCAGGCAGCTCCTGCAGCCCGGTCTAACGCCGGTGCCTTCGGTCACACCACGTAACCGCCCTGCCTGCGCTCACTTCTAGTCATCCTCATTTTTTTTTTTCCATCTGACAAGCCTTTTTTTGACTTTGCTTTTGAAAACTGTTTGACTTTTGTTTTTAATACAATGCAATAAAATAGCTGTCTCCTTATCTCTTCACTTTGAACAGCTCTAGATCAGCGGGGAGTGCAGCCCTAGTGGGAATTTACTTCCCCTCTCTCTCTTCCAGAGACAGAACAGGAGCACCACATGCACCTTTTCATACGGCTTTTGTCCGATAAGCTGGCAGCATAAAGTACTTTGGTCATTGTCCTTTCCATAGATCTCAAATGTCATTTTGTATGTCAGCATGATGATGTTTTCCAGGAAACTGTGACTCCCCCCCAACCCCCTAAAAAATAACTATAGCCAAGCAACTACATGGCAATCATCAATATGTTAATGGGTATGTTTATGCACATGTGTATTTGTGAGAAACGCAGAGTCTGGAGGGCGCGAGGAAAGACTTAAATACCATACATGCCTATATCAACAAGAGACTTCTATCTTAATGCACAGTCAAGATCTTTGGAGAATATAAGTCACTTAAATTTCAACAAAATCGCAAAAGTTTGTTTACTTGCAAAGCAGATCACAAGTAGTACATGCAAGACTTCTTATGTTTATCCCTTATGTTCACCAGTTAGGAAATTCTTCTTTCTTCTCAATCTGAAGGAAATGGTCTGCAGGGAATAAAAGGCATCTCTTTCAAGCTATGCAAAGTCTAGTGCATTTTGCAAAGAAAGGTAGTTCTTCCAAAAACCACTTCATACTTTCTCATTGCTGCCTGCTGGAATGACTATCGCATAGGCCAACTGGCAACTATTCATGTGCATTCTTAATTCAGTGGGGAGTGAAACAAGGAAAACATTTTTATAAGGCTGTTTAAAAATTATATGTGAGGGTAACAATTAAAAAAATGTGCAGCCATTTTCTTGATGGTGCAGAAATGCCATATCCAATGTCCAATTCAAATGGGCCAATTTTCTCTAACTAGATTTATGTAGCAAAACCTGCCAGGCAGACAGAAAGCTAAATAGTGAAGTGTTTCATTTTAATATAACTTTAATTTAACAATAATGCCAGAAATACCCAGACAGGTTTATAGTGCACAAGTTATACTATTCCACTACTTCTCTTCCGGCTGCCCCAAAATGATAGTCAGCTTCTTGTACACCTCTTGAAAGGACTGGTTAGTGGGTATCTGGTTGGAACCAGTTTGGATTTATAATCTTCCAAACCTTCTCAGGATCCCAGTTTGCAACCTTAACCCCTCAAATGCCATGCCTTTGGGCATACTCAGGCCACAGCTGCCACTAACTTTAAAGGGGCTCTTTATCGCTTCAAATTATGTACCTCACAGACTATTTTCACTATAGGTCTGTCTATGCTTAATTTTTGTAGCATTTTGACAATGCAAACATGACAGTAGAAAGAGCTCAGTGCCATAAAAAAAGCATCAGCAAATGGGGTTTTTTTGTGAATTCAGGAACGATAAGAAACTCCTGCATCTATATAACCTGCTCCAGTGAACTCTGTGAACTCAGTGTAAACTCCTGTGGGAACAACAGCTTTTCTGACATGCTTAACTTTCTTCTATGGGGGAAAGTGTTCAAAATGTAATGAAAAAAGTAATTGTTTAATTGTAATAAGACTGCCAAGTCAGGTTTACATTATAATGCATATAGGAGGTCAGGCTAAAATGGCAACGGTGTTCCCTTCTGGCTTTAAAATCTGTGACGTATAAATGTGCCTGTGCCCTGATTCACAACGTGGAGATGGGATCTGTTGGACCATGAGAGGCTGCAGCCCCCACTCGCCCTTTACCGTGCAGATGGCTAAAGTGCTTGTGGAGGAGCTGCTGAACAGCTGTGCTTTACTGCATGGTATTTTAAGGTAAACCGTCACTATTTGCTTTTCAGTGCCTCTCTAAAAATTGCAGCGAGTCAGGGGTTTGCTCATGTGAAGATGAACCATCCCTACACAAAGGGCAGGGAAAACATGCAGGGATTATTTTCTTCTCAGCTGCCACAGCCGTGCCAGCCCTTCACAAATCAGAGCCCCAAGGCTAACTAATGAAACTTTCAGGTGTAGTTTACAGGGTAAATATATAAGTGTTCCTTGACAGCTTCTCTGAATGATACATGTCCCTGAGTGTGGAAAAAAGTCTCTTACCCAATACCCAGTAGTAGGTAACTCCTGCTGGGAGTAATCAAAGAGAAAGCCTAAGTTTTTGGTTGGTGCTTTCGTGTAAAACTTCAGCACAGGTAGAAGAGAGGGGATGAAAAGAAAAGGGTAAGAAAAAAACCCCATAAATATATATTTTTTAAGTCAAAGCAACAAGAAGAACGGACTGAAGCATAGGTAAGGGTTAGGAACTGAACAAAATTTGTGCATCTGTTGCACATCTTTTCCATGCCTTTCACAAAGAACATAGGTGAGGTTGTGTTCCTGGTGCATGTCTCGGGTGGTTGTAGATGAGGTTCTTTCCATTCCTGCAAAATGGAGATAAATAGCTCAGTATCGCACCCAAACATAGTCTGCTTTAGATTATTCATATACATAAAGCAGTTAAATTATTGGATAGTCTGCAGAATTGTTTCGTAGAGCTCTACAGCAAAATAACTGTTTCTGAGCATGTTCCCACTTAACTGGGAGACCAAGGTTGCTGTTTGGTTGTGCAGCTTATCCAAGTCAGTGGAGAGAACCAAATATTTGTGAAGATCAACTCCTTTTGAGGAAAGAGGGCTGTACACTATAATAAATGTCTCTAGAAGTGATAGAATGGTATTTTCTACTGCAATCAGTAAACAAAATACACACTGAATCACAGTCTGTGTATGGATTATTTGTGGCCTGAGAAAAGGAAATAGAAAATTAAATAAACTGAAAGATAGATCCTGAAATTCCTAAGACCACAAGACTGCACCAAGAATATCCATCCTTAAAGAAACAAAACACATTTTCAAACTCATTTCTTCTACCTTTTCTTCTCTTTCATAACTTAAAATCTATTGACCTTGCAATAGAGTACTTTCTGTTGTAATATTGTTTTCTAACATAGAAATATTAAATTATCCATTGCCCTTTTGCTACAGAAAGAGATGTATGGCAAACAAAGGTCAATTTCCTTCTGAGTTTCTCGATATCTAGTTTTGTACAAATGGGTCATTTCTTCCCAAAACTCACTTCTGATTTACTTCACACCTTTTAAATATTGTAAATCACTTGAACACTAATCCTAATTTAAAAAGTAATTATGCTTGTGGTTAACTTTAAAGATCTATTTAAAAAATGGAGAAAAGTAAAACCTCTGTGGATTTCTGGGGAAAAAAATAAAAGTAAATTTTCTAAGCACTTCCTGGAATTAAACTATTCAAAAAACATCAGGATAATACTACTGACTGCATGTATCCCTCCATAGAATAAGTAAATATGTTTGTCTTTTTTTCTGCTCTTATCCTGTATCCTGCCTTTTCCAGCATCTTTCTGACATATTAAATTAAAACAGATTTTTTTTTTACCCATTTTTAATTTTATTAAACCAAAAAATTTATACAAAATATAAAATACATATTTATAGTTCTGAATTTACAGAATTACACATAAGACGTCTAATTTAGAAAGAGCAAAAGACAAGCAGCACAAGATTTTGTAGAGAGAAAACCTAGAAACCAGGACTTCTAAAAAAAGACTTTACTTATTCCAACCTGTTTTGTTCATCTCCTTCATTTTTAAAGTATGTTTCTTCTGCAGTTTTGTCATTCTTGCTGCTTCTATGTGCTTTCTGTGGCTGTGATCTATTTCAACCAGTTTAAATCTGATTTTTTTTTTCTTGGTACTTTAAATATTTTGCTTTTATTGTTAGACTGTGGCTGTTGGAAAATATTTGGTGGAAAGAAAGATGAGAAAGGTAAAGCGGAAAAGCATACATCATTGTAAAATAGCTTACTGAAAAAACAAAAGTACTGAGATTTTGGTTTTTAAGTGAATTCTGCCTTCTTATATTTTAGCTGAGAGAATAGAAAGGAGAACGGAAAGGAAAAATTGTTCTGAACTGATCTGAGCATTAGGGTGGGCTTTGAGAGAGGCCAGGTGACAAGTCGTGGTTGGTGGAGTTGTGTCAGCTGCAGCACCAAGACCAAATGAGCCACCCCATGGTACCCTGCTACCGTGATCCCCAGCTCCTGCAGGGACAGGACCGTCGACTTGTTTCCAGGGCTCTACCCTTCCCTTGTCTCATCAGCCTGCCCACGGTGAATGATGCTCCAACGCTCCCCCCGCTGTTCCTCTGCCAGTGACATTTTGTCCCTGTGACCCAGAAGGCAAAAGTCCCCGAACTCGATGGCCTTCCCTTTGATCTGTCTCTTCCCTAAAGATCATACGGAGGGGCCAAGAAACACTGCGGATGTTAATTCGATGGTGAACTTGCAGTGAGCTGGCTCTGCTGCCCCTGCATGAACTCTGTCAGCTTAGAAAGGCCCATGGTGTGTCCACAGCCACCTAAACAAGGCCGGTGTGGCTGGAGGGAAGCAGCCCACCGGTAGAAATTAAGCGTGTTTTCTTTTTTGATTGTTCCCATTCTTTTCTGTGATTCACAGCCTAGAGAAACACCGGAAGAATGAGGAGAATTTCGGCAGGTCGGGTGCAAAGGCAAGGCAGGATGTCAGAAGTGGACAAAAGATAAGAAGTTGCATTTACTGAGAGTTTGGGAAAGTCGGACTGGCAGTTTTAGGAACAACTAGACAGAGGTATTCAGGGCAGCAAGCGTGGCAAACAGCTATCAGTTTTGTACCACCCAGTCGCAAAGGCTGCTCTTGCCATTATGGTGACCATCTGTGAGAAATACGAGTGGTGCCATGCTAGAGGAGCGGACTGGTGTGAACAGGGAATCCAGAACCACGTCCTAAGTGGCTATGCCGTGGGCATGCCTTCATCCACGTCTTGCCTCTGTGTCCCAGACCTGGGTGACTCCATGCCAAGTAAACGGTGAGTGGAAGAGAACCACGACCTACATAATGCCATGGATTCAGTCAGCCTGATGACAGGCTCAAAGTGACATCTCCAACAACGTAAAGAGATATATGGCTATGAGCAGGTTTTTTGTTGCTTTTTTCAAAAGTAAAGCTACACCCTGAAGAGATGGGGCAGACATTGCCTGAAAGCTCTGCCTGTGTGTTTGACGGAGTGGGTCGGTGACCTTCCTCGCGGTATCAGAACAGCCACAGAACTGAATTTTTACAGTGCTTCCCAAATGCCAACAGAGATGTCTCATGGTATTGCATTTATGGGGCTGGGGATTCCACAAAGATGGCAGAGTCTCCATCTGGTAGAAAGCTGCTGTAGGAAACCCCATACAGCCATGAAGACAATGAGAAGAGGTCCCTCAGATGTTCTCAAGCACCTGAGGGGCCTAGAATTGGCTGAAGGAGACACCCAGATACTCTGTGGCTTTCTGTCTCCATCAGCCTGCCTAAGAACATGACACTCACAAAAATCATCCCCAGACAAGATGGGTCTTGGTGGACAGAAATATGTTGGCTCTAGCATTCAGTTCCTCCTTTGGTTTATACCCAGTGGTCCTCTCAGCATCCTTCACGTCTCTTCCTTTGTTCAGGGCTCAGTCATGCAATTGGGAACTGCGCCATTTGTACGCTACGCAGGAACGCTCGCTCCACGGGAGCACCCACAATAGCAAGGTACGGTATTTTCGTTACATAGCACTTTAAATAAAAGGGACCATGATAAATTACGATGACACTTTCAAAAGTGAATTCCTCTCAGACCTGGGGTACACAGATAGAGCATGCAAATGGGGTACCTTTCTTGAGAACACCAGAGAGTACATAGATTAGCATGTTAAATATTGGCTATTAAATATTGGAGGAAGTGGGTATCACATGGCTTTTTGCACTTTCTTGACCTCTCATATCAGAAAGCTGCCAGTTTTCTTGCTCTGAAGGTTTAGGAGTGGGAACTGGTACATCCAGTCAGATTTATATGTTAACATATAAAACATTCTAAGGAAAATTCAGTGATTTTTTCCTCAAGAATGACACCCTTCTCTTCAAGAAGCTATACAGATGGTTTATATTTTTATAGCATTTTAGTTTTGGAAAATATGGAGAAATACTTATGAAAAATGCCAACAGTATCATTCTTTTTATTCCTTCAGTCGGATCTAGGTTAGGGAGTTGCTTTGACACAATTTTAAAATATCTCTGTGAGGATTACTATTTTATATAAAAGGGCTTGTTTTATTCATTTTGTTAAGGTAAGACTATCTACATTTAGACGGCATGACAAGTATGTATCACAAATGTAATTTCTTAATCTCCATGGCAGGTGAAGCTTCTTATAAAAGGAGACATAAGAGAAGCCACTGCAACGAAAAACGCACAACAAAGCAAAGTATAAGGAAATGGAAAAAAGGGATGTGGAAAATAGATAATAGATCAAACAAAAAATGCTCCATGTTTTGTCCTGAAGGTTCCTCAAGCGGAGCACGGATGAATGACAGGGTGAAGAGTTACAGAGTACGCTTTTATGGTATCTTCTGTCCAGCAGGTTCCCAGGGCGTTTTACAGAGCATCTTGCACGAGCAAGAGACACCACTGGAATGCCACAAATTTATGGGTAATAGAATGTGTTGCCAGAGTGGAGTTAATTAGAGATGTCACTGGTCTTTGTTGGGGGCCAGAAGCCTCTTAAATTCTTTCATTTCTAAGTTTGCCTGAGAGTCTTTCCCATAAGCCATGAAAGACACCGGCTGTGAGGACATGATGATACACCGCGCCGGGAAATGGTGTCAGAAGCGTGCGTTGTTTCCAACTTCATAGCATCCCAGGAGCTCATCACCCAAGCCCTGTCCTGCCGCTGGAGGGGACTGTGTCTGGGGCCAGGAGGACTCAGGTTGCTCAGGCGCTGAAGCAGTCCTCACTGGAGGGTCAGCTGGGGCTTCGCTGCCTAAAAGCAGGGGCAAGCCTGGTACTGGAACAAAGAGAGCTGGAAAGGACCAGATGGTGAACAACAAAGAAAGTGCCTTCCTCTCACATGGCAACTTAAATTGCTTTTCTAAGGAGGGTGACGGAGTCGAACAGCTCTTTGCAGCCAGGTCTCCTTGCCAGCCTACGATGCCCAAGCAGAAAGGCGTGGAGAACCGGCAGCAGCCTCTCTGCAACTAATTTCCAGGGACACAGGAAGATATGTGACAGGCAGGGTTGAGAAGAGTTCACCTCCCCACTTTCTTTCTCTTTTTTTTTTTTTTTCTCTTTTTACATCAGAACACATGGGGAGAAATATCTGATTGCACTAATAGCTTTATTACTTTTAGCATGTACTCACTTAGCCAAACAGGTGAAACTGATTTGTGCCAGGTTTTTACGAGCCCAAGGGCCAAGCAAGCAAAACGGGAGTTTTGTGTGACAGGGCCCAGCTTCTTCTGGTTCTCATCCCAGTTAGAAATTTGTGAGAAAATTCAATTTGAGCAAAGCACCCTTTTCAACTCTGAGACAAGCTCGCGGCCACCTGAATCAAAACCAGATGTACTTATCAGGCCTAAAGATAACAAATAGCGGCTTGAGATCCTGTCAGCAGAGGACCACCAGAGCAAGGGCTACAAAACTCGCTTGCCTCATGAAATTCTAGCACGATGCATATTAATGCTCACCAGATCTGGAGTCAAGTCTCCTCGGCTCCTTCCCCCCCACCCCTTTAATAAATTCTGAAGAACATCGCTGCATTGTAAACTGGTTATTTGAGACTGTTTAAGTAAAACCAAAAGCCCCCACATCCCTCTAATTCCTCCCCCCTCGCCCCCTCCCTTTCCCTCTTCCCCCGGGCTGACAAAAGCAGGTCTTTTCAAGTATGCCCATAGCAGGAGATGGTTTGTTTTGGCAAGAAAGCAGGTGCCTTCCCCAGCTCGGAGATCTGGAGTGTCAGCAGTGACCCTGAGGTCTTGGGTGGCCAGCTTCACGCTTACACTTCCCCGTGTCAGCCGATACACCTACCACCCACACGCTGAAAGCTTCCAGCAAGCTCAGAAATGCTTAAAAAGGGAGCTGACCTTTCTCTCCTCTCTTCCCTCCTCCTCCTCCTCCCTCCCCATCCCTCTCCTCCTGTCCCCTCGGAGCAGCCCAGGAACGTTATGAATGTCAGGCCCCACTTCTTATAAACAGCAAGGTAGGGGATCGTTTGAACGCTGGGGTTGTGTAACCTTAGCTTCTTGCAGACGATTAAAATATGACCATGTAAACAAATGATGCCTTAAATCCCTGGAATATTCTGCCCCACTCTTATCTAAAGAGAAAGAGAAGATGGGAGGATTACGTGGATATTTTTCAGGGTAATTTTACTTGGTGCTCCTAAGCCCAGGGTGTCTGCTTCAGCACTAAGTGGACTGGTCTTCTGTTACCTTTTAATTATTCTTTTCTATTTGCATCTTCCAAACAAAATCATTTTCCCACATGGTGGTCTAATAAGCTTTGGTAGTCTCCACTGTACAAAACAGGGCTTGAAAATTACACCGCAAGATTTCTTCTTTTTTTTAACCTGTTCTCTTCATTGAAAGTTGCCGGATTGCTACCTTTTTTCTTCTTGTTTTGCCTTTGAGGGCAACAGGGAAAAAAGAAACACATTCTGCAGTGCTGCAAGATAACAGCGATGCTCTGTTACGAAGGGGAAATCCAGTCTTTTTCCTGGATTTTGCTTTTGCTATTCAAATCCAGTGGGCCTAATTTTCAGCTACACTAATAATCTGAAAACCAACAAGATCTCAGAAGGTGTGGAAATGCCCACACCAGACGTCCTCCACAGCCCACAGAGACCCAGACTCAGGGGTCTCACAGACCGTATGCTACCTTGGGGGACATGCAACATGGCAAGGCAGGGAGACGGCGTAGCTAAAATGCACCACTGTAATGAAATGTAAAGTATGACCTAAAGCGGTCCTTGGGCTGCTCTACACTGACACATAAGCAGGCCCTGGAAAAGCTCTAGCTGCCCGCATTGAAGGATTTCCAGCCCGTGCTGAGATGAATGCCTATTAATTGATACGTACATTGACTTAAGCTGTTAATTTAACAGAACTAAGGAAAATCTCAGTTTGCCTTTCCAGCATTTAATAATAGAACCATAAAATATGTCTATTATGAAAATACCATTTCATTATTGCTTCTGGCCTGCGTGACCCTGAACTGAAATTAATGTCTATGGCACTGTAAATTTTTCTTTTAAACACACATACAAAACCCCTTGTCTAGAAAAGGCTCTCAAGACATAATTCACAAGTTCAGCATATTTAATGATGATACACTGGTAGCTACAGTACATCCCAGGCCCAGATTTTGCTGTCAGGCACCCCCGTTGAAACCTTGTCCAAGCAGCTACGCAGGGGACAGAGAGGCAGATTTTGACGCAATAAGGAGCTGTGCAATGGCTTATTTGGGAGAAAGCCACCAAGGGCCCAATGTATGAGGAAAGTTAAGGTTCCTTGTATGTCTGTTCAAGGAAAATTACAGAAGCAGCATGAGACTAAGCTTGATTCAGCAGTTTCTTTACCAGTTACTTGGCTTTCCAGTTAATGCTACCAATGTGGTCACTGGAGCAGAGGGAACAAAGTTCCCATGATTATAATCAGGCCAAATAAGCCACTTCCTCTGCTAAGTGCTAATCAACATTTTCCTTTTGCCTTCCTAAGCAGTTGCAAGGGGAATATTGCCTCCTCGATGGAGGCCAAAAGAATTAGGCAACCAAAACACAGCCTTACTAGAATTGCACGTCCCCCTTGCCCTGGCCATAGAGGGCTGGATACAACACCCAGGGCAACTTTCTGAAATACGCCAGCAACCCTCAGACTCCCACCCAGCTTCTGCTTTCTTTCTCCTGTCACTCACCCTAATCAAGTCATGCCCTCCTTCTGACTGCCTCTTGGTAGGAGGGTCAAGCTTCCAGAGGCTTTTGGATCATCTGTCATGTCGAGACTTTTCCTTTGTGTTTACACTTCCCCGGTCGGTTTTTGTTCCCTGATGCTCCGCGTGGGGGTCAAGTCAATGGTGGCCACTTCTGGTTTTGCTTAAGATTTCAAAGTCTGACGTTCCCTTCCCCTCTCCCTCAAGCTCCTTTGCTCCTTACCTGCATCTCAATATTATTCAGGTGTTTTTCAACAGTCCGCTGAATCATAAATCCAGCTGCACCTTGAACTGCAAAGGTTCAAAAATGTGGTTGGATTTGCACTGTCTAGCTCAAGCCTGTGTCTACTGTAAAGCCCTATTTTGCTTGTGCCATGTGGTACCTTACTTCTCTAGAAACAGCAGCACTCAGTTCACAGGAATTATTTTTGCCTCCTTTGGACAGTCGCTTGTGCTGGCAGAACCTGGCCACAGGATGGCAATGTATGTATGGAGCCGGACGGGCGTGCGGCTATCCTGCTCGGCGCTGCCGGGCGAGGGCTGGAGTCGAAAGCTAGACACAAGAAGACGAGGGGGGAGGCCACAAGTTTTCTATGCTCTACTGTCTTTCATAGTGGTTGTTTAGGTCAAATACACTATTTGCTGGAAAGTACCTCTCTCCAAGACGAGACCGGTATTTAGCTAATTATCCCAAACCGAGCTATATGTAATTACAGCTTCTGTTTTCAAAGGCATTTGCCAGTTCGGGCCAGTTGCCATTTTGTGAATAATTCTTTGTCACAAGCTTGCTGGCAGGCTGATGTAAGTGGCTGCTATGCATTAAATTTGAACTATATGATTGGTCATGTATTTTATAATGGGATATAACTCTTCTCTCTTTTGGTTACTGTAACTCTTAAAAAGAACCTGTTGGGGAGGAAGAATGACACGGTGATTAATGCTTCAATATAGACTGCAGGAGGTCAGAGATTCAAGACCTTGGACTGTTGCAGCCTTCCTATGCAATCTTTGGCAAACCTTGTAAAGATAGATCCAAAAAACAACCTAAGTGTCTGAAAGTCAGGTGCTGAAAAGCTTAGCTTTTGGCAGAAGTGAAGTCCAGAACAGTGTATTAAGAACCAGTGCTCCCAATCCGGTGTGTGGGAAAAGTATGGCCCTTCCAAAAGGAGTTAATTTCCCCTTCCTCCTGCCCCCTGATGAGCAGGGAAATGCCTGCACCTGGCTGGTAGGATCTGGGATGGAGTGGGGTCAGCCTTCAGCCCTGCTCCGTTCTCCTGGGTGCTGGAGGTGCCTTAATCTGCTTTGGAGCTGCAGCCTGGAACCTTCTCCTGAGGTAGGCACCGTCAGCCTTTCTTTCCAAGCAAGGTTGCTGTTTTATGTTACATGGTGAAATTTCTCCCCACTCCCTCATCTCTGGATTTTGTCCTTGATCTCCCCGTGTTTCTCCTTGCCACTGCGCAATAGCATGTGGGGGCATTATAGGAACGTTTCCCTTTTTAAGGATAACAAAGTGCTGAGGCACTTTAGTAATGAAGGGTTGTATGAGAGCTTTGGGTGTTGACTGCTTTTGGAAATGCAGTTCATACAAGTGCGTAAGACACTGCAGACCTCTCCGAATGTCTGTTGTGCTTATACAGCTTACAGTGAGCTTTGCACTAGTCACAGATTCAAAGCTTTGGACTCTTCAAGTGTGGGAGCAATAGTTATGGCTTTCAAAGGGAGCCCAGCTCCAGAAACTGAATAAAAGTAGACCCAAGTGTTATTTCTCAGCAACCCACCTGTTAGACGCACTCAATTTACAAGGAATGATTTCCATTCCTCCCGCAGTAAGCCCTTGAGCTCAGCTGGCAATCAGAGTCTGTTTTATTTTGGCTTTTTTCCTCACCTAGCATCAGGAGTCTTTGGGCCTCCTGGGGAACCGGAGCCCTTCAAAGGGCAGCCGGGGGACAGGGGCAGCCGAGCAGTGTTTGGCACAAGTGGGTTTGAGGGGCCTGTGGTTCCCCTGCCCCGCTCCATGTCCAGCACTTTGGCTGCAGGGCTTAGGAGAGAGGCGTTAACCATTTTCTTGTGGTCATTGCAACAGGGCATTGGGCAGAAGTGGCTGCTGTTGAGCTCCTTGTGCCTCTGCTCCAGCCGAGTGAAGGTTAATTTAGCTTTAAATATTTGACACTCCGACTTTAAGCGGCTAGTGTGGGCATGTACTTGTTTCTTGTAAATATAACTGGTTCAGAAGAAAGGCTCAGTGTTTGGGGGTTTTCCCATTTTGGCTGCTCTTTAAGACTTTCTGCTTTCATCAGTCATCTTCCACTGTTGAAATAATTCCCTTTTTTCTGAAGCAACCCTTCTGTTGTCACATGTTACTAGACTGGGCACAAGTGTCACTTTCGCCTGTGTCACTTGCTACGTGATACAGTTGTGAACCTCTGGTGAAAACCAGAATCCCTGAAGGCCCTTACTGAGAACAGCATATAACTCCCTGTTGGGCTGGGAAACCTCCAGAGAAGGAAGAGCAGAGGCTGCTGATATGAAGTCAAAGACTCCACTGGCTTCAGTTGGCTTTGGAAATGAAGGATTAATGTAATTTATTTTACTGCTTATATGTCCTGCAGGGTAAATAAAACTCACATTTGAATTCTTTCAGAACCTGGAGTCCTTCCCAAAAGGGAAGGATGGTGTGTATCTAGGTAGGCTGAAAACTATTTCTCAGCTAACGAGAAAACACAGCAACTCCACTAAATCATCAGTACAATAAATGCAATATGACTACTTTTCTATTACTCTATTTTCAGCCATAAAATCTAAATGGGAGCTCTTCTCTCTGTTCCCCACAGAATGAGGTTTCCTACACATTTTTTGCAGTCTTTCTAGATATCAGGATCAACTGATTGTAAGCTCCGTTTACATAAATTGCACGAATATTGTCTGCTGTGCCATTTGATATGCCCTATATGATGATAAGGGTGTGATAAAGTCTAGAGACGCTGTGAAGTTAAATTATCTATTTCTTGCTCTAAAGAACTTGTCAGGAGTATAATCTTCAGGGGTGGTAGAAATCCTTGCTGGAAATTAATAGTCAAGTAATTGGTGCATTTTGGCCACTTTGTATTACCAAACCACTGAAAATTACTGGTGTAGAATATACCAGTCCTACAAGATGCATATTTGGCAGCTGTTATCCATAATTTTAGGGTAATATGTGCATCTCCATCATATTTGTGTGTCTTGACCTGAATATAGTTTCAAAGTTCTCCCTTAGACAACTTCTCTGCTCTCAGATTGTAGGGTCGAGTCCTGAAGTCCTCTTGGACAAAACTGCATTAGAGTCACATGGTTTTAAGCCTGCACATGCTGAAAGATTGAGTCCTCTAGGAAGAAAGCTCATTTCAGGAAAGAAAGCCCCCTTTATATTTCTCCCTCTCTTTCCTCCTTCAGCTTTCTCCAGTGTCCTTTCCTTGCAGGAAGGGCTGAGTTTGCAGTGGCTCTGCCCATCCTGTCCTGAGGGTAGGTGCTCCATGTGTGTGTCTGCGTGCTTCTGTGTGGTTTTCCCTTATTCTGTGCTAGTTCTTCATCTGTGACTTTCTCTGCTGCCACCCTGGTGATCCTGCCCCAGGGGAGATGCCAAAGAGAAGCCTCAGGTTTGAGGAAGAGAGTTTAAAAACCCTGTTGTGTAGCTCCTACAGCAACAGATACGCAGTGCTAGTAGGAGTTATACGTGACATGCTACGTGTGGGCTGAGATAAAGCTGCTGAGGTTGATTAATTCAGGTCGGGATAGGACTGAGGCTTTGAAATTAGTGTCTCTGGCTCTTACTGCCCTGTGGAGATGGCTAGGCTTTGCCACCAACACAAAACAATAGGTAAGGCTGTCAGACTGACTCATTATCGAGAAAAAATTAAAGGTGATGTCCTCTAAAAAAACTTATTCCATAAGCCCGAAAATCAGGGAAAGAAAGGATTATGGTGAAAATTCCCCTTGATTAAGCTGAGGAAAGGAATTACAGAAGAAACTCATGTCCATTATAAAAGAACAGACTTGTCCTATTTTGATTTCTTTATTTTTCCTTGTTTTCTTTTCTCTTTTCTTGTTTTCTTTTATTTTTTGCCCCACACTCACGATGTCTGTTATGATGTGACTACAGCAGTAGGTTTAGCAAAATCTTTCTGGGTTTTGGTTGAGCACTGCAGTGCCAAATTCTGGGATCTGGTTTTATACATTGAGGAAAGAGAGAGTTGGGTGGGAAAAAGGTCGAACCATCTCAAAATTGAACTGTGCTTACATGTTATGAGGTTAAAATGTTGTAAGGCCTCTTTTTAATAGCCATCTTGTCTGACTCAGGGTTGAATAATGTTGATGTTAAAAGGTCTGATAGGTCTGTTCTTCCAAACAAGATCTGGGTAGTCAAGCAGACAACAGTTCATTCTGAGTGTATAACACAGTGACACAAAGACAAATAACTTGGTGAAAGAGCCCTGAGAGTGATTGTGGAATTACCTAATTGTGGATAAATATGAGTAGAGGTCATCAGCATCCCAGCTTTTACTAAATTTAGGTTGACTGCTTAAGAAAGGAAATAGCTTTCAAGAAAATGTGGAACGCTTGCCAAGATGTTAGGTGGTGGAAAAATCAAGGATCATAAAGGGACTTTACATTCTACAGTCTAAAACTGAAAGATAACTGGAAACTTTTCTGATTGCACAACAACAAACTATAAGAGACAGACCCTACCGGGCCATCAGAATATAGCAAGTTTAGAGGCTGAACAAAGACATTTCTTGAAAATCCAAGTGTGAAAAATGCAAATGTGCTCCTATATGCACGTGCCCTAACCAGAACAAGCCACATAAAGTGAACAAAATCTGACTGGTTACAATAGTTTAAACTCAGTTTGTTTGATCATGTTATGTGGATCTGTTAAAAAAAAATAAATCATAGATTAATTTCACAGACAATAAATGTAACTCATTAGAATCACGTTTAGAAGTCCCCCTCTCTTTTTCTTCCCTCTGCCAGCATCCCTTCTCCCTTGTATCAACTTTCCCTAGACACTTTCCCCTCCCTTAGCGTGCAGTCACTCAAACAATTGGCTTAACATTTGCTGCAACTGAGAGGATGGGAATCTTTGGGGGAGAGGGAGAAGGAATAAGATAAGAAGGGAGAAAAGAAGCTGAAATAAATGATTGGAGGAAAAGAAACTCTAGAATACATTAGCAACCAACTGGAAGTATTCTCTGTCAGTAAGTCTGCTTTAGAAGACTCTACACACTTCTGGAAATTGCAGTTTCCTTAGGATCTTCTTGTGTGAAATACGCTGAAAGCGGTTGGACTGATGAATATATAAAGAGCATTCCCTTTGTAGTGTAAAACAAATAAAAATCAATTTCTTTCCTCTGATCCTGTCACACAATGTGAGCAAAAATCACTATGTCAACAGTAAGGCCAGGTAAATTTGGACCCAGTAAGGCTGGGTCCAGAGGAGGGCCACGAAAATGATCCGAGGGCTGGAGCACCTCTCCTACAAGGACGGGCTGAGAGAGTTGGGGTTGTTCAGCCTGGAGAAGAGAAGGAAGAGAAGGCTGCGGGGAGACCTTATAGCAGCCTTCCAGTCCTTAAAGGGGGCCTATAGGAAAGACGGGGACAGACTTTTTAGCAAGGCCTGTTGTGACAGGACAAGGAGCAATGGTTTTAAACTAAGGGAGGGCAGATTTAGACTGGATTTAAGAAAGAAATTTTTTACAGTGAGGGTGGTGAGGCACTGGAACAGGTTGCCCAGAGAGGCAGTGGAGGCCCCATCCCTGGAAACGTTCAAGGTCAGGTTGGATGGGGCTCTGAGCAACCTGATCTAGTTAAAGGTGTCCCTGCTCTTGCAGGGGGGTTGGACTAGGTGACCTGTAAATGTCCCTTCCAATCCAAAGCATTCTATGATTCTATGAAATTTAAAATGAAGTAAATTATATAGAGTGCCATTCAGAGTTAATTTCTCTTTGATGTTGGTTCAATGTTATACCCAGATTATTTTTTTTAAATTGCTAAATGCTTTTATGACCAATGCTGATGGTAAATTGATTCTGCGATGAGTAAATTGATAAGCACCAGCCCACCTCCTGCATCATAATTAAAGGATAGTAATTTGTGCCAGATAGGAGGGCCTCTCATACCAATAAGCATCTCTGGATATCGCTTCTTGCTTATTGCATGCACTTTGGGGTGGGTGCAGTGTGTAACTTGAGTGGTATGAAAAGGTCTCCTTAATCCTCTGTCTCTCCCGAACAAGTGGCATAGGGAGCAATGTGGGGGCCTACAGCAAATTGCCAGTTTGGAGATGTGTCAGTCACACCAAATTATGAGCCCAGATCAGGATTTCAAGATGTTAAACAAATTTGGTTTGGAGGAGTCAAGCTTCCCCAGTGACATCTACAGAGCTGAAGAGGGTGGACTAATCTGTACAGGTTTGGGTCCAGACAGAGCTGGCAAGACTTGTACAAGATTGGCTTGAGAAGCACAGTAAAGCTTTGATTCAAATCGTGGTGAGAGTGGCAGTGGGAGTGAACCCATGGATATTAAAGAGCTTTGGATCAAGCTTCAGGTATGTACTGTAAATAAAGTTAGTCTCATTTAGTCCTAGCTAGAGAATAACATGCCCAGACAATAAGCACGCCTCCTATGTGCTTAGGAATTGAAGGGTTTGGATTTCGAGATCTGGGTTTTCCTGAGTTTCTTTGGAGTGTGGGGTTTGTTTTTTCCCTTTTGTTGTTGTTGTGTGGGTTGGTTTTTTTTTACTTTGCAAACCCTACATTGCTGCACAAGGAAAAGCCAGGTGGGTAGACTCTCTAAACAGACGTGGGAGAAAAAGAAAGACTGTGTCTCTTCCTGTGGTCAAGGTACAGAGCCGAAATTTTGATCTTCAGCAGACAGTACCATTATGTGAACTAGCGAGAGTGTTTGCGTATGTGTGTTTGGGGGAACCTGAGTCAGAAGAGAAAAGGTAAAGAGAACAGTAAAAAAGAAAAGGAGAATTACACTGCCAGTCAGGCTTAAGTTGCTTTTAGCCACTGGCTTGTTGTTGATCTATTAAATAGCAATTTAAATAGTAACATGCAAGTATTTCACAGTCTGCTTTTCAACAAACTTTTTTTTTTTTAAAGAGTGAGACAGTGCTGATGTGATTATGGCAATAAATTATTATGGGCTAAAAAAGAGAAGAATTACATTGCGTTTTGAACGCTGTAAAACTTACAGTAAGTCTGTGGTTTAAATACCAGTAAATAGCTCTTACTATATTACAGAATAACCATTCTTTGTTTGGAGACTGAAAGCAGAAATTTAAAAATATGGTTCATATATGAAAACATTTTTTAAAAATGTTTCATAAGGTCATATTATTGCAGTGAAACAGCTGAAACCAAAAAAAGCTCAACAACGACCCTATTTCAGGGTATGATGAGTGGTGTGACGGCGCAAGATAGATGACTGTATATTGCACCAAAAGCAATGAAATATGAACCAGGTGATTTCAGATCCATTGCTCCACGCGGGCTACATCACGGCCGTGACAGCAGGCCCTTGCTCGTTGTAAGGCTTGGGATATACAGAATGATCAGTCCCTTAAGCTGTTACACATTGGTGCTTAGGTCTACTAAGACTTAGCATAGTCATCTTTTTTCCCTTGGCATCATGATGCTATTTTTCATGCAGTCCAAGTTCTTGTCTCCAGGCTGTGCTGACCTGTCTCTCAAACAGTCCTGTTATGCCAAATGGTAGTACAAGTGCCCAAAGGGATTGTCATCTCAGAAGGTCTCCTGAAATATCTTGTGCTTGAATACAGTGATGATGGGTGACTCGAGGAGGATCTAGCTCGAGTATTCCAGAGAGAACTGGCTTTTCACAGTCGTTAGGTGTTGAGATCATTGTGAAAAAGGTGGCAACATGTTTACCGAGCAGTAGATCATTTTGAGGGCCTACTGAAATACTGCTCAGTGCCTTAGAGATTGCTCAAGTCTTTGCAGGAGGGAGGTATGCCTGGCTTGCAACCAGGCTGCCTGTGTGTAATTATCCTTACCCTTGTGCAACGCTGCTGCAACTGTAAATAACTGCCGCGGTACTCCCAGAGCCCCTGAGGCTTGGAGGTGACACTTGCCCAACAAGAGCTTGGGTTTGGTAAACCCTCAGGCCAGGTGCCAGCTGTTTCCTGGAAAGGTATAGGAGGGATGTGTTGAGGACCTGGCCTGTGTAAGGAGGCAAGAGAGGGATTCAGTCGCTGCAAGGCACAACTGAAGTGGCGCGCGGCTATCCAGGATGGAAACTGTGCGTGGGATTCAGCTCCGCGTTAAAACACAAATTAAGATTTCCGCACGTAGCTGTGTAAATGTGAGCTAATATCTAAGCTCCTGTCACAGTTAGTGGAGAGCTCATCAATACAGTCAGTGGAGTACAGCAAAAGAACCAGCTTACCTGAGATGGACACCTACTCTCTATCTGAAGAACTCTTGTGGCTCTGTTGATTGTATTCTTCATACTGAAAAGACTTAATAAAGGCGTTAACCCACTCTGTGTGTCAGTACTACCTTAGTTCACTTGAAGTGCCTTGAATTTAAAAGAGGTATATCACATCTTTAAAAAATAAATGAATAGAGAGACCATCCTCAGCTGTAGTAACTCATGTAGTAAGACTGAAAGTGTGTAAAGTTATGCTGACGAGGTTCCGAGATCATTGCCATTGGAAAGAGACCTGTGTAAATCTATTATAGGTCTGTGGTGGAGACTGCTGGAAGAAGTTGTGTGCTGGCTGTAGTAGAGGAAACTTCTTACTTGTGATGAACTGTATGACTTGTGCTTGACTGGAGTACTGCGAGGAGCTGGATTTATGTCCTTAGAAAAGAATATAATTTGGTCTTGATAGAATGATGGGACAGATATGATTATATATCTCTGATAATGTTTCCACTGTCATGGAAAATAAGTGGCGACTGATGCCTTCTCCTCTAAAATGCCCATTTTTCCTACCACCATTTTTCTTTAGTGGGTTTGTGTATCCTCTAGAGTTATATTACAGAGAGGAAGCCTTTTATAAACAGTCATCTCTCTTTACCTTGATGAGTCCCCTGAAAATGTTGCAAATAGCTGAATAATGTTTTGCGCCTGCAAAGGATCAATCACTGAACGATGAGAGACTGATTGGTCCTTTTAATTGCCATTAAGTACAGCAGAGTCTGACAATCAACCAGATTTTTTGAAGCACAAGCAAAGGGTACAGCCTTCCAAGAGCTTTCTCTGCTAGTTTGAATGAGAAGTATTATTTTTAGTCAGTGAGGGTTTGGCAGAATTGGGTCTATAGCACATTACTAATTCTGCAAGTGAAATGCCAATTAGACTGTTCATTATGCTTATTTCTAAATCCTTTTAGAAACACTCTGAGAATTTGCTTTGGGATTTTCCCTAGATAAGGAAATAACCAACTTTGTAGCTAGCAAAGATGGTTTCCCGTAGACTCCAGAGAACCTCACAGAGAAGAAAAAAGAATGTTACCTTTCCAATTAGTTTCATCTTCAAATGTGCAGGGAGGAAAAACACAAAAGCATAGTATAGATTGGGAGCAAGTGGACCAAAGAATTGAATGAGATGTGAAAAAATAAGGCAATAAGATTCAGTAAGATAACTATGAATTGTTTCTGTCTTGTGTATGAGTTGCAATTGTAAGGATGAGCCTTGTGTTAAGAAAAACCGAGAGGCCAAGGAGTGGCCCAGACTGAAATAAACAACATATTGAGTCCTTTCCACAGTGGATAAAGGAGAATAACTCAATTCAATTTAATGTTCTTTTTTTTTTTTCCCTTTAAGTTAAATTTGCACTTATTTTCCTATGGTGGTCCATCTTTTGATTACTAATGTAAAGTACAATGCATGTAATTGTCTCTCTCTTTGATTAATAGGTTATCTTGGTACATTGCAAGCTGAGACTCCATTAGTCTATTTTCCTGGCTGTCTTTCAGACTGAGAATTATGAAGTTAATGCTTCTTTAGTTTCCTTTCCTGACCCTTTAGGGGTGAAATCCTGGCTCCACCAAGGTCAATGCCAAAGCTTGTGTTGACTAAAGTGGGACTTGAATCCTCCTAAGAAAAGGGGGTGGGATAAGGGGCAGGGGAAGAGAGAAGTTTTCAACTAAACACTTCCAGGAAAAGTTTTTCATATATGTATGAATAACTTTAGGGCAGTTCAGATGTATAAAACAAGAATTTTTACTTAAATAGCTCTGAATAGTTTAGAAAGAGAGGAGTTGCAAGATGTTAATCATCTAATAATGGCTAAGCTAATGGCTAATCATCCAATAATGACAGCCAGCCACTTAAATGTAAGAAAATAATTTAATTCTTTGCTGAATCAAGGCAATGATGTCTTTTGCATTGCCCTACACATTTGGTTTTAACCAGATCAGTCTTTGGCAAATGATTAAAATATTGTGTTGACAGGCTTTCATCTGTATTTTAAAAACAATTGTTACTATTTTGTCTTCATTGCTAGTATGCACCCTTGCAAAGTGGACACCGGAAGATGGGAGAAGGAAAGTGTTTTCCATGGAAAAAGTAGTAGACTTGAGATATCAACAATCTAAAAGACATGTGGAAGAGCAGTACTGTGTACCTGTGATGACTTTCATGACTCACATTATTCTTTCGTGGTATTGCAACGAGGAGATGAATAGAAAATACTTTGCTTGAACAGGATGGCTGGGAGTGAGTTCTGTTAAGAATTATTATTACCTGTTCTTTTATAACAGCAAAGTATCTAGATCACTTTGTCACTTCTATTTTTTTAATCACTTTTCCCAAAACTAAGGAACATAAATCATGTATTTGGCAACTCCCAACAACAATCAACTGATTAGTTTGACAGGCCTAGAAAAAGAAGAAATCTCTTGACAACTATTATTCACCTAGAATTATTAGACTGAACAAGCCTGAACAAGAAGGTGTATGATTGGCCAAATTATTTTGAGAAGTGTAATGTAAAATAACAAGAAGTAACAGCAACTGTCACCTAAAAGGCATGGTAGATTTGCATTATGGCACTGTTAAGTAAAATCATCATTCACCAAGGTTTGCATGGAGGTGGAAGGTGTATTACTGTCATTAAAATAATTAAAGTATGTAAAAGAGTGAGGGAAAAACCAAAGTCCCTTGTTGAAAGTATATGGTGCTAGTTTAGACCAGATGAATCTAAAAAAGGATTTATATAACACAGCTAAATTGAAATTACTGGATGTTGCAAATGTTTGGGTTTTTTCTCCTTCTAACTTATTTTAAAAAATTACTATTTAATATTAATTATTTATTTAAAACCACCTTAGTTCTTAAGGTGCTGCAGATTCTTACATGCAATCTCTGTGATGACTTTTTTCCCATTTAAAAAGAAAAATAAGGAACCTCTGTCTTTTCCTTTGCAGTAATCACAGTAACAAACACAGAGAGAAGATGAAACTGCCTACTGGCTTGAAAACAGCTCAGCTGCTGAATAAGAATTTCCAAAAAAAGTGGAAGTATTGTAAAGGTTTTGTTGTTGTTGTTGTCATTTGGTACTTATTTATCTCCCTTGGAGAAACTTTAAAGTTACCCTCCATCTCTTAATGGTTTTTAAAGAATACATTCTTTCAGACTTCAGGAAGAATATATTCCCTCGTTTTCTTCAGTGCTTTGAAATCTAGGGCCCAAGCCTTTTGTGCCCCCAGAGTATAGCACATTGTAGCTTTTTATGCTATGAGTCCAGCCCAATTGACTTGAAAGGAGCCAGGGCTTTGTGGTTTTTTTCTTTTTAACTTTCCATAACAGCTGAGATTCTTCTTAATGGAGCCCAAAGGACCTTTTATGTTTATATAGAGCTTTCATCAACCTATGCAATTATTTCCCACACTAATCAATGTTATCTCTCCAAAATCTGCTTCTGAGGAAAAGGAGGTCTTGGTTGTGGGGTTTAGGGATGGAGGTGTTTGTTTGTTTTTGAAGATGCACAGATAAGTCTTTATTAATATTCTTGGGTTTAGTTGCTGTCTCGCTGTTCTGCGCTGAATGGGTCTTATTTCTGACCTTCATCATTTTACTATTCATATCATTTGGAAGGAAAAGCTTGCTAATCTTCTCTGTTAATGTTTCATCCGAAGTAGAATGCTTAATAAATGCAGACATAATGAGGTCCAAATGTACTAATTACACTATTTTTCATCCTGGTTCTTATTTTTTCATACTTCTGTGGCAAAACTACTGCTGTGTCTATCCAAACAGTGTTTTTCTTTAATCTAGGGGTATAGTGAACACAAATACATCATTAAAGACAACGGTGCCTCCCAGAGTGTTAAGGGACAGTACAGCTATATTAGGAGGTCTTTCACATTGTTCTTGTATAAATGCAAAATAATAGTCCCTGTGTCTTATTGTATTATATACATATATTATATACGATGAGACATCACAAAGATGTGATTCGAACATTCCCATGAAAGGAATAAATTTAATAAAATCCATAGGTGTTAACTCTGATTTGACTGGGACAAGATAAGCATCAAATGATTTCAGTAAAACAGAGCAGATGTTTTCATTTCCAAACTGTTTGATGTAGTACCGTCACATAGTATAGATTTCTCTCTTCAGGAAAGTCTCATACTTGAGTTGTATATTACAATAAGAATTAAAATGGTGGGTAAAATTAATCTTGTATTTGAGCCAAAAAGTTGGCTTCAGTGTACATGCAGGTAAATATGTAGTGACATTACTGCTCAGTAGATGAATGAAGGAGATGTGCGATTTAAATTCTTGTATTAAGCCATGAGTATATAAAATGTCAAGATATACCTGTCTGGCTCTGATTTATGCTAGGGCAGTTCTATTACAGTGGTTCAGGTTGGAATTTATTCTTCCCCAGCTCCTGACATCTCTGACCCAGATTCTGAAACAGTGCTTTTCTTAACCCATCAGCTTCTAACAGTAGTGAAGGGTTCACATGTCTTTTCCAAAGCTTGCATGTGGGATCTTCTTGGCCCCGAGTGTTTGTGCTGAAGGGCTGAGGAGCTAAGAGCTGCTCTGAGTGTTTGTGTGCACGCATGTGCATGCGTGTGTAGCTGAAAGAGTACAAATGCTGCACAGACAGATGCACCTCTAACCTGAGTCTAGCTAACTCAAGCTAATCTAGTCATCAAAGAGAAGAAGAGGCTTTAATACTCTGTTGAGGTGTAAACTTCTTTCACATGCTCAAAATCTCAATTGCTCTGCTGGTCAAAAATGCCTGTGTTTAAAGACGCAGAAAGCAAAACTCCTATATGCCCTCCATACCACCTCCTTCTATAAATCATATTTATGAGGTCTTCATACAGTACATTCCACTTTTAAATGCTATAAGCTAACATCATACAATACTTAGCTAATTACTTGGAGTTGCCACTGCAAATCCATCCTGTGGTTAGAGACATGGGCTAACGTATGCCGGGGCACTGCCGTAGTCCTTTTGCATTGTTCCCCTGGTGCAGAGAAAGCCCTTTTACAGTATACAGAAGCCTTGGTAAATGCATGAATCAAGATTAGTGTTCTAGACTGGGAAGGATTCAAACATGGTTGTATTTCCAATAGTACCCACTTCTAATTAATTTTATTAACTGTTCAATTGTCACTAGAGAAAGGGAAATGTACTTTAAGTAATACTTCTGGTTTTCAGTATTCCAGCTCAACATCTTCCATGTATTCAAGAAATGCCAGGGGATAAAATAATGGGCATTTGATATTAAAATATATGTCCTATTAAAAAGTTTGCCATTAATCAACTGTGTAAAATCCACAACATTTTTGTTCTATTATAAACTGCTATTCAGACAGCCAGTCTGTGCACTTTTAATCCTGCTGTCATTAGTGATTGGATTTCACTCTGGCAGCTTTTTGGACAGAAACCGAAAACTTCTGACAAGCTCCATAAAGACATGATTTTTGGCAAAAGGAACTTTTTTTGGCAATTAAAATATTTCACTCTGCAATTGCCATCAGGGGCCAACTAGGGCAGACCCAGTTCATTTTTCTGTCTGATTTCTTTTTTTTTTTAGCATTCAGAGAAAAAGATCAATTATTCTGGAAAATGTTCCTTATGTGTTTAAAAAGGCATATATTTCATTGGAAGAAGAGTGCTTTGTTGGAAATAAAAATGGCTCCAGGGGCAGATGAATTCATAACTGGTGTAAACTCTAGTAGCTCCAGTGAGTGCCCTATGGTGACTTAGCTACCTGCACTGTAGCAGTGATTCCCAAATTAGGAGGTATATTCCTGGCAGTTAAGAGTGAGCTCATGAGTTTGACTGAAAAAAACAACTTAAGCCAGTGTTTACATATATGGGTAAAATAAACAATGTGCCAGTCTATACTACGGTTGCAATGGCCATACTCATCGGTTCCCAGAACGTAGATGCTCTTCTTAGATGGACAAATATTTGAGTCTTGACACCTTCCCCCCCCCAACCCCCCACCCCCCAACCTCTCTTTCATATTCTGAGAGCCTGAAGAACGTCTTATATTGTGTTTTGTGCAGCTCCTGCTGCTGTGAAATCAAGATCTCTGACAGGCTTGTTTGGGTGATTCAGAGACTAGGTCATTCTAATAAGAAATGCAAAATGTGGGGCAGTGTTGCCTCAGCTGTGCTGCAGACTCAGTTCGCTCTGTTCTGCGAAAGTCCCTCTTGGCCAACGTTTAACACTGTGGCTGGCACAGCAGAAATTGCTCTGAAGCCTGGTTCACACACGTTTGCTCCATAGGAACAGCTGGACTCCTCTTTTGTGCTACTAATAAAAATTCTGCATGCTTAAATTGATCTTGCTCTCAGAAATGATTTAAATGCTCCATAATAAAGTGCCATTTGAAACTCATGGGGTTTTAAAATCTGCATTTATAGAGAGAGCGTGTGTAATAATGCACAGAATACCCAAAGGGAAATTTAGAGTGACATAGTTACAAGTACTTCTAGGGTCTTTTGTAATTTATGATGTCAGTAAGACTCAGCTGTAATTATCCACATCTTCAGAGCTTTCCATTTTTTTTTATTTACTTTGTCATATATGAATTTTGTTACAAATAAAAATTAACAAGAGTTGGCTACAGTCTAGAGGTTTGAACTTTAATAATAAAAAATAATAAATGCTTCACATAAAGATTAACATTCTGTCTTGATATTTAAGGTTGTTTCTCACCCCTTGAAATGGAGGGAGGGGGAAGAAGTGCAGTTTGAAGCGGGACCATCCCCTTCAGCTGCAGTAATACTTCCTTCTGGCCCCATCCCTAGCCATTCTTCACGTCATGTTTATACATGCAGTACATGTTCTGTTGTGAACTCTTTAATGTGCCATTCAGTAACCATATTTGAGGACAACCGTCTGGTTGAAAAATTGCTGCAAAGATGGTCCATGAACCCTGAGAGCAGTGCAGCACAAGTGCAATTATGGGGAGACACTCTGAAGTGTGAAAATCCTCTGTTATGAGTTCGGAGTGTTGGTCCTCTCTTGTGTAAGACAGCAGTGGAAAGCAGTTTTCAAGGTGGGGACTGGGGGACATTTTGGAAAGGAATCTCCTCTGGAGGGAGGGATGAGCACCTGCCGCTGGAGAGCTTCAGGAACACAGCATCGGTGTGCAAATCCGTCTTCTGCAATGCCATTATAAGTGTAGCCTTCTGCCCTGAAGTGCAATTACTTAGAATAAGCACAGCTTCTCTTTTTCTCTTTTTTTTCCCAATGAATTTTTTTCAATCTTTCTTAATTCTTCTTCAATCATGCACAAGGCACAGTTCTGTTAATGGTATATGCTTATGACCTCAATCAATAAAGCCCGTAAGTGGCTAAATGACTTTAAATAGTTTTCTTTGATTTCAGCTGTACTGAAGTATGTGGTTCTGTGCTTTGTTAAAATCGGACCCGAAACAGGCAGCAAGCTGAAGATTTTGGAGCAAGAGCAAAACCAAAACCATACGAGGTCCAATCAAATTTCTAAACCACATTCTGGGGTTCAAGGCAAGATAGAAAAAACTTTAGTCAAGGGGTAAAGGAGTAGAGCATCTCCAAGGATACAAAACTACTTGTTCAACCATAATTATGTTATCCCTAGTACAAGAGCATGTTACCTCTAGAGCCATCTTAAATCACATGAGAAGTCTGTGGCCAAGAATGAGAAGAAAAACATGGCAGAAGCATTTTTCTATCCACAACTGCCTGTGCTGGTCATCTGCTCCTCTCCTCTTCCCCTACGTGTCTTCCTTCTACTTTAAAGCCTTCTTTGTAGGCAGTTCAAACACAGATATTATCATTAGTGAAAAGCTTCTTTACCACCCCCAGTGCTGACTTCACTGTTTATTCGTTTTGTTCTTTTGATGATTCAGCTAAATAAAAAGCGCAATAGATGAAATAGCCATATTTAAAGTGGTTCTGGTTATTTTGGAGCTTCTTGAGTGTGATAAGTACTTTAATTTTGCATTCAAGTTTTCTTTTAAAATAATTTGGTAGGACCTGAAATTTATTTCTGCTAGAAGTTGTTCTTCTGAACTCTGTTAGATAAAACGTGGATGAAGATCGGGTCACGGCAACAGCGTAATCCCAAGAGATGTATTGCTCACTCTGGTGGGATACAGTGTTAGAGACAAGGAAAATATAAATAATTTGAGGTTTGGAGGGTTTGGTGTTCTGGCCAACTGGAGAAAAACAAATAAATGATCTTGGGCTGACCTAAAAACGAATATGCATTTTTTGAATTGTTGGCAAAACAGAAAGTAGAAACTTGAGTTGTAATCTATGTCCTAAGCAATGGACCGTGGTTACTCAACAGGGAATCAAGAGGAACGAAGTTCATAACACGTCTTTTACCTGATTCAGAGAAGATATTCTTCCTAGAGAAATGTTATATTGAATTCTAATCTGCCTTTCTTTGTCTTGTCCTCTTGAAGCTACTCCACATTATATGAGGATTTAAATGACTGAATTATGAAAAGACAGAATGAAAAGACATATATTCTGGCTATGACTCTCACAATGGAGTGAGGGGGAGATACTCTTTTCATCCAAATTCTAGTGTGTACTGTAGTAGGATCTATTTATCTGTCTCTACCTAGAAATTGTGTGTAGCCTATTCTGGTTTTGTGGCCTGTGCTGGAGTGCTCTTGGAATCCAGTTATGTTAGTTAAAGTATTTGAAAACTAGTAAAATAACATGTTACCACTTCCAAAAACAGTTTTTTTCTTCCTTATTTTTATCCATCTTCGAAGTACAACTAAGATTAAGTGGTTTTGAGTAGAGAGATTTTGAACATAAGCTTTTTCTTTTTTTTTTTTT